>NC_086174.1:44475589-45100589 GCF_023053635.1 Elgaria multicarinata webbii
ACAACCTTTCATATTTTAATGCATATTTTGAAAATGTGCATGTTCCTCTCAACATATGATTTTTAAAGGTCCAAGTACTGCATGACCACATTTGGAGAAGTCCAAAATCTGGTGGGTAGTTTATGTGCAATACAGGGGGCCTAGATCAGGTCATTATGAATAGGAATTCACAAAGATGGAAACAACTCCTCAAACATCCCTAACTTGGGCTCCTGGTCCCCATATGAGTGTTATATTGGGCTATTACCTGATAATTCTGATGTGGCAAAAAATGTTTTCAGCATCACATCACTTGTTATTATCCCAGCACTGAAAACCTTGAATAGCTATCAGAAATAAATGTGGAATGATAACTGAAAACGACAGGATATCTCGCCACCCTGTTGACATAGGATAAACATGAAGTCTGAAAGCACGCTGAGGAAAATAATTTAACTGCCTTTCCGTGATGGGACAACTATAGTCAATTTCTCCCTGACTAAAATTAAAATGAGAGAGATGCTGTGAGTATTTCTTCCTTCAGGTCAAGGGTATCTGGGGGCATAAGTGGCTGACTTTTACTGGGCCTGTTCATACAACACGCTAAGCCATGGTTAGGCTGCTAACCTTTTTGTAGGAAGTGGTTAGTGAGCATGTTTAAACTGTGGTTATTTAGCCACCATGGTTAGGAATGGTTCACACAACATGCTAAGTCATGGTTCACATGACACGCTAAGCCATGATGTTTAGTTCAAAATGCTTAACCATCGTAGTTTAGCACATTGTCTGAACAGTGCCACTAGTCTGACCATCTGTTCATTTAATTCAGCATTGTCTACACAAGCGGTGGAGAACCTGTGCCCCTCCAAATATTATTGTACTACAACTCCTATTATCCCTTACCATTGGTCCTGCAGACTGGGGCTGATGGGAGTAGGAATTTGACATCTCTGGTGGGCAGTGGCATTTTCAGGACTTGGGCTTAATAGTCTTATAGTGCCCCTTTAGACTGTCATGTGTGTTACTCAGTAGTGCAGTGGTGAACCTTCTAGTGCAGATGTTCATCACGACAGTCCCCATAGACATCCCCCAAGGACAGTCTGAAAATGCAGGCATCCATGTCAATCCATATCAACAAACCAGTTCTAGCAGTTGCCACCTCCCCTAGGAGCAGGTCTTTGATAAAGTCAAGGAGTCTTAATTGCCCTTTCAAGTACAACAGGGAACAGGGTGTTGTTGCTTAGAAAATTCATTTCTCCCCAACTCTCATGGGAGTCTGTGATTGATGTGGAGTCTGATGGACACCCCTGCCAGCCTCCCGGACCCCACTCACTGATCTGCAGGATGCCCAACAGGTGGGACCGGCACCCTCCTGTCCCCATAGTGAGCTGCCACTTGCATAGAAATGGCAATTTGGGGATTTCTAGAAATCTAACCTTGCGGAAATAGCCAGCGTAAGGGAGACAGCAGCTACCAGACTTGCTCAGTGAGTGGGTCCGGATGAGCATGGAGGCTTGGCGATCAGGTCGACGGGGAGCAGCCCAGAGAAACCAGATGGTGGCGAGTCTGTCCATCCCTAGCTAAGCTTAGAGGGATCAGGGAATTAGCATCACTACTAATAAAAAAAAATGCAAACACTGCAGCTCAGGGAGCTCCAGCTCTACGACACCACTAGCATTACTTCAGTTATGGAGCGCACAGCTCGCATTTTGCTTTGCCCGCCATGAGCCACCATTCAACTATTTCTACATTCCTGGTTTGTTAGAACAAAAAACAACAACCGACAAAACTGTTCATTGATCCTGTTAAAGAAAAAATATTCTGAGCATGAGCATTTTTGCATTTTAAGCTCACATAAATCATAGCAACATCAGGACTACTGTGATAACATGGAGATTGCTTCTGCTGCGCACTTCACCTGCCCTGGGGACTGGGCTGTGGGGCCCTAGACTTCAGCCCTGAAGTCTAGCTGGCAATGTTGGAGAAACATACGATGGAATCAAAGGAGTTCAGATTTGTATGAATCCAACCTGTGAATTCTGCAGCAGGCCGCCTTTTTCCAAACCGCACAGATTATGTGGACTAGAAACAGGAAAGGTTCAGAGTTTCTTATGGTTTTTGTTTGAATGCTGACCACAACTCAGGCCCTTTCTACACCTAAGGATTATCCCAATAAAATGGAGGGACTGTCCCTGCCTGCTCCCGGGATCCCCTGTGTGTTATTTGGATGCACAGGGATGATTCCAGAGGGAAAGGCAGGTGTAGAAACGGCCTCAGTCTCACATGGATTTACCTGGAGATTCTCGAGATTGAAGTTGGGGTCTTTTGTAGGCAAAACATTGCTCTACCAGTAATCTCATACCAGTAAGATCACTGGTAGAGCATACAAATCTCACAGGTAGATACAAATCTAGAGTGTTACCTCATTTAGCATACTGTGTATATTTTGGGTCACCACATGTTAAAGAAAGGGGATATTGTAGAGATGGATGAAGTGCAGCAAAGGGAAACTAAAATGATCAAGGGGCTGAAGCAACTCCCCTATTGAGGAAAGGTTACAAAAACTGGGATTGTTTAGCTTAGAAAAAAGGCATGTAAGGAGAGACATGATAAAGATGTGCAAAATTATTCATGCTGTGGATGAAGTGGACAGGGGGACATTTTTCTCCCTCTCTCATAATACTAGAACCCGGGGTCCCCTGAAGGTGATTGATGGGAGATACAGGACAGATAAAAGGAAGCACTTCTTCACACAGCACTTAGTTAAACTATGGATTTCACTTCCACATGATATAGTGACAGCCACCAATTTAGATAGCTTTAAAAGGAGACTGAACAAATTCATGGAGGATAGAGTTATCAATGCCCACTAGTCTGGATGCTTATATGCTACCTCCAATATCAGAGGCAGTAAGCCTAGATTCACCAGTTGCTGGGAGACATGGGCAAAAGGATGCTTGTGAGTTTCATGTCCTGCTGGTTGGTCCCTGGCTGATGGCTGGTTGGCCACTGTGTGAACAGAGTGCTGGACTAGATGGACTCTTGGTCTGATCCAACATGGCTCTTCTTATGCTCTTATGTACAGTGCGACGGGAAGCCAAAGCTATAAAGAAACTCTCTTGATAATCCCGTGTTTATAATTGTTCATGTTCATATAAATGTATGCAAACTGAAACTTCAAATGTGATGGGAGTGTCTACACCATTTAGACTGGTGTATGTGTGTGTGTGTGTGTGTGTGTGTGTTATGACTGACACTCAGAAACCAGGCTTCATCTACAGTTAATGTCCTGATGTTGATCTGCCTGATGATGCTGTTTAAAATATAAGCAAAATCCATGTAATAATCAAATGGACTACCCCTGGACTAGCCCAACACCATCATGTCAGTGAGATCTGATCCTTGCAGAACAGGGAAGGAAGGAATAAATTGGCACATCTGATGGGAACTACACCAAAATGGTTCAACATCTGATTCAACTGTGCAGCAAGGGTTACTGCCAGATTCAAAATCACCCCACTTGTTAACTATAATATGCTGTGGAGCGAAGCTAGAGCCAATGAGATATTTGATTGATTGATTGCATTTCTATACCAACCAATAGCCGGAGCTCTCTGGGAAGTTTACAAAAATTAAAACCATGAAAACTATTCAAAATATAAAACAAACAACAGTATAAAAGCATAATATAAAATGCAATATGAAAGCACAACCAGGATAAAACCAAGCAGCAATGCAGAAATTAATACAGATTTAAAATACAAATTTAAAACTGCAAAGTTAAAAATTAAGTTGATAAACTGTTGCCTGTGATGGCCTGGTGTCCTGTCATCATGGTGTACAACACCAGAACAGAGTGCTTACAGCTAAATAGGTTCTGAATCTGTTTCCCCAAAATACCCTGTGCAGAGATGCTGACTGACTGTATAAGAAAGCCAGAACGTGATTGCTGCGGGTGTGTATGTGCATGTCCATGGGAATATAATGATCTGTTCTTTCTTTTTAATAATATTTTATGATGCAGGCACCACATTAATTACCTGTAAAAATATATTGAGTAACTCACTTGTAAGCCATGATCTAAATTTTTATAGAGAATAGCATGATGGGTATAATGTATGATTCCACTTCATGCAGTTGCATTCTGCTTACTTAATCTTTCCCTTGTGGTTTTCGCTTAAAAATAACAACAAGCTGAATATACAAGGTGGTGCTTCTGATTGGGCAAGCCCTCTTCTGCTGCTTATCTGTCAAGGACTGCCAGATCTGTGTTCCAGGGAAAACGTCATCCTCCAAAGATCCAGATTTCCAGATGTTCATCTGTTATTTCTGCTTGAGAATTGAGGCCATGATTTCACTGACTGATCTTGGTCAAGTCACTTCTTGTGACTTCTAGTTGTGCCACCATGTTCCTCAACGGTAAAATAGGAGCAAAGTCCTCTAAATGGCATAAATGCAGTGTAGGAGGTTTATGTTGTTTTTAATTTCTAGGTAGTCAAGGCCAGCTCAAGATATTTAGCTGCCTGAGGCGGAGCAGCAAATGGCATCCTGGCCAGTCCTACGCACTGCCCACTGCACAGCTTTCCCCATTCCGGATATCCCCCCCGTCTTCCTCTGCTCTCTCCCATGCCATTCTACAACCTTTCCAATCCACCCCAGGTGTGGTGTAATCTGCTCTTCATTCCCAGCTGTGCCTGTCCCGGATTCTGCCAGAGTTCTGATGTACAGCACGGAACTGAAGCTGGTGGGCCCAGGTGTAATTTCTGTATGCTGCGAGGCATCATTCATCCTCCCCACCTCCACCCTTTGCATTTGGCTTGCCGGAGATTCCATTGCAAATGTTTTCTCCCCAAGATTATATTTACATTTTATTCATGACTCCATCAGGATTAATTTCAGTGTTTCATGTTGCCTGTAACTCCTCATGCAATATGAATGAAGCCGCAGCTGCTGCAAGCTGGCAGCTTGGGCATTCCAAGGGCGCAACACGCCTGCATCCGCTTACCATAAACACTTTCAAAGCTGTGATTCCATGGACCACAGCCTAGCCAAGGGCAGATTAAAGGGGAATAATTGTTGCAGCAGCAAGCGGAGGTGAGGTCCCCTTTCAGTGATTCACTTGGTCATTGGCTGTCTGAAGGTCTGGGGGGAGATACGTCATTATCATTAAGGTTTGAAGATGGTGGCCACTGGGGATATGCTTTCCACTTAAAAACACACACATACATCCCACATTGGTGCTGTGAAGCTTTGTAGGGGTTCTCATAACTGGGAACATCAGAGAATGGATTGAACTCAAACTAGATTTGATTTTCTAACCCAGGACTCTTAAAGAAGAAGCAGCAGCTGGCCCATAAACAGCATGCTAGCCATGTATTAAAGCCCACCAGGTGCTTGATGCATACTCTCTCCTTACAGTTCTGGGAAGGCAGTGAAATAGGGGAGTTATCAAGTGCTTGGTGGGGTGCAATGTATGGCTAGCTTGCAGGTTCACTGCTCATGTTGTGAGACCGGCAAGTTTGCTTAATCAAATCTTGTGCTGTCCTGTCTCCACCAGGTCCTAAATTATGTCCTTTCTGACAGACACCACCAGTCTGCTTCTCGCGTCTTCATATGAATGAACGAATTCATTACATTTCTATACTGCACAGTAGTTAAAGACCTCTGAGCAGTTCACAAAAGAAAACTTAAAACCCTACAATCATAAAAACACAGTAGAACTAGGAGTGTTATTATTAATAATATTATTATTAATATTTATATAGCGCCATCAATTTTCATGGTGTTGTACAGAATCCGTGAGAATCCGAGAGGGGGGAGGAGTTTGGTGGACTGCCCCCGTTCAGCCTCCCAGACTCTCCTTACTCAATTGCAGCCACTGACCAGTCCTGTTTGCTGGGCACTTGCTCAGTCCGCAACTGCCCAACATCTGCCTAACCCCTTAGCGAGCCAGCCACCATTTTGCAAAAAAATGGCAGCTCATGGATTTCTGGGAATCTAATATTGCATTAACAGTGGCTGAAAAGGGACCGTTTGTGCAACGTTACAGGCCGTAAAAGGGCCATTTATGCAATGCAATCTATGCCTGGAACGTTGCATAAATGGTCCCTTTATGCCATTTACATAACATTGGATTTCTGGAAATCCCGAGCTGCCATTTTCATGCAAAATGGCATCCTGTGAAGGGGATGGGTGGCCTTGTGGCACTTTTCAGGCGCTCGTCAGGCTGGCCAGCAGTTTGCGTAGCATAGTGAGTGGGGGCGGGCGGAGGTGGGCGACAGTGCTCAGCGAGCACCTGGCAAAACCAGATGAAGGTGAGTCTACCCGTCCCTAAGTAACCCATACTGGGGAAAACTAGAACTTTACAACAGAATAAAACCAAGGTAAAAACCAGCAGTAGTGCAAAGTCCCTAAAAGCACTGGCACTCTTTTCTTTTTTAAAAATGGAACAACTAGAAGATGAATAAAAAGGCCTTCGCTTGGTTCCCAAAAGATCACAAAGTAGGCCTTGCTGGTGAGTCCCTCTGGAGAGGACACTCCAGAACTGGGAAGCCACCACTGAAAAGGCCCTGCTTTAGTAGCCACCCACCTCACCTCATTTGGCGAAGTGATCTTTTTGGGAGTAATCCTTTTGTGAGTGAAGTTGGCATACATTTTTGGTAGTCTGTGAATAGCTAATGAGCCCTAAATAAATTATACCTAAAATTCTAAGTGTGCATGACACGAGGCCAGAGAAATACAACCATGCGCTGGACAAGCCTTCAGGTTGTGCACTTATGTGGAAGTTGGTGATGCACTTCTCAGGCTCAAAAATGCATATATTACGGAACATTGTATAAAAATAATGCATACCCTAGGGGAGGTTTAGTTGTTATTGTTTTAAATCACAGAGTTATGTGACAATTGGATGAAATGGACTTCTTTATTTATTTATTTTTATTTATTACATTTTATACCGCCCAGTAGCCGAAGCTTACAATTGAATACATGTGAATCTGACATAGAGCATTATCACACGGGGGGAAATAACGTTTCCTTACCGTCACTTCTCCACCCCCTGCTTCTGTCCCTCATTACTTCCTCATTCTTCCTGGCTGGGAAAGACAAAGTAAACAAAGACCATGTGGCCCTTTCAGGGACTGTTTTTATCATGCTGCTTTTCCTGCACATACCAGAAGATTGCGGCACATTCTGGTTCTTTTTTTAAAAAGTCATTTCTTTTGGTCATCCAAGCGGAATGAATGGGAGGCACCCGGGAGGCAGACAAATTTGTCTAAAGGATGCATGTACATCCATAAGTGGGCAGTAGTGAGTGTGTGATAAAACTCTGGTCTGATAACGCTCATAGACTAGAAATAGATAGATTGATTCATACTTAATTAAAAGTGAAGTATATGCGTGGTATATTTGATAAGATTTTCATAGCTGCCATGTACAGTTGTGTCTGTGCACTTAGATTCATCCCAAATGGGATTTTTAGTTTGCAATTTTGATTCTTGTGTCTGCTGTAGAAATGTCCTCATGTTCTGAAATCCGTCCTGCATGAGTTTCATGGATTGTCCAGTGCTATTCATTTCAGCATCTGTTCAGAGACAGGTTTGGGTTTTTTTTTAAATTCGTTATGCTGAAAAATATTAAAATAATTCCATAAAACGGTTCACAACACTTTACGCAATGTTAGTACATAACATTTAGCATACTGTCCCCCATTCCATTCCACTTTCCCCAGTGTATATTTTCCAGTCTCAGCAGAAACTTGCATATTTGGGGTAAATTTGTGTAAATTTTGAGGAAGTAAAACAAAACAAAATGTGAAAGTCCATGGGCTCTGGGCAGTCCAAGGAGGCTGGTCCACAGTGGATTCTGCAGGATGGGTTCCAAAATCATTTTAATCCTTCTTGAATTTTTCCAGCATCTGTAGTCTGCTGTTCCCACTTTTGAACAACAATAATACCATACCCTCCTTTACAGTTGCTTAGTTTGATTACACATTCGTGACAAAAGGACTAACCAGTTCAGACCAGTTGGTTATTGTGAAAAAACTGGATTAAACTGGAAACGTAGATTGGAGTTGTTGTTTTTAAAAGCCTATTCAGGAAAGGGATCATCCCAATAGGGGTCCCAAACCCCAGGACTGCCCCATTGTATTCATAAGACTGCAACCTAAATCTAAAACTATTATGTTAACCACCTCAAGATCTTTTCCACTTACATCAGGAGTTCAGGTATTGCTTTGAACAACTTGTTCTGGAAGTGGATGGCGACATGAGTAAACATGTAAGAGAAGTATTGACCTTTCCAAATCATGGGTTTCCTGTGTGCCCTAGTCATGTCTAACACTACTGCCCCTCTCTTAGGAGAAGATCTTTCAGGTAAACAATCAGAATCAGATTCAGACCTACAGGAGGCGGCGCCAGACACCAGTCAGCCTGTACCACTGGGGGAGGAAGCTCTCATGGGCGATTCCCCGGCTGGGAGTCAGTCCTCTCCAGAGCTTATCTCCTCAAGGCCAAATCCTACACACTCAGTGGGAAGTGAGGTTTCTTCTGGAGGTGAGCGTCCCAACAAGCTAGCTGATGCTAGGGTCTGCTGGAAGCTCAAACACACAGCACGGAAGGAAAGCATGAGAAAGTCAGTTTGATTGCACCAGAACCTGCCTCCACACCAGGCTCCCTGAATTTTCCGGCGTTTGGGAAGTAGTTTCCTATTCTTCTTGAGCTGACAATTGTCTTGCTTAGTTTGCATAGTTTTGCCCAGGGGGACGTTTCCAAGAGGTTAGACTCGCTTCAGGTAGAAGAGACAGACGTTTGTTGCTTAATAAAAGCTTTGTGGATTACTTAGCAAGCCTCTATATTTGCCTCCTATCAAAAGTAGGAGTTTTCTGAAAACATGACAGACTTTGAGCAACTTCTATGCATCCACAACTTCCATTCCATCTCAGCATCCTGATCATGGTGCTTGTCCTCCATCAGTTTGTGATTAGGCCCATCATGTTCTGATAGGGAAGAAATAAAACCGAAGTCCGCCCTTGAGATCAAAGTTATGGTACTAAGTTGCCATTGGAAATCTCATGGCTGGAACAACTTGTGCATCACTTCAAAGGCTAATGACCTTTTTTGCTTTGTCCTTGGCCAGATGACACCTCTTGGTCTACCCACACATTCTCTAAGCTGATGATAATTAACCATAATTAATCTGTGAAACTGATTTACTCTACAGGAGCACCAGTTGGAATAAGCAGCAGCAGCTCATTGGGGTCAGGTGTGATGGAAGGAAATAATCTTACAAACTCAGAGTTACAAATATAAATGGGCAGAGTGGAGCTGTAGCGTTCTAAACAAAGGGCATTCATCCTGCCACATGAATGAGGGAAAGAAAAATAAGACCTGCTCCTGAAAATAAAGGGCCATCTGGGAAGTGCTTGGAAATCATGTAATCCTTATCAGGATGAAAACATGTATATAGATTCTTATGGAGGAAAGCTACAGAAACAGAAACTAGCTAAGTATAAGGAATGAATTACCTCCCTTCCAGGAATGGTGGCAGAGTGAGCCAAGGGGAACTGGGCCTGGGACTGTAGCCAAGAAATTCTCTAGGCTTACCAAATGATCGATGTGTGGAACCTCAACATGGCCTCTGAATGCAGTTGCTAGGGAACAATAGCAGGAAATCTGCATTTGTGCCTGCCTCTGAGTTTCTTCTAGTTCTCTGGTTGGCTCTTTGTGAAACAGGATGCTGGACTAGATGGACTTTGGGTCCATCTCATGTTCTTATCTCCAGTGTTCTTCTTATGTTCTTATCGTCTCTTAACTATAGAACCTGGGAATTTTCCAGGATAAGTAACATATATAAAGGCAAGATGATGATGATGATGATGATGATGATGATGATGAAGAATTGCCTTCATACGGTGTCCTTTTTCCAGATAAACTTGCTGTGCCTGTTACTCTGGCAGGATGAGAACCACGGGGTGCCGTTCCTTCTCACCTATAAGTGAGATAAGTGGAGCTCACACTGGAATTTATTGGTAGGGCGATATCCTGGGCCAAGGGAGAGATCGTCCCTCCCTACTCCCGGGATGCCCTGTGCATGCATCATGTTGATTCACAGGGACAATCCCGGGACGATCACTGGGATATCACCCCGTCTAGCCATGCCTGAAGTTTTTGAGAGCTGATACTTACATGGCAAGGAGCTACAGGGTGGGCTTCTCCCAAGCTTCTGCAGTTAGCCTGGAGGTGCAAGAAGGAGCAGTGCTGCCATGGCTCCCATGCTGTTTGGGTAAAATGACTACTGGGCCAGGATGCTTTGTATATGATCCACAGTGCTCCATCCTAGAAGCTTAGTGAACCAAACCTACTTTGCTTCAATAGCATAACTGTGTCAAGATGTGTCCTCAGACTGTTCTTGGAGATGAACTGGATGCAAGTCAAGCCTTGATGACCTAAAGTCAGGCAGAATTCCACTTCTGATCATGCGCTGCATTGCCTTCTCTGGGAGATCTGATGTTGGCCATCTTGAATACAGTAAAAGTAAAATAAAAATATTTTAAATCAATATCTATGATATCCTTCAATTATTCTCTAGAGCAGGGTTAGCAACTTCTGGAGGTCTGGGTGGGCACTTTTGCCACTTGACACACACACACCCATCACAGTGTGCTGGGTGACATAAAATTAGTTAAAATAAATAAATAAAAAATAAATAAAAGAGAAAACAGTGTCTGGAGCACTGCATAATGCCAAAAAGTTCAAATTTAGCAGCTACAAAAAAGGGTCAAATTTAGCTTGCAAACAAGCTAAAATTGACCGTTTGGG
This sequence comes from Elgaria multicarinata webbii, assembly GCF_023053635.1. Taxonomy (NCBI): domain Eukaryota; kingdom Metazoa; phylum Chordata; class Lepidosauria; order Squamata; family Anguidae; genus Elgaria; species Elgaria multicarinata. Next base: position 44,486,386 of record NC_086174.1, read on the forward strand.
CACTCTGTAGTGCTTCCATTTTTTTCTTCCACTTTTTATGGGTGGGGGAGGCCTCTGTATGGGCAGGCAGGGGTCACATGCAGCCCATACGCCGTGTGTTGTCCACTCCAGTGCTAGAAGATTCCCTTGTAATCTATCCTTTCCGCATACTTTTAATAACACATGTATAGCATGTCAGGCAAACCAAATTTGAGGTGTAGTTTACATTTGTGAACCAGCCTCTCTCACTCTCATTCATCCAGTACTTCACAGTACTTCACATCAGATTGTGTGGCCAAAATGTAAGTGAAAAGGAGGCTGACCATGGGTGTATGCAACAATTGCGCACATCAGTTGTATGATATTTGAAATATATTCATTCATCTCTCATTGTTTAAATCATATTTGTGCACATTTTTTCAAAAAATATGCATTTTTTCATGTACATTTTTCAAATGTGTGCATGCTTTCAAACTCTTGTATTTGAAATACAAGAGAGCTTCGGCTATTGGGTGGTATAAAAATGAAATAAATACATAAATAAATTGTGTGAACTTCAACTTCAGATTTTGTCCAGTTCCATGTTCAGTCCTGAAGGTGTGAACTGGGTAAATCCTGATAAAAAAGCAATCTGAAGCCAATTTCTCATATCTCTCTAATCAAGTTCAGGTAATTCAGAAGCTTAAAAGCCCCAGAACTGAAAGATTTCAGAAGCATCTCTAGATCACACACGGAATAATAATAAAAAAGGACACACTTACACATGTGAACCAGCCCCCAAATCAAGAGATTTCTTAAAGACACAGCACCGGAAAACAGTCGGGATTAGAGTGCAACAGAGACTTTTGACATAAGCTCTCATTAAGCAGGCACACCTTGTTGGCCTGTCAAATCTTGTCAGATCTCTTGAGCAAAACAGGGTCAGATGATGCCACTGCTTAGAGCAGATGACCTCCAGAGAAAGCCCAAAGCAGGGTGCTGATGGTCCAATAGGTGGCACTCCTGGTTTATGAGATGGCCGTAAGCCTTTGCGTCTCTTGCAGAATCAACGGTTTAGGTTGCATGAAAATGTTAGACACTGAAAACCTGATTCCTTGCTTGTGCTGCATTGGAAAGTGCTTCCTCCTGTCATTATAGTCAGGAAGAACCTCCATCTTTTGTGGGCCATTTGCTAGTGCTACACCAACATCTGTCCTTCGATTTCCCAAATGTTTTCTTCCCCCACAAAAGAGACTTCCATTGTATTACCTCCTCCTCAGGTTGCTTATATTTTTTAGACATGTCGTGAGGTGCATGTTTTTCTTTCTATTCCACATCTCTCGATTGCTCTGCAGCCTCCCCAACTAGCTGTGCTTCCTGATCTGAGAAAACACCATGGAGGACTTGCTTCATGATAGGTTTCCCTGGAGGTTTTAACTGAAGCACAAGAACTGGGGAGGTTGAAGACCACCTCGGTGATGATTGTAGAATGAAAGACAGGACACTTGCACATACCCAGCAGCCACTGCTACATGCAAGAATCCCCACTGATGAGAATTTCACTGAAATTTTCTCCTCTTTTGATCATTGTTGTGAAAGCAATTTCTTTTCTTTAAAACTAAGTACGAAAGAGTTGGGAAAAATGGAAAAACCTTTAGCCCAGCAGTACTTTTGGCTACCACCTCAACATTATATCTATTTTTTGTTTTAAAAATAATAATAGAAATCCAAGTATTGGATGCTAATAGGAAATGTGTGAAGCCGCCTGCAAAGCCTGCTTTGAAGGCTTCAAAGAATTGTGCAGTCCATGAACTAGTATACCCACCAACATTTCATCAATGACATCAGGGAGACCACAACAAGGAGTCTTGCCTGGGTGCTCTCTTCCACTTTATTATACATTGCTGAAGACTCATGACCACCTGCTGAATGCATTGGCTCTGCAATAATAATCTGTACTCCATTAACTTCTGCCACAGGCGTGTTACAATAGAGCTGTCAGAATGCTGTTTGGGATTTGCTTTCCAGACCATATTATTCCTGCCCTGCCATTAGAGAGAGTGAGGTAGCTGCCTCATGCAACAGACTTCAGGTGACATGAAAGGGAAGCATATTATTTGTTACTTAATTTGTTGCAATTATCTTCTTACTGCCAGCAAGAGGGAAACCATCGACTCCCAACAGGGAAGTACAATAAAATCACCTAAAATGCAGTTACAGTAAACCAAAGAAGGAACCAAGAAGAGACCTTCCTTTTTAGAGCAAATAAAGGAAGGTGTAGGGATGTCATGGAACCCACTCGGGCGCCCTCAGTGCATTCGCAGGCCTGCGGGTCGAGCACCCGGCAGCCATCTGGCCTCATCCAGAGCTTCCATTGTGCATGACAATGGAGGCTCCAGAAATTATGGGATTCCCCTGTGGCATAAAAGGTGGCCACAAAAGTAAAAGCACAAACATGTGCAAATACTCTAACGCTCGTTAGTTAATTTACATTTGCGCTAATTCACAGTAACTAATGCACATTTATGCAAGTGCCCATTAGTGTTAATGCACATTAGGACTAATCCAAATTAGCACAAGCGGAATTAAATTCTGATGAGAATCCCCACACACACACACATACACAAAACACCCCACAACCCACATGTGGCAAGGCTCTGATGACATGCCGATCCTGCCCTCCCTTGTCTGGAGCCTCCATTGTGTGCAACAATGGAGGCTCTGAAAATTACGTAATTTCCCCGTTGTTGGATGTTGCTGGATGCTCACTGAGCCAAAAAAGAAGCTTGGGTAGTGCCAGGAGCAAGGGCAGGCAGTGGTGGTGGTGCCAGGGTGAGTGTCCAATGGATCAGAGCCCGGTGAGTTTGCCCATCCCTAAGAAACAAGGAAGTAGGAATGTATGGATTTTGTTAAATCTGTTCCATCTGAGTTTCACGGGTTGCCAGACAATTTTCATTCTATTGTCTGCTCATTATTGGAGTTGGGTTGTGAGTTTTGTTTTGTTTTGTTTTTCTTACCAGAATTTAATTCTATTGTGCTAATTCAGATTAGTGCTGATGTGCATTAACGTTAATGAGCACTTGCACAAATGTGCATTAGTTTATGCAAATTAGCACAAATGCAAATTAACTAATGTACATTGGAGTATTTGCACAAGTGCAAATGTGAATCAGCACAGATTCCTCCTCAAAAGTGAAAAACCAGTCTGTAGAATTTGCTAGGAAGGGGTACAGAGAGCCTCCTGCCGGTGATACCTAGTTAGAGATGGGGGAGAATTTTGTTCAGTTCAGAGCCAGATCTACACCAAGCGGGATATAGTACTATGAAAATGGTAAAAAAAAGTGATATATGGAGGTAGGTTGTACACTATTGCTTTATGGGCCCATGACACATGCCATGTACCACTTACATACTGCTTTTGTAGTGTTATATCGTGCTTGGCATGGATGTGTCAATGGGCCCCAAGAGTTGTCAGTGCACTTCAGTACCACTATGGCCTAATCTACACCAAGCAGGATATTGCACTATGAAAGCAGTATGAAAGCGTATATGAAAGGCAGGAGCCACACCAAGCAGTATATAGGGTTATATGGTATGTGCCAGTGGGCCCCAACAGTTGTCAGTGCACTTCAATGCTGCTATAAAGCAGTAGTGTGGCTCCTGCTTTTTATATACTGCTTTCATAGTGCAATATCCTGCTTCGTGTAGATTAGGAGTGTAGATCCTGCCCAAATTCATAGAATCAGTATGTGAATCAGAATGCAAACATATCCTCAGAAAATGTGATGTAGTTCTAAAAACAAAACAAAACAAAATGAAGACATAAATGCATATATTAGGGAACTACATGCAGATTAGGGGTGAATGCACAAAACTGCATATATTGGTGGGGAAAATGCACAAAATAGCACTGTATTAAAGGGGAGTGCATATAATGCAAAAATGCAAAAACATGCAAAATCTGTATAATAGGAAAAATGCTGTGATGACTTTTTTCCTAGTTGCAAAATGATACTGAAAGAGGACCAAAAAAAAAAAAAACCCTTAAGATGGGAAAACTGAGAAATGGAAAGAAACTGAATTAGACAAGATTCTGTACCTAGTTACAGACTCCCTGTTGGCTCTAACACAGGGCTGCTACAGCCTATTGCATGCTGTATTCAGCTTTGATGTCTTCTGCTGCAGCAGCAAAGCGGAAGTACAGCCTGATTTTATTCCTTTGACAATGTCACCTGTACAAAAAAGACACACTGCTATAATCCAACATCTGTCATGCTACCATCTCTCTCCCACCATCTTTTAATTTGTGTGGATTTATTTCCATCCATTATCTTCTCCTAGGGTGGTCTCTAGGCTTCGAGTGGCACAGAACTCTGGATAATTTGAGATTCTGTCGAGGAACAACATCCCAAAGTCCTTGGTATTTTCATTGCAGTCAATAAACAAAGCAGATGGCTGAGAACACTACCCATATATAATTCGGCCTCCTAGAAAGCTTCAGGCCTCCAGCCAAAGAGGAGTGCTGCTGGCGTTTTGATACAGAACACGGCCCAGGTGCAAGGCTTGGAGAGTGTGGCTATAAAGGTTCAGATGCGGAAATTCTAAGTCCTTCAGTCCTAGGTTCATATTATCTGATATTGCCTCTGTTCACCTCCATGGAATAATTTCAGGTCTGTCACCCTGTTTTCAGGGGATTACCATTTCTTTCCACACACACACACACACACACACACACACACACACACACACACACAAGTAAATATCATATACTCAGTTTTAAGCTTGGTCTGTAGAATAGATACAGTCTTCAGTCCATATGGGCTGTTGTGTGGCATTGAGAAAATTCTCTAAATGTCTCTCTCTCTCTTTCTCTCTCTCTCTCTCTCTCTCTCTCTCTCTCTGCAACCAGGTGGCTGGGATTTCCTCAGCTCTGTGCAACGCTAAATTCATCCTGGATTTTGCTCTTGGCAAAGTTCTGTGTCAACTCTCTCCCTCCATTGCTCATCTTGCTGCAATTTTAGCCTGAGTTTATTCCATGCTCCAGTGATAGATTGCTTTCTTGAAAAGGATGCTAGGGGTGGGAGGAACAGCAGTAGGGAAATTGTATGTCTTCAATTAGGGGTAGTAGTGGAATCCAGAAGTACTGCTGTATTTAATTTTTTTTAAAAAAAGGCGGATCAAACTATAATGAAAACAAACTGGTAAGAAACGCATTTGCCAAAGTTGCCTGGCTTTTATTATAAACATCTATCATCTCTTTATTAAAACTGCTATCTAATCTGCTAATTCGTTTTATCCAAGAGATGGATAAAATTTAATTTCAGTTCAATTTGGATAAGAATTTACAAAAATAAAACTCAAACTTCTCCATATTCAGAACAAAAATAATTGGGATTAAAAAATCTGAATGTGGGAGAAAATGAAATTGACAGGTTTGGCCATCCAGGCCCAGGGCTTTCAGTGCTTTTTTCTTAAAAGTCTGGTTTTCATAGAATCATAGAATAGTAGAGTTGGAAGGCCATTGAGTCCAACCCCCTGCTCAATGCAGGAATCCACCCTAAAGCATACCTGACAGATCCTTGTCCAGCCGCTTCTTGAAGGCCTCTAGTGTGGGAGAGCCCACAACCTCCCTAGGTAACTGGTTCCATTGTCGTACTGCTCTAACAGTCAGGAAGTTTTTCGTGATGTTCAGCCGGAATCTGGCTTCCTGTTTTGAATCCCTATATATTCAACCACATTAGTTACTGCCTTTATATTTCTGGCAGGGTCCACATCTTTGAGAGGTCCATGGCAGGCAGGTACAACATTGTCCTCTCCATGCTGTGAATCTATTGGATACAGACAATGCAGCTAGGTGATTTTTTGGGGTGTGTGTGTGTGTTTCGTTGTTTGATAAGAACAAACTTAGTATAGTTTGCAAAATTTCTCCATAAACGAGATAGAATGAACTTGAGGTTTGTTTTTATTTTATTTTTAAAAAAATGAATCTGGGAGAAAATTAAACTGAGTGATTTCCCCATCCCTCTTTTATCGTCATGTCGGCTTTTTGAGATGAAGGCCTTTGTTAGACCAGCGTTTATCTCGGGGTGAACCAGATGACACACAGGGGATCCCGGGCTCAGGGAGGGATCAACCCTCCCTTGCCCTGGGATAACAGACACCACTTTCTGCAAACCCAGAATCCTGTTTACTGCATCCTTTTGGCCTTGCAAAGGGTTGGTTCCTCCACAAGGAGCAAGTACGGGAAGTCTGGAAGTGTACGTCCCGTTGGCAGGAGTATGGATGGCATAGGCAGTAACACACCTAAGAGACATGGGAACTTCCTACCTGGGTGGACATGTTTCTGGAATCATCTCCCTTGGGAAGAAAGCAATCTTTTGGTGGGCTTGGTGGGGATGGGAACTCAGATGAACTGAAAATGGCTTTCAAACTTATTTGTACATATTAGGGATGTTGTGGTCACCCAACTGGGTCCTGGAGTCCAATGGAAACCCACCCACCCCGCATCCATCCCCCACAGACGCAGCTCTATGGGCCACTGTGCATTCACAGGCCCCCATCTTTGAGCATCCATCCTGATGAATGCCCAGCAGCCATCTGCCCTGGTCCGAAGTCTCCATTGTGATGTAAAATGGAGGGTCCGGAAATTACATATCTCCTACCTTGAATAAAAGGCATTAAGTCTCAATTTACGCAAGTAGGAATGCACACTTTCCAGAGACTCCATTGTGCCCAGCAATGGAGGCTCTGGACCGCGGTGGATGGGCCTCATTGGACCCTCGCCGAGCTGCAAAGAAACTCGTACAGTGCCATGAGCAGAGGCAGGCAGCATCGGTAGCTTGGAGAACATCTGACAGAGCCAGATGTGGATGAGTCCATCCATCCCTAGTACATATCAAGGTTATGGATCCTTTATGACAGGAACGCAGGACCTTTTTTTTTTTAGTCAGAGAGCCCAATTCCATTTTTGGAGATGTAATCAGGGGCCACATCCCACTGGTGCGTGGGGTCAAAGGCAAAAGTGGCAAAGCCAGAATGCCCCAAACACCAGCATATTGTAGCATAATGCTCTTGCTGCCAGTAACTAAGGAAGGCATTTCAGTCTTTTAGAAAGAGGGGAGAAATGCACAAATGCTGGGGAAAACCCCAAACAACAAGTAGCCAGGGAAAAAGTGGGGCCAGGAAAGGGTGTGTGACCATCTAGGGTACCTGGGAGGCCAGATTGGGACCCCAGTTGGACTGTTTTGGACCCACCAGATCTGAAGTTCTTCACTTCTTCATTTTGGTATGCTGTTCAACATAACATTGTCTCCTCTTCCTTCCCCTGGTTGTACTTGGATGGAAATCTCTTGTGAGAAACTGTCCCTTTGTGCAGAATGCCACTCATTAAAAGCAACCTCAACAACAACAGCAGCAGCAACAACAACATCAATGTCATAGTTTCTCTGTTAGCAATTCACAGTAGTCTACCAAAAAGGAATTATTTACACTTGGTAAACACTGAAACCATCGGGCACATCGGGAAGTGGCCCTGTCACTTTAAATTTGCATTGTGTTTGGTTACGCTTATTCGCATATATGCAGAACATTCCTCAAACTGAAATTGATTAAGACATATCTGTTGAACTGTAACAACCGTCGTTAGGCCCAGTAATAACTGCCATAGCTACGCATGCTACATGTAATAATACCTTACACTTCGGAATGTAAGCTGGATGCTGGGGGGGGGGGGCTGCTGGGGGTCAAGAAGCAATTTTAATGGCCATGTACAGCACCACGCAATTTACCTGGTCAATTAGGGACTGTGGGCATTGTTTGGGGGTGGTGATTATCGAGTACCATCGGCAAGGAGAAGTTGGGCTTGATGGAACACAGACTTGACGTATGGCAAATCACATCACTCTCTTGACCAGAACGTGCTCTGCTTGGAAACATTGATATGTGAGCCAACATACAAGATCACTTTTGGATTGCTGTGGAAGCGAACAAATGAACTGGGATTCCATCCCTTTCCTCTGCCTTCTATGAATAAATGGACAAGAAACAGAGCGCACTGAAGTGATTATTAAGTTAGCCAGGCAATGCTGCTCCCTCAGCATGTGCTACTGGTGGATTTGCACCTCCTCTGGCCACTTGGCAGGGATAGTGACATGTGACTGGTCCTTTCTACACTGACCTTTTTTCCAAAGATCATCCCTGGATCATTCCTGGGCATCCAAATGACACACAGGGGATCCCAGGAGCAGGCAGGGACGATCCCTCCATTGTCCAGGGATAACCCTTTGGTGTAGAAAGGGCCTGTATTTTCCCACATCATGTTGTGAAAGCACAGGAAAGCTGGAAAGGCAGCAGCTCACCTTTAGAAGGCTGCCCCGCCTTTCCACCAGTTCAGCTACCCACCCACCTTCACCTGAGTAAATGTGAGATTAGCTGGGGCATCTATCTCAACTCTGAGACCTACAGGCATCTACCTAGGGTCTTAACATTTGAATATAACCTAAGCATGGATGCTTTCACATTGTTGATTTCCCAGACAAAATTTGGGAATGACCACACAATCCGAAGCTATATGCATTGGATCTTATGTACAAAGGTTGCAACTAAATGTTATAGCCCACATCAATGTGTATGAGTGTGAGAGGCAGGTCTGGTAACTGAGGGGTGAGGACCATGCTGCTGCTACTCTCCATGCATATGGCAAGGTTGGGGAGAGGTATCATCTGATTCAGCACCTCATCTACTGCACATTTGGGGTAGTATCCAATATGACATGAACACTGACATAAATTGCACTACTGTAAGGGACCCCTAGAACAATCCAACAGTATTAGTTGCTGTGATGGGTATAGTTCTAGTCACTGCAACTAAAAATATATTGTAGAGCTGGAAAAGGTGCAGAAAGAGGCAACTAAAATGAACAAGGGGCTGGAGCATCTCCCCAACAACTGGAATTGTTTAGCTTGGGGGGAAATGTGGCTAAGGAGAGACATGATAGAAGTGTACAAAATTATGCATGGTATGGAGAATGTGCATAGGGAGACCTTTTTCTCCCACTCTCAAAATACTAGAACTCGGGGTCATCCCATGAAGCTGATTGGTGAGAGATTCAGGACACATAAAAGGAAGTACTGGAATTTGCTATCACAAGACATAGTGATGACTTCCAATTGGATAAATTGGATTGGATTGGATAAATTCCTGAAGAAGAAGGCTATTGATGACTACTAGTCCTGATGGCTGTATGCTGCTCCAGTATCAGAAGCAGTAAGCCTAAGTACACTGGGTTGCGGTGAGTGGAGGCAAGAAATAAAGAGACGGCACCAAGTATTGGATTTAAACTGGGCCACATTTTATTAAGTGATCTGCAGGAGGTGGGAAATTCCTATCCTAAGAGGGCATCGTTAATCAGGCCTCTTGACAGGCCTGTTCCTTATTTGGGCGAGCCATTCGCCACCTATGGGTTGGCGCCTGGGACTTCGCCATCCCACAGGCTTCCCCTTATGGGGTAGGGAGACCTTCCGGTGTCGCTCCAGCACAGGCCGCCTAGGCTCTGCGTGAGAGAGGAGGGTCAGCCTCAGAGGTAGCCCTTATTTCTCCTGCCAGGCTGCTAGGCTCAAAACAGGGAGCCTGAGGTGTTACCCCTCACCTCAACGTTGCCTGAGAATGCTCACTGCCCCATAACCCCTCTCAGGATGCCCTTACCTACCACCCTAAATCAAATGTGACCAAATTATGAACGTGAACCAATTAACCTATTTAATACTCCCAAGCTGTCCTACAGTGTGGAGTAGGCAAAAAACTCTTGGCCAAATTAGGACAAGAGCAAAAATTCCTACTCGGCCCCCTAATGGCAAGCAGCAAGCTCATACTGTCTACAGGGTGGGAGGGAGGGAGCTGCATGACGAAAGAGGCAGTCGGGAGGGGAAACAGCAGTTTTGTTTCCTCTCATCCCCTTTCATCCCCTCCTGGCCACGTGACCCAGCCCGGTTGCCAGTCCGTGGCTGGCTCCAGCGTCTCCTCTTGTCCCCACCCGCAACAGCCCAGGCTATGCCAGTCGTGGCAGGATGGCATTTGTTGGGGAACATGGATGGGAGAGTGCTGTTGCCCCTGTTGTCCTGCTTGTGGATTCCCAGTTGATAGCTGGTTGACCACTGTGTGAACAGAATGCTGGACTAGATAGATCCTTGGTCTGATCCAGCGTAGCTCTTCTTATGTTTGTGAATCACTCAGAGAGCTCCTGCTATTGGGCGGTATAGAAATGTAATAAATAGATAAATAAATGTTCTTATGGTGTCGCACTAGGAGTCCCTTACATTATTGCAACATAATTTACATTAGTGCTTGTGTCACATTCGATACTGCCCTGTAATGTAATCCAGTCTATGTCCCTAAAATGTTTAGAGGACTCCTTGTGCATCTCCCGATCCCTCCTTCCCTCAAGGGACATCTTGCTGACTAATGTGCTGGGTCTATCACATAATCACCTGCTTTCTTGCTACCTCGTGAACCTCTTCTTCCTCTCCAGCGCTCATTCATTAAGTTCAGACACACAATTGAGTTTTAGATTTGATTTGGCTTTTCCCTTGTTCCCTTCGTCTCATAAATCTTTGTTACCCAAACAAAACCATTGGAGAGGTTTGACCACGGCTGAAACACCTGAAGGGTTTTATGGATTGACCTTTCCATTGCTAAATGAGTTCCATGCTCAATAGGGCAAAAGCAAAGAATGAGGCAAATGCTAAACTGTGGTGAAGCTCTCTGTTTTGGGACTATTTTCATATTTATATTGAGGGTTCATATATAAATGGATTCTTATTGAGAATAAAATGACATAGCTTGTGAACTTCACATATTTCATTCCAATTGCCAGACATTTATGAGTTTTGTTTTCAATGGGAAATGATTAAATATATCTTACTCTAGATACTTACATAAAACAAGGCAGGTTTGAAATCCCTCCAGATTCACTGCAGATTCACTCCAGTCACTGTTTGAGAAGAGTTTAGCTTCTAGATACCCTCAACTATCCACTGATTTATGTGAGTCCATTTTAAACAGCTCCAGCTACAGACAGCAAACATATTGAACCAATTCCTAATGAACTGATTACTTAGCTTAGCATTTTAACTGCCACATTTAACATCCTTTCACCCTCATGAAGATATTGAACTAAGAAAGGGATTATCGCTCCAAGGCTTACCATGACAACCTTTAAAAATTTGCCCTGGGATTTAATCAAAAGGCATAACCATAAAAAACAACAAATTAAAATGGGGAAAACAGATTCATGGTTGATTGGTGTAGAAAAAGTTGGAGGTGGTGTTGCTATGGAAGAAAAATGATTAAGATGATTGTCTATTATATTCTTTGCTTTATATTTTCTGCTATGTTCAGTTCCAAAGATGCCTTCCCCAACCAGGTTTCATCCAGATGTTTTAGACTTCAGCTCCCATCAGCCCCTAGTTGATATGGTCAGTGGTCAGGAATGCTGAAAGTTGTAGTCCAAACACCTGGAGGGCACCTGTTTGCAGATGGCTGCCTACAAGATAATTTTATTTATTCTAGCACTGTGCCAAAAGTTTTGATTATTCCATTTTCTGTATTGGGGGCGTGAAAGAGACTGGGAGAGGTGAGAATTTTGGATAATTTTCTCCTTAGGGAGAGGAACAGGGTTTCTACATACCTTTTTAACTGTAGAAAGTTTTGTGGAGTCTTCTTTCTATTTCTTTATTTTTTAAAAAACACACCAGCCCTGGCACTTGCAGGAACCCAGGAGTTCTTCCTAAATGCCTATTGGAGAGGGAGAGGTCACATGGTTTCCAATAGACATACAGGAAGAACTGCTGGGTTCCTCCAAGTACCAGGGGTGGTGTATATATATATATATATATATATATATATATATATATATATATATATATATCCCCTCAACAACCGGCTACATTTTTAAAAGGTATGCTGTCCCCCTACCCAAGGAGAAAATTCTCCAAAATTCCCCCCTCCCTGCAACAGAGGCAGAAAATACAATGCCTTTTTCGCATGGAGAGAAAAAGTTCCTGAAAATAGGGGACAGGATTCAGCACAGCACTAATTTATTCATTTTTTTATTCACATTTATATACCACCTTAGCTGCTAAAATGGATTAAGGAGAAAATGGGAATAAAAGGGAAATGTAGCCAACACAATTCTTGCATTTTTTTCCTCCTGGAAAGGTATGTCTGATCAGGAATCAGAGTCCGTTTATGTAGTAAATAAGCATATGAAGGACATATGCTAAGCCTTTCTCCTTGACGTACTTGTTTTACAACTGCAGAAAAGTGTTGTTGTTGTTGTTGTTGTTTTAATTTGAAAATATTCAGCAATGCAATCTGCCACCTATATGCAATCAGAAATAGCACAGCCCAAGAACTCTGCTATTTCACTCATCTATTCCATGCTCTCTAACTTAGGAACATAGGAAGTTGTCCCACCCTGAGCCAGACCATTGCTCCATCTAGCCCAGTATTGTCAACACTGACTGGCAGCAGCTGTCCAGGAATTTTGGCAGGACCCCTTCTTAGCCCTACCTGGAGGTGCCAAGGATCAAACCTGGTACCTTCTGTATGCAAAGCAGGTGCTCTACTTATTTATAATTCCCAAGTTATTTGATTATTCATAATGCTCATCATAAATAAATAAATTATGAATTGAAAAGGATGCATTATTTATTGTATTATATCTATCGCTTGCCTTTCAACTACAAATAGTGCTCAAGGCATCTCACAACAATACAATACAAGATGAAGTACAAAAGTATAGTTAAAATATAAAAGCAAATAAAATCATCATCATCATCATCATCATCATCATCATCATCATCATCATCATCCACCAGTTAAAATCTGATCAGGACACAGACAGTGGGTCAAGCACTCCATAAGTATCTAGTCACCTTTAAATGCACTTGCCACGTATGCTGGCCCATTCACATACCGTGGGCCCATTCAGAAGACACTTTAAACCATGGCTTTAAGCATGGTGGTTAAGCCATAAAGCCAGGCTGTGTTCATAAGGCACCTTAAACCACAGCTTTAACCATAGTGAATAAGGCTTTTTGCTTTATTCACCGTGGTTAAAGCCGTGGTTTAAGGTGTCTTCTGAATAGGGGCCAATGTGAGCATGGAACTAGTGCACCCACCAGGTTCATAGATAGCTGGTCTGCTAACATTCCACACGAATGGACCAGCACACAGAGGGAGTGCATTTAAACACAACAAAAGCCCTATTCAGGCATTCCTTTATTATGTAGGGTAAACACAACTGTGTGTATGTGGCGGGAGTGTGCTAGCCCAACCTTCTCCTCGCACATTTCAACCAGTGGTGTAGTGTTAAATTTTAAATGCAGGCCCTCATCATGAGACTCCCCATGGCCACACCCCCAAGAAGAACCCAAATGCTCAGGCAGCTATTTTGATCCATCTCAACAAACCAGGTTCTATCGGTTTTCATCTCCGCCAGGAGCAGGCCTTTTCTAAAGCTAGTCAGTCTTAATTTCCCATTCAAGACCGAGTACCCATCCACCCCACCCTGATATTTGGAATTGCACCAGTGATGGAAAATTCAACTTTTCCTGAGTTAATGTGAGGTTTGCAGCTAAGCTCAGAGGGAACAGAGACTATTGAGGGGGGTGGCTGATAATGTCAGCATCCATGCTAAGAAAAAGAAAAATGGCCAGCCCTAAATGCCCCGGCTCCACTACACCACTGTCCTCTACACATGGAGGGCAATGTTCTGAAAAGGAGAGCCTCCTGGAGGAGAAGGCTATCAATAGCTACTAGTCCTGATGCCTATGTGCTACCTTCAGTATCAGAGACAGCAAGCCTATATACACCAGTTGCTGGGGAACATGGGTGAGAGGGTGCTGTTGCAGCACATCCTACTAATGGGTCCCTGATTGACAGCTGATTGGCCACTGTGGTAACAGAGTGCTGGACCAGTTGGACCCTTGGTCTGATCCAGCAGGGCTCTTCTTCTGTTCTTATATTCTCTATCCATGGAGGCTCTCGCCATGATTTTGAACACTGGTCCTCCAGTGTCCAGATCACATGGAGAGTCTCCATGGATAGAGGAAGCCCTCCTTTTCAGAAGGTCACCCTTCATGGGTACAGCGTGACGCAAATGTGCAGAAAGGGTTGGCGATATCAAGCATCCTTCTTTGCTTATTTACTCTGCCCAGTTAAGCAATGCCTGAGCAGGGCTTACACGTGCAGGGAATGCTGATAGAAGTAAAGGCTTTACCCACTTGCTTGCATTCTGTATAAATCAACCATTGTAGAGCAGCTCTAAGGAACTGAATGTGCTTCTCAGGGGAAACCAGGTATGAGATGTGAGTGGTGCAGAATAATCTGGTTTCTCAGGCAAATTAATTTCACCAAGATATTTTACAAAGATCACTGAAATTCTGTCTGATGAAAAAAGGGGGACCATTCTGGAAGGGGGGGGGAAAGAAAAGTGTATTCATTTCCCCGTAGCACAAAAATAGCATGGTTGCCATAGCAACCGCTGATCCACCAAATATATATTTGATACTTTGATTTAGTTTTGGAAGTGAGACATGGATATCAGTGGTGACACATTAATCCAGACCATCTGCAGCAACTGAATGTAATGTAGAAGAAGGAGGGGGGAAATGTCTCGCTTGGTAATTATTAAAGAAGATACACTCCAGTAGCTGCTCATGAAGCTCACTCGCCAAGCAGATAATAAGCTTTATGAATGATCATCCCTGGAAGAGGCTGATCCAAATGCCCATTAAGGCCCCCATATTCAGTAGGCTTTGATTTGGCCTGTTCGCGGTTTCCATTTAGTGTTTTGTTTTTTAAAAAGGGCTTTCGTGTATTTGCTGTCCAGCTCAAGTTAAGCACTTTTGAACCTATTGGTTTAAGCATGTGCTTAACATTCTTCCATTGAGTATAATGATTAACTTTTGGACACCATTTAGAGTAGGGGTGGGCAATCTGAGATCTCCAGAAGTTGTTGGACTACAACTCCCATCTTCACAGACCAGGCTGGCTGGAGATGATGGGAAATGGAGTCTGACAATATCTGGGAGCAACAGCTTCCCCACTCCCGATTTGGATGGAGCTGATGAAGTGAACCTCAGGCCTGTTCTCTGGTCCAACATGCTGATTGTTGTTAGGAGCAATTAAAGTAGGCCGATGTACCAGGCATGCAAATCCTGCACTGATTGGTTTGCTTTATTTATTCAGTACATTTGTATTCCACCATTCTTCCATTATTTTATTTTACTTACAGTATTTATATACCATTCCCCTTTCAAAATTTTGGATTGGTATACAAGATAAAATACAATAAAAACAGAATAAAACACCTTAAAATAGATTTTTAAAAGAAGCAAAATGAAAAGTGAACTGTGAACCATGGCTGGTCATTAAGGAAAGGCTTAATGAACTCAAGGCAGCATACGTGCCGTTTTTAGGTGGGCTTCCATCCAGGCATTGACCAGATCCAGACTTGTTTAGCTTCAGTGGTACAGTTGCATCTTCTGGCCTCAGAATAGCAACTTTGGACCTTATCATTAATGATATCTGTTAATGATGTTATTGGAGAGGTATATATAAAAATATCCTCTTAAAATATAGTGGAGAGAGTGGTTTGGTGTGTTTGTTTTCCAGTTATGATGCAAGCTTATGCGTACTTCCCTGGCAGTAAGCCCCAGTAAACATATGGGAGAAGCCGTATCTCAATGGTAGAGCACATGCTTTGCATGCAGAATGTCCCAAGTTCAATCCCTGACATCTCCAGGTCAGTCAAGGAAAGACTCCTGCCTGAAACCCTGAAAAGCTGCTGCCATTCAGTGTCGACAATATTGGGCTAGATGGACCAAGGGACTGACTCAGTATAAGGCAGCTTCCTACGTTCCTACATTCCCATTTTTAAGTAATGCGTACGAGTGTGCTGCCCATCCCTCTCTCTCTCTCTCCTCCCTCCCTCCCTCTTTCTTTCTGTAGATGGCTGGCTGGCTGACTAAATAGATATCCAAAAGCAAGCCTTTGAGCCTTGCTGAAGAACAGGCTCCTCTTTCTCATGATAAATAGTACCATTGCTGGATTGTGCCCGAAGTTAAGACTTTAGTCTATTTCACACACAACAGAAAGTTGTGGGAAATCAGTTTTCTGATTACTGTATCTCTGTGAAACACGTTTGCAAAGAAATTTTATTCACACTGAAACTTTACATTTCTAGTATGGGTGTGCAAGGAAAATATGTTTTCTTATCCCCTTGATTCATGTTGCTTTTCGTTAAAATTATATTTGTTTTGTTATTCATTTGTTTCCATTACATTCATGTCATTACTCACCTGCATTTTGTTGTGCCGTTTTCCATTTCTTTTACTTTCCTTCCCACTCCCAGGAGCAATGAAGCTGATTTCAGTGTCCATCTGCTGGTGGCCACCATTTTATTTTCTGGCAGTGCCCAGAAGTTCATAGAATCATAGGACAGTAGAGTTGGAAGGGGCCTATAAAGCCATCGAGTCCAACCCCCTGCTCAATGCAGGAATCCACCTTAAAGCATCCCTGACAAATGGTTGTCCAGATTTTTGAATGCTTCTAGTGTGGGAGAGCCCACGACCTCCCTAGGTAACTGGTTCCACTGTCATACTGCTCTAACAGTCAGGAAGTTTTTCCTGATGTCCAGCCAGAATCTGGCTTCCTGTAACTTGAGCCCATTATTCCATGTCCTGCACTCTGGAATGATTGAGAAGGGATCCTGGCCCTCCTCTGTATGGCAACCTTTCAAGAATTTAAAGAATGCTATCATGTCTCCCCTCAATCTTCTCTTCTCCAGGCTAAGCATGCCCAGTTGTTTCAGTTTCTCCTCATAGGGCTTTATTTCTAGACCCCTGATCATCCCTGTTGCCCTCCTCTGAACACGTTCCAGCTTCTCTACATCCTTCTTGAAGTGTGGTGCCCAGTTCCATCATCCCAGGCCATTCTGAGGAGAAAAAATGGTACCCACCATAAAATGCAATAGCCCTCGATGGTGCCCATTGGTGTTTTAGTGGAATTCCCTGAAATGACGCAACATCTGGGCATGCTAGGAAAATAAAAAGGTGTCTGCTAGGACCTGGCCACCAAAGCACCTAGAACACAAAAATGAAGAAACAGGTTCTCATGATGTACAACAACAACAACATTCAAAGCTTGATGCATTTCAGCCTGTGTTCTGTCAAAGGCCTTCTTCAGTGGGCTGTAATATTAAAAATGCATTTAATTACATTTTTGGGACAACACATATAGAACTATAAAATTATTGAGGATAATATTGAGATTAATTAGGCACATTGCCACAAAGGCCCATGCCCATATTTATTTGTTTAAAAGTATTGATACTGCATGAAGGCTCTGAGTTTCATTTTCGTTCTTTGTTATTAAAAAAAAATGCACATTCTTAATTTTTAGGCACACAGTAAAAACGTCTTAAGTGTGCCCCGAAAAAAGTAATGTGTGAAGCCTCCACATTCCCTTCCAGAACCAGCTATTGACTATTCCAGAGCTGTACATCATAGGACATTATTTCTGCTTCACTTCTTGTCTTTTTTTTTAGAATGAAAGAGGCTTCTAAAAATGGCTTTATGGCAACCAGGTACAGGACATTGGTTTGCAGAAATGATCAGCCACTAAGCCAAGGGCAAGTGGAAGGTAAATCTCTAATTGGGGTTTCAGTACAGATAAACCACTGGCATCAAGAAAGGAAGGACAGAGTTGAGGAAACTGCATGCATGAGGAGGTCAGAGCAAGACTTTGAAGAAGGAGCTTTGTGATACTCAGAGCACATCATATTCCTTGCTAGCATCGGACATGATTTTTCTGCTTGGACAGACAGAATATTGATTGAATGCATGAAGCAAGTTTATTTATTTATTTTTGCATTTCTGACTGCACTCCAAATTACCAAGTCTCTGGACTTGCTGACCTTCATGGCAAAGTATAAAGCTTATCTGATTAACTAGAATTTTTATTATGTGTGTGTTAATTGGGAGGTTTTGTTGGCCAGCCAAAGTGAGGGGGAAAGCTATTTCCTTCCTTATTTGCATTAGTTAAAATTGATTTGACACATAATTACTGGTGGTGTTTATACTGCTATTTCTCCTAAATGTTCTTATGGGCTAATCAATAGGAATGTGATACTACAAAACAACAACAACCTGGTGATAATAATGGAGGGAGCAATAAATGACTGACAGTAGAGAAACAAAGTTCTGCTAGAACTATTGAGTTCTTTATTTATGTAGACAAGTGTTGATCTCTTGGGATAAGAACCTTGAAGGTTCTATCAATGACTACAAGACTTAATATTAGGGGTGTGATCTGCTTCTCCTCAGATCGGAGAAGCAGAAGCGGATCAGGGTAATCTGCCTCCGCTACAGGCGGAGGAGAAGCAGATTGTGGGAGGGGGCTGGAGAAGCATGGTGAAGAGAAGCAACCATAAGCGGATCACTTCTCTTTTCGCGGAGCGCTCCACCCGCCATTTTGGATTTTTTCGCCCATAGGATTGCATTGCAGAAAAGATTAGTGGATAACTTTTTTGTTTTTCAAGCTATCTATTTGAAACTCACTGTGCTTAGAGAGTCATGGGTGGGGGTCATTTTGAGCCTATTTTCATCACTTTGCATGCTGCAGTTTGCTATAATTTTTTAAAAAAATAGGGTAAAAAAAGAGTGAGAGGTACCTTTTTCAACCCCACAAGCCTCCAGCATACTTGCTTCCAGTGCTGCCTGTCCTCCTCTGTGCCTGCCTCGCAGGGATGGTTTGCATTACTGGCTTTGAAACAATCCTTAGCTCACTTCGTTGTGCCCCCAGAAATGTCTGCTGCATGCCTGCCTTCCCTCCTCCACCTGGGTGCTGTTGTGGTGGGGCATCTGCTGGGACTAACTTCCCCATAGATCTATGGCATCTCTGCCTGCTTCTCTGCCCACCTGGTGCCTGGGAGCTGTACTACATGATGGGCTTTGTGGTTCAACCC
The DNA here is from genome assembly GCF_023053635.1 of Elgaria multicarinata webbii. NCBI lineage: Eukaryota > Metazoa > Chordata > Lepidosauria > Squamata > Anguidae > Elgaria > Elgaria multicarinata. The sequence continues at coordinate 44,505,371 of NC_086174.1, forward strand.
CACAAGCCTCCAGCATGCTTGCTCCCAGTGCTGCCTGTCCTCCTCTGTGCCCGCCTCGCAGGGATGGTTTGTGTGTGTCTTGCTTTGACTCAGTCCTTCCTGTGCTCACTTAGACTTTTTGAAGTTCCAAATAAATTTTTCAAGTGTGGAAGGAGATTCATATTTAGGTTTATCTACTCCCCAATTCATGGCATGTTCGGATGTCCTTTGAAATGGCCATAAAGAAAGAAAGCCCATTGATCTGTCTGCAGCTTTAAAAATCCCTGAGATACTGGGGTGTTGGATTTTCAAAAATCCCCCAATAATCAGGGGAGGCTTGGATTTGCTTGGGGCTTGGCATGCATGTGTATACATGGATCAGCTGTCATGGTGCCCAATTTGAGGTTTCTAACGTGAAAATTGATGGAGTTCTAGCATGGTACTTGAATTGGGGTGAGTTAAAAGGGAAAAACCCCGCCAAAAATCAGGGGATGATGGGATTTGCTTGAAACGTGCCATGAATGTGGCTCTAGATGGCATCTGTGAGGGTGCCTGCTTCAAAGTTTTTATCTGTAAAAATGTCAGAGTAAATCCCATTTCTGAAAATGGGGTGTTGGATTTTCAAAAATCCCCCAATAATCAGGGGATGCTTGGATTTGCTTGAGGCTTGGTATGCATGTGTATACCTGGATCAGCTGTCATGGTGCATAATTTGAGGTTTCTAACATGAAAATTGATAGTGATATCAAAAGGGGTGTGAATTGGGGTTAGGGGTGATGCTTTAAAGGTTAAAAACCCCACCAAAAATAAGGGGATGATGGGATTTGCTTGAAACTTGCCATGAATGTGGATCTAGATCGCATCTGTGAGGGTGCCAGCTTCAAAGTTTTTATCTGTAAAAATGTCGGAGTAAATCCCATTTCTGAAAATGGGGTGTCGGATTTTCAAAAATTCCCCCCAAATCAGAGGATTCTTGGAATTGCTTGAGGCTTGGCATGCATGTGTATACATGGATAAGCTATCATGGTGCCCAGTTTGAGGTTTCTAATATTAACAGAAAAAATGTTGTAGGCGTTTTTGGATTTCAATGCAAGTCTATGGGGGGGAAAGCGGAGCTCCGATCCGGATCCGGATCTTCGCAGTGAAGCAGAGCGGACCATAGGTGGATCGGAGCGGAGTGCATCAGACCCATTCTGGAAGTTGCAAATCTGGAAGAGAAGCAGATCGGGGGGTCCGTGCACATCCCTACTTAATATTACCTCCAGTATCAGAAACTGTGGGCATGTCTACATCAGCCTTTTCCCCAAGGGCCATTCCTAGATCATTCCTGTGTGTCCAACTGATGCACAGGAGATCCCACAGGCAACCAGGGATGACCCCCTCCATTTTTGCAAGATAACTGGTTGCCCAGTTATCCCAATTTACCCCGTGGTCCCAGGACCATCCCAAGGACTTCAGGAGGTGTGGGGCCTGGTTCCAGCTTCTCCCTTCTTCCGTGCAAGTAGTGGGGCTCTTACAACGGGCACACAGCTGCACAGGGCAGTTCATGCCCATTGGGGGTGGGTGGGTGTAACATTTTAAAGACATTTTTAAAGTACATGCGCTGGAGCAAAATTGCGCTCTGTCTCCACTCCAGGGGGGAAATGGCATTTGCAATGTCCCTCTTCCCTTCCAGGATGTTGCGCAGCCATCAAGACACTGGGGGAGGATCGCAGAAACAGGTAAATCCATGATCCTCCCCTCTCCCTCCCTCAGGTGTAGACATGCCCTTTATGTCATTTGCTGGGGAACATGAGCAAGAAGGTACTATAATTGTCCTCATGTTCTGCTTCCAGAGGTATCTGGTTAGCCACTGTGTGAACAGAGTATTAGACTTTTTAAGCTTGGCCTTTGGTCTGATTTGATGTGGCTCTCCTTATGTTCTAATGCTAAACTCTGGATCCTGACTGCATAAAGAAGCCCTAAGAGGATCCACTAATGAAACAATATATTTCCCATGCCATCTATGGGTCCAAAGCTACCAGTTATACAGAACTGTCATCTGCACCTTCTTCCTAGAAGGCTGTGTAATCAAACTGTGGAATTTGCTACTGCATAGTGATGACCACCAACTTGGGCAGCTTTACAAATTCATGGAGGAGAAAGCTATCAGTGGCTACTAGTCCTGATGGCTATATATTACCTCCAGATTCAGAGGCCTTTGTATACCAGTTGCTAAGAAACAGAAATGGGATGGTGCTATTGTGGTCGTGTCCACCTTGTGGCCTTCCCATAAACATCTGGTCAGCTCCTCTGGGAATATGACTGACCTAGACAGCCTTTTGCTCTGACCAAGCAGAGTTCTTCTTTTGTTCCCGAAGTGTAGGAATGGTTTGTGGGTGTGATTGACAATACACTATGGTAAATGAGGGATTCAGAAACCCTCTCCCCAAAATAGGTTCAGCACTTGCATAGCTCCTGTAGAGTTCTTGCTGGCTCCGACTGAAACTCAGAATCGATTCACAATCTCACTGGAATCAGAACCACCAGCCTCTACTGCAGCCATCCATCCATCTATCTATAACCAGGCGACCTTGAATGACTTGGAATCATGTACAGGATTACTTTACTTAATACAGTAAATATTAGATCACTTGCCTTCCGTTGTTGTTGTTGTTGTTGGGATAGGCCAGGCTACATGTGTAAATAGGTTTGCCCTTGTAACATTTGGATATGGAGAGAGCGGAGCTTTTATAGCTATCATTGACGATAGGCTGTGTGTGAGAGAAAGGGATTCATACCCAGTATTGTTAGTGAGATGATAACGATCTCCCCCCAAAGTGTGCAAGATGCTGCTTTGCAGCGCAGTTGCATTTGAAACCCACCATATGAAAATAAAAGCCAGGCTTTAAGGGAAAAAATGCCTCCCTGTTTTAAGTACCACCAAAGTGCTGTGTCTTATGGTGAGGTTTTAAAGCACCAGATGGTGTCCATCGAGAAAGAAACCATGAAGAGCATTGTCAGATTTCTTCAATATGTTAGGGATTTATTTATTTATTTATTTATTTATTACATTTTTATACCGCCAAATAGCCGGAGCTCTCTGGGCGGTTCACAACAATTACAAACATTCAAAGTATAAAACAACAGTATAAAACCATAATATAAAATACAATATAAAAGCTCAACCAGATAAAAACAAGAGCAATGCAAAATTACAAATTTAAAACACCAAGTTAAAATTTATTTATAGACTGTTAAAATGCTGGGAGAATAAAAAGGTCTTCACCTGGCGTCTAAAAGCATATAATGTAGGTGCCAAGCGAACCTCCTTAGGGAGCTCATTCCACAGCTGGGGTGCCACAGCAGAGAAGGCCCTCCTCCTGGTAGCCACCTGCCTCACTTCCTTTGGCAGGGGCTCGCTGAGAAGAACCCCTGAGGATGACCTTAGTGTCCGGGCAGATACATATGGGAGGAGGCGTTCCTTCAGATAACCTGGCCCCAAGCCATTTAGGGCTTTAAATGTTAATACCAGCACTTTGAATCGGGCCCGGACCTGGACTGGCAGCCAATGAAGCTGGAAAAGGACTGGCGTAATGTGGTCTAGTCGGCCAGTCCCTGTTAGTAAGCGTGCTGTCCTGTTTTGTACCAGTTGAAGTTTCCAGACCGTTTTCAAAGGCAGCCCCACGTATAACGCATTGCAGTAATCCAAACGAGAGGTTATCAGAGCATGGATAACTGTAGCCAGGCTATCTCTGTAAAGATAAGGGCGCAGCTGGTATAGCAGCCTAAGCTGGTAAAAGGTGCTCTTTGCCACTGAGTTCACCTGTGCCTCAAGTGACAGTTCTGGATCCAAGAGCACCCCCAAACTATGGACCCGATCCTTTGGGGGGAGTGCAACCCCGTCCAGGACAGGGCAAACATCACCTCGCCGGACAGATGAACCACCTGCTAACAGTACCTCCGTCTTGTCTGGATTGAGTTTCAGTTTATTAGCCCTCATCCAGTCCATTACCGTGCCCAGGCACTGGTTCAGAACAGCCACTGCCTCACCTGGGTTTGATGAAAAGGAAAGGTAGAGCTGGGTATCATCCGCATATTGATGACACCTCAGTCCACATCTCCGGATAACCTCCCCCAGCGGCTTCATGTATATGTTAAACAGCATAGGGGATAAGATAGAGCCCTGCGGAACCCCATGGCTTAGGTGCCACGGCACAGAGCAATAATCCCCCAGCACCACCTTCTGGAATCGGCCATCCAAGTAAGAGCGGAACCACTGCAACGCAGTACCTCCAACTCCCAGCTCAGACAACCTATCCAGAAGGATACCATGGTCGATGGTATCGAAGGCCGCTGAGAAGTCCAGGAGAACCAACAAGGTCGCACTCCCCCTGTCTCTCTCCCGACAGAGGTCATCCCACAGGGCGACCAAGGCAGTTTCAGTTCCAAAACCAGGCCTGAAACCCGATTGAAATGGATCTAGATAATCTGTTTCATTCAAGAGTGCCTGGAGTTGTCCTGCAACCACCCGCTCAAGCACCTTGCCCAGGAAAGGGATATTAGCCACCGGCCTGTATTGTTAACATCCTCCGGGTCCAGATTAGGCTTCTTCAGGAGTGGTCTAATTACCTCCTCTGAGTTCTAGCCGTCTCCCCTCTTGCTTCATTGCCTTCAGCTCAGGTGTATACCAAGGAGCTGACCGGGCTCTGCTCAGAGGGAGAGGACGCTTGGGCGCGATCGTGTCAACCGCCCGAGTCATCTCTGCATTCCACAGAGCAACCTGGGCTTCGACAGGAGCACGGCCATATCAGCAGGAAAATCCCCCAGAGCCCTCTGGAATCCATCGGAGTCCATTAGCTTCCGGGGGCGGACCATTTTAATAGGCCCCCCACCCTTGCAGAGGGGAAAGGCCGCAGAGAGTCTAAACCTCAGTAGGAAGTGTTCTGACCATGACAAGGGGGTAGATGTTAGTTCCCCCACTTCCAGATCACCATCCTCCTGCCCAGTTGAGAAAAGAAGATCAAGCGTGTGTCCCTTTGCATGTGTTGGGCCGATGACATGTTGAGACAGCCCCATGGTTGTCATGGCAGCCATGAAGTCCTGAGCCGCTCCGGATACAGCAGCCTCAGCATGGAAGTTGAGATCCCCCAGAACCACCATCTTGGGGGTCCTCAACACCAGATCCGAGACAACCTCCGTCAGCTCAGGCAGGGAGATTGTTGGGCAGCGGGGTGGATGGTACACCAGCAGAATCCCTAATCTGTCTCGAGTACCCAACACACAGTACAAACACTCCAGACCAGTACTCGACTGAACAGGAAGCCTAAAGAGGGAGATTGTATTTCTATAGACTATGGCAACCGCCGCCCTCCCCGGCCCTCAAGTCGGTGCTGGTGCTGCACTGAATACCCAGGAGGGCAAAGCTGGGTGAGAGTAACCCCTCCCAGTTCACCCACCCAGGTCTCCGTGATACATGCCAGGTCAGCCCCCTCATCCAAAATCAAATCATGGATGAGGGAGGTTTTATGTTGGACCGACCTGGCGTTCAGCAGTAGCACAACCAAACCTGAGGGCAAGCTGGTGAGGCAGCCAGAAACCATTTGGTTGGGGGGAAAACCAGAAGAGGGGATAGCTGTAAGAAATCTAGGGGATGAGACGAGAGAGATCTTGTATCTCCTTCCCTTAGTATGGCAGTGGAGTATTATGCATCGGGCCAATGTAGCTCATGCGTTCCTTATGGTGCAGAAAGCAAACATGTTTTTCAGGCTTCATTGTTGTGTCTTGAGGAGCTTTAAGAGATCTCTGCTCACCGCAGCTTGCTGGCTGCCGTATGCTCTCTTTTCAGGTCTGTTCTTATAGATTAATAGCCTACATTAGGGCTGTGCACCCCCTACCTGAACCACTTCGGATCCCAATCCGGACCTTCCAGATCAGGCTCGAACCAGTTCGGGTCAATCTGGACCTCCCTCAATCTGATCTGGAGTGAGATCTGGAGATCCAGATCGATATTTGGCCCCCATTTTGCCCCCCTTCCCCACTTACTTGCCTCTGCGGCGGGCAGTGGAGGCAGGTAAGTAGGGAAGGGGGACAAAATGGGGCCGAATAAGCCCCCCTCCCCACTTACCTGGCTCCGAAGCTTCAGAATCATCCGAACCGCTTTGGGCCGATCCTGACCTCCCACGATCTGCTCTGGAACTGGGCTTCAGTGGTCCGGATCAGCCCACTCCGCTTCGGATCCAGGGATCCATAATGGAGCAGAGCACACCCCTAGCCTAGATGTCTTGATAGAATTTGAAGGAGTTCCTCAGTGAGAGTCCTGAGTAGATCACAGCTCTTTGAAGTTTATTATCAAATAAATCTGAACTTTCACATGTGCATAGGCATGTGTGCTTGAAATGACACATTTTCCAGGTATATTTACTGTTACATTGAAATTGTCCCCCATTTCAATATTTGTTGCCAAAGATGTCTTCCTATTCATTTACATTGCCCTTTCCCACTCTCTGACTTAATGGACATCATTTTCCTTGAGAGATGTCATCACACAGCCAAATCTATGTATTGTTGCATGGGCAATCCCAAGCAAGCAGGGATCTCATGGTGAATGGACTGGTGGAACAATCAGTCCATTCACCATGAGATCCCTGATTGCTTGGGATTGCCCATGTGACAATTCAGGAAGCATTGGATGCTTTTTCACTTGAATGCTTTTCTTTTCCTTTCTTTTCTTTTCTTTCTTTTTACAAAGATTCATGCAGGCAGTGATATTGTTAATTTTGAACCAGTGTAGGCTGGTGGCTTCTATGTCAGTGGGGCAGTGATTCAGTCAGAACCAGTCAGAACCCCAAAAGAGACATCCAAAGCCTCCTTGCTGCAATTGCTGTGGCCTGGTCTTAGGGTCTTTTTTTCTTCCCAGCAAGAGTGTGAGGTTGGTGAACTGGTAAGCCCTTGCCTGGACGACTACTTAAAATTCTGGATTACACACATGCAAAGAGCAGCAAGGGCAGTTACCAGGGCAAGAAGGGACAGAGAGGTTTCCCATTCCTTTTGCTGCTAAGAAATAGGCTTGTGGGGACAGAGCCTAGGATTTCACAGTGTAAAAAATATAAGGACAGAACACCATCAGCTTGTTTATTTGTTTGAGAAATTCCTAGGATCTTTTCAGCTGGAGTTGTCAAAGTAGAAAATAATACAAATGTTTCAAAATGCAACAATTAGAATTTAAACTAAATTTTCAGCAGTAGGAGGGTTTCAGCCAGTCTCCGCAAAACAACAAACAACTTCATCCTTGACCCCCTACCCCGGCTCAGAGGAGGACTCAGAGGGGGACTAGGCTTATTATTATTTATTTATTTTTATAGCACCATCAGTGTACATGGTGCTGTACAGAGTAAAACAATAAAATAGCAAAATCCTGCCACATAGGCTTACATTCTAATAGAATCATAATAATAATCCATCATCTGCTAGTTCTGAGCTTTCCAGACCAGAAGATGTGGTGTTATCACAGTCTTCAGATGCAGAGGGCACTCTTCTGATACAATCTTCACTGCTTCCATGTTGTAGGAGCCAGTGGCTACAGAAATGGTCAATGGCCCTTTAAGAAATAGATAGCTCCTTGGAAGGGGCAGAGTTCACCTGCCAGCCTGCAGAAGGCCTTTGCCTGTTGCTAAGACAACTGCTCTTCATGGTTGAGTTTCATTCAGTGATCTGTCCATGGTCCTGACAGACCTTGCTGGAATCTGCATTGCCTAACCTGACCTTGTTTTGCCAGATGTGATCTTGCCTCATTGGACTTGACCTTGCTTTGCCAGATGTGAACTGGCCTCTCCAGGCAGTACCAATGCTGCAACCAAACCTCTCCAGAAGAGCCCTATGCTGGGCTAAGAAAGGACACAAACTTTGCGCCAGTTAAATGTCCCTGGGGAGCAGTATTCCTTCTTTCAGAGTACCACCACTAAAAAGGCCCAGTCTCCAGTTACCATCCACCTCATCTCTCAAGCTGGGCCTTTGATTCAGATTTTAGAGAAAGGGAAGGTTCACATGGTCAGCAATCCATCAACTACCCTAGTCCTGAGTCATATAGCTTATAGGACTTTATATATAGGACTTCTGAAAAGAGAGCCAATGTGATTGGCGTAGTGGGTCAGTTACTGACTCTAGGCCTAAAGTACCTATAGGTTGTGAAGATAAAAGGAAGAGGAGGGCAATCATGTATATTGCCTTGGACTCCCTCTAGTAAATCAATCAGTCAATCAATCAATGGTAAAACAAACATGACCTTGAATTGCACTCAAAGTGAATAGGGAGCCAGTGAACAACTGAAACTTTGGGCCTGTTCAGACGACACTTCGGGCTCTGTGGTTAGTGAAACTGTAGTTCTCTGCAGTTAGCACTAGCCATAAGCTGTCACACACAACGCTTTAAGCCATGGTTAGAGCTGCTAACCCTGCTGCAGACAGACTGACTGGGGTTAGAGAATGAGCAGCATTTCACAACAAGTCACCTTATACCATGTTTCTTAACCAAAAGCCTAACCATCAATGTTTAAGGTGTCTTCTGAACAGGCCCTTTCTAAATAATTGCCATGGGCATGGCTAGTGCTGTACAAAGAAAACAACAGCACTTGTTCTGGCCAGTAGTATGGATTCATGCATCACTGTTTTCCTCCCTGGCCCTTCTCTGTCTCATATGTTTATCTTTGGATGTGATTCATTTATTATGTTATTTATTGGTGAGCACAGCTTTCTGCATTTCCGTTCCCTTCCATGCCCCATTTCCTATTTGCAGCATAATGTCACTATTTAGGCCAGGGAAGCTGTTTAATGAGGAGGTAATCTGGTTCCTTCAACAGGAAGAAACAAATTACTCAGCCTTACAGTTTAGACACACAGTCAAATAAAATAGGATATTATGCCTTAAATATATATATATATATATTAGAAAAAATTGCAACTCAGCCAAAATGGTGTTGTCAGAGATTGCAGTTATCTCATTCCAAGTATATCTTATGCCAAACAATGTTGACTTCCCGTTTAGAGTACAGCTCAGAAGGGTAAAGTGGCAGTCAGGAATGACACTGCGAAGTTCTGCATTTATTCTCTCCTTTACTTCAAGAGCAATTTTGCGATAGGGATATACGTAAGTCACCATTTAATATTCCCCCGTCCCCTTTCTGGCACCTCTGCAAACTCAGCTGTGGTGCAGGAGATCATGCTGGGATCTCTTTGCCCTTTAGTTCAACTCTAGTAAAATAATAATGATAATAAAATCTGCAGCTGAATTTTAGCTGACACTTTCCATTGCTGCAAAAAAAGCAAATACAGAATCCTGTTTATTTTTCAGTTCTGGTTCCGTTTCTGCACACCTAACAGGAATAATAAAAAAAAAATACGTCAGCCAAAGGCAGCACTTGGATGGAGCAAACTCACAGGGAGATATGTATAGCACTTTCTCTAGCCACATTTTATGTTGTTTAAAGTAATTAAATAAAGAGAGCTTTAATCGGCACTGCTCTAGGTGCTTCTTTGTTTTGCTTTCTGAGATGCAAATGCACTCCTTGAGTTGCTAGTCTCTTCATCTCTGTTTTGAATTTCAGGCAGGTAGGCAGTGTTTTTGAGAATATGAGCACTCTGAAGTACGTAATGTATGTGACCTGAATTACCATAACATCTAAGCCTTTGCAGGATGTACAATAACATGTCAGTCCACAGAGCAGCAATATTATGTAGGGAGGTGTAAAGCACACACATTTTACGGTCATGGTCAGGGAAAGCTGGTGGCTCTAATTTTGGTGTGTGTGTGAGTGTGGGGGGTCTAATTCCATTGCGGGTTTCCATTAGAACTAGCCAGACTTCCACAGGAGCTATTCAAGGTGCTGAATAAGGACTAGGGTTCAGCACCATAGATAGTTCCTTTGGAGTTCAGGCCGGTTTTGACTGAAACCTGGAATGGATTCACAGCCCCGCCAAAATTGGAACCATCAGCCCCCATTGGCCAAGGAATGCAGTTGCAGAGAGAGTCACTGGCCAAGGTATAACATTTATTATTATTATTATTTATTTATTTATATAGCACCATCAATGTACATTTGTACCATGATGCAAAATTACAATGATGAATATGGCCAGTGCTTCTGCTCAGGAATCTGCTAATCAGATATCTCATCACATTGATACATCTAAGCCAGAAGTAGGGAACCTGAGACCTTCCTGTTGTTTTAGACTACAACTCCCATCATTTATGACAATTGGCCATGGTGATTGCATTTGATGGAAGTTGGGAGTCCAGCAACATCTGGAGGGCCACATATTGTTCACCCCTGATGTAAACAATGATTAGGGAAGGTGTTGACTTTTGCTAACTTTGAGATTTGACAAGAGCTTCTGGATTTCATGACAGTGGAGGCTATTGGCTCTATTGTCAGTGGGGTGGTGAATCCACTCCAGGTTTCACTAAGAACCAGTTGGAACTCTGAAGAAGCTATCCAAGGTGCTGAACCCCATGCCCAAAAGAGCCACAGCAAAATTGGAACCATCAGCCTCCACTGACCAGTAGACTTACCAACCATCCCACGATGAGCTAGCCCATTTCAGGCCTAAGATGATGGTATAGGCTTGGTCCATGCAGCACCTATTTGTGCCCATGGTACTTTGATGTCTCTGTTGAACTGGACTCAGGACAGGTACAATCCCTGTTGGCATTTAGGATATCAGCACAATCAAACCATGAATTAAAGATCCTGGAAGTGAAATGAAGTGAAGCAAGTAGCATGTTCTCACTCACTGGTGGTAGCACCCTCTCAGTGGAAGAATAAAATACTTATATCCTGTCCATTGGAATGATCTCAATCCCACCATCCTCACTGTTCTCTCAACACTGGGGAGACCAGGAGGATGGGTTGATAAAAGAGTGAGGAAATGACCAAATGATAAATTTTTGCTGTGAAAGGATCCACACCCATCCCTGTTGAAAAATCTTTGGACTAATTTTGCTGGGCCGGCTGAAGCACCTGTGTGCTGGTCATGTTACAGGGTCCACATCTTCTTTTGTTCTCTTAGGCTGTGTTCAGAAGACACCTTAAAGTATGGCTTTCACCACAGTGGTTAACCCTCAAGCTGGGCTGTGTGCAGAAGACACCTTAAACCACAGCTTTAACCATGATGGTTAAGCCAGAAAGCCAGGCTGTGTTCAGAAGACACCTTAAACCATGGCTTTAACCATGGTGAATAAAGCAAAAAACCTTGTTTACTGTGGTTAAAGCCATGGTTTAAGGTGTCTTCTGAATGGGCTCATAGTAGCATTGTGGCTAAACCTGGGTCCACTTTTTAGGTTCCTTCAGCATATTTCCTTGATGGATATATACTAAAGTCATAGTAGGGCTCCTCAATTTATTTCTGGTTAGGTGCTCTCATCAGAATTTCATGGCCTTTTGTATAAAATACTGAACAGTATCAAACAGGAGTCTGGCTCTCTCCTATTATTAGAACTCATCAGGGCCTAGAATTCCTTTGCTTTCTTCTTAGAGCAGAGGGGGTATGATACTGTAAGATGTATAGCATGAAATGCTGGCCTTGGCAGACTGTATTCTGTTTGACCTCCTTGCTGCAGCTTTTTGATGTGTAGAAATAACAGTTTCAGTAATTTCAGGAGCAATACTAAATGTGCTAGCAATAGATTCTCCCCACCCCAATCACTCCTAGAGCCAGGAACTGTAGATGGTTAACTCAATCACCAGGAAATGAAAATATCATAAATAGTAGCAGTGAGATTTTATAACTCTAAAATATTTTCAAAATGGATTTTTCTCCATTAAATTTAGAAGTAAATGGAATACAGAATGGTGTGGCTGCATAAAGGAATTATTGGCACTCACGCTCCGAATGACACCCAGCCTGATCTCTGGTACTGACTTGCAATGCCAAACTCAAGTAACAAAACCAGAAATTCTTGAAATATCCACCATGATCTTGACAGAATATACTTGTAAAGCTGTTCTCTGTATTAATTTTAAACATCTATCGTAGTCATAGATTACATTTCATTCAATTTATTCTGTCTTTGCTCATACATATTTTGAGTACACTTTGGCTCCCCTTTTCCAACAGATGCATCTTATAGAAATTTCTTCTAGCCCATATATTCAGGCCTTTATAATTAAGTAATCATGTTAGACTTCAACAGGGTGTTTGACAAATATTATAGTAAAGTCACACATGCTTGTCTACTAAGCAAGTCAGTTTTTCATTACATTATTATTATTATTATTATTATTATTATTATTATTTATTACATTTATATACCGCCCCATAGCCGAAGCTCTCTATAGAGCAGTTTATTATTTCCTGATGTGCTGAGAATTTTGGGTGGAGAAATGAATGTGGCTAAGACAGAGATAAATCATAGTGTGCACAGACATTGTTCACAGTCTAGCACAGCTTCGAGCATGCTTATGCCGGTTGGAATTAATAGGCTTCCGCCTGTTTTACTGTGCACTAAATTATGATCGTTGTTTGTTTGCACAAAAAAGCACGCACTGTTACAGCTTCAGGTACATGTCTGAAACATGAGGCATTTTTGCACTGAAGGTAAAAAGCTAAAATGGCACCTCCCCCCTTAAGTCACTTCTTACACAGAGATATTAGTGTTGGTGGTAGAAAATGTGACCCTCTCTGGAATCCTCTGACCAAAGCAACTTCTTTATTTCATTTCAGTATTAGTCCAGCATAATTCAAGTGGTGGTATGAAGACCTTATTAGCCTGTTATCTCATTTGTTGGCCAAAGGAAGTCCAGGAAAAACAACTGTGAACTATTCAGGCCAAGATACTACATAAAATGGGAATGCTCCTCTCAGTTTCATTGTTAATAGGCTAAAGCTGCAAATGTGTGCCATCTATGTTATAATGCTTAATTTATCTTTCCTTTTGCACTGCCACTCATTTTCTCTTTCTGGCATTGGCTGGCTTCCTGGGGTACATTGATACAGCCCCCAAAACTCTCCAATTGCCCCCTATTGATACATAATAACTTTCCCACCCCTCTCAAAATATCCCAATCATGTTATATCTTACAGTGTGCATTAAGTTCCTCTCTGGGGGTTAGAAGAGCATTGCAACAAGATCTAGAAGCAACAACTATGCCCCACCAGAAAGGCTGCTTATAGAGCTGTGGTGAAACTGAGAAGCTTATGTCAGAGAAGCAGTACACTGCAGAATTGAAACTGACAAGCCATATCACAACTCCTGCCAATTTCATCTCTCCAGGAAAGGGTTTTCTCTAGACCTATTGCAGAGGTAGGGAGTAAGCTTGTCAGCTTCACTGTTGCCCTAAGCAACCTTTGCATAGAGACTCATTTACTTAATGCATAATGAGTGCTGAACTTTCCAGAACCAATATCCGGATGCATGAACCTTTGTGCAAGCAAGGGAAAGAGTGGGGACGTCTTCCCAAGATTTTTCAGGTCCAAGGGTAGGGAAATGCATGGACACAGAGATCTCTCCCCCCCCTACCCCCAGAAACTCCATGGATATCCAAGACCCTCTGAAGTGTTCATGGAGAGCCAACACCATAAGGTGAAATAGCATCAATTAGGGATGTGCTCCGCTCCGATTAGAAGCGGAGAATCAGAAGCGAATTGGCCTTCTCCGCCTTGCCCAGAGGTGGAGTAGAAGCGGACCGGGGACCTGTAGAAGCACGGCGAAGAATAGCGCCCATACGTGGAGCGCTTCTCTTTTTGCGGACCGATCCGATCGCCATTTTGAAAAATTTCACCCATAGGATTGCATTGCGGAAAAGAATAGGGGATAACTGTGTTGTTTTTTAAACTATCTTTCTGAAACTTCTTGTGCTTAGAGAGTCGTGGCTCGGGGTCATTTTGAGCCTACTCTCAGCTCTCTGCGTGCTGCGGTTCGCTTGCTAGAATTTTTGGAAAAATCAGGTAAAACAGCAGGAAAATGTACCTTCATTTATTGCAGCAGTGCAATATCCCGCTTGGTGTAGATTAGGCCTAGTGCCCTCCACATGTTTTGGACTAAAATTCCAAACAGCCTTCTTCTGCACTGAACTGAAAACGTTTAGGAATCCTGAGAATTAGAGTTCAAAATGGGTAGAGAGCACCAATTTAGGAAACCCTGTCCTAATGACTATCTTACAATGAATCAGAGCTTGGTCCAACAAACCCAATCATCTCTACTCTGATTAGCAGCAGTCTTCAGGAGCTCAGGCAAAGGCCTTTTCCAGCTCTGCTACCCAATATCCATTTGTTAAAAGAGAATATTGAAGATTTGAACTCAGGACCTTTTGCATGCAAAACACAGGGGGCATGTCTACACCATCCATTTATCCCAAGGTCATCTCAAAGTCATCCCTGTGCATCCAAACGATGCACAGCTGATCCCAGGGTCAACCAGGGATGACCTCTCACTTTCATTGGGATAAAATGGATGACACTTCTCCCACTTTTCCCCCCGGTCCTGGGGACCGCAGGAGAGTGTGGCTCAGGCTCCCAGGTTTCCCTCCTCCCCTCAAGTAGCTGGGCTTTGCAAACAGGCACGGAGCTGGGGGGGGCTCCATGCCCATGGGGGTGGCAGCAGCAGTTTCACCAACCCCAGGATGGCTGCTGGTGCTTTTCAGCACCAAGTTTTGGGTTGTTGTTTTTTCTTTTGCTTTTTACTAACATTTTGTGCAGGATCGCTCCTGCGCAGTTGCACAACAGGCTCCTGCCTTTTTTAAAAAAAATGTTGTGCCAGAGGATCCCTCCTGGCTTCCAGGATGTCACGCTGGTGTGTGAACCCTGGGAGACAATCCCAGAAGCGGAAAAGCCTGGGATCCTCCCTCCCACTCCAGGATAGACGGTATATATAGACATGCCCAGGGTCTGATACTATGCCACCCGCCCCTGTGTTTTCATGTGAGCAACATGCACAGACTTTCAAAGAATTAAAAATATTTCCTAAAATCGTTGATCTTAAATGAATAAACTCCAACAGTCTGCTTCTTGTTTCCTGCTATGTCAGACAACTGGCAATCAGGAGCAATCCATCATTCTTTTTCTCTCAAGTTAATAGTGGGGGTGGGAAGACCATTTAATTTTAATCTCAAGAGTTACATAGAATTAACCTGGGTAGATCTGAAAGCCCATCATGCTGTCATGCTGTATTCAGACTTCTGTACCACAGTTTAATAATAATTCTGCTGTGGATTTTAATTTTTTTTAACTCAGGAGGAAGGTATACATGACACAAATTCTTTGCTGTGTCAGGATCAGCTTTGTGAATTTATTTAGATTCCCCCAAACATGATGGGAGCTCTAGTCCAACACATCTGTAGGCAACCAGGTTGGGGAAAGCTGATCTGGACAACCATTGACTGTTTCATTTCAGCCTTCTATCAAGCCACAAATGTTTGAACATTGCTCACATGAAAAGTAAGTGATGGTGTGTGTATGTGTGTGTTTGTGTGTGTTCGTGCGTGCGTGCGTGCATGCGTGCTTTTCTCTCCTTATCCATGATCACAGTTTTCATGTTCTCTCCTAAAATGGGAGAGTTGGAATGTGTGGTTTTAAAGGAGAACCTCAATGTAGTGGCCATTACAGAAACCTGCTGGAATGGAGAGAACCAATGGGATGCAGTCATCTCTGGATATTGTAGGTGGCCCACTTGGGCCATCCATAGTTATGGTTGGGAAGACCATTTTGTGTGTTTTTCCCATCTGGGTAGAAAGTCAATTTTGGGGGCAAAGCTAAGCTTCCCTTTGTCCGATCTGCCCCAAATTTTCCATGTAGGTAGCTATGTAATTTGCTAGTGGATTAGCTAGGTTTGGTTTATAACCAACATTCTTATGGGATGTTTTAGGGAAAAGGGATTCACCACCCCATGTAAGGCCTCATGGAAGTTAGCATTTGAGATATAGGCCCATGGGGAGTTCTTCTAGTGGTTGATTCACATTTTTTTGATTACTGAAGTCAATGTGTTTTTAAAAAGACTGCAATGGAAAGTGTTTGTGTGTGTATATATGCAGTATGAAGGTGGTGGTGGTGAGCTCCAGGCTGGGAGTATGGGGGGTTCATGCCTGGGCCTGCAGTCTCAGAAGTAGGTGGTGCCTATGTAGGGTGCTGAGCACTCAGGATGTTGACTAATAGGTCCCAGAGCCCTGTGGTTCAACAGCCACGTGTGCATCCCAGTGGGGTCCTGCCATTCATCACTTGCCACACATGTGCTGGTCCCTTTGTCCAAGACACATTGTGGTTTGAAAGGGGCTGACGTTGTCATTGAAGAAATGATTTCCTGGCTTTTGTATGTTCAGTTCAACCCTAATTCATTAAGCACTATAGGTTTTGCCACTGAGAAACTCCATAGGGATTAAAGGGAATGGCGAACTGAAGGAGGTGTTACTTTTTATGTAAAAGAGGGCATAGTGTCGAAAAGAGTAGAAAACCTAAAAGGGCCAGACTCTTTGAAGCACTATGGATGACAATACATGGTTAGAAAATTATTCAGTACTAGGAACATAATATCATTCCCCAGACTAGAACACTCAAGATAGTGACAGAAAATAAAATCAGGGATGCCTCCAATTGTGAAAGTGTTGTAATATGACTGCATAAATGCATGTTCTAGTCACAACAAAGAGATTATATTTCTCAATGCCCTAAATGACTTCGCCCTAGAACACTTGGCCAAGGAACTGACTGGAGGGAAGGTGAGCATGGTTTTAATCCTAAGTGGTGTAGCCCAAGACTTAATAAGAGATGGGAATGTTTTAGAACCTGTTGGAAACAGTGGCTACAGTACTATTAGATTTAATAAGTATTTAAATGGAAAATTGTGAAGGAACTCCAACACTGTCATGTTTGACTTCAAAAGAGGAAACTTCTCTAAAATGGGGGAAGAGGTAAAAAGGAAGTTGAAAGGGGGAGTCAAGAGGGTTAAATTCCTTCAAAAAGCTTGGTGGTTGGTGGTTGGTTCCTTCAAAAAGCTTGGTGGTAAGATTGAGGGGAGACATGATAGCACTCTTAAAATACTTAAAAGGTTGTCACACAGAGGAGGGCCAGGATCTTTCCTCGATCCTCCCAGAGTGCAGGACATGGAATAATGGACTCAAGTTAAAGGAAGCCAGATTCCGGCTGGACATCAGGAAAAACTTCCTGACTGTTAGAGCAGTGCGACAATGGAATCAGTTACCTAGGGAGGTTGTGGGCTCTCCCACACTAGAGGCCTTCAAGAGGCAGCTGGACAAGCATCTGTCAGGGATGCTTTAGGGTGGATTCCTGCATTGAGCAAGGGGTTGGCCTCGATGGCCTTGTAGGCCCCTTCCAACTCTGCTATTCTATGATTCTATGAAACCACAGTAATAGAAGCTCAGCTAGAATGTGTACCACAACTTAGGAAAGGTAACACCAAGCCCAAGCAGTCATCAGCAGAATCAAAGGAAGATAATAGAGAAAAGAAAGCTCCCTTCAGAAAATGGAAGCCTTGCCCAAATGAGGAAAACTAAAGAAAGCACAAATTTGCAAAAAGGAAAAGCAAGCAGAGCTGCAAAAAATCATTTTGAGGAATATATCACTAACAATATCTAGGGCAACAATGAAGATTTCTTTAAATATTTGAGAAGTAGGAAAGCAGCTACAGAGGCAGTTGGACCATTGGATGATAATGGAGTTAAAGGAGTACTAAAGCATGATAAAGAATATTGCTGAGAGGCTGAATTAATTCTTTTGATCTGTCATTACTGCAAAAGGTATAGGACAGATACCTGTGCTTGAACAGATGTTTCTACTTGTGGGTTTCTCGTGGGCAGCTGGTTGGCCACTGCGTGAATGGAGTATTGGATGAATTTTGTGCATCTCTCTTAGCTCAGTTTACAATAAATGATCAGAGCACACAAAATACACAGCAGAGGCTGAAGAGAGATCTTTAGGTAGGGCTGGAAAAACTCCTACCTGGAATTGTGGAGAGCTACTGCCAGCCAGTGTTGACAATAATGATCTAGATGGACCAATGATGTGACTTAGTTTAAGGCAGCTTTCTATGTTCCTAATCTGCTGTTTGCCCTGCGGGCTGGAGAAGATGGACAGTCACCTGCATTGTCTCTACTGCAAGGGTAGCAGCATCTTTATGAGAGGACATGTGTCATTAATTCTTCCCTTGGGGCTGTGTAAAAAAATATATGTAAATGCCAGGGGATTCCATCAGACATGACTCACATCATGTGCACTTTGATGCATATTGTTAAAATTCTGATGCTGAAATCAAACTTGCTTGCTTGGCCTAGACCTATGCTCTCAATCTCAAATCAGAGCACAGAGATGATTAATTCAAAGCAAACTAAGCTGGTCCTGGTGCCTTTTCTTTAGATCTTCTTCCGCCTCATACATATGATTCCAGCTGTCTATTTAATTATTACACTGAGGGAAACCGTGAACAGGTTTTAAAATGTTCATGCTTTGTTGCATAAATCGTACATCCTGTACACTAGTAAATAACATCTTGCAGTATCGTCTGATAAATTAAACTTTTTTTTTAAGCTGTATGATTTCTGTACCCCTGGGAAGGGTAACAAGCTGCCTTCATATTTATTGTCTTCATGTCGGGTCCCCTCAACATGGGCTAAGAAATTGAGCCATCTTGGCATTTTTCAGTGAAACTAGTGAGATGGCTTGGATCTGACCACACTGATGCAACTTTAGGATAAACTTTTTCACAGGGAAGGCCCTCTGGTATAGAAGGAATAGGCTAATGGAGGAAGCATGTATTTGCCGCCAATGATAGATAATGAGGAAATGAAATCCTTCCCGGTAATACAGCAGAAAATCAGACAATCCTTTATTTCCTGGCAATCTCTGCAAATTAAACTCCTATTTCAGTGCCTGTTTGAACCTGATGCTTCATGGCTTCAGAGGTGTTAGAGGAACTAATCCTCTAAGGGAAATTTAATTTGTATCTCTCTATGCTATTTATGATGCTTTCTCTTTTTTGAACTGGAATAGCAATACATTTCTGTGAAGGAAAGGTTAAAGGGATGCCATGCATGGGAATTGTAAGCAAACTCTACCAGTTTTCACAATTTTCCATGCACTATTTTTGTGTATGCCAGGTAGGGCTGGTCAGAAAGTCCCCCTCCCCAACCCAGTGGAGGCTGGTGGGTCCAATTTAGGTGGAGCTGTAAATTCATTCTGGCTTTAGTCTGCATCAACCAGAACTCTAAAAAAAAAAAACTATGCAAGGTGCTGAACCCTGTCCCTGCCCCCCCCCGCCCCCATTATTAGGCTGCACAGAGTATTCTAATTCTCTATTCTGTTCCTTGCTAGCATTCAGAACAGCCACTTTATTACCTTCTAAAGACGTTTATAAACACCTCTTGTAGACTTAGCTTTTTGTAAAGATCCAATTAATTCCTCCAACAATATAGGAGGTGCTGAAACACTCATCACAGATGGCCTGTATATAGACATCAAAAGGTGCTGTATTTGAATATATTGCTTCTCCGCACCAGATATCTAAGTGATATCTAAGCTTCAATATTTAAAAAACAAAAACTCTTCATTCAGTTCTATCAACTCATCTAAAGTATACATTCAACTCAAATGCTCCATAAAAAAAGGCCATCTCTCTATTTTCAAATCAGAATCGCTCCATATTGAGGTTGATAAGACATTATATGTCATGTCTCTCTAGCTGGGTGATTGCCACCTAGGGTGGTTGGAGGAATCTGTCCAGCGAGTCAAGCCTGTTAAGCTTTTAGCAGCTCTTCCCCCGCCCCTCAGCCTCTGGTGCACTTGTCCATAAGCTGGCCCAACTTGATTTGTGTCAAGTCAGACCAGCTTGTGGATCTTTGTGGGTTTTTTCTTGTTCAAAAATATCATTGATGCATAGATTGACTTGCACAAATTACAGCTGGCAGTTGTGCAATTTCTGTCCACAATTTGTGCAAGTTAGGAATATTTACAGCTGAAAGTTAATAAATTCTGACCGGAAACTGCATAAATTATGCAATCTGCAATGGCAACTTGAGTAAATGATATTTTTTTACAAGGGTGTGTGTGCAAAATTTCCCAAATTTTGAGAAAAGATCCCCTGGCTCAGCTCGCAAATTCAAGCCGAGCCAGGTGCCTTGGGGAAATCCAATGAGGACAAAAAAGAAGTCTGGATTTCCCTGGAAACGCTCATCCCTTCTGCCACTGTGAAGAAGTACTGCTTCCGGGTTGCCACAAGATGACAATCTGCAAATCATGTTACAACCAGCAAGGCCTCTTCCGATGATCATAATGGTCACATGACAAAGGCTACCCACCAGGTATGTACAGCTATACACTTCTTAAATAAAACTGCATAGACCAAATGCTGTCAAAGCTCTTCTTGTAACAGATCTTCCATGACAGCTCTACAATCAACATCATGACCAACAGCATGAGCAGCAGGTGGCTGACTTTTGGGAGATACCTCAAAGAAGGTCTGAATCTAGGCTTTCCCCTTCTGGTACACTATGCATGGCTTCTCACGGCTTTGGGGCTATAGGAATCGTGGCATTTTATGATATTCTGAAGCTTATGGTTCTTGACAGACAGCAGTTTGCTTTGGCAGCTGAGTGGTGCAGTCATGCCTTCAAGGGGTCTGTGTGTCTCAGAGAGAGAAGGGAGATGTGGTGCTGCTCGGACTTATTTTTAATGTCATGTCACAGTCATTATTTTTTAATAATTGAGCTGTGAAACTAAAATTCACCAACTTGCTCACTATGAACTCAAAGGAGTTCAGGCCCAGTGAAAAGTGTCAGCCTGCAAGTTCTTAAAGGTGATGGTTTTGGTCAGGGATGGGTGAGAAATTAATGTGATGTACATTTCAATGCAAACTTACTAAATTTGCACTTTACAATCCTGAACATGATGTCAAAATCCATCTTTGCCCAAGGTTAATGATACGGTTTACAAATTAAAAAGGGCATCCTCATATGTGTACATTTGCAAAAGTGCATATGAAAAATGTGTTTATTGTGAAAAATGCACACAAAAATGCTTTAATGGAAAAACCATTTGTGGAAATGCATAGATTTGAAAAGGTGCATACAAAAAATGCATGTATTTTGAAAATGCAACCAAAATGTTTTATTTAATGGGAAATGTCACTTTCAAAAATGCGTATATATAAAACTGCATACAAAATGCATTTTAATGCACATGCAAATATGCACAAATTCACATATGTATTTAATAATAATAATAATAATAATAATAATAATTCACAGTCCAATGCAAAAATGCGATAGGGGAAAAAATTAAACTGAATGAAATTGAGCATGACAGATTCACCCATCCAAAATCTTGATTCGTCTGAAGAACAGTTATTCTCCTGGTAGTAATGTTGTAAGATTTATCATACTTTTTGATGCTGAGACGTAATTTGTACTTGCTGTTTTTCTTTGTTTAACAATCTCTCTGCCTGGATCCTCATACTAAATTTTATAGTTACAGCATTGGTGGTTTTTCATCCACACTGTAATTACTCTAGACGTAGTAGTGCTCCATCTGTACCACTGTCTCATAATCTTCCCTCTCTTCAGAGCGGAGCTTCCCTCTACTCCTTCTGAAGAACCTTGAAGAATAGTGTGATCATTGTACCTTCAGAGGCTTTTGTAAGCAGTGATTTCAGATTTGAAGGACACAAGAGCCCTGTTCAAGTGTGTGCCTGTTTGTGTGTGAAGCGAAACTAAGTATGGGGACCTGGGCCCCAGCATCTCCACATGCACAGCTTCTGGTAAGAACTTTGTATATTGTGGGCTTTGCTCACATGTTCAACTGAATGCACTTCCAGAGTTCCTATAATCGAAAACCCCAATAAGGCATGGTTCATTATCACGGGAACTCTGTAAGTGAATGTACTTACAGAGCCCTGTTCAGACCTTCGCTCTCGACACACAAAGGTCTAAACAGAAGCCAAACATGCAAGAACACTGGGTTCCATGCTTTCATGTGATCCGATGTCCCTGTTCCCAGTTTAACCCTATATACAAGCAAGAGACTGCCTGAATAGGGCTAAGGAGACACCATCAACTGCATAGCTACCCACATTGTCTCTTTTAATGCTCATTTTCCAAGAATGTCCAGATTTATTGTTCTCATTTAGCAAAATCTAAATCAAAAACTATTATGGATACTAATGTAACATTGCTTACTTTTTTGAGGGGTGGTGGTCATCACTTCACAGTTGTTTTTTACTAGCATTGGGTGAAAATCCACCTGGGTCTGCGGATGGCCCCGCATCCAGCGCCGCGGGCCCATGCGGACATGCTCAATGGCAGGGACAGGGCCATGTCCAACAGCTCCCAAGGCTTTGAGAGCAGTTGGGTACAGTTGCTCCCTGACCTGGGCCCTTTGCCTTTTCCCCTGCTGCATAATGGTGGCTGCCATTAACACAGCAGGGGAAAATATGCAATTTCCCCAACCTTGGGGAAATTGCATTCCCCTCCCTGTGTTAATGGGGGGCCTTAAAAGCCCTATTAACAGGGGTAGGGGAGAAATGTGATTTCCCCAAGGTTGGGGAAATTGTGTATTTTTCCCTTCCACCCTAATGTCAGCACCTGCCATTGGAGTGGAGGGGGAAAAATATGTGATTTCCCCAGACTTGGGAAAATTGTGTGCCTCCCATGTGCCAATCGGGGCCTTAAAGGCCCTCTTAGCTTGCATTGAGAGAGCCTTTAAGGCCTCAATTGGTGTGAGCAGGAGGAAGGCAAAACTCACTTTCTAGAGCCTCCAGAAAGTGTACAATTCCCCTGGCACGCCATTAGCATTTCCAGGGGAATTGCACACTTTCTGGAGGCCACAGAAAGCATGCTTTGCCTCCCTTCCCCCCTGCACCAATTATGGCCTTAAAGGCCTTTTTAAAACCTAGGATTAAGAGGGCCTTTAAGGCCCCAACTGGCACAGGAGGAAGGCAAAGCACGCTTTCCGGGGCCACTGGAAAGTGCACTTTACAGAGGGCTTGGGACACTCGCACAGCCGGGTGGGTAGTTTGGCACCAATTTAAGAATGCATGGGTTTTATACTGAGGTGATCTCATCCAATCTATGGTCAACACATTGTCATGCAGCCAATGAAATTTGGCCATGTGACAATTAGGGATGGACAATGCTGACATTTTCATTTTCTCCTGCATTCACATTTTTTTCAATCACAATTATTTTTATGTTCAAAATATGAACAGATCTGCAAAATTTGGTAAATTCTTATTAAGAATGAACCAAAACAAAATTCTCACCTATCTGTACCTGACAAATTCTTTTTTTAAAATAATAGTAATAATAATAATAATTACAATGACAACCAAACACATTGAATTTAGATCTAGTTGTTGACAGAGATAACATTTTTAACTCCCCCCTCCCTTTACTTGACAGAAAGGTATAGGTAGAATCTAGTATCTGCTTTGAGGTTTTCATATTGGTTCTTAACGATAAATTGTATTTAGACTCTTTTCTATAATCTGAGGAAAGGCTTTGTGACAGCAGCGCTTATTGGGTCTGGTTGGCAAAGGGAGGAGAACAAATGGCTCCACCTCAGGAGCCATTTTGTCTTCACCTCAGGAGCCATTTTGAGTTGGTGCCCACAGCAGCATCTCAAATTCCCAAATGTGCCCATGGATCCAAAAAGATTGGGGACCCCTCCAATAGAGAATTCATAATAAGATAATGTGTTTGATGAAGGGGAATCCAATTCAGCTGCATTCCCAAATCCAATAGATATAGGTTTCCCAATATAGACAGGGCCAAGTTTTGCCTCCCTGCCCCATACCTGTCAGTAAAAGAGGTGGCAAGCATAATTCAGCACTAACATCATTGTATATACTGGGATCCAAACTGAGACTTTTAAGAGAAGAGCATCCAAAGTCCTGGGGTTGGATAAATGAAACTGTCAGCTTGCATGGCTTGTTTGTTTTAACTTCAAGTCCTTTTCATCCCCAAATTTCAAGAGATGTGCGAATTTTGATAAATTCTTATGAAAAGTGAACTAAAACAAAATTCGTACCCATCTCTAGTGAAAATGTCACAAAGATAAATCAGAGTGACCACACTAAGCATTTCCTTCACTCTGAACAGGTTTCCTGATGGTTTCACTGCCCTCACTCTAAATGGACAGCACACTCCAATACCTTAAAAATCAGGTTTTACATGGGTGAAGTGTGTGTGTGTGTGTGTGTGTGTGTGTGAAGCTCCTTTCATCATTTTGGCTCAGTCCAAACAGATATAAGGTATATTCATAATTACCAGGATCAAAAATAGTCTGAGTGCCAATACACAACCTAGCATAACTATTATTTTATTTATTTATTGCATTTCTATACTGCCCAATAGCCGAAGCTACTGGAAGCTATTAGAACAAAACAAAACCTTAATTTTGCAACCTCTGTATGCAAAAAGATGGGTTTTGTTTTTAAAGCTTTCTAACCCTGTTCTAGCTTCTTTTACTTTCACATTTGAATTTAATAAGTTTTTTTAAAAAAAACAGCAACTGTTTTGAAGCTGCTTTAATGAGATACCAAGGAACCATTTGGAACGATAACGTCAATTTGGGATCCATTTCCCTTTCAGTGAACTTGTAAAGCTTCTGCAGATATGAACAAAGAAATAGAGAAAATAAAATCCCCAAAGCAGGAATTATATAGAAACAGGATGGATAGGCATTCTGCTACCACTTAAGAAACCGCAATTAATGTGAATTTGGATATATATGGATAGCCAAGGGACCTGCACCCCTCTTGAGAAATAGTTTTAATTTTAGTGAAAGTTTTTTAAAAATCTCAAAATCCCTCAGATGTTTTGCCCACGTGGGAAACTACAAATTCTCTTTGAAACTTACTTTAGATGAAAATGTCATGTCAATTTAGCAAAATGAGACCCCTTCCAAGAAATGTCAATAGTTTTCTGTAGGGATGTCTGTTGTGTAAATGGCCCTTTTTATGGCTGCCATTTGCACAAAAGGACCCCTTATGAAAATGTCTGAGTTGCTATTTTTATGCAGAATGGTGGCTCAGCAAGGGAGCAGGAGGCCAGCTGCTACTCGCTGCATGCCTGTGGACCACCTGGCAGCTCAGTGTGTGTAGCAAGTAGGGTTGGGTGACCACCAGTGTGGGTCCGGCGACCGGCGCACAATGCAAATAGAGGTGAGTCTGCCCATCCCTAGCTTTATAGCATTTTAGCCTGCCACAAAATTCCACAGAATCTGACAAGCTCCTGTAAAGATCCAGTAGGAGATCTAGGATGGTGTGTATCTGCCAAAAATCCAGTAGAGCATCTGGTATTAGGGACATCTGGAGATGGACTCTAATTTATTTATTTATTACATTTCTATGCCTCCCAATAGCCGGAGCTCTCTGGGTGGTTCACAAAAATTAAAATAAGTATAAAGCATAAAACAACAGTATAAAACCATAATATAAAATACAATATAAAAGCTCTGTACTGATGATCCAGATGGCGTACCGCTGTTTTGCCTACCCCGAGGGAAGCTTGGAGAATGGCAACCAGGGAGAGGGCCTTTTCAGTGGTGGCCCCTCAATTATGGAATGATCTCCCTGACGAAACTCGCCTGGCGCCAACATTGTTGTCTCTTTGGCACCAGGTCAAGACTTTTTCCTTTTCCCAGGTATTTCACATCATATGATGAGTTTTTTAACTGACCCCAGAATAGTGGTTTTTAAACGGATATTGTCTGTTTTTTGCTTGTATTTTATGCTTTTTATGGTTTTAAAAAAAATTCTTTTTACTGTTCACTGTTTTTAACTTTTGTAAACCGCCTAGAGAGCTTCAGCTATGGGGCGGTATATAAATGTAATAAATAATAATAATAATAATAATAATAATGACAAAAAACAAACAAGAGTAACTTATGTTCTCAGATCTTGCCTTCCTTGATAGATAAATTAGTGCTGTACCAAAAAATTCTCCTTGAAAATATCGACCATTCTCATTCAATTTGATAGAAAAGAAATTGCTTTCGAAAAGAAATTCAAAGGAGAAGAAATTTTGAAGAAATTCTCATGGGTTTGGCTCAAGGTTCTTGCGCTTTCCTTACTTGTGAGAGGGCTGAGAAGGGTGTCTTTTATTGTACAATCATCTCTCTGACACTCTGTAGCCTACTTGGCTTCCCACACTTTCTGTCCAGGGAAAGATATCGTGAATTTTATTCCTCCCATAGGGCCTTTTCAGATCACAATGTGCAGGCAGCCTGGGAGAGTACAGAGCAAAGATGAGATGTGTAATAGAAAGAAAAATATGTAGATAGTAGCCTCAGCCACCTCACAGTGATTAGGTAAGGTCAAAAACACCAACAACACGCATTCAAAATAAATTATAAAATGCCCTGAGAATGAGGCCGAAAAATGGAAGCCCATTTATGTGGAAAGGAAACTTTCAGAAATTCCTGAGTTTTTCTTTTTTTTCTTTTCTTTTCTTACCTCTTAGATGTAAAAGAATACTTTTCAGGATTTCTCCATTTATTTATTCTGATGGCTGCATTTCTTCTCTCGGTGCTATGGAGCAATGCTCAGTTTATGGGGTGTTGTGGAGGATGCAAAATCGGAGCCAGGCTGCCAACACAGTTGATGTTGTTGCCATTTTCATTAGCAGTGCAACCCCCCCCCCAAAAAAAAAAACTTTAGGAAAAAAGAAAGATGCTGTTTTACCACCCTTGCCAATGGTGATGCCTACCTGTGATAAATTGTTGGAGAAATTCAGGGAAATTGTCCCCCCAATTTCTCTACCCACAAATAGGGTGGAGAATTTTGAGAGGCCGCTTGTGCCCAGTTCTCAGATAAATTATTATTATTATTATTATTTATTTATATAGCACCATCAGTGTACATGGTGCTGTACAGATAACACAGTAAATAGCAAGACCCTGCCGCATAGGCTTACAATCTATGAAAGCAGATGACACCCTTCAGTACTGCTGTGATCAAAGGGACAAGTGTCCAGCTCTAGGTTTTGGAGGGCCTTTGGGTGAGACACCCTCAATGTCCCCCTCAGTGAGTTTATCTTCTCACCAATATTGCTATTGGTCCACCTCTTGTTCCTTCATTTGCTTACTGACAGGCAGAGAGTCAGTGAGGCAGTAGCGTCTCACCACCATTGTCATTAGCTGCTATTGCTCCTCCTCTTTTCTCCCTCCCCCATCATTTGCTTACTTGACAGGAAGTGAGCCAGTGAGGAAATCGGCAATAGCACCTGTTGCTCCTCCTTCTTGCCACCACTGTTGAATGGGCCAGAGAGAGCAGCAGACAAACAAGCAGATTGCAATTGTGAAGAGAAGGAGCAAGCCCAGGAGGTCCCTGCTGGACTGTGGGCTCTCAGAAGGTGACGCCAGCCCTGAGAGGAACCTTTCTGTTTATTCATGAACCAAGACAAAAAACAACAACATAGGCCATAGCTAGACCGGGTAAAATCCTGGGATGAACCCTGGGATCGTCCCTATGAATCCACATGACGCACAGGGGATCCCGGGATCAGGGAGGGATGATCCCTCCCTTGCCCCGGGATAGAGCCCTCCCCTTTGGGCCCACTTTTTCCACGGTCGCGGGCTGACCCCGAGACCGCAGAACGTGTGGCCCGTTGCCGCGATTCCTCGCACAGAGCTGGGAGCTGCACCCATCGAGGGTGGGGGGGAGCGGGAAAAGTAATTTTAGTACCTTTAGCACACAAAGCGTTTGTGCGCTCCTTCCTCTTTAAAAAAAAATGGTGGGTGTGACACATCTCCTCCTGAGGTCATCACGCCTCACATGTAAACGGAGGAGGGATCTTGCATTAATCACAACGCGAGATCTTCCCTCCTCTGTCGCGGACTATGAGGTAGGTCTAGCTAAGGTCATAGATCCCACATACAGGTTTCTCAGGTGGAAAAGTTCCCTCAATGCTATGGTATACTTCCACATGCCATACCAGTATTTGGCAACACACCTACCGCTACAATGGTATCAGTAGTGTTAGCTTGCTTCTATTTATTTATTGCATATGGTTCTTCTCCCCAACCCCATTTTTAGACTCACAAAAACCCTGTGAGGTAGGTTTGGCTGAGCATATGCCATTGCACCAAAGTCACCTAATGAGCTTTTATAGCTGAGTGTGGATTTGAGCCTAGGTTTCCCCAGTCCTAGTCAAAAGCTCTAACCCTGGGGTCTCCAGCGTGGTGCCAATGGACATCAATGTGCCCACAGAAGTGGTGCCCACAAGTCTCTCTGCCCCTCCTGATTTTGTATTTTGTAACTTTCTTTAAATAAAAAAAAAAGACTGGCATTTGAATCTTTCTTCCACACTGGTGATGGAACAGAACCTGCTCCTGAGAGCATCGGGCTACCTTAGACAGTGTAGTTCTACTCATATGGCATACAAGCTCTCATTTCCAACACCTTGCTTAGGGATGTCATGAGCATCCACATGGGGGAGGAGGTAGTGGAGTCCAACAGACTTCCCCATGTCTGCCCCTCCAGACCCCACTTGCCAAACCATGGTGTGTTCATTGAGTGTCCCAGGGCTGGGCAAGCACCTGGCAACTGCATGCCCTCATTGCAAGCCACCATTTTGAGCAACAGTGGTGGCCAGTGGGGTTCCAGGAAGGAGTCCCACCAACTGCTCGTTCTCTTCTCCTTGCAAGGAGAGAACAAAAGGTTGGTGTGCGACTCCTCCCCTCCACCAGATGTCAACACCACATGGTCTCCTTGCAAGGAAGGAGACCATGACGGGTTAACATTTAGGGGGCAGGAGTCCCTTGAATGTTGTGCAAATACCCCTTTACTATCACCATTTATTCAACATTCCCTTCCTGGAAGAGCCTGAGCTGCCATCGTCATGCAAAATGGCGGCTCACAACAAGGGCAGACAGCCCCACAGCCTTATTGGGCACTCACTGAGCCACTGAGAAGCTTGTCAGTGCTGCAAGCAGAAGCAGATAGACCGTGCTGGTGATGGCTCTGTGAACGCCAGACAAGGCCAGGCATGGGAGAGCCCATCCATTCCTAACCTTGCTGCTTTCTTTTCACATCTGCTGCCTGAGGCAACAGCTTCAGAACAGGACTCACCCTGGCCTTCTACAAAATAAGTGTTTTTGTGTCTTGGAGATAAGGCCCCACCTCTGTCCTGTGCTTAGGTTTGCAGCAAGTTATGCTTATTTTAGTTACATTACTTTGCCTGCTGGGAAATGGGTGTTTTGTGCCTATCTGAACCTACTGTGGAAGCCATTTTGTGAATGGGCAGTCACCCATGGCAAGCATTTTGCGAGTGGGCCCAAAACATGCTCACCACATTCCAAATGTGCCCACGGAGCCCCCAAAGGAGAGGGATCTCTGCTCCAACTAGTCTACCACATTTCTTCCTAAAGTTTCCCCCTTTCAGAAATAATCTTCCTGAGCTGCAGCTTAAAGAACTCTACATGCAGCTTTTTCAGAAGCATCATTTGAAAAGGGGACCTTATATAATAAGGCTGACATTTTGTTAGAATTCCAAACAACAACAGAAGTTGCTTTCAAATGCCTTGGTCGTGCCTTCCATCGCCTTTGGGCATATGGCTGAAACACCCACCTAAGAGAAGGATGGGCCAACTGAGCCAAGAAAACACAAACGTTGAAATCAGCACTTTTCATTAAAAAAATATATGAGGCTGTTACTGGCAGAAGACGGAAGAGGGCTTTCAATGGCTTTTTCATTCAAAATCATCCTCACCTTGCTAAAGAGTGTTTTTTTAAAAAAAAATGTGTCATGTATTATACCACCCTGTTTATTGTTGGCTTTACATTTGAAACCACCTGCTTTTCTTTAGGGAAAAACAGATGAATGCATGTCGTGATGGAAGATATTTGCGCAAGTTAATCATAGAAAAGGGAACACCATGTCCCATTTGCTGCAGTTCTCAACACTGAATGGGCTTTGAACATTGTATAGTATAATGCAATATGTCCATTTTGTCTAATAAACAAAGAAATAAGGGTCTTGTTTCTGCTAGGAAAATACAGAGCTATATAAAAAGAATGCTTTCTAATAACTGAGTACAGACTGAACAGTAAGTGTAGGGATATACAAATATATGTCCCTTTAGCTATTCTGCCTTCCTGTACAAGAGCAGCCGTGCAATTTTCACAAATCAGATGTAAATTATTGTTGTGCCTTATTATCTTCAATTGCACATCAAGTTCCCCACGTAGATGTACAGAGATAACTTTACAGATATGAATCGCCATTGCATGTGCACAATTGGCTTAATTGTGCATCACGTTCCCCATTCAAAAGCAGAGACAATATTAATGAGAATTCTGAATCTCACAGGGACGCACACAATTTACAACAGCTTGCACAGTTATGTCGATGCTTCCTTCATCGTGACGCCAATGATAAGGTTCAAAAAACTGCTGCTTGTTTTGGACACTTGCCTGCAAATGCAGACATGTGATCTTCCATTTGGGAGTGGAAAATCAAAGATCCTCGGGGCTTTTTAGGACAAAATCCTATATGTGCTTAGACAGAAAAAAGTCCTAGAACTCCCAGCATTCCCCATCTATCTAGTTGTAGGACTTTTCTTTCTAAACATTCATAGGATTACACCATTAATTACATTAATGGTAGGTTCAAAACAGTAGGTGTAGTGTTGCCACGAGCATCTGACTGGGTCCAGAGCCCCCCCCCCGGGTCTGCCCCCCCCGAAGCCATTCAGCTGCCATTGGTGAGAAAGGGGAAAATGTGCAATTTCTAGAGCCTCCATTCACACCTTTATTTATTTATTTTATTTATTTACAATATTTATATACCACTCCCCATTCAAAATTTTGGAACGGTGTCAAGATAAAATAAAAACAATAAAAACACATTAATTTTTTTAAAAAAAAACCAGTTTTATTTTTTACCCTTGTTTCAATGGGGCCTCTAAGCCCCCATTGGTTTGGGGGTTTGGGAATGTGTGATTTCCCAAGCTTCCGGAAATTGCACATTTCCTCCAGTTGCGTTAATGGCAGCCATCTTTAATGCGAAAGGGGGAAATGCACAGTTTCTGGAGGTTCTGGAACTTGAGTATTCCCCCCTTTTTGTGGTAATGGTGGCTGCCACTAAAGCGGGAGGGAGACGTTTGAGATTGTTCAAGTGGCTGCAAGTGACTGCTGAGCTCTCCGCAGGCCAAGCTCAGCCTCAGAAGAGGTTCACGCATCCCGGCGAGCGAGGAGTGGATGGTAGCGGCGACAGGCGAGCGTCTGCTGAGGTGGGCGCAAGCGATTTCGCTCACCCCTAAGTAGGTGCTTCAAAGCTTAACATGCCCTGTTCCCCTGTGGCAGGGCAAAGAGGCAGCCGTCTCTAACCTCTAAAAATGCAGCCAAGCCAAGCATTCTCACCACTCTCCCCTACACAGATTTCTAAGGAGCTCCAGCAACATTTTCAGACTCTGTTTTATTGGCGGAAGTCTAAATTTATGTGATCTTAAAGAACAATATTAGAGATGATTTTATTGTTCACTACCATTGAAGAACTATCTCTAATATTGTTCTTTAAGAACACACAAATAGAATCTTCAGTTTAAGAGATATTCTCAGGCAGAGATTCTTGGACAGTCGGTGTTGCTTACATCTAACAGGCTTGACTATATAGTCTAGGGGTGGGCAACCTGTGGCCAATGCATTGCTAGCCACTTAAAAGATTTGGAGCCCAATCTTCCCATTGGCACCAATTGAATTTTTGTTTTGTTTTTCTCTATGTTTAAGGGGGAGGAATGGGTTAACTATCCCTCCTCCCATGTGATCCCCATATAAATCCCCACCCACCTGTCAATAAAGCTTAGAAAAAAACCTCCCATTGGTACAAATGGAAAGGTGGTTCGCCACCCACCCCCACCCTCATGGAGTTGCATTTGGGGAGCATCTTGCAGCATGGGGTGTGGGGAACCTTCCTCAGCTGCAAGCTCCCTAGAAAACTGCACCAATTCTATCTCTCAGGGGCTCAAATCTATTGTGCCCATTGGTGCCAATAGAAAGGTTTTTGTTTTTTGAGCTTTGTACCAATGGAGCAGGAAACTGCCAAACAAAGAGATAGAGAAAGAGCAAGGCTAGAGGCTATGAGGGAGAGATACAGTGTGCTAAACTGGAGGTGGAAATAGAGGTGGCTGGAAGAGAGGGGGAATAGCAAGACAAAGGGGTGGAGGGGCAGGGAAAGGCAAGACCAGAGGCCAAGAGAGGGAGAAACAGCAAGGTAAAGAGGTTGTGGGTGGGGAAGAAACAGCAAAGCTAGAGGCTGGGTGAGAGCGGGAAACAGCAAAGCAAAGGGATACAGAAAGGCTTAGGGTAGAGGATTTTGAAAGCCTGTTTTTAACACATTTCTAAAATAAGAACACACACACACACACACACACACACACACTGGTGGACCCTGCCTGCCTATGGGGATTAGGTGCATGTTTGGCTGGGGGTGGGGGGTGTCTTTTTATTATGTATTTGTCTATGATGAAATTTGCACAAAATTCCCAACAGTTTAAAAAAGAGTCCACAGAATCTGCTCAAACTAAGAGAAGCTGGTCTGCTGCAGAATCTGCAGGCCAGATTCATAAAAATCCAAACTCATTTAGTTCCTTTGCAGATTTCTCGGACATCCCTACTTTGACTTTGTACAGGAAGCATTCTGTCCTAGTCCAAATCAGAGTCTAGTGTCTGGGTAGGAGCGTTCCAACTCCTGGCCACTGGTAACATGACCTCCAGATCATGTGGTCCCCTCAAAATATATACCACTGAATATGATAGAATTTCTCCGCAACTCAAAAATTCTCTCCTCCCTCACAACTGTGTGGCTTGAGTATGGGGTGGTGAACTTGAGGAGAGGCATTTCCATTCAGTTTTACCCTTCCGATCTTTGTTTCCATAGAAAAATGGCAAGCAGGTAAGACCCTGAGCTCCATTTGGCCCCATACTCCTAACCTTTTCCCTGTAGCCAGCCCTGCGTTTCAACATAAGCTGACCACATTAACCATTTATTTTATGAATGAATACTGTAATTCATTGTTTCAGGCTGACATTTGTTGATACCCTCCAGCAGCAGGGAGTCGTCTTCAAAGTGTTTGGCCTTTTTCTCCATGTCTCTCTCCGTGTGTGTGTGTGTGTGTGTGTGTGTGTGTAGAGTGTGATCTGGCACCTGAAGCTGTTTGTGCTGTTGACTAGTCCCACTGAAGAATAGGAACTCTTCATACTTGCGACTTCCCTGGGGACACGGGCAGAAAGGTCATAATGTTCTTTCACACAGCCGTCTAGTTTGCTCTTTAGCTTATTCCCATAGATGCTGTAAACAACTCCTTGCCAGGATTCTGGGGGTGGGGGAAGCAAAATACACCTCAAGTTCCACACACCTGTTCTCAAGGTCAAAGAATGTTATTCTCTAGACTTTTAGGACATTTTATTCTCAGATTACCCTTCTGGATGTAGTAGGCATGCTACAAATATATCCCTAATGTTCTGCTCCTGATGGGAAAAAAATATATTTCTGCTGTTGTGGAAATTGCCCTGAGGCAATGGCAGGATAAACGTCATGATGACCCATACACTACATTAATTATTTAAGCCCCTCCTCCGGATGCCTCCTCCAAGCGAGGCTCAGAAGGTGACAAGGGAAGGATCTTCTGAGTGATCATTATGGAATGATCTCCTCAATGAGGCCTACCTGGCACCAACATTATTATCTTTTCAGCGCCAGGTTACGACTTTCTTTTCTCAGGAATTTGGCAGCATATGCTGAGGTTTTAAACAGGCCCTGAATGTGGCTAATGAATGCATTAGGTCACTTGGCCCCAAGCCATTTAGGGCTCTGAATGTTAATACCAGCACTTTGAATTGGGTCCAGTTTTGGGTCCTCTAACTCAAAACACCTTCTCTTTGGATGAAAGTTTTTCAGCCAAGCAAAGGTGTATATGTAGCTACTATTCCCATGCAGTAGCTACCATGTAACCTCCCTTCACCCCTCCCTTCAGTATGTTTACTACTAAAATCTAAACATAAATGGCCCCTTACTCAAGAGGCTTGAAGTTTTGTTTTAGATAGATGGCACAAAGATTAAAGGAAAGGGGGGAGGCAAGATCTGATAAAAACCATGAATGCGGAAGGTTGGGGATTACTGAGAAGAAGCAAATGTTGTGGAAAAGGCGAGGTTACAGCAAACTAGGACAGAGGTTGCCAATGAACTGGAATTTGAAAATGGGTTTGGAAAAGAGTGGAGTGCCTTGATGGACAGAGAGGTGGATTTTAAATGACTTACATTGAACCAAGGTGACTCTGCAGCCTTGTTAGAGCCATCTGTCACTGTCTGTTCTGTGCAAAGGCACATGATTGCATTTGAGGGCTACCAAATTGTTTTGCCTGGTGACACAGAGCTAGGTCTGAGGGATGCCGCTTCCATCCCTCGCTGCTTGAGGAGGATTTTTTTGCACTAAGATGTTGGGGACAAATAGTGCTTTAGGCGAGCATATGATCTTGGTGTTTCGGGGATAGACCTGTAGAGTACATCCGGGCTCATCACGTTCCGTGCTGTGTTCTCAACTAATTCATGTAGTGTCACAGAAACAGAACCAAACTGCATCGCCTTCATTGGAAAAGTGAGTGCTAGATTAGACCCTGACCACTTCTGTCACTGGTGAAAGTGGAAGAACCTTTCTCATGTTTTCCTTGCTAATAATGATTCCTTGCTCAAGGTCATAAGCCAGAAAGGAGGAACTCAAGGTTTCCAAACCTTCTGACTGCTAATACATGCTGAAAGCGGGGTGGACCTGGGCTGATTTTGGCAGTCTCTAAAAGCTACCACAGTGATTATCAGCTTGCACTAGAGATGGGGGCGGAATTCATTCAGTTTACACTAGAATGAGAACTTACCCATTTTCATACTTATGAACAATTATGCAGACCAAAACTCAGCCATTCTTCAGAATTTGCATTTTACTGAATTTTGCAATGGATTTATCCAATTAAAAATTGAATAATTAGAGAAAATAATG
The DNA here is from genome assembly GCF_023053635.1 of Elgaria multicarinata webbii. NCBI lineage: Eukaryota > Metazoa > Chordata > Lepidosauria > Squamata > Anguidae > Elgaria > Elgaria multicarinata. The sequence goes on from NC_086174.1 coordinate 44,540,311, forward strand.
TTCAAATATGCATTGTATTAGGAAAACTATTTGCATGAAATGCGTATATTAGGAAAAAATGCATAGAAAAATGCAAGTATTCATTGAAATGTGAAGAAAAATTCCTATGAACTTTTACGCAATATAGATATAGATATAGATATTAAAAAAAGTCCCTCAATGATCAGTTCAAACTGAATTTTAGACCAGAGACAAACTGAAGCTAAGGTTGGAAAAATGAAAAAATGTCAGAAACCAAAAATGACAGAAATGGTCACCCATTGCTTACTCTTACTCTGAGATTACCCACTGCAGCTGGCACATCTGTATTTACAGAATATATTCCGAGATGTTATACTTCATGCTATAGGGTGCAGAGAAAGGACTATTGTGTGGTTGAACAATCTGTTGTGCAAATGGTTGTGCATTATGTTTGCATGGTTGGTTGTGCAACCAGCTACGCATTATGCTTTCACAATCCATTCTGCAAGCAGGTGCTTATTACACTTGCGCAATCCATGGTGCATCGGATTGTGCAAACATAATGCACAACCACTTGCACAAAGAAAAGGAGCTCCGATAGAGTGATTGGAGTTTGTGGAATGAGACCTTAAGATACTTTTATGGTTTGCATTGTGTGATGGTTTTATTATTTTAAATTGTGGTTTTGTTATTTTTATGGAATGGCGAGCTCCCCGGGAGCTTGACTCCGGTGCTCGCTGAGTTCTGCGCACTCGGCCCTCTTTCGGCCGAACGGGCCCAGTGAGCGCTCGGTGTTGTGCGCATCCGAGGCTTCCAGGAAAGTGTGTAATTCCCATTGCATGCCATTAGCGTGCAGGGGGGAATTACACAATTTCCGGAGGCCCAGAAATTGCACTCCCCTCCCCTGCACCCATCCTGGCCTAAAAGGGCCTCCTTATACAAGCTTTAAGAGGCCCTTTTGGCCTCAATGGGCAAGGGAAGGGGGAGGCAAGGGAAAGTGTGCTTTCCAGGCCTCTGGAAAGTGTGTAGATTCTCCTGGCCACACTAATGCCATGGCTGGAGGAATATGCACACTTTCCGGAGGCCGGGAAAGCATGGTTTCCCATATCTCCACCCCTCCCTCTCCCTTTCAGGCCCCTATATGACCCCTGTAAGAGAGGGAAGGCCATTGGTGGGGCTGGGGAAAATAGAGAAATTTCCTCAAGGCTGGGGAAATTGTGCATTTCCCCCCCCCCCCCCGACCAGAGAAGCGCCCCCATTGTCACCTAAGGGACCATAGTGTGGAAATCATCAGGCAGGCTCACTAGGGCTCAAGAAGGCCAAGCCCTGGGAATCCATCAAGCTCATAGGCCCTGGCAGATTGTCACCCCACCCTTAATGGTTTTATATTGTTGTTCACCGCCTTACTCTTAAGCAAGTAGGGTGGAAATGATCATTTTTTATCACATTTCTTTACTGCCCATTAGCCGAAGCTCTCTGGGCAGTTCACAAAACTAAACCCTAAAATACAACATGATAAAATATAATAGAAAAGTTTAAAAGTTTAAAATTACAATATAAAATAAAAACAAAAATAAAGCAAAATCTAGCAGCAGTGGAAAGATTTAAAATACAGTAACTTATTATTATGACATTATTATTATTATTATTATTATTATTATTATTATTCAGCAGTTGTTAAAAATTAGGAAATGCTGTTTGTATATCACAATATATGCATATGAACATTTAGCAGTAAACTCCAGGCTGCAACATTTGACCAATGAAGGCAAAAAAATCAAAATTCAAATCACTAATGGAACTCAAGGTTCCCCAACCTACTGTCTGTCAGTCTATACTGAAAGTTATCACAGTGATTAAAGACTACATCTTATCATCTGCTTTACACAGTGAACAGTTCAAGCTCCACATAAGAGATAGGCGTTATCAAGTAGCCTGTTACGTGGTGATAGAGCTGGTGGTAACTAAAGTTAACAATGAGTGACAGTAATGTCCTATTTTTCAGCTGTGATTGAATTATTGCCCCTTTAGTTTGCAGTGTGTCCTTGTGAATTTTAAAGAATGAAAAGCTCATACAAATGGTGGATAGAAAATCATGGGAACACACAATGGCGGAGTGGTGGAGAACCACAGTGGCTATGAAATTGTGTGGAGAATCAAGAAGTCTCCACTTTGACTCTCCAGTGAGCTCACTACTGGGACTTAGACCAGCCTTTGCTCTGTCAGCCTCAGCCCCAGCCCCCTGTCTGCAAAATGGGGAGAATAATGATGCTGACCTACCTCACAGGATTATTGTGCAGTGTACAATGAGTGGAGTCTGTGCAACTAGGTAATGGTAAGATTATTAAGTTAAGTTTTAGCTAGGGATGGATAACAATTTCATTTCATTTCATTTTTGCTTACCCACACTCACATTTGTCTTCATATTCAGAATAGAAAGAACGTGAGATTTCAAAAATTCAAATGTGAGAGAAAACCAAAAATGGCAAATTTGCCGATCCAGGCCCAGGGCTTTGAGTGCTTTATACTTAATGGTCGGGATTTTAATCCCTATATATTCAACCATATTACTGCAGATTTACGGGTGGTGCTTTTTTCACCGCTAGCAGGGAGATATAAAATTGTTCTCTCCATATTAGGAATAGTTATATCTATTGAATTTGGCTGGTGCAGATGGATAACAATTTTGTTTTAGTTTGCTTTTCAAGTCCAACTCAAGTTTAATAACCAGCCATTATACAGTTTCACATAGAGGTGTTTCATTCATTCCCTAGGCCTTTGTGTGCAAGAGCAGGGCCAGCACGAGAAATTTAGCAGTTCTAAAAGTTACATATTTATTAAAATTATTCAATAAAAAACATATACTAAAATTGTAAATATCTTCATATTTGAGATGGAAAGAACTTGCGATTTAAAAAAATCTGAATGCAGGACAAATTGGCCAACCCTAGTGTTAGCTATAGCTACCTTGGGTTTATAGAATATTTAAATATGTATAATTTCAGTAAGAACATAAGAGGAGGCAGTTTGAATCTCCAGTGAGCTCACCACTGGGACTTGGACGAGCCTCGTTCTGTCAACCTCAGCCCCCTGTCTGCAAAATGGGGAGAATGATGCTGCTGATCTACCTCACAGGATTATTGTGGAGATTACAATGAGTGGATGTATGTGTAGTGCTTTGAATGCTCTGAAAAGCTACAGAGATGTTAAGTATTGCCATATTATGCTAGAAATCTTCCCAGCTTGCTGTGCAAATGACAGTAATGTTAAGGCATTAATAGATTTTTGTACTCTGAGTTTGCTGATGATAATCTAAAAGCATGGGCCTTTTATTGAAACACAGGACGATTGGTTGTTCAGGTTGGCATAAGTGCTGTTTGCTAATATGGAGAATGAAACAGACAAGGCTGTGAAATCTCACCAGTCAACTGTATTTGCATTGTAATCTTTGACGCTGCATATAAATGAGGAAGCATTCTGCTAGTACCTGTCCTGAACACATTCTTCCAAATTCTATGCAACCCAGATCTATAATTGCATTTTATTTACCCAACAGATTGGGTTGGATTTAGGATCTGCCTTCTATAAATGGAAGGTTTCTGCTCACAGAAGGTATCCAATTTCCAGAGATATCCACCTTCCTCCCATACTAGAGCTCACCCCATTCACCAGGGTCCCCCAACTTTCTGGCCACAGCTAGACCTAAGGTTTATCCTGGGATCATCCAGGGTTCGCCCCTGCCTGAGCACTGGATCCCCTGTGTGTCACCTAGATGAACAGGTTTGACCCCTGGACGATCCAAGGATAAACCTTAGGTCTAGCTATGGCCTCTGTGTAGCATTTTCAGGGGACTCGAGCAGTGGTGCAACTAGCCAATTTTAGAGCCTGGACTTAATGGCTTTATGGGGATGCCTCTTAGAAGACCTACACCAAGCAGGATGAGACACTTTGAAAACAGTTTGAAAACTGTATCTGCGGTGTGTCCTGGGCCCCAACAGTTGTCAATACTGTTATAAACCGTTTTAAAGCAGTAGTGTAGATCTTGCCCATGTGTATTACTTCAGCTGTGAGTCACAAAACTAACATTCTCCTTCCCTGCCCCCAGCCATTCTGTGGTTTACAACTGTTTCTTCATTTCCTAATATATGAGAACAATCCCCGCCCCTCTTAGGGAAAGGGATGGGGGTGCAGTTTCTGGGCTCTGAGCTTGGAGTACTGTTTCTGACCTCAGAGACCAAACAATCCTATTTTCCCCAACATGCTGTTTTGGGCGGGGGTGGGGGGATAGGATTGCTCCCAAAGATTTTTTTTAAAGAGCATTGTGCTTCTACATTATCCTAGCAATTGTTGACCAGAAACAGGGAGGTGACAGCTGGTTTACTTGTTAAGGAATAATTGAGACAAATACTGCTTATGCATTTTTCCTGACATCACTACAAGGGATAGGACCTTACTTTTTAAAAAAATCACTGAAAACTCATCAAAGTGGACTGGAAGGAGGCTCAGGCCTGATATGACACATAAATGGCAATGGCTCTTGCTTAGAAAATGGATTTGCTGAGGTGCATATATCTGTTCTGAAAGGTTACAATCTAAAAGTTGCTTAGCTTACTTGCTCGTATATTCCACTGAAAGAAATAAAACTTACCACTGTCAACAGAAGTAGCAGCAGGATTGGATTCTTAATAAAGAGGGGTGAGGAAAAGTCATTGCTTTTTAAAATAAATAAATAAATAAAGTACACACATAAAACAACCTCCTAAGCTAACTTTAGCAGCTAAAATAAAAATTAGTATGAGTTCCCATTTGGAGCTGATGTTCTGTGAAATTAATGCAATAAGGTGGCAGGCCCCAGTTTCCTTCCTGTTTTTCCCTAGGTTTTTTTTTTTAAAAAAAAATTAGACTGGAAGTTTCTGACTCCTTCCGGAGGAGTCCAAGAATATCAGTTAGGGAACATATTCTCTGGCTGCATTCAGTCATCCCTGCCCACAGCCACACTGATGAGAAAGGACATTAACTCCCAGACCTTTTAACATTAAGCTACAATGTTAACTTGTTTCGCTTCCATGGAAAATGTCAACAAATGTCACTCAATGTCTTCTGCTTTCCTCTGCTGTGTTTTGACATTATTTAATGTACACAGAGGAGTGTCAACCCAATTCATGAGGGGAGTTTTTATTGAAAACCAAACGGACTTTTGCAGCAGATATGAACATTTTCCCCCCTTAGGGATGGAGCAAAGTTTCAGAATTCAAGCCAGAAGCATCGTTTCCAGTTGAGGTGGAAGTACATCCAAGGCTCACTACTTTCCAGGACATTCTGGGCCTAGTGCAGTCTTCTCCAACCTATGGAAGGCTGCACTGGGGAATGCTTGGAGTCCAACTAGGGTGACCATATGAAAAGGAGGACAGGGCTCCTGTATCTTTAACAGTTGTATTGAAAAGGAAATTTCAGCAGGTGTCATTTGTGTATATGGAGAACCTGATGAAATTTCTTCTTCATCACACTAGTTAATCTGGTCACTCTAGTATAGCTCCTGCAGCTTTAACTGTTGTTATAAAGAGGGAATTTCACCAGGTTCTCCATATATACAAATGACATCTGCTGAAATTTCCTTTTCTATACAACTGTTAAAGATACAGGAGCCCTGTCCTCCTTTCCATATGGTCACCCTAGTCCAACACATCTGGAGGGCAACAGGTTGGTGAAGGCTGCCATAGTGCAGTGTGAGCTCTTTCTGGCTCTGCTGCTCCTACCTTCAAACCCACAGGCCTCCAGTACATGAAGGAGGTGGCATTGTTGCTGCTCCTGTTGAGCAGACAAGGTGACATCTAGTACAGTTCATGGAATGGAGTGTTCTCAGTGGGTTCAGCTGTAGAAGCTCCCTTCAGTCCTACATGCAGAATACTGTCTTGCTCCCTCCCAAGCATTATGTCCCTGCTGCCCTCTTATTGTGCTCATGTTGAACATCTGAAGAGGGGTAGTATTATTCCAAAAGAACATGCACTTACAAATGTTTCCTTTATCTAGCTGTCCATGTTAGCAATGTTCAGGTACGTAAAAGGAAGCCACGGGGGAAATGGTCAAGAACTCTTTTCCATGGCCACAGAAATTAGGACTCGAAATAGTGGTATGAGTTACAGCTACCTAGATTCTGATTAAATATAAGGAAAAACTTCCTGACATTGAAATCTGTACAACAGTGGAACAGTCTACCTATGGAGGTTGTGGGTTCTCTATCTCTGGAGGTTTTTAAGAATTGGCTGGACAGGCACCTCTCATGGATGGTTTAATTGGTTTTCCTGCACATTGCAGAGGGATGGATTAGATGATCGTTGTGGTCCCTTCCAACTAACATTTCTATGATTCTGGACATCTGAGGGAAGGGAGAGCTCATGACATCAGGGCCGGGACCAGTAAGTGCAATCACAAGTACATGTCTCATTCACAACCCAGAAGGAGAACATGAACAGGAGTGTAATTCTTGGGATATTTTTTCACATGATTTTCTGAAGTTGTGTTCACATTAAAGTGTGTGACTTGTACAAACGTTCATTCTTCCCCACCCACATTTTTATGCTTCAGTCTATGGGAGAAAAGTGCACTTGGGGGAAAAAAGTACACTCTTTTAAAAATGCACATTTTCCTAACTTGAAAAAATTTAAAAAAAAATGATCATTTTCTGGAACTGTGGCCTTAGCTAGACCTAAGGATTATCCCAGGCAAATGGAGGGGTCGTCCCTGCCTGCTCCCGGGATCCCCTGTGTGTCATTTGGATACACAGGGATGATTCCAGGATATACTGTAGGCCTGGTCTAGCCATGGCCTGCATATTCAGCCATCCCTTTTCCCAAATAGACAACTTGGTGTTAAAATAATAGTGGCTTAAATGAATGTGATATTACCATTGTAAATGCCCAGTTAATATTTTAAGTTGCTTTTGCTGCAGTTAACCCTCCCCACCCCATGTTTTCTCTTCTTGAAGGTTAAACTGAATTTTTCATCAAGGCTGATTTAAAATAAAATAAAATAAAATGTAGGGCTAAATTTTTCATGATGTTATCAAACAATTCTATGGGCCAGGAAAATACACTTCTACTTGGAGATCAAATGTTGTATGCTTTTTCCATATCCTTCACTTTTATGCCTTTAAGGACAACAAAACGAAACACATATGCAACATGTTGTAGTCAAATGGTTATTTCAGCAAAAAGCAATTTATTGCTAGTGGGGGTCACATTGAAAAGACATCATAAAAGGATACAGGGGATTGTGTCTTAATTTCTATGTCACGGTCCGACTGCCCTGAGATATTACTAAATATTTCCCTGTTATAAGGGATTCTTACAAACTTCTCCATATCCAAATTTATCCCAAGACTTTAAAATTCCAAATTAATGGGTCTACTTTCCAAAGTGGAACCAATGCATCAAAAACAAACCTATGTTTGTTTTTAATATTTCTGAACTCTGCATAGCCCATTGTGTATGCACAGTTTGCCATAACTTTCTTATTTCTGTTCATTCATGGCTTTTTCGTTTGCTCCATTATTGGAGCCATTAGGTTCCACTACACCTGACAATTTCTGAAACACAAACAGAATGGATTTATTTATTTATTGCATTTCTATACCGCCCAATAGCCGAAGCTCTCTGGGCATCTGGACATCCGTGCTTTTCACAGTGTAAGCACAACCACAACCATAATGCAAGTGCAGCACAACTCACTCATACTGCCTCTTTAAGGTCTTATTTTTTCCCCTGATGTCATCTTCGTAAAGATGTATTGGGTAACTGACTACAGTCCTCTCCTTGAGAAAACCCTAGGTGAGACAATGAACTTTGTCTTGTTTTCCCATGGCAACTTCACAATCTTGGCCTTCCTTTCTTTCGACAGTTTGTCACTCATTCATTTTTTTTAAAGTACATTAGACTCCTACACATGTGACATGAATGTCAGTGCAGAAGAGGAATCCAGTGTACAGACTAGGCTGTGCCAATTTTACGTTTCCATTGTATTCCAATTAGAGGTGCCACTGGATTTGGCCAGAAGCAAAATGCATGTGGGGTCTCCCTCAGATACGACCTCTGAAGAATTTCAAAGGCACTGAAAAGAGTTCCAACAAACCGAGCAGAACTGCTGAGGGAGGTTTTACACATCCCTCCAGCTGATTGAAGCACAGAGATTAAAGTCTCACATGGCTAATCATCACCGCTAGCCTCGCCACAGGGCCTTGTTTTGTGGCAACCCTCCTCAGTTGTATCTGGAATGGAGAACACTTTCTTTTCCTCAAGGCCAAACTCACTCCAGACGCCTGTTGAGTGCTTGCTTCTTGTCCAACAGAGCCTGGCTGTCAGGCTCTTCTAAGGAAAGAGGAAGGAGCGAGAGTTCATAGACGGCCCTGAGGAAGCAAATTGGCTCTGCTAACGGAAAAGGAGGGGGGAGGTTTAGCAGGGTTTTTTTTGGAGCTCCTTCCAGCACTTTGCCGTGTGATTAATCTCATATGTGCCCTTGATGAGCACTGGGGGATGTGTTGAAGCATAAATCCCACTTCCATCCTGTGAAGGATCTCAAGCTGCTGCAACAAGCCTGAACCATTGCCATATATTTCATGTCGGGGGAAGTACTTTCGAGCAAACATCTGATGTCGCACTGATAAAAATGCAGGAGTGGGAGGGAGGAGAAGAGGAAGAATTTGGGCCCCAAGGGTCAGACTATAGATTATGTTAATTGTGTAGTTTTGTCTATACACACACATACAAACACAAAACACTCATAGAGGAAGTCTGCATAGCCCCGATTTAGAACAAGACTAGGAAGCACTGAGAGGTGAGGATTAAATCTCCCACCCACCTATTTGGCCCCCCAAATTCTGCCCCACCCTGTGTGAGGATTAAAAAGGAGGGAGTGTCCATTGACTCAAATCGAGATTTTTATTTTTTAATCTCTTCCCCAGGGCTGGGGGTGGCGATTTGAGGAATCACATGGATGGACAGAGGTTTAATCTCCTCCCCGTGTGTACTGGTCCTGATCCAAAGCAGGGCCGCACATACATACTCTTGAGTAAAAAAGAATAGGATCAGCTATATGTTGTGCAATTAACGCAACATGGAGTTTGATCCTAAGGCACCAGCAGCAATGTATTATGGGAGCATTTCTTTATTCTCTGATGATCCAGTTGCAGATGTCAAGGCTCTGAAGAAAACAGAAGTATGGGCATAGTTGGTTGCCTTATGGAGGTGGATTTGTAGGGCAGACAGTATCCATGAATCCACCCCAACTGCCCTGAAGCCTCATTCCCCAGTGAAGGTAGGAGAAATTTCAAGGGAGAGGTGGAAAATGTATATGATGGGGGTGGGAGACCCCAAATCTCCTTAGTAGCCACCTGCCTCACTTTATTTAGTGGGAGCATCAAGGGACGTTCCTCTGCATATGATGTTAGGGTCGGAGAAGGTATATATGGAAATAAATCATCCTTCAAGTAATCTGCCCCCGAGAGATTTGGAGCTTTATAGGTCAATACCAGAATCTTAAAATATTATCAGTAGTAACTCACTACTAATGTGGCGCCTGGGAGCAGGTTTCTTTGCTGAGATGTGCTCATGCACCACCAGTGCTAAGAAATCTGCACCAAAGACACAGCCAATTCTCACTGGCATTCTATTCTATCCCCTCCGGAAATAACTACTGTACTGGAGAATGTCCGGATCCATCACCTCCAAATAGCACTGGAGATACTATTCCATTCATCAGATAGAGTTGTAGCTCCCTGATTTGTTCCTCTGGTTCTGATATGTACCCAGAGCCAATAAAATGGAACATAAATTTCTGTGAACCGCCCAGAGAGCTTCGGCTATTGGGCGGTATAAAAATATAATAAAATAAATAAATAAATGAACAAAAATAAAGACAAAGCAAACGGAAATACCCAGTGCCATAATTCCTTTTCCATTGGTGGTATCTGGTTGTGTCTCTGGGGCCCCAGAGAGAAATTCCTTTCACTTAGACTGAGGAGGCATGTGATAATCACTGCATGTTGAAACTCAACACTTCATGCCTGCTTCTGTACCCCCTCATGCTGTGACAATGAGTATTTAGATTAGCACTCACCATGGTGTGATGAATGTGGGTGAGCGCACTCTCTCTTCCTTCACACTGGCAAAGTGACCTCATCTGGATTTGTCAAGCTGCAATTTCCCACTGCTGCAGCACAATTGGCTTTTTTTGTCTAGAAAAGATGAAAGGTCAAAACCCTTGGCTTCATTACTCACTTCTGACAATTAACTAGCTAAGATTTCTCTGAAATGGGAAATACCCCTACAAGGTTAAAGACCAGAAATTATGTGAGCCGTGCATCCAATATCTCATATTTGAAAAAGACCTTTTCATTGATATTTCTTTTCCTGTTCTTCCGTCCTCCTTACCTCCCCAGGAGCAAATATCAGCTGCAAATCAGCACACCTCTGACATAAAAGCCAAGAGCAAGCAAGGAGTGAGCCAATTCATTCACACCCATTCTTGGCCCCAATTACACTACTGAAGTGGTTTCCAAAATGCACAATCCACACAAATGGGAGGTGTTTAGCTTCCTGCATTCCTGGCAGTCAGTTTGATGCTTGCAATGGGTTGCCACTTTTAGAGAATACTGATTTAGAATACTAATAGGAGAATCTGGCTCAGTTCTCTGCCACTTTTGCATATTGTGTTTACCCACAGTTCCGTTCTGCTTCATTCCCACATTAATTGTTGACCTTTAAAAATATATAAAACCACATTTCAAAGGGTTGGATCAAGGATCTGCAGAGGAAAATCTTTCTTTCCATGTCCCCATGTTTCGGACTACAGGTCACTAAAGCTGCCATTTCCCCAGTGCAACTGAAACCTCTCAACAACTCTCAGCTAGGGTAACCATATGGAAAGGAGGACAGGGCTCCCGTATCTTTAACAGCTGCATAGAAAAGGGAATTTCAGCAGGTGTCATTTGTATATATGGGGAACCTGGTGAAATTTTCTCTTCATCACAACAGTTAAAGCTGCAGGAGCTATACTAGAGTGACCAGATTTAAAAGAGGGCAGGGCACCTGCACCTTTAAGTGTTGTTATGAAGAGGAAATTTCACCAGGTTCCCCATATATACAAATGACACCTGCTGAAATTCCCTTTTCTATGTAACTGTTAAAGATACAGGAGCCCTGTCCTCCTTTCCATATGGTCACCCTATCAGAACACTACATTTCTTACCACGCCAGATATGTCTAGTTGCTGCTTTAGCGGTGTGCCAGGCCTTACAGAGAGAAACGGGGGGGAAGAGACCTGCCTCTCTTCATCCTTCCTACTCCCACCTGAGCAGCAAACCTGTAAGAGGGATGGAGGCAAGCAGGTCAATAGTGAGGTGGTTGAGAAGGGGTTTAAGTTTCAGCAGGCAGTTGTGGGAAGCAATTGGACCCCTTCATGTTTCAGATGACATAATCAGGAGGCGTGATGGGATCCATTTTAGTTCAGAATTGGAGTTAGAATATACTAGGGGTGGCAGGGGACAAACCTAGCCTTCCGGAATTCTCCAGAAGTAGGGTGGCCATATGAAAAGGAGGACAGGGTTCCTGTATCTTTAACAGTTGCATAGAAAAGGGAATTTCAGCAGGTGTCATTTGCATGCATGCAGCACCTGGTGAAATTCCCTCTTCATCACAACAGTTAAAGCTGCAGGTGCCCTGCCCTCTTTTAACTCTGGTCACTCTAGTATAGCTCCTGCAGCTTTAACTGTTGTGAGGAAGAGGGGATTTCACCAGGTTCTCCATATATACAAAGGACACCTGCTGAAATTCCCTTTTCTATGCAACTGTTAAAGATACAGGAGCCCTGTCCTCCTTTTCCTATGGTCACCCTATCCAGAAGGCCACACAAAGCTTCATCTCGGCCCAACACCAATCATTCAGTTTCCCAGCTTATGTGCACCTCCTCCTAGACTAGAGGTTGAAATGTTCTCTTCTAAAATGTAGCTACAAGCCACAAGAACTTTAAAATATGCTGGTGTTTTTTTTAACCCCTCCGCTTTTACTTTGGCTCCTCCCATCACCGGAATGCAGCCTCCACAAACATCTCCAAACTGTTTTTAGCCTTCGAGCTGAAAATCGTTCTGCACCCATGGAATAAACTGAGATTTGTTTGTTTTCAAAATTTGAAGGAAATATATTGATTTTCCAAGCCTCAACAGGGAAGTTCATCTAACCAGAATTTACCACAGGTTTTCTTGAGCGCATTGTACAGATTAAAGAAGCGACAACGGCCTTTGAGATTAGCTAGGGCTGTTCTGCTAATTGAAACATGAAAAATCATCAAGTTTTAAATTCAGTGAAACTTGTGTGAGGGAATCTATTAGGAGTCAGCAGATTTCGGGTCTGGCCAAGATCAATGAAGGAAATGACTGTAACAAATGAAGACCTCTGAGGTCATTATTTTGAAAAAAAAATGATTAAAGTGAGTGTCAGCTGGATTGACACACACTTGAAAGGAACATGCAGGCAAGTGAGGAACAGGAGCAGAGGAACCTAAGCCCCCCCCCCCCCCAATGAGATAGCAGAAACATCATAGGAAAAGACAGCTTCAAAGATGAGGGACAGGGAAGGGAGTGAGCAGCTGAAAAACAAACTGAGGGGCATTTGGGGATGCAATTGTGTGTGTCAGAGGCATAGATAGATTAGATATAGGCCTTAGCTAGAGCTAGGAATTATCCCAGGCAAATGGAGGGGTTATCCCTGCCTGCTCCCAGGATCCCCTTTGTGTCATTTGGATGCACAGGGATAATCCCGGGATATAGTCCTGGTCTAGCCATGGCCCTTGATATAGATATAGATATAATGGGAATGGGAGAAATGATAAAGTATAGAAAACCACTGAGTTAGGAATGCAGTAAGCAAATTTGGAGATAATGAAGTCTGTTGTGTGCAACATAGATTTAAATGCAGCCCAGAGCATCAGGCTGTTTGTGTGACAATGGACTACTCTGCTGTTCTGTGAATAGCTGGGAAGAACTGTAAAGTGAGGCCAGATTTATATGAGGTTTATATTTACCACTTATTTTCAATTCCCTGTAAATTTAAGAGACTTGGTTTACTGTGGCAGTGGGTGAGCCCGTGCCCTCCTCTTAGCTTTCTAGTATCGGAGAACACTACTGTTTAGAGAGTACCTAGCTGTGGTGTTTGTAATGTAGCTATATTTATAAGGTAATAATGCTGGCGACCTTTGATGGGCTTGCACTTGAAAATTGAGCTTTGGGGCCTTAATTATTTTTATTTATTTAATCAATTTATGAGTCACCCTATAGCTGAAGCTCTCAGTGTGATGAACACAATAAAAGCAAAACCAATGAAACCAATAATAAAATACATTACAGAGTATTGTTTTAAAAGCAGCAACCACATTCTGCATTTAAAAGAGAAAAATAACTGAGCCGCTAAAAATTTACTGATTTATTTTTTAAATTACAGCATTAAACATACTAAAATAAATAAAGCAAGCAGCAGTTAAAACTACTTTTCAAGGGCCTGGGAGAATACAGAGGTCTTCGCCTGGCACTGACATGTCAACAAAAGCAGGCACCAGGAAGATCTCTCTAGAGGCGTTCTACAATTTGGGGCCACTGCAGAAAGGACCTGCTCTTGAGTTGCCACCCACCAAATCTGAACATCAGGGATCACTTGAAGCGGAGCCTCTGATGACTATCATGGGGCATGGGCAGAAATATATGGAAAGAGGTAGTCCTTTAGGTACTGTGGCCCCAAGCCATAAACAGATTTGTAAGTTAAGAACAGCCAAGTAATGAACTGGGAGCCAATTGAATATAGTGCAATACTGGCATAATGTGGTCATAATGCACAGTTCCAGTTAGTACCCTAGTTGCCATATTTGTACTAACTGAAGTTCCCGGACCATCTTCAAGGGAAACCCCACATACAACACACTGCAGTAATCCCACTGAGAGGTAACCAAGGCATGGATCACTTAAGCCATGCTGTCATTATCCAGGTAGGGTCAAACAATAATGTTTGTCTCAAAGGAGAGCTGAGCATTAGAAACTCCCAAATTCTTCTTTACATTGTATTTAAATGTCAGCTAGAGAAGAATTTAGACTTTACCTGGGGTGACCATATGAAAAGGAAGACAGGGCTCCTGTATCTTTAACCATTGTATAGAAAAGGGAATTTCAGCAGGTGTCATTTGTACGCATGCAGGAGCTATACTAGAGTGACCAGATACAAAAGAGGGCAGGGCTCCTGCAGCTTTAACTGTTGTGATGAAGAGGAAATTTCACCAGGTGCTGCTGCATGCATACAAATGACACATGCTGAAATTTCCTTTTTTATACAACTGTTAAGGATACAGGAGCCCTGTCCTCTTTTCCATATGGTCACCCTACTTTACTCCACCCCAAAACCTGGTGGAAGGCAAACAGTCCTCCATAACCACAGACCCTTGGTACAAGAGGTTCTTCAGCTGTGAGTTGCTGCTTGCTCCACACCAGCTGTTTCTGGGGCTGCAGTCACTTTAAATCTCCCAGCTGAAATCAAGGGGAAGAGGTCTCTGCTGATTGATGTCCATATGGAGAAATAAAGAACCTTCAGCCCTACTACAAATGACTGGTGAGGACAAAAGCCCACCAACTGCAGGGGATCCATGTGGCAAAGTGGTCCCATGTAGAGAGTGGGCATTTGTGCCTCAGCCACAGTTTTCCTGGCTGCAGCCCAGTCTCCAGGGGCTGCTTGGAAGGACTTCACTTGGGGAAGCTGCTACTGGGAGGCAAATGCCAACCCTATCATAGGGTTCTTGGGGCAAGAGAATACCTTGTAGGGGGTGGGCTTCTCCTCCTCAGTGGATGATGTCCTAGATGCAGTTCTTCAAAGCAGCCCCTACAAAAAAAAAAAAAAACTGAGACAATTGCCTCCATTGGTTTGCAGAGGGGCTGTGTTTAGAAGAATTGCTCATAGATTCAGAGTGGTTCAGAAATTAGCTAAACTGTTTCCCAGATTTAGGGGAAATAGCCTGGATTATTCCTCACGCTTACTCCGGTCAAGGAAGCTTGTAGTCTTGGCTTTATATTTGATTCCTCGCTCTCCTTTACTCCTCATATCGAGGCAGTAGCTAAATCCTGTCGCTTCTTCCTTGTATAATATTGCCAGGATTCGACCATTTTTGTCTGTCTCTTCTGCCAAGACTGGTTATCTCTCGGTTGGACTACTGCAACCTTCTTCTCTCTGGCCTTCCTTCGTCTCACATCAGTCCACTGGTCTGTGTCCACCACTCTGCCGCTAAGATCATCTTCTTGGCCCGCCGCTCTGACCATGTCACTCCACTTCTGAAATCTCTTCATTGGCTTCCAATTCACTCCAGAATCCAATATAAACTTCTCCTGCTGACCTTCAAAGCTCTTCACGGTCTAGCTCCTGCCTATCTCTCCTCTCTCATCTCACACTATTGCCCCGCTCGTGCTCTCCGCTCCTCTGATGCCATGCTTCTCGCCTGCCCCAGGACCTCCACTTCCCTTACTCGGCTTCGTCCTTTTTCTTCTGCTGCCCCTTACGCCTGGAACGCTCTTCCAGAACACTTGAGAACTACAAACTCAATCACAGCTTTTAAAACTCAGCTAAAAACTTTTCTTTTCCCTATAGCTTTTAAATATTGAGTTTGTTCTAACTCCATACTGTTAGCTTCACCCTACCCTGTGCCTGTTTACACTTCCCTGTGCCTGTTTGCATTCTCCTTCCCTCTTTATTGTTTACTACAACTTTATTAGATTGTAAGCCTATGCGGCAGGGTCTTGCTATTTACTGTGTTATCTGTACAGCACCATGTACATTGATGGTGCTATATAAATAAATAATAATAATAATAATAACATGAGCTTGAGGGAGTTCATTCATCTCTTATTATAGAGATGTCTAAGTGATTCTATCTAGGAAGTACAACCAAAATCTCAATTTAGTCTAAATTTTGATACATTTTAAAATTGGGCTAGAAATGTCACTGGACTGATATTTTACAGTAGAATCAGACATTCCGGAAAGGAGAGAGAGAGAGAGAGAGAGAGAGAGAGAGAGAGAGAGAGAGAGAGAGGATAGATGATAGATAGATAGATAGATAGATAGATAGATAGATAGATAGATAGATGAATTTTCATACCCAGATTACATAGATTGCACTGTGTTTGTTGAACCACTTGAAGTTCCACACACAGTTCCAACTGGACAAGTGGTGGGGTTTTTTGTTTGTTTTTTTGAGTTTCAGAGAACTCTTCATCAGATGCAGGTATTCAGTTCTTTCCCTTCTTTCTTTCTGAAGTGATGTTCAATGTTCGTTGGATGTGCATTGTCCTGTGGTGGAGAAATTGATTGCAGAAAATGAAGGCTTAGAAGCCGCATTGCATCTACAGATCTTGTGCATGGTTGTCCTGAGCACTGGCCATTGGGTACCATGCAGTGTCAGTCCAAAATTCCATCAATGAAGTATTTTAAGAGACTGTACTCGGGCTGTGTTGAGTATTTATCCAGTTTGATTTTCAGGTTGAAGGCAAGTGCTCTTTAGAGGGGAAGAATGGATATTTACATCAAATTCCCTTAGTTATGAGAACATTCACTCCCCACCCCCTTTCATTGCCCTTATTTCCTCTTCCTCATAATGCTTTGGTACTGCTTCTCCTTTCTTTTTAGTGGATCGTCTAATTAGAAGAACCATGGGATATCCAGCCAATTTGGGATCACATAGTAAATGAGATGATACCATGACGTTACGTAGTCAATCAAATCTGGCTTTATGCTGACATAACTGAAGGCAAAAGAAGCCACTTCAGGAAGTATTGCCCTCACTCTGAAATAACAAGCACATGTCCCCTGGCCAATGCGATTACCCCTCCCCCCCTCTCTCTCACACACATCACTGAAAGTGGACGGGGGCAGATTGATGCAGACAAAAATATTCACCACCAATTTGGGCTCAGGTCTGCCTCAAACCACCATGTATTCCATTTTCTTTTTTTTAGTTAACAAAATTCATTTGGTAACTTAAAATTAAAGTATATGGTAGGGAATGCAGCATTGTCCTGAACGGACTTGCAGAGGATTAAGAAAAGAGCAATCATAGATCTAACAATGACATAAAATGAAATGAAAGACCTCAGCTTAATAATCTTTCACTGAAGCATCAGGGAAGTAGAAGCACATACAGCCATTTTCTTGCATTACAGCAAGCCTATGATAACAGGCCACCCTAGGAGATGCCGCTAGCATTCTGAGCAGCAGGGAATTTGGGCCGGAATGAGGCAAGTCGGCGCTGAATTGACTGTAAAAGGGGGAAACAAGGCCTGCTTGATGAGCAATCTCATGTCGCACAGTAGGGGATAGTTCTGAGGGGTCATTGCTTGATCCCTTTGCTATTTCTTCGTAATAGAGATGGAAGATTGAGCTGCAACTTTTTTGAGGAGTTTGCTGAGGAAGCAGAATTGTGGCCAGCTCTAAAGAGCTGAATAATACCTCCATTTACAAGCTTGTAAAGTTTGGGTTTAAGCTGATTTATCTTCAATATAAGGTGGGGATGGATGGCAACTATGCCAGGATAAAATAACATTATAGTAAATGCCACAAAGCAAGTTCCCAAGCTGCGAGCTGTGTGTGTCTTCTTAGGTACTCAGGGACATCAAACATTGCTTATAAATCCCTTTATACCAGGGTTGCACAACCTTTTCAGCCCCAAGAGCTTCATGGGGTATCTGCTGGGGTGGTGAGGGCTGCACCAATGGCTAATAGTCCTCATAGCTATGTGCTACCTCCTGATCAGAGGCACTACGCCTGTATACACTTGTTGTTGGGAACTTGGGAGGAAGAGTGCTGTCATACGGTGTCCTGCTTGTGGGTCGCTGGTTGACAGCTGGTTGGCCACTGTGTGAACAGAGTGCTGGACTAGATGGACCCTCGGTCTGATCCAGCAGGGCTCGTCTTATGTTCTAACCCTCTCACAGCCGCTCATACACCACCCTTCACTCCCTCCATCCCTCTGGTTGTCTTGTGTACTTTCTATTTATTTTTATTTTTATTTTTATTTTAAAAAACACACCTTCAGTTTAAGACGGGGTGGGCAGCTCTGGTCCAGCCATCTGGCTCCATTCCTCAAGCCTCCAATGGCTTCTTCCCTCCCCTCAAGAGGGAGGCGAACACTGGATGCTCTTTCCCTTCTGCAAACAAACTACAAAGTCCTGGCTGCAGCCCAATAAGACTATGGAGCCCATCATGCTTTGCGCTAGGTGAAAAAGGCAGGCCGGGTGGCAAGGAGTTTCTAACCCACACAGAGCCGACCCTATCCCACCCCCTTCCTTCCCACAAACAACTAGCAAGGTGCTCCGTTAGTTTGTTGCGGGAGGGAGCGCTCACAATTGCCCTTGCGGCCTGCCGGCCGGCCTGCTCACCTGCCTGCGTAGGTGCTTTCTTTCTTCACCCATCGGGCCTGAGCTCGAGCAGCTGCTCTCTTGCCCAGTGTGGTTCACTTGGCACTGCTGCTGCCATCATGGGTCCAATCAAATGCCCAGCAAATGTTACCTCTGCTTGCCCGTGCTATGGCAGTGGCAGGTGTTGCTGCTACTACTGCTTCAGCAGTGACACAAGGCACCATAAGGCTTCATGCAGGAGGGGTGCCAGAGCCTGGCGGGGTCATTCAACTTATTCCCAAGTGAAATATTTACATATTTCAAATTCTCTTCTAATTTTCTGTTTACATTAACTCTTTTTCTCTATCTTAATTGAACCCGATGACCTTATATGCCCTTCCAACTCTACTATTCTATGATTAATGGCCACACACAGAAATCTGTTGTGAGTGCTGTGTCGTGAGGCATTTTGGGAGTTGCAGTCTTTCATCCTCAAGGGCACTGGATCCCCCTCCTCCCATTCTGGAGTGCTCAGAATAAATAAATAAATAAATAAATAAATAAGTAAGTAAGTAAGTAAGTAAGTCCCAGTTCTGTGGATTCAGAATATGGCAACCCTAGCTGCATTGCTTTGAGAGTAATCTGTCAGGGGCCAGGGACTGTCTATACCTCCCCCTTACACACAAGCTATCTTCACTCACATCCACTCACTTGTCTCCTCACTCTCTAATTCCTCAAACACACTTCTCCACCCTGTCCATTCACTTGCACATACGAACAACAAACTCACTCACAGCTTTAACCCCACCCCTGCTGCAGAGAAAGGGAGGAAGGAAAACACTGAAAATGGGATACTTTGGGCTTTGTTAGATGAGGGGTTAGCCCGGGGTGATACCCGGGATCGCTCCTGTGCGTCCAGATGACGCACAGGGGATCCCGGGTTTAGGCAGGAGTCAACCCTTCCATGACCCGGGGTAATAGGCTCCACTTGTAGCCCGGTATTTCTGCAGTCCCGGGCTGAGCCTGGGAATGCGGAAGGTCTAGCCTATTCCGGGCTTTTCCTGGCTACGTGGCTTACTCGTGTGTAGCTGGGAGAAGCCGCACACAGGGCAGGGGGAGAGATCGCAGCCAGGGGGTAGATCGCAGCTAGGGAGGGAAATCGGGGGTGGGGGGAGATCGGGGGCAGGGGGAGCAGGGAAACCTTTTTTTAAAAAACAACAACAATAACTCACCTTTGTCGATCGTGTGCTCCTGCGCACCTGCCCCTTTAAAAATGAAAAAAAATGGCAGACACGATGGGGCTTTCCTTTAGCCTGTTGCGTCTGATGTATAGACTGGGGTGACAGCCCACGCTAGCTGCAGCGCAGGCTCGCCCCTCCTCCCGACCGGACTTTCAGGTAGGTCTAGCAAAGTCCATGGTCCTTGTCATAGAAGCCTCATTCCTAGAGGGGCTTCAGAGTATTTCAGGAAGCAGGCAAGAATCTTTGAGCATTGCTTTCTAGGGCAGGATCTACACTACTGCTTTAAAGCACTTTATAACAGTTTTGACAACTGTTGGGGCCCAGGACACACTCCATATACAGTTGTCAAAACTGTTATAGAGCGCTTTATAGCAGTAGTGTAGATCTGGCCCTAGGACACTCTAGGTGTGACTCCTTTGGCTGGAACCATAAAGCCCATTCCTAGAGTGTTTTTCTTCTTTTTCTTTTCTTTTTTTAGCAGCAGCTAGGGGACTGAAGGCCTACCAGACAGGTGGCCTGCTTTATACACACAGAGCGATCCCTACCACCGAAATAAATAGGGAAGGCCTTCTGAGAGGGATGGATGGTCTCACTGCTATACAAGTAAGAAAGTACTGTGATGGGACAATCTATTGTGCAAGCATTAGAACACCCAGATATTTGGTAGAATCAGAAATCCAGGTATTCTAAACATTTAGCCCATGATCCAGCACAGGATATAACACACACACACATGCACACACACACTTATGCAACACATGCCCACAAGAGGCCTTTTATTTCTGTTCTGGCTTATTTTATTTTCTAATTTGTATGCCATTTCTCCAGCAACCTCAGAGTGACAATTTGGCTTGCTGTGAACTCTGAGGTACAGTAAGCTGAGAAAAAGCCCAAAGCCCCCCATTGAGCTTCATGGGTGGGTGAGGATTTGCAAGCTGGGTTTCTCATTTCCAAGCCCATTATTCTGGTCAGTGCAAGAGTGGCTGACAGTGCCTCTGAACCATTCTCCTACATGCATACGGAGCAGGTTTGAGAAAGTGTCAGGCAATTTGAATTTGTGGATAAGAAAAGAAAAGCCCACCGCTTTTACGCAACTGGGACACGGTGTTGGGGATTGAGGTTACAGCTGCAAGGTAACAAATGATAATTTAGTCCAACCCTCTGAACTGAGACAGAGAACCTGACAATTTCTGGAAGATCTCCAGTAGTTTCACAAGGGAATAAGAGAGCACCTAAACAAGCAGAATTGGATTCTAAAATTAGAATTAAAATAACATTCCAATTATAATTATATAGGATGACCATATGAAAAGGAGGACAGGGCTCCTGTATCTTTAACAGTTGCATAGAAAAGGGAATTTTAGCAGGTGCCATTTGTATGTATGGAGAACCTGGTGAAATTCCCTCTTCATCACAACAGTTAAAGCTGCAGGTGCACTGCCCTCTTTGGCATCTGGTCACTCTAGTATAGCTCCTGCCCCTTTAACTGTTGTGAGGAAGAGGGAATTTCACCAGGTTCTCCATATATATAAATGACACCTGCTGAATTTCCTTTTTCTATGCAACTGTTAAAGATACAGGAGCCCTGTCCTCCTTTTCATATGGTCACCCTAAATTTTATATATAGTGCTTTCAGTGTTGTAAGGACAATATTCCATTGTTTGTCAGGCTGCATTGGCTTGGTGATAGCAAATATTTAAATGTATTGCTTACTGTTAGCTTTCATGTTTTTATAGTGTTTATCTTGGGACAGTTTACATGTTCAATTTCCTCTCTGGGTGGTGCCTCACTGCTGAAAGGAGAGCACATAAAGCATGATTATCAGTATGTTTTGCATTTTCAGTATGTTTTGCGTTTCCAGTATGCTTCCGTTTCCAGTACCAGCGAAGGGACTTTGTCCATTGCTTCTTTTCATTGGAAGTCTGAGTCAGGGACATCCAACCTGTGGCAGAAATGCCATGTGGCACAGGGAACAGGGTCTGTGGCATATGGACAGATCTACATCAAGCAGGATGTGACACTTTGAAAACGGTTTGAAAACTGTATATGCAGTGTGTCCTGGGCCCCAACAGTTGTCAGTTGTCACTACTGTTATAAACCGATGTAAAGCCTGCCCTAGACAGCAGAAAAAAGGGGATGCATAGAACCAGGCCTCCATTCCTGTCTACCTCTCCTATGCTGCCTGTTGGATGTTTCTCGGCTCTGTCCCAAGGCCCAGAGGACTGCATTTGTACTATAATGTACTATTATATTGTACTATAATTATATTGTACTATAATATATAATTGTTGTCTCTAACCTCTGTAAAATGCCCAGAGAGTTTGGCTATGGGGCAGTATAGAAATGTAAATAATAACATAATAATAATAATAATAATAATAATAATAATAATAATAATAATAATAATAATAATAATAATAATAAAAATACCAATCTTATCCTTTGACCACCACTGACTTATTCTAAAGCATGCCTGTTTTTAAAAATAAATCAATCAGGAGGGGAAGGAAACCTGGCAAGTAACAAGGGAGGTGGACCACGTTGGGGTCCCCACATTGAGAGCCCCATGTTACACTATAGATGAAATAATAACTAGTTTATTTCTTCCTATGTATTTCTTTGGCATCCATCCTGTAGACACACCCAAAAGCACAGTCTTGGAGCATGCTCAGTTCCAAGTTTTCTAAAAGAAACACTCCTGCCATTTTACCACTAGGTGGCAATACATCACATATATTACATAGAGCATCCCTTGCAGAAGACTCTGCAGCTTCTCCTTAAATACCTCCAGTAAAGGAGAGTCCATCACTTCCTGAGGCAGACTATTCTGATGTAGGAACAGCTCTTACTGCTTAGAAGTTTCTCCTAACATTTAGTCAAAATCTGTTTCTTTGTAATATCCACCTATTTGTTCTGTCCAGGAGCAAGAAAGAAGAAGTCTGCTCCATCTTCTCTATGTGACAGTCCTTCAGATATTGGAAGGCAGGTATCATGTCTCCACTTAATCTTATCTTCTCCAGGCTAAAAAATATACAACTCTTTCAACCATTCCTTAACTTAGTGGAGGACAGGCAATTGCAAATGCAAAGTAAATGAATGCAGCGTACAGTAAGGACGGTAGGGACTTTAGCATATGTGGAATGATGGTGGGGAGTATCAGGCAGTGGACCTCAATATGAACTTTGGGGTGTTCTGAGTGTGTTCCTATTTCCATTTCTGAAATGTTGGAGCATGGAAACCACCCTGAATCATCCTTTTTCACGGGCTATAGAGACAACACTAGCTTCAAAAAGGAAGCACTGCTACTTATCTATAGTAATGTACAAGACCCAGATGTAGGCCAGAAATAGACTCTTTGTAGTATCCCCTTCTGCACTACCAAGATATTTCTCTCTCTTTCTCTCTCTTCATTTAATGGTTTTACTAATGTGACACATTAGACAAAGAACAGCCTGTCTAATGTTCTACTGCGAAATGAGGTCTGAATTGTGCCTGCCCTGCTGAATACAGCATGGAAAATAATAAAGCATTTACTATTTAGAAGAAAATCAGGATGGGGTTGCACAACAAAATGTTTTGTACATGTTAACTGTAATAACGGGTAAATAAAAGGAGACAGGAGTAAGGGAGTGAGACACAGAATAAATGGTGGGAATGGATAGGAAAATATGTCGGATAAAGGAATATGTGTTGCTGTTGTTGTTTATTGAATGGTTTTTGATAAGGATGAAGGTCTTTTGTTATTGTTTCAATATTGTTGTGTGTATCGTAAAATAAGATCAGGGCCTTCCATTGCAGTGTACCCTGTTGTTTGTCTGTCACCATCACTTAAATAATACATGGTAATCATTTAGCCCAGCTTGATCCATACTAACTGGCACTAGTTCACTAAGGTATCAGATGGCGACAAGCCCTTTCCTAGGCCCTGCTTAATGAGGCTCTTCAACTGGAGATCCTAGGAATTGAATCTGGGACATTAAACATGCAAAGCATCCCTACCCACCAAGCATAGCCAGTGTTAAGAATGAGAGTCATTGTAGTCCAAAACATCTAGAGGGAGGCTGATGTAGAACATGTGCTCTTCTACGGAGCCATATTCCCTTCCTCATTTGTTTGGTGGGCCTGAAGAAGGCACAAATAACATACAAAAGTTATGTTATACAAATAACATACAAAAGGCTTGGGGGGATGAAAGTGGCAAGTCTGCCTTTGACCTGGAAGGTAATTAATTTAGCCAGAAAAGTTTTCTATCCATTATAACTTGAGAAAAGGGAATGTAAAGTTGTTGAGTTGAATCTTAAACTTGGGAGTTCTTACGTTCGTATAATAAAATAACTACATTTCAATTTTAAGCTGTATTCTTGGGTGAATATGTGGGGCAAAATTATAATAGTTCAAAAAGTAGAATGTGAATATTTATTTAAACACACAAATAGAAGGCTGTCATGTGGTGCAATTAATCATTGTAACAAAAGCAGTGTTTTTACTACAAGAAATCTTGATGCTATAGAAACCATAAAAGGCTCTGGAAAGGTAATTTCTTAATGCACCTTTTGCCCCATCAACATAACTTAAGATCTTTGAAGGAATCAAAGTCTATACTTTATGAACATGATGAAGGCATGCATGTTAAATCTTAATAATATAAACAATTCTGCAGTCAACCAGAGGGCATTCTGAACATTTCACGTTTCGACTGTTGCAAAAGTCCTACCTATTGGTCACTCCCCATCCTTAAGCAGTCCTCCATTCACCTTCTTCTTGGTAGGATTTGCCTTGAGATTAAAGATCCCTAAATATCCCACTGCCCACCCTAAAACAGTTTGACTATTTGGAAGAATTTAAATTGAACATCTGCAAAAGCAAATGGACATTAATAAATATTCAAACCAACAAAACCTGCACAGAGAAAACTAGTAGGGGGTGAACAGACCACAAATTTCAGTTTGAACCAAATTTGTTGATTCAGAAAACAGCCTGATTCTTCTTGGATGTATTTGGAGGTCACCCAATTTGACCTGGGTGCAAATTCAAAATCTCAATTCAAAATCCAAAGCTTTTAAGAACACAAGAAGAGCCGTGCTGGATCTGACCAAGGTTCCATCTAGTCCAGCACTCTGTTCACATAGTGGCCAATCAGCTGGCAATCAGGGACCCACAAACAGGACATGGTGCAACAACACCCTCCCGCCCATGTTCCCCAGTAACTGGTGCATATAGGCTTACTGCCTCTGATACTGGAGGTAGCACATAGCCATAACCTGCCATCTAATATGTAGATAAAGTTTTAAATTGGGTTTATAAAGAAAACAGAAAGCACTCCACTATGAGTGGATCAGGAACCCCAGGTAATATTGGAAAGTCAGGTGGGGTAGGGTGGGGGTGATCGAGGCATATTTCTAGGGAGGGAAGTTGGGAGAGCTGAACCAGTGAAAAGGGATGTATTAAGGGAGTTGAGCCTAGAAATGTACAGATTTCATTTAATCAATTCCATCTGTATTTCATGGGTTGTTAGGCATCTCTTATTCCATTGTTCACTCATTGATGGAATCATAAGAACATAAGAGCCGTGCTGGATCTGACCAAGGTTCCATCTAGTCCAGCACTCTGTTCACACAGTGGCCAACCAGCTGGCAATCAGGGACCCACAAGCAGGACATGGTGCAACAGGACCCTCCCATCCATGTTCCCCAGCAACTGGCGTATATAGGCTCACTGCCTCTTATACTGGAAATAGCACATAGCCATCAGGACCAGTAGCCATTGATAGCTTTCTGCTGCGAGAATTTATCCAACCCCTTTTAATGCTATCCAAATTGGTGGCCATGACTACATCTTGTGACAGTGAGTTCCTTAGTATAAATATATGCTGTGTGAAGAAGTGCTTTTGTCTGTCCTGAATCTCCCACCAATCAGCTTCATGGGATGACCCGGGTCCTAGTATTATGAGAGAGAGAGAAATGTCTCCCTATCCACATTCTCCACACAATGCATGATTTTGTACACCTCTACCATGTCTCCCTTTAGCACTTTTCCCCTCCAAGCTAAACAATCCCAGCTGTTTTAGCCTTCCCTCATAGGGGAGATGGATCAGTCCCTTGATCATTTATTTTCCCTTTTCTGCACTTTTTACAGCTCTACAATATCCTTTTTTTAAAAAATATGTGGTGACCAAAACTGTATACAGTTTTCTAAGTGAGGTCACACTACTGATTTCTATAAACGTGCATCATTTTGCACTTGCTTACATTGAACTGCATCTGCAGTTTGGATGCCCATTTCCCCAGTTGAGAGCGATCCTTTTGGACCTCCTCACCATCCCGGTTTTGTTTTAACCACCTTAAATACTTTGGTGTCATCGGCAAACTTGCCCACTTCACTGCTCACTCCTAATTCCAGATCATTTATGAACAAGTTGAAAAGAATTAGTCCCAATACAGATCCCTGTGGGACCCCACTATTGACTTCATTGGGAAAATGTATTATTTATTCCTACTCTCTGCTTTCTGTTCTTTAAACAGTTCCTGATTCATAAGAGGACCTCTCCTCTTATTCCATGACTGCTAAGTTCCAAATGCCTCCTTGTGTTTGGAGGCTAATCTTCCCTCTATTAGTTTACAGGCCTGGTGCAGGACGCAATTATTGGCTTCCGCTGAACTTAACTCCTAATGGTTTACTCCCCTAGGTTCTGCAGGATTCTCATGAGAGTGTTTGGATGAAGACCACCACTTTAAAACTTTACTCCTCTGGTTTATCACCACAATATTTATTAACTCTGGGGTTAAGCAAAGCGAAAGATTTAATTAGACAGTGCCTACACGATATTGAATGTCAGAACAATTTGGCCACCATAAAAAAAAATTGGCCGTTGTATGACTCTTTTCCATCCGGTCTTTTTGACACATTGGCATCTTATTTTCAAAACTTAACTGTTTTAAAATACAGACAAGCTTTCACTTATACAAGACTGAATGTACTGCCATCAGTTGTAGTTGAGGGTCTATTTAAAAGAATCCCATTGGAAAACCGCACATGCCCATGTGGAGATAGCCGTATAGAAACAGTACCTCATGTATTATCATTTTGTACTTTTTACAGAGACTTAAGAAAAGAGGTGATCACTCCACTACTGTTATCTATTCCAGGGCGGTCAGTTATTGTTTCTGTGTCTTTTCTTCTTGCAGACCAGAATAAGCAGGTGACAGCAAAAACTGCAAAAAAAAATATTAGCAGGTGCTATCAAAATAAGATATACCATTTGATCAGAGTCTTAATTTCTCACAGTTCCTTTAACTAAACAGAAGTTTATTTGTTTTATTTACTTATTTTTATTTTATGTGCAAAGACTTGTATTAACTTTGGAATTTGTATTTAATGTAACTTTTTAAAATGCAACTTAGGTAGTTTTGGTCAAGTACAATCTTGCTTTCATTTTTTTGTACATTTCATTTCAAATGCTAAGGCCTGTGGCTGATGCAAATAAAGGCATCTCTCCATGACTGCTAGGTCAGCTGAGGAGGCTTTGGTGAAGGACTTTCTCAAAAAAGCTTGTAGAAGTCCAAGTAAACAATGTCCAATGGATAGGGGTGGCCCAAATTGCCATCGCCTTGCCCTGTGAGAGCTTGCCCCCGCCACTCCTCCAGCCCGCTCCCATGAACAACTCCGCACAAGCCTCTGCTGAGTGCTTGCAAGGCTCGTGAGCACTTAGCAGCCACCCAGCTAGCTTGCTGCATTAATGGTGGCCACCATTACTGCAGCAGGGAGAGGTGCACAATTTCTGGAGCCTCAGGAAATCCTGTGTGTGTCCCCCTCCCATGCCAATAGGAGCCTTAAAGGCCCTATTAATGCAAGGTTAAAGGTAATGATGGCTGCCATTAACGTGGAAGGGGGAAATGCACAATTTCCCCAGCCTTGGGTACCCTTGCCTTAAGAGGACCTTTACACATCTGCACAGAAAGGCAATTTCTGGAGCTTCTGGAAAGTTGACATTCCTCTTTCTATGTTAATGGTGGCTACCATTAATGCAATGAGGGGAAAGGACGTGAGGCTGGAAGCCATGGCGGACCTTTGCCCAAGCTCACTAGCACTCAGCTGCGGGTCCGTTCTTGGGCCGAGTGCATCCAACTGTGTCCATGAGGACAGGACATGGGGGGGGAGTGGTGTCCACTGCCCTTGTGGACCCAGTTGGATGCTCACGCCAACCCTACCATTGGATCACCCTTGTCTACATGTTTATTGATACTCTCAAAAAACTCAAAAAGGTTGGAGAGGCAGGACTTACCTTTGCAGAAGCCATGTTAACAAGTGTGGCTTCACTTCACACCTGCTACCTGCCATCTTAGGAACTGCCATTCTTGGGGATGGGCCCTTTTGAGACTGGCCCGTTGATAGCTGCCATGCTATGCCAACCTCTGACAAAGGCCCTGGACTTCCTCTTCAGTCCTCCCCACCCTTGTTACTGCTGTTGGAAGGTAAGGTTAAGGGAAAGGGTAGAGGGGCTAATGTTCCTGATGAGATCATTGGGAGCATGAGGAGGCCTGGAGCTTGGAATAAGGCAAGTTTGAAATTGAGTTAATTCAGACCTAATTTGAATTAGCTCATTTGCAGTGAACTCATTCCAAATCAAGAGAAGGACATCACAGCTATTACAAAGGGTAGGCAGTGCCTCTTTTTCAGAGTTTTGGGACAAGAAGATGCCCTCAATCCCCCCCCCCCAGTAATTCTGTCTTCTCACCACCATTGCCACTGGCTGCTATTGCCCCTCTTCTTTTCTTTTCCCCCATCATTTGCTTGCTTGCTTGGCAGGAAGAGAGCCAGTGAGGAAATAGGCAATAACATCTACCACTCTTGCTTCTCACCTCCACTGTTGCCTGGGCCAGAGCAAGAGGCAGATGAACAAGTTGGTTGCACTGGTGGAGGGGAGGGGCAACTTCAGATGACTCTTGTCAATGGACCCCTACAAGGAGTGGGCCCTTGGCAGGCACCCAATTATGCCTGCCTTTGATGGTGACCTTGGTGTAGGCCTCCTGAAGAACAACATAGTGCTTGACTAAATATATGTGATGCTTATACTAGTTTCTGAACTGCAAAGACACAAACAATATCTGAACAGAACATTATTCCTGACTCTTGTACCTTCAAAGTCTTTTAACCTTCAACCATAGTTGAAATGAATGACTTTGGCAAGTGCTTGGAATGTGAAGAAGTGTCTAAACAGAAGAGTTTTATTCTGTTGGGTTGCAAGTTAATGGATGTGTCTCTTGGGGTCTATAAGGTCTGCACATTTCCTCTCTACACTGAAAAACATGAAAGGCTAACATATTTGTCTGCACTGATTTGCCATGTTTTAAGCACTGGCTCCAAGTAACACAGCTGAGTGCTGCTTAATTTTGCATCTTGCAGCTGGGCATGTCTCTGCACCGTCTCAAGCCAAATTCCCTGCAACAATAAAAAGAGAGATACTTGAGCAGGATACATGATCGTTTGTACCTAGATATGCCTTGCAATAAGCATTTCATTACACACTAAACATAAAGTGATCTTGATTATGGCAAGAACCGTAAAATCTGTCTTATATTTTAAAGTGTTCCATAAGCTAAAGAGTAACTCACATGAAATGGCTTTCTGAGCAAACCTTGTTCCATGTTCACTTTTAATTTGTTGGTGGGGGGTTGTATCTCTGTGGTTTGGTAAAGCAACTGATAGAGAACAAACCATTATTGCTAGAGGCAGAACTTTAAAAACCAAGCAGTATTTAATTTAGTAGACATATAGCTGGGTCTAGAGTGCAGTAGCATAGTCTTCTTGAACATTTTTACAAGGGAACTTTCTGCCATGTAGTGAGGAATACCCATAATTATTATTTTTCCATTTAAATTTGTTTATTTTTAAAATGTATTCTTAATGGTGAAATTCCAGTAAAATCATGGAAATAAGGACTGTTCATTTCTTAGAAAAAGAAATCCCATGCCTGTATCCCTACTTGTCCATGTGGGATTGCACTCTCCTTCATCCCCAGGTACTGGCCATGCTGTCTGGGAATAATGGGAACTGGAGGCCAAGACAGCTGCAAGGCAACACCTTGGGGAAGGCTGACATACACTTGTGAGGTTTCTTCTGCAGGAAATAGTATCTCTTATGCTTCTCTGTAGCAGAGCACTCACAGTGGTTCACAATCCATGATTAAACAATGACAAACAACAACAGCAGTAAGACCTTTCTAACAATACAAACATAAATAACAATGACAAGGGGAAACTAGAATCTTGCTTATCACCACAGCAGGAACAATTGGCAGGTGGGCACAGAGGCTGCCAAAGTGGGGTGGGGTGGTAGACGTGGGATCTGTCATAGAGTTTTTAAAGAGACGGACACCATCTTCAACTGAAGACCTGGTAAACTGTCATGTAAGCTTTCTGAGATTCACACACACCCCAGAAATACACACAATTACCTGGCATTCTATCAAATGCAGTAATTGTCCCATCTGTATGCACACAAACAGCTCTGCGCACAAACAGCTCGGTGACAGCTGTCACATGGGGAAATGGAAGGTAGCCTTCATGAAGCTGCTTAATGTGCAGATGGGCCCTTAGATGGGGCGTACACTCATTGCATCATTGCAGCAGCGGATGGGGAAAGGATTTCACGTTCTCTATCAAAATGTTTGCCATACCTGTTCTCCTCTTCTTCTTGTGAGCATAAAAAAGCCATAAAGAATTGCTGTGTCCACAGTTGCCTGGGAAAAGAAATGTGAGAATCAAGCTTAATTTGTCTCCTCAAAAGAAATCAAAAGGAACTCACTTCATATTTTTGGAGGGAACCGTTTTGAAGTCACAGGTTACTATGAACTCTTATCCATCAGTGAGTTGTTACAAACGGCAGTATGAACTTAATATTCTCCCCACCACCACCACCACTGACACAAGACTTCACGGTGTCTATTTTTCTTCCTTTATTAT
This sequence comes from Elgaria multicarinata webbii, assembly GCF_023053635.1. Classification (NCBI taxonomy): domain Eukaryota; kingdom Metazoa; phylum Chordata; class Lepidosauria; order Squamata; family Anguidae; genus Elgaria; species Elgaria multicarinata. The sequence continues at coordinate 44,570,883 of NC_086174.1, forward strand.
ATCTTTCAGGGGCTTTTCCAGGCCCTCCCTGTGTTTTCATTTCTCTTTGATGCAATTCAGTTGCCATGGAAATGAAACTGTCCATCACATTGGTAGGGACGGAGGATGGCCATAGAAGCAAAAGGTGCCTGGATATAATTTCCCTCCTGTTGGTAATCGTGGCTGAATAAAATCTGTAGTTCGTGTAATTAATGTTGCTAATTATCTTGTGTTGCAATTAGGCATGAGAGTCCCAGCCAAGAACAGAGCACACACTGCGTTAATACCTCACAGACATATATTAAGAGAACGTTCTCTTACCTTTCCTGTAAGAGCTTACCATCTAAACAGCTGAGGCATTTAGGGAGGATGCGGAAGAATGGAAAGGATTATTCCTGGGGACACAGAGCTACAGAAAACTAGGGCCGGGGTGGGGGTGGGAGGTTGTCAGCATGGCAGAGTTGCTTGTGTTGCTTCATATCTGAGTGCATGTGTGAGAGCCAAACTACACATGATGAGTTTGTTTGGTCACATGCCTGCCCCAGTGGAGGCTGGTGGCTCTGATTTTGGTGGGTCTGTGAATCCAGAACACCAAAGGAGCTAAGCAAGGTGCCAAACCTATTTTGGGGATAGGGTTCAGCACCTTGGGCAGCTCCTTTAGAGTTTGGGCTGTTTTTGACAAAACCCCATTTTATTTCATTTTCCACACCTTCCTCCAAGGAGCTCATGGTTCTATTCTCGTTTAACCTCATGACAACTCTGTGGTGTAGATTAGGCTGAGCAAGCTTGACTAGCTCAAGGTCACCCAAGGAATTCTGTGGTTGAGTGGGGATTTGAACCTGTGTCCACCCGTCCTAGGCCAGATCTATACCAAGCAGGCTAGGCACTTTGAAAACAGTTTGAAAACTGTATATGGAGTGTGTCCTGGGCCCAATAGTTGTCACTACTATTATAAACCGTTTTAAAGTGGTAGTGTAGATCCTGCCCTAGTCAAATACCCGAATGGCTACATCACACTGACTCTCATAGTCTCACTCTAATCCTGGCCTGGCTTGCTTCTGGTAGCAGAGCTAATTTTGGGAGCAGCAGGGAGGGGTTTCCCCCGACAGACCTCAGGGGAAAAGGCAGAAGACCAGGGAGGGCGCAATTCTGCTCCTTTGTGTGTCCTTTTGGATCTTAAAATCAGGGAACTTTATATATCGGGGAGGACAACTTCTGGGGGACGGGGTGGAGATTGCCACCCCAAAACGCACCGGGTGGCCCACCCAAGGTCTCTTGCCACTTGAGGTGAGAGCACTTGTTGTTGCCACTCCCTTCCCACCCCTCCTCAGTCTACATCATGAGAGGGCCGGCTATACCACCAGGGAGCTGCATTTCCTCGCCCTGCTCCTGCAGCAATGGCTGCCATCAAAAATATTTCTAAATTTGCCACTGCTGGAGCCAAAAAAGTAGCAATTTTGCAGGGAAATATGACACATAGGGAGCACATGCTTTGTTTGAAAGCACACTTCTAGTAGCGTGATTTTGCTTGCAAGTCTGGAACATCCTCGTCACAGGCTGCGTCTTTTCCCACTTCTGTTATACGCAGATGGGACAGACATGTGAATGACAAATGTGGCAACTGCCACCACATGGAGCTTAGGGTGAATCCAGACAACCATGAACCACACAGAAGCCAGTGGTGCAGCTAGGGCTGGATCCCAGGCCAAAGTTCAGAGCGCCACAAATGACCATCCAGGGAGTGGCTACATCAGCACCTGGGACGACAGGGCATGACAGGGTTGACCATCACATCATCTTTTCTTTTTATTGTTAAAATGTTTTTGTCAGGAAGTGGACAACCAGGTTTGTACATTGTTACAGTTGCTCTCTGTATTATTTTTTTACTCTTAAAATATATCATCCTTTTCTAAAGTAAACGTGTTTAGGCTCAGGGCAGAAGAAGTATAAACTTTATGTTACTTCTGTAGTCATCATGGTGCTATGATTTAAGTATGTTTAAAATGTGAAACTGCACAGGCTTAGAGCATTTCTTCTTGTTGTTTATCTAGGTTTGCAAACAGGGTTTTTTTTGGGGGGGGGGTGCTTTAACATATTAGTAATATGCAATTGTAAATTCCAAGGTGTTGTTGCTGTTGTTTGCTCTCTCTCTCTCTCTCTCTCTCTCTGTGTGTGTGTGTGTGTGTGCATATGCACGCACAAAGAGAATAGAAATAGTATGTACTTCAGAACTGTTGTGTACTTCACATGGCCATTTAAAAGGAAGAGGCCCATATATCGCTGATAATATCCAGGATAGAACATTACCATCTGCCTCACTGACTGCAGCCACTTAAAACTGTTGTTCATAGTGCCTGTAACTATGCACAGAGGCAGTGTACCTTAGAATAAAGGATGTGGGGACAAATAATTGAATGACCATAATTTTTGTGCTTTATTTGTAGTTGATCAGGGGGTTCCACCCACTCACTGCTAGAAACAGCACGCTGGACTAGATGGACCTAGTCTGATTTATACACACACATACACACACACACACAGAGAAGGAAAATTGTAGCTCCTGATCATGGAAGCTGTTTACCTGATAATTACCTTGTAACTAGTGCCAGGATATGCAAAGGTGATTTGTCATTTCTATGCAAAGCTCAATAAATGAATACATTCTTTTTGGACACAATATCTTGGAGATATCCCTAAAATGAGATGCCACCTCTCAAGACTTGTATCTTTATGAGGGGATATTTGAATACAAAACAAGCATCTTTATGCCTCTCACTCTTATTAATTCATGCTGAACCATGTTATAAGATTACTAAGGAGCGTGTTTTTCATTCAACGTCAAGACAGGAGCCTACCTTGATTTACAGACTTGCTGTGAGAAGGCCACTTTCACAGCCTGATAGATGCCTATTAAATGCAAATCAGTAAAGTCGGAGATATCACAGGTATCTCATCTGTGAAACATTTGCTGGTAATGTCAGGAGTTCCAGAATATATGTTTACCTGGCCTTGGGTAAGGGAACAGCTGAGATTCTAAAATATCTGCCAGAGGGAAGAACACCCCAGGGGAGGCAAATTGGACAGATTGCACGGAGAGGTACGATGCTAAGCCACAAACGTCTTCTGGTGCTTTAGGAGATGTTGCAACTTGGGCAGGATGCTGAGAGGCATGAAGTTGTTGTATCCTATTATGTTTTCGATTGGAATGACTTGATGGGTGTATTTTTGCTCTTGTTCAGGGGCAGTATAATTGCCATGTTTGAGATTAGTAGGAATTCCCCCCTCCCAAATAAGATTCTAAATGAAGCTACAGGTTTTCTGCTGTTTTGCTTGCCTTTCTCTTCAGTTTATGATTCCAGTCTATGACTTCTCTGATTAACATCTGTTTCATGTTTGATGACACTTGCCCAGACATTTCTCCAAACTTCTCATTTAATCATTGAGTGGGAAGGAACTTGTAGGCCACATAGTCCAAGCCCCTAATCTGTGGAGGAAATCCATTCCCAACAGACATCCAGTCTCTGTCTGATGGTGGTGGGCTCTCCAACAAATTACCTCTAGGTAACCTCTAGGTAATTAATTCCATCGTTGAATCGTTCTTACCTAACATTTCAACTGAAACCTTCCTTCCTGTAACTTAATCCTGTTAGATCTATTTCTGCTCTTTGAAACCTCAGAGAACACATTGTTTCCCTCTTCAGTGTGATAGGCCTTCAGGTATTTGAACAGTGCTGTCATTTCCTCTGTTGGGCCAGATCTACACCAAGCAGGATATGACACTTTGAAAATGGTTTGAAACCTGTACATGGAGTGTATCCTGGGCCCAAAAGTGGGCCCACTGTTACAAACCATTTTAAAGCCTTGGTCTACTCTTCTCCAGGCTAAACATACCCACTTACTTCTATTTTTCCTCATTATATTTGTTTTCCAGATCCCTGAGCACCTTGGTTGCCCTCTTCTGAACCCATCTCTCTCTCTCTCTCTCTCCTTTTTTTTTTTTGCAGCCCACTGCACAGGGTCTCAGACTTTTTCATTGTACATCCTGTAGTTTAGATGTGCTACATGGACTTTAAGGGGACTCTGGCATATAGTAAACAATTACTTTGCCAGCCCTGAAATTAAAATGAGGGTTTCACGTTCAGGAAAGTAAGGCCAATGCTGGTGTCTAAACTGATTTTAACAAGTGTGCACTGCCACCACTGGGAGGGGAGCAGCATGGAGGTGTCCAATAAGCTGTGTTGACAACCCAGCAACAGTCAAGAAGGCATACTCCTTGTCCTTTGCGTTCCTTCCTGAGCAATCCTTTCCAGTGTTCCCAAAACCGCTTCTTTGATCCTCACTGAATTGGCTTCTCAGCTGTTTGCCTTTGTTCACACCAACAACTACCGTGTTCTTTGCTTCAGCCAACCTGCCATTCATTCATTCATTCACTTTCTATACCACCCAATAATCAAAGCTCCCTGGACACTTTACAAAGATAAAAAAACCCATTAAAATACATTCTAGAGAGTGTAAAACCATCTACAAACATATAAACAGACAACACAGAGTCAGACAAAATATTGAAACAATTTTAAACAAACTTCAGCGTGTCATTCTCCCTGAGGACATGCTCTCCACCATTCTTACCCAGGATGCTTTGAGGGCTGAGACCAGCATCACAATTGCCCTCTTTGGATGATGCTTGGGAGTATTTTGCAACAGTGATCAAGCCCCAGTTTTGTGGGAGGAATGTTGTTGTAACAGCTGGGAATTGCCTGTTTTGTATTTCCATTTATGTGACAGCAGAACCTCTAAAGGTGTCTACAGTCAGAATGACTGCTCTAGTGGTATTTTCATCCTGTCAAAGATGCTATTGATCCTTCTGCTGGTGAAGACACTATTCACTCTCCCTCATGCATCTCTCTCTCTCTCTCTCTCTCTCTCTCTCTCTCTCTCTCTCTCTCTCTCTCTCTCTCTCTCTCTCTCTCTCACACACACACACACACACACACACACACACACACATACATGACTTGAAAGATCCTTCTTTAGCTTTTTATCTCCTCAGAAGTTGATAGACGTGTTATGCAGCCATCCTTTCCTCAGTACTGCTACCTATTTCCCATAACTATTCCCATTCTGTCGCTTCTCCTCAGCTTTATTCCTCAATGTCAGCTTGCTCCCAAGAGTGCAATGAGACATAACTGCATCTCTTGAAACTGTGATTGGGGAAATGGAACACACTTAAAGGAGACTTCCATATTGCACAAAACCCTTTCAAATGTAGTTTTGGGCTAGATGATATGGGGAGGAAGGTAAAGGAAGTCCTACTCATTGCTAATTAGCCATATCCATCTCTTTACTCCAAATTGTTTTCTAAACTCCTTTTGTTTTGGTTTATAGTTACAGCTTCTAGGATAATACACTAAATTAAACCTGCAGAATATAATTATACTTAAGTTTCTCCAGCCGACTGTCTGGTAGTAATGGATAAATAGAAAGCACTATGCCACAGATTTGCATGAACAGCATAGCTACAAAAAGCATTGGATTCTTGTTTAATACAGAACGTAAAACGAAGCTAACCATGTCCTGCATTCCTCTTTCTTCTCCACCCAAATGTAATTGTTTTGGATGTGCCAGCATCTCAGCAATTGTGAAGGGAAAAATACTCATGATAAAAAAGAAGATACATGATATGACATAACACTACAACTACCTTCGTTCTCAATTAGTTTAAAATACTGTATCATACAGCCCGGGCAAACATTCCTAGATAATCTGTTTCCATGTTCCATCATGATCTCTAAGAAGGGGATAACATTAAGTCTGTTAAAACTAAAACCTTTTTATTTACCCAGGCAGTTGAAATTATTGTGTTTGTATAGTTTCTATTCCTCTAAATTTTACTGTATTGGAGTGAATTCTGTTTCAATATCCTTTTGATTTGAACTTTTTAGGTAAACCACTATGAAATCCATTTTGTTTAATAACAATGTGGTTTATACATTCTTAAAATACATTAAAATAATATAATTCCCCTGCTGTTGTCGAGGCACTGAGCAGCAGGAGGAATTGGCCATGGGAGGAGAGGGTGGAGGCATGACAGGTGGCTGTGAGTTGGAAGTGCCAAAGAGTTGTCACAATTCTAGGAATGTGCATTTTAAGCAGTTCTTTGGAGCTTAGCAAGTCACAGAGGCAAATACGATGAGCATCATAATGCTGCCACATTATGAGCTTGGGGTTCCAATGCTGCAAGAGAAGAAAGGTCATAATTTAAATATTTTTTTCTCAGTTGTTCAGAGCAGATTAGAATTTCTGAGAAAGTCCAGACCTTGCTTGGATTTCTAGATCTATCCTGGCTCTGTATCCTTCATCATAAGATGCATCATTCCAGATAGTATGAAAGGTTGCTCACTGTCCTAGCTTAGTAACCATAGCTGAGGGAGAAAGGTTTTTTTTTCCACTCTGAACCCATCTATGGATTAGTAATTTAATCACATGAACATTATCAGACTAGAGTCTTAATGCAATAATACATTTTCAGCCCAGGAGGCTACAGATGTGCAGACATACATTCAGATATGCACACGCTCATACACACACTCAATCACATGCATGCACACAGATGCTCAAACACACACACAGGCCTTAGCTAGATGGGGCTTTATCCCAGGGCGAACTCTGGGATCATCCCTGTGCATCCAGATCCCGGGATTAGGGAGGGATGATCCTTCCCTTGCTCCAGGATAGAGCCCTACACTTTGGGCCCGGTTTTTCAGTGGTCTCGGGCTGAGCCTGAGACCACGGAACGTGTGGCCCGTTGCTGCGGGTTGACCCTGCTCTGCACGATTCCTCACACGGACCTGGGAGCTGCGCATGGGCACAGCGCTCCTCAGGAGCCCTGCGCCCATTGGGCTAAGGGTGGGGGGAACAGGGAAATTAAATTATTAATAACTTACCTTCTGGCGCTTGTGCGCTCCTTTTGCTTTAATTTTTTTAAAAAATGGCGGGCACAACGCCTCTCCTCCTGAGGTTGTCTCGCCCCACATGTAAACGGAGGAGGGATCTCGTGATAATCACATCGCGGGATCTTCCCTCCTCCATCATGGAATAAAATGTAGGTCTAGCAAAGGCCACCCACCCACCCAAGAGATTAGCCATTAGCAACAGGAAAGCAGTGATCCCAGCTGCTTCCGGGTCTCTGGGATGTGGGGAAAACTGGATGGGACAGCTTGCAGGCTTGTGTATGGGAAAATCCGGAAGACCTTTGTTACCTCGAGGAGATTAGGGCCTAATCTACACCAAGCAGGATATTGCACTATGAAAGCAGTATGCAAGCAGTACATAAAAGGCAGGAGCCACACTATTGCTTTAGAGCGGTGCTGAAGTACACTGACAACTGTTGGGACCTATTGACATGTACCATATACCACTTTCATACTGCTATATTCTGCTCGGTGTGTCTCCTGCCTTTTATATACCGCTTTCATAGTCCAATATGCTGCTTGGTGTAGATTAGGCCTAGGTTTGATATGCAACCATCTTGACCCAATGCTAAACATCTCTGAGAGAGCGTTTACATAAAGAGCTGCCTGCACTGTCTAATGCAAGTAAGGAGTTAAAATTGGCAATAGAAATGCAATGCCTTTCAAACCTGAGAAAAGTTTTATCTACCAGCAGGTGGCGTTACTTGGCATACTTCCCAGAACTGCTTCCTTTGATCTGTGAGACGGTCTCATGTCCCACACGTCAAACGTCTGTTCCTTTGGCAACACGCTGGTAAGAGGTGGGAACATTAGAGCTCCCACGGTGACGTAAGATCTGAACAGCATGAATTGCACATGTCTGTAGGACTATAAATATAGCGCCCCTGGCATCTGTCAGGCGGAACTTCGCCACCAACCAAGTTTGCAGCAAAGGGTGCTGTGGACTTAATTGGCCAGCAGATGGAGTCTCTCCATTGTCTTTCTTTTCATGGTGATCCCAGCAACTGAATGGAGAATGTTAGGTCTTGCTTAGCTTTGTTTTTAGCCTTATCTATGTTATTCTTTAGCTTGCTAGATAATAAAGCAATGGACTTTTAACCACTTATGTTGTAATTGCTTCTGAAATCCAAACCTTAATTAATTAGCAAAACAGCTTGGTGGGCCACAGAGAGAGCGGTGGAGGGCCTCTAGCTGTACAACCCTAATATAACAGATTAACATGCTGTTATTTTTATCGCATGAACCACCACGTTTGACCCAAACTTTCATTCCCTGCCATGAATCAAGGAGGTGTGATTATTTATAGGCAGTGAGTATATTTTCAGAATGACACAAACAATTCCATTCCCTCACCTTTACTAAAGTTGCACTGACATGAATATGAACATACAGTATAGCAAAGATTACTCAAATGGTTTGATGAGCATCTGTGGCTGTATTCACTTTCTGTTTCCAGTGGAAATTGGTTCCAGCTGCCATGTTTTCTTATGATACGTACTGTTAATGTCCATGAGTGTACAGGACCATAAGGAAATAGAGTAACTGGGATGGATAGTAAGGATGAAGTGTATTCCAGGAGAAAAGAGATAAAATGCAGTGATGATGAGAAGAGCTGAATTGTGTTGGCATGATGTTTTAGCAACCTACAGAGTAACATGACCCTATGGCAGTTGTTCCCCAAACACTGTGTTCCTAGGAATTTTTTGAACAGTTCTTCAGAGAAAAGATGGTGGACCACCTTACCTAAAAGACAGCTTGTCTAAAGCAATGTGCAGCCACAATGGAGGGAGGAGTACATACTAGCGTACACCAGTGTTGTAGAGGTACATTTTGAAGCATAGCCACTCATGATTGATCCCATAGCCATGCCCCCCAAGGAGAGTCCAAAAATGTAGGCAGCTGTGTCAATTTACATCAACAAACTAGTTCTAGCCATTTTCATCTCCACCAGGAGTAGAACAAAAAACATTCATTGTATGTTCTCTGCACAAGAAAGAACGTTTCCTTCAAAACATTCAATTGTACATAGGGTCAATTCAATTGTTTTACAATGGGGCTGTTTTATATTTGGGGATGGAGCCTGCCACAACAATGCCATCCTAACTATGCACATTCATCCAGCGTGGTATAGTGGCTAAAGTGTTGGATGGGGAGTCGGGAGATAAAGTTTCTAGTCCCCACTCAGCCATGGATGCTGATTGGGTGACTTCAGGCCACTCACAGACTCTCAGCCCAACCTACCTCAGAGGATTTCTGTTGTGAAGATAAAATGAAAAGGAGGATTGTGTATCCCTTCCTTGGAGGAAAAAAAGTTGGGATATAAATGCAATAAATAAATAAATAAATAAATTCCACATATAGTTAATGACAGTTTTAATGCCTGTTTTGGCTAAAGATTGTAAGCCTATGCGGCAGGGTCTTGCTATTTACTGTTTTACTCTGTACAGCACCATGTACATTGATGGTGCTATATAAATAAATAATAATAATAATAATAATAATAAAGGGTGGGATAAAAGTGCTATAACAAATAAATAAATATAATCATCTAACTGCATTTTGGCATGCAGTGCTTGGTGAAGTAAAATCTCAAATGTTGGAGTTAAAAAAATTGCCTTTTTTTGTTTTTGTTTTGTTTTGTTTAAATGGGATAATACTGCCTTTCAAGTCCCAGATAGAAATCACTTTCTAATGTATACCTGTTTCCCTTTCTTGCAGGCCTCATCGTGTGATTTACCATGGAAAAGCTGTTCTGTAGCATCCTGGTGTTTGGAGTGGCTGTTGTGGTCAACGCTTGTCCAAAATATTGTGTCTGTCAGAACCTGTCAGAGTCACTGGGAACACTTTGCCCTTCTAAGGGCCTCCTTTTTGTACCACCAGATATAGACAGGAGGACTGTTGAACTCCGGCTTGGGGGCAACTTCATTATTAACATCAGTAGACTGGACTTTGCCAACATGACTGGTCTTGTTGACCTTACGTTGTCGAGGAATACTATCAGTTACATACAGCCCTATTCATTTGCTGACTTGGAAAGCTTACGGTCTTTGCATTTGGATAGTAACAGGATGCCCGACATTGGGGAGGATATTTTGAGAGGCCTGATCAATCTTCAGCATTTGATTCTGAACAACAACCAGCTGGGCTATATCTCAGATGACGCTTTTGAAGACTTCTTGTTCACTTTAGAAGATCTGGATCTTTCCTACAATAACCTCAGAAGCGTGCCTTGGGAATCTATAAGGAAGATGGTAAACTTGCACCAGATTAGTTTGGACCATAATTTGATAGATTATATTACAGAGGGGACCTTTGCTGATCTTCAGAAACTGGCCAGATTAGATCTGACCTCCAACAGACTTCAGAAGCTTCCTCCTGATCCTATATTTGCCAGGTCTCAAACATCTCCATTAACTTCAACTCCATTTTCCCCACCTTTATCTCTCAGCTTTGGAGGGAATCCTTTGCATTGTAATTGTGAACTCCTGTGGCTGCGGCGTCTTGACAGAGATGATGATATGGAAACTTGCGCTTCTCCTCCAGGTCTAAAGGGGAGGTACTTTTGGTATGTCCGGGAGGAGGAGTTTGTTTGCGAGCCACCTCTGATTACCCAGCATACACACAAGCTGTTGGTTTTAGAAGGACAAACAGCCACTTTAAAGTGCAAAGCCATTGGAGATCCATCTCCAATTATTCACTGGGTGGCCCCAGATGATCGTCTTATTGGAAATTCTTCAAGGACGGCTGTTTATGACAATGGCACCTTAGAAATCTTGATCACAACGTCCAAGGATTATGGAACATTCACATGCATAGCAGCAAATGCTGCTGGAGAGTCCACTGCTACAATTGAGTTGTCAATTGTCCAGCTTCCACATCTTAGCAACGGTACAGGCCGGGCAGCCCCACCGAAATCAAGACTTTCTGACATTACCAGCTCCAGCTCCAGCAAGTCAAATCGAGGGGAAACCAAGGGGCCACCAGAAAGGGCTGTCTTGGTCTCTGAGGTTACAACTACCTCAGCTTTGGTCAAATGGATGGTGAGCAAGTCAGCGCCAAGAGTTAAAATGTACCAGCTGCAATATAACTGCTCTGATGATGAAGTTCTAATCTACAGGTAAGTGTGACTGGCTGCCAACTTTCCTACTTAGAAGAGAAATGATGGGGTGGCAGGTGATTTGGTTGAATGAGTCGTAGTATCTGCTGTTTCCTGATAGACTTGTCACAGAAGATAAGAACTGAAAGATAGCAATTCCCCTTTCCTCTACCACCTCTCCGACAGCTGGGGCACATACTAGGAAGTGACAGAGGAAAACATAGTATGTGAATAAACTGCATATTGTCCTTTCTGTGCATGAAGTGAGATTCTTCAATTTCTTGATCCATAGGCCAATGCTGATTATTAATAATAGCAAATAAAACAGTTCAGCCTCCTACATTTGAATAGGAAGTTCTGTTCTGTTCTCCTTCCAGCAAATCTCTGTCTCCTCTTTATGGGAAAAGCTGTACCTGCCTTCTGCTTCCACTCACCTTCACTTTGCCCCTTAATCTTACAGAATATGCATGCTGCCTTCAGTGCCAGCCCTACCATATGACAAAATGTGATGGGCGCTTCAGGTGGCAAATGCTTCAGGTGGCAAAGAGAGTCTAATCACGGTCTAATCAGTGTCCCCAAAGATAGCAAGCTGTCTTCAGGTGCTGTGGAGGATACTGCCTCCTGCCTACATTGTTGAAGGAGTCAGCTTTGAGCCTAGTGAGCTTTTGTACATGGAATGGGAGTGGTCACTATTTTTCCTCAGGCAGCAAAATGTATTGGGCCAGCCCCTGGCTGCCATGCATATGAATGGTCAGGTAGTGCAGTGTGTGTTTGTATGAAGAAATCTTCATAGCTTGTGACTTGCAGGCTAATAATTGTGTGCTTTCTACACACAACTGTTCATCATGCACATTTTCAGTCAAAGCAGGAAGGAAAACGTCTACAGGAACTGAAAAACAAGCCCCAGGTTCTTGTTGTATAGTATCACCCTAAGATTCTTTGTCAGGAGAAGAGGGGGCAGCTTGTTGTGTTCCTTGTCACAGGGAAGTTTTTTTTTTTTTCATGTCCTCTGCTCAATAGAATTCTCAAATTTGTAAATTCTTTTTCAAATTGGAATGGAGAAGGGTATGGAGGACCACCCTCCCACTGTCAGTGAAGAATACTTTTATTGCATTTGTATTTTATTTAAGAATGCACGACAGTATGATCTTAGTTAAGGTTTCCACGGGAAAAGCATTCTACCATTATAAAGGGGTAATTGCAGGGTTGGTCAATCTAACATTCATAACACTGAGATTTTTTCACCATTCTTCCTGAAATTTGCATGGTCCAGAAAGAAATGCCTATTTTACAAGAGTTGGAAATTTTAGGAAGATTGGTTAAAGAGTGAGGGAGAAAGGACACTTAACAGGGGGGAAAAATCTTTATTGCATTTTTGTACCGCCCAATAGCCGAAGCTCTCTGGGTGGTTTACAAAAATTAAAAGCATGAAAAGCATTCAAAACATAAAACAAAAAGTATAAAAGTATATTTTAAAAATAAAATATTTAAAAAACAACAACCAGGATAAGAAAGAAAAAGAAAAACTCTGTCACGCAAAAGTGTTCCTGAAAATGTATTGGCAACCAATTGTGCTCGCCTGTGGCCTGGCCAGGATGGCCGCCACGTGTTAACTGTTGCCATTTCCAGTCTCCCGTTCTACTCTACTAGGTTTTTTAAAAAATATATATTTTTATTGCTAATGAAAGCCAATGGAACCTTATAACACGGCACTCAAAATGTTGAGGATGAGCAGAGGGGGAGGAGGGAATAACTGCCACAGCAAACAACAGCAGCCGTGAATTTATGTGACGTTTGTGTGTGTGTGTGTGTGTGTGTGTGTGTGTGTGTGTGTGTGTGTGTGCGTACATGCAATCCACTCAGCATGACCAGTTCCTACCACAAGGAAGCTATGGAATTGAATGGGAGTGAAACAGAGGAGGGCCAGGATCTCTTCTTGATCATCCCAGAGTGCAGGACACGGAATCATGGGCTCATGTTACAGGAAGCCAGATTCTGGCTGGACACCAGGAAAAACCTCCTAACTGTTAGAGCACTATGACAATGGAACCAGCTACCATGGGAGGTTGTGGACTTCCTTACACTAGAGGCATTCAAGAGGCAGCTGGACAGCCATCTGTCAGGTATGCTCTAAGGTGGATTCCTTGTAGGCCCCTTCCAACCCTACTATTCTATGGTTCTATGATTTCATAAGCAGGCCTAGCTTTCCTTGAAGGCAGAGAGTTTTGCTGCCTGAAGACTCAGCCTGGTTCTTGCCTCCCTTTTGAAAGAAGAATAGACCTCTTTTCTCTTTTGGAACATGTTTTCCTTTGGCTTTGAGACTATTTTGGGCCATCTTTTCCCAAGGCCAGTTTCTCTGACCCAGACAGGATCCACAGTAGTGCTTTAAAACAGTTTATAACAGTATTGACTGCTGTTGGGGCCCTGGGCAGGATCTATACTACTGCATATAATGGTTTATAATGGTTATGACAACTGTTCAGGCCCAGGACACATTACATATACTGTTTTCATAACGTTTTTAAAGTGTTATATCCTGCTTGGGGTAGTTCAGGCCTAGGACACACTCCATATACAGTTTTCAAACTGTTTTCCTGCTTGGTGTAGTCCTGCCCCCAGGCACCAGGCTCCTGAGCAGTTTGGTGCAGTTTTTGTCCCCTATTTGTTTTTTCTCACTGGTGAAAGCTGGGCGTCACAGCACTTTCCATTTTAAAATATTTTCTTCACTCTCTACCTGGATTAATTTTCCATATCTGGACTTTGCTGAGTTCTACATCCTGGATTCTAGGAGAGATCTCTTTCAACCTTCCAATACATTCCTTTTAATCACCCCACACACACACAATACACACACACACACACACACTCTGCTCCCTTCCCTTTTTCTAAAAGTTTGGACCATACTGCTATAAAGTTGAAAGCTTCAAATACTTCATTTAACTAGTTTGAGTTGCTGTACGATTTAAGTACAACTTTGAAACCTTTCACAGTCACACTGTTTTTCTATTAAGCCTTAGAAGCAGTTAAAGTGTAGTGTATTTTGCATAGTGTACACATATATTTTCTTTCTAATCATTGCATGTTTCACATTTCACTTCTGTATATGATGTTCTTTTGCATTTACTTTTTTTTTATAAACCATTCATACCTTAAGACTTCTTGTGTGGCACGTTTTCATTGGTTCAACAAGTTAAAAGGGGTATTCACTGTTTTCCTGCTTATGTTTTAAAATCTATTTTCAAAAGGCCTAGTAACTTCAAGAGTTACAGAGTTGGGAGAAATCTTTGCAATCAGAGGCACTGAGTAAGGTACACCTGGAGATAATTTAGAATGAACCCAACCACATAACACTATTTCCCCTTCTGAAGAGGTCTGGACCACAGACTACTAAAGACAAACAAAGTGGCAGATCGTAATAACTGTTCTCATGTGCCCATTTGCTTTATGAGGCAGGTGCTCCTTCGGGCTACCAAATGGAGGGACTAAGAGGCCATAAAGTTGGCTGGCTGGTTTGGCCAGAAACACAGCCTCAGCAATCCTGGCAGGTCCATGTTGTACAGCAACCACTCTCAGCTGAACTTGATGGAATCACACCCACCACCCCTAGGTTTAATTTACTGACTTCCCCTGGCTGGAAACTATAGGGACAGACAGAGCAGGCATACATAGTACACATCGAGTGCTGAGACTGGCAAAGCTAAAGCAAGTATGTTGCTTTTCAAGAACCAAGGAAATTCAATGGGTCTTAGTTTTGAGTAAATATCTATGGATGGAAATGCAGCCTGTGCTGGCTTGAAACTTGACCGCAAACATGACCACAATCTGCTACTTTGAGATCCAAACAGGAAGAAAAATCATGTAGCATAAAATAAGCTATAATAATTAACATAGTAAACTGTAACTTATTATAATATAGAATATTTTCCGGTAACAGGGATTTTTAATTCCAGTAGAACAATTTTTAGGTTGTCTCCAAGTACAGACGCAGAACATAAAATGCTTCCTTTTCATGAGGCAGTGATAAAAAGCTTTTATCTCTGGACACTGGCTATTGAAAAGTTCAAATGAGTATCATTGAAGCATAACTTCTGTGGGTCATTTATTAATTTGAAAAGTGGGTTCAATACATAACAGTAGCTTTGAATTTATATTGGATGTCAAGTTGGTGTAACATCCTGGCTGACACTGGCTTGGTTGTCAACTGTTGTCATCCATTACACAAAGCCATGAAATTCATTAAACAAAAAACCTACGGTTTACAAAACAATGTTAAGGCTCTAGAGCTTTCAACCAAGCATCAGAAAGCAGGGAAATTGGGTGTTAAGGCTCACAACCCCACAGTCATCTCTGCATATCATCTTCTCCATCCTGTCCTCATGGTTTATCTGCTTTAGGAGAATGAGAATTTCACTGGCACTTTCTGCTGCCTTAGGGAGGATATGGCGTTAAGGCTTTTGAGCCTTAACACCCAATTTCCCTGCTATTTGGTTCTTGGTTGAAAGCTCTAGAGCTTAATGTTGTTTTGTAAACTGTAGGGTTGTTGTTGTTTTGGTTGTTTTTTTTTGGGGGGGGGTACCACCGTGAACTTGCAGTGCCTTTCTTTCAGACAGCAGGACGCTGCTGCCTTCTCGGGATCATTCTTGGGCTGTGTGAAGGGGATCTCAGGGTTGCAGTGACCTGCAAATTAGGAGACCTAGGAAGTAATGAGAAATGTTTCCCATCAATCCTGGATGTTGAATGGAGCTTGAAAGTCAATCAGACTGCAAAACTCAGCTGATGGAAATGTTTGTGCCAGGGTTATTAGGATTAATGACAGTGCTGACCAGCAATGTGCAGGTATATTCTTCTGGAATTCCAACATATAAGCACATCTTACTTTAAGGATGTAGCTAGCAGCTATGTCTTCATTTCTTTCTTACTCTAGAGTAAATGCAGGGGCCCCTGCAAATGGATAACTATTTGAGAGGAGAAAGGGTTAAAGCGTCCTACCCTCATGTCAGTTTGCCAATATGTGCTTGCCCTACATGGCTTGGGACCACAATACCTGATGGAATGCCTCTTCCGACATGAACCTACCCGTACACTGCATTCAACATCTAAGGTGCTCCTCCAAGTGCCTAATCCGAGGGAAGCTCAGAGGATGACAACAAGGGAGAGGGCCTTTTCGGTAGTGGCCCCCCGACTGTGGAATGATCTCTCCAATGAGGCTCGCCTGGTGCCAACACTGTTATCTTTCAGATGCCAGGTCAAGACTTATTTATTATATAAATAATAAATAAATAAATAGGGTAAAATATAAAAGGAGGTAGCTGCTAGCTACATCTTTAAATAAATGTGTGTTCTGGTCCCCTTTTAGTTAGCATCTGACTGTACGCCCAGAAGTTCAGAAATCCTGTTTATGGAATGAGAATTAGACTCACAGCATAGCCGCAAATATCTAGGCATAGGTCAATTTCTGTACATTATCTAAGGGCATAGCTAGACCAGTCGATATCCCAGGGATCGTCCACATGACTCACAGGGAATCCCGGGAGCAGGGAGGGATGATCCCTCCCTTGCCCCTGGATATTGGCAGGCCCTTTCCCCCCGATTTTTCTGCAGTCTCGAGATGATCCCAAGACCAAGGAAAGTGTGGCCAGGTGTCGCTGGTTGTCCCGGGTCCTTGCGATGAGCTGGGACCTCAAGAGCTCTGTGCCCATCGGGAGTGAGGTGGGAGGAGCGCGAGGTGTTTTTTTAAAAAACAAACGAACTTATGATTCCGGTGGAGCGCTCCTGTTCCTTTAAGAAAAATAAATTCAAAATGGCATTTGCAGTGTCGCGCACCTCATCTAGACGAGGGCAACAATCATAAAATCGCGAGACCGCCACTGCACAATCCCTCGTCTAGCCATGGCCTAAGTGGCACTAGGAATTGTGCTAGAAATTAGTCCCAGATCCTATCCTCGTTTAAATGTTAAGAAATTCCCCACATGAAGCGTCCCCATCAAAACATCCACATAAGAAAAATAATGAATTAGTGCGTTCACTCTGCCAGCTGATCCAATGGCAAACTGGTTTTCACCATTTTTCTCCCTCAAAAGGAGGAGAGGGCAGGAGAAACTGCATGAGCAAGACTTTCCTTGACACTGAGCATCAGCTCATACATTATTTTATTCACCATGACTCTGGAGATGGGGAATCACCTCCAGTATATATATCAATATATTTTATAGCCCAGTGAGGATAATCTGTAAAATATATAAATGCTTCACGTCCCAAGCATATTTAAATAATTGTGAGGTTGAATGGATTACTTAGATATTATACTTTTTCATCATCCTTACCATCATCACTGTATAGTCTGCAAACATATTTGCTAATATTTGCTATACCAGGCCTACTGTATATCCCGGGATTATCCCGAGATCATCCCTGTGCATCCAAATGACACACAGGGGATCCCGGGAGCAGGCAGGGATGACCCCTCTATTTGCCTGGGATAATCCTTAGGTCTAGCTAAGGCCTAAGATATAAGTCCCACTGAACTCTGTGCGATATACTTCCAAATAAAACTGTTTAGAATTGGGCTGTTATTTGGATTTCATTTTTGCTATACCAGTCTGCAGTGATTCATCTCAATTGAATCATCACATAACTATTCTGGTTGCTGAAGGGGGCTTTGATTGGTTGGTGCTGTGTATTACTTTTATTGTTGCATTTTTAATTACATGTTTATGTACTGTATTTGTTTTCATGTTTTCAATCAGAATTAAACCTTGAGCCACTTTTTCGGGGAAGAAATGGGGGAATGTTTAACCCACCCTCCACTTTGAGTGCCATGTACCCACTCTGAATCAGGGCCATGTATACCTTCACAAAAGTGAGCAAAACTATCACGCAGCGCTGCACTATGCATGATTAGCAGAATGCTTCGTTTGGCCTTCAGGTTGAGGTTTAGAGGTTACGGTTGTGCCTTGCTGTGCCTCCTCTCCGAGATCATATGATTCCGTGCCTGACTTAACATGTGCCTGGTTAAGAGCTGTAGAGCCTACCTGCTGTGCTGAGCACAGTCTGTGGCACGTGGGTGGTACAAAGCAAACTCTTCGGTTTCCAACTTCACAAACACCTGACCTCAGCAACTCTGGTGAAGTACTCTGCCTTTCATACTCCTCTCATGGGTCACAGCCCATCCTTAACATTTAAACTTCCAGAGTTTAGACATTATGCAGAAGAGCTGCTGCTTAAAGGAGGGGGAAGGTGTGTGTGTGGGGGTGTAGTAGTCCAAAGGACTGCTATGAAGTTGTATAATTAAAGCTAGTATCTAGACAGGCAGAAGAAGTAGGCTTGTAAAAATAATCATGTCCCTCAAAGGACGGGAAGAAGCTCCCAAGACACACATCCACACCTTAAAGTTACATCACAGAAAATAGAATAAAGGCCAATGTCCATACACTATGTGGTATTAATCTTGGGGTATTTGGAGTTCCACACAGATGTATACATTCCTTACATATGACATTACTTCCCCCGTTTCTTTGGGTCTATTATTTTTAAACCATGTTTACCCATCAGGGGCTGTATTCCATTCATAAATCTCATCCCACTGAGTTGCAACGACACCTATCAGATCACAGTAACCACCTTCCAGTAGGCTTTTAAGTTCATCCTGTTTATTTCCCATGCTGTGTGTATTAGCATATGCTTCCTGGTTTCTAGGCTGTATTTACCTGGAATTTACTGGGATCCACTTCCACAGTCTTTTCTCCACCTTTGTGCTTTGTGTTCTGCTCTCTTGGCAAGGTTCGAATACGTGGCTCAATTGTAAGTTCTGTTGTTCTGCCACCCCCACCTCCCAGGAGTTAACTTAAAGCCCTCTTGATCAGATTTGCAAAAGTCCTTCCAAAAACGTTCTTCCCGGTCCCTGTGATCAAGGCATTCAAATAGCCAGTGACTGTTAATCCGGGCGAGTGGAGGGGCCAGCCCGCGCTGCAGCTAGCATGGGCTGTCACTCCTAGCTAGACGTCAGACATGACGGGTTAAAGAAAGCCCCGTTGCGTCCGCCATTTTTTAATGTTTTAAAGGGACCTGAGTGCAGGAGCGCTCAGGAAAGTGATTGTTGTTGTTGTTGTTTTAAAAATAGGTTTCCACTCTCCCCCCCTGCGATGCCTCCCCTGGCCCTGATCTCCCCCCTGCGATTCCCCCCCCCCCGGCCCGATGGGCACAGTGCTCCTGTGGAGCGCTGTGCCCAGTGCGTGGCTTCTCCTGGCTACTCGCGAGTAAGCCATGTAGCTGGGAAAAGCCATGAAACGAGGCTAAAAGTGGTGCCGGTTATCCCGGGCCAAGGGAGGGTTGACCCCGGGCTGACCTCCTAGGCGCATCATCTGGATGCACAGGGGTGAGCCTGGGTATCAGCCCGGGCTAAACCCTCGTCTAGCAAAGGCCCAAGTCAACGTCGCTTTGCTAGATCAGTCTCCACTGGTCCGTCTCAATCCAAGGGGAACACAAACAGAATTTTGGTGATTGAAAGGAGCTTTGATTGGTTGGTGCTGTTTATTTTTTTATTCTTGCGTTTTTGTTTCATTTTGTTTTATGTTTTTAATTAAGATTTTTGTTTTAATCTGGATTTTATTGTAAAACCACCTTGGGCATGTCTATACCATGCCTTTTCCCCGGGATCCTCCCTGAGTCGTGCCTGTGTGTCCACATGATGCACAGGGGATCCTGGGAGCAGGCAGGGATGATCCCTCCATTTCCCTGAGATTTCTGGGACCACGTTTTCCTGTTTTCCCCCACAATCTTGGGATGATCCCGAGGACCATGGGCAGTGTGGGTGCCCATCCCGGCTTTTCCCTCCTCCCTGCAGGTAGAAGGAAGGAGCTGGGCTGGGGGGAGTCCACGGACATCGGAAGGGAGCAGGATCAGGTTGTTGCTGTTTTTAACTTACTTTTTTTGCTGGAGCGCAGGTGCACTCCAGCTCCTGTCTTGGCAGGTGTGACGTCCCTTTTCCCTTCCCGGATGTCGCACTTCCGTTTAGATGGTCAGGGACGATCCCGGAAGCGGGTAAGTCTGGGATCGCCCCCTCCCTCTACACCTTATGGTGTAGACGTGCCCCTTGAATGCAATTGTTTGGGTGGAAAGGTGGGATATAAAATAAATAATTAAACATATGAATAAGGGAATCATACCAAGTCACATTTTATGGCAAGGGATGCTGAAGCTGAGGGAAAGGAGATGTCGGCTGCTGTATCAGTTTCCTTCAGGCTGAAACTGTGGCAATATATCACATATGCCATTAGCTCTAAAATGAATGTACAACATCCAATGATTTGGAAACAAATCAGTTGTTATTTTAAGTGTCATGAAGCAAGTTTCGAAAATGTGTGTATTAGAAGCATAGCGCCAAACTTTGCCTTAGGAATGTTACTTACAAAAGGCGGCCTGTGTTCCTTGTAACACTGGCATTAATCATCAGTAAAGCCACAGGAGTGGTACTTGTGAAAGTGAATATATCACAGGAAGTTTTCTGGGTGTTAAAAATTTCTCTGTCGCAACTACTTAAGCATGTTAGTGCTGCTCTGTTTCAGCACTGCCTCTAATTGTTTATCTAACTCATCAAAGGCTCCACATTCACACTCGAGGCACATTTGGGATGACTAACGTCACACTGCTTACCCACAACATCTGTCACATTTCCTCTCTTAGCCGTGTGGCACCCAAATGGCGAGGCCCACACTTGCACTTTCGACACAGAGAGACGATGCTCTCACCGAAAGAGTGTTTTATTTAAACTTCAAATGACTCACCGTTTTCATGTGTGAGTCGGATGTTTTAGCATATTCATGTTTGTACAGTTTGTGAATATTAACAACAGAGCTATTAAAAGCCATGGCCTACTTCCCCTGTTGGAAGTGTTGGAATTTATGGAATTTCATATACTAGATTGTGGAGTGGATGTTGTGAAAGAACAATTCTTGTCATGGTTCCTGCTTAGGATAGTTCTGCTTTTTATTCAGGCAAAACAATATTCGTCCAGGTATTTGCTTCCTTGATTTTTTAAAAAAAGAAGTTTCAATATTATTGGTTTGTCATAGCGTTGGGCTGAATCCTGCCCCCTATTTTCAGAAACTTTCCCTCTCCCTTTGAAAGAGTCATTGTTTTTTCTGCCTTTTTCACAAGGATGGGGGAAATTTAGAGAATTTTCTCATTGGGGAGGGGGACAGGTTTTCCACATAACTTCTTGAAGTGTAGCTGGTTGCTGAGGAGCCTTCTTCCAGCTTTTGGAGGAGCCCAGTAGTTCTTAGTGAATGCCTATTGGAGACCATGTGACCTCCCCCTCTCCAATAAGCATTCAGGAAGAACTCCTGGGTGCCTGAAAATGCCAAGGATGTTTTAAAAAGAATAGAAAGAAAGAAAGAAAGAAAGAAAGAAAGAAAGAAAGAAAGAAAGAAGAGCCCTCAGCAACTGGATACATTTGAAAAGGTATTTGGAAACCCTTACACATTCCCCCCAAGGAGAAAATTCTCTGAAATTCTCACCTCTCCCAGCCTCCTTCGCCTGAGTTTTCACTTCCCCTCCCATGAAATGCTGAAAATGGAATGGACGAAATTTTCAGCACATCACTAGTTTGTCAGTTTTAATGGTCTTATTCCTTTCATTCCATTAGAGCCTTTAATCTAAGGGTGCAGGATTTCAAGCCCATGGGAGAAATGGGGTCTGCTTAGGATCCAAATCCAGACCCCTGTTGTTCCAAGATGCCTGTGCCCCCTTCCGTTTCCCCTGACCACAAACCTTTTGGTGCTTTTCCAGCCTTTGTGAACATTTTCCCTCATTCTAAAAGGTTGAAATGCCTCCCCCAAAAGCATAATTACAGGCAGTAAGTGCTTTAAGCTACAATACTCTGGTATTTGGAGGGGGTTGTATTTTTGGCCCCACCTCTTTTGCCACAATGGAATGGCAGCCAGTGAAAACTTCTCTGAAAAGGGATCCATTCAACTCTTGGAATGAAAGAGGTTCAACACCCCTGTTTGGATTCACTGTTTGGATTCATACCGGTGTTGGTAAGGTAACAGGGATATATATCTTGACAGGCGGTGGCAGAAGTCACACATTCTGGTCAAGCCCTCATTCTCTCCTTGCAAGGGGATAGCAAGGGCTTGGCGTCCTGCGACAGGGACTCTGATGGCCGCCATTTTGCACAAAATGGGGGCTCGTTGTCTGCAAATCCCCATTTTGTACAATTGGCAGCCATGAACGGGGCCATTTACGCAAAATTACAGATGGAGACGGTCCATTCACACCTTTAATGTTATGCAAATGGAGTCTGTACAGCTGCCATTTATGCCACTTTGGAAATATGCAATTTCCTGAACTGCCATTGTTGTGCTCAGTGGAGGCTCTGGATGAGAGCAGACGGCTGCCAGGCAGTCACTGAACCGTGGGTCATTCAACTAGCAGGCCTGTGATTGTGCCGCAAGTCAGGAAGCTGGGTCTCGGGGGTGGGGAGGCACTTCTTGTATTTATTTATTTTACTTCTGACACTCCAACTTTGTAATGTTCTATCTAAAAACTTTCTCCTGCTACTGAGTCTTTTCACTTCTAGAAATGTATTTATTTTTGTAATGAATCTAGGCCTTTGAGATCTTTACAATTTTAAGCCTTCTCTGAATCGGCCACATTTTATTTTTCAGCTGCTCTGCTTGTTATTTTATTGCATCTTTTTAAATTGTTGTTTTAGTGTGTTTTAATTTAGCCTTTGGGCTGAAAATGGGATATGATATCAAATTAGCTTCAAAAAGTAAAGAAAGAAAAAATGAAGCTCTCTCCTGTAATACAAATTCCATCCAGGGAGTGAAGGCACAGTGCCACATGAGCTTGAACACCTTTCCTTTGACCCCTGGCTGTCTAGGCTGAAGCAGTTTTCAGTAAGAGCAGCAGTTGGGAAGTGGGATTAAACTAGATGGGAAAAACTACTCTCTCTCTCTCTCTCTCCTTCCTTCCTTCCTTCCTCTTAAGTAATGGCTAAATCCTTTGGGTTGGGAAGATGAAGGTGTTGATCCTCAAAATTAGGGGTTAAAGGCTCTCTACCCTGGCATGTTGGTAGCCAATCAAACACACGAGTCTGGAGAATGCACTTAATCCATTTACTTCTGATACTGCAGTATGGGGGTGCTCTCCGGTTCCACAAAATGGAGGCACCAAGAACAAAGGAATCTCACTGTGTGTGTGTGTGTGTATTATATAGGGTGACCATATGAAAAGGAAGACAGGGCTCCTGTATCTTTAACAGTAATGTAGAAAAGGGAATTTCAGCAGGTGTCAGTTGAAGTGAGTGAAATTCCCTCTTCATCACAACTGTTAAAGCTACACTAGCTATAGTAGAGTGGCCAGATACAAAAGAGGGCAGGGCTTCTGCATTTAACTGTGTTAAATCAACATTTAAACTGTGTTCATCAACATTTAACTGTGTTGATGAAGAGAGAATTTCACCCTCTTCAATTGACACCTGCTGAAATTCCCTTTTCTACATTACAGTTAAAGTTACAGGAGCCCTGTCCTCATTTTCATATGGTCACCCTAATATATTCGCCCTGACTACAAGAGGATGTTAGTCTCTTTCTAAACTTTCTATTGGTCAGTTCTGGATTAGCAAATTAAGTTACATTCAATTTTCAAGTTAAGGTGCACAGTCTCAATGAGTCATAGGTTTGATTCGATGCTCCATTGGTTGAAAGTTTTTCCCTTTGTCTGCTAGCACATTATGTCCACCATTAAGGAATGCAAATCTGGCATGTAGCCACCTGTAGCCACCCTTTGGCAGAGAAGCCATCTTTAATCCTTGGCACATTATTTATTTATTTATTTATTTATTTAGAATATTTATATACTGCTCCCCATTGAAAAATTTCGGAGCGGTGTACAAGGTAAAATAAAAATAAAAACAGGGGAAAATCAGTTAAAACAAAATTTAAAAGAAGCAAAAACAGAAATCCAAGGCTGCATGTTAAAGAAAGGCTTCTTGGAATAAAGATGTTTTCAGGAGGCGCCGAAATGAGTACAAGGTCAGAGCCTGCCTGACCTCCAGAGGCAGGGAATTCCACAGGAGGGGCGCACCACGCTGAAGGCTCTTCCCTTGGTGGATTCCAATTGGAGGATGGATCTAGGTGGAACCACCAGGAGCAGGCCCTCGGATGACCTCAGTGACCGGGCAGGTTGGTAAGGGAGAAAGTGCTCTCTCAGGTATCCTGGTCCCAAGTTGTTTAGGGCTTTGTACACAAGTACAAGAACCTTAACCCTGGCCCGGTAGTGAATAGGTAGCCAGTGCAGTTCCCTCAGCAGAGGAGTTACATGCTGGAAAGGGGCAGCTCCAGACGACAGCGGAGCTGCAGCATTCTGCACTAGCTCCAGCTTCCGGAGCAGCTTCTCAGAGAGATGAAATCTCTCCCTGGGTCTATCAAAGGCACAGTCTATATTTATTTTATAAATCCATGAAGCTCTCTTGCTGTTCATTTGTATGTTCTCAAAACAGGATATACAATAGCACAAAAAAAGTAATTCCTACATCACATCTCTCCTTATAAAGAAATGGTATACCAGCGGGGGGGAGGTGGAATGCAAGTATAGCCCAATTCACATGCCAGTTAAGAAAATGAGGATGAGCTTTGGCCATTTTAGTCCTATTGATTTAAATTAGTCTCTCTAAGCCTAAAACCAAGTTGTCCATCTCAACTGGGTTTTCAGCTGGCCAACCACAAATCTTTTATTTTTGCTAAGTAGTGTCAGGATTGCACTAATTGTTCTGCTCAGTGTGTCTTTGTCTTCTATGTGTATGGTGTTTGTAGATAGTGAATTTACAGAAGTATATACTGTGTTTATTTTATGCCTTGTAGCACATTGTCAGACTTTGAAAAATAACAGCCATCATAAGATTACAATAAGTTTCCCAAGAGAAATCTTTGAAATAACATAACTTAAAAAGTGAGAAACTACCCTGACTACCTCAGTTTTATTTTGTATCTCTCCCTCTCGCTCTCTCTCTCTCTCTCTCTCTCTCTCTCTCTCTCTCTGTGTTGTTTGTTTTGTGGTTGTTTTTTAAAAGAACACAGTAGGTCAAGCTTAATTTCTTTTTAAAAAATAAACAAAAACCTTGACAGTAGATCATCTGTATTCAGCTTTTCTATTCAAATTTAATTGATCTGATCATTTTTGTTTATAGTAACAACTGAGGGAGGTAATGCACAATCGCCAATATTTCACACATGAAATAAGGGGCATGTAAACACTTTACTGCCTTTCCAAGGACCATGGCTTCCACAGTTACAAATTGCATATAGACAGGAAACTCAGTGTCTAAAATAATGAGCAGATTTAGTACCTAGTACATTTGCAGGTACTATAATAATATAATATGAAAATTGTTGCTCCAATTAGCAGCAGCAGCAGCAACAACAATCATAATTCATATGGCACATTAAATGTACATAGCTTATTATCCCTACCTGGGTGTTCTAAATTTGGCTTAACTTATCACATGAGTGGGAGGCAGAACTGAACTGCATAGTCCCACCTCTGATGTCACACACATGATCAAGGTGTGTGTGTGTCATCATGCAGAAAAGAGGACTGCACGCTATCACGGTTCTGGCTCTCGTGAAGGTGATGCGCTTACAGCTCTATGAGTGCAGGACTCCCTTCTGCAGATGTTCATGCCATGTGTGTGAATGCCGGAGGGGGGAAGTGATGTCATGCATGCAATGTCAAGGGGAAGGTTATGCAGCATGGTGCTGCTCCCTGATTACCTGATAAAGTAAGCCAGATTTTAAATGGCTGAATAGGGATTCTCATTCTCTTGTATTTGTACCCCGTCCTTCTACCCATATGGCATGCAGAATGGGTTATGCTTGGCACCAGTCCCATTATGACTGGTCACTACAGGGGTGAGTAGGATTTTTTTTTACCTGAAATCTGACTGGCACCTGGTTCTCAGGGCTTTTTGCCCACTCTGCATTGGCCCAGTAAAGGATATATTTAAGAATGGAATTTTCTTTCTTTCTTTCTTTCTTTCTTTCTTTCTTTCTTTCTTTCTTTCTTTCTTTCTTTCTTTCTTTCTTTATTTCATTTTTATACCAACCAGTAGCTGAAACTCTATGAACAGTTCACAACACTTAAAACTATAAAGTATAAGACAATAAAATACAGATGATGCTGAATACAGAAAGACAACATTGCTCATACACAAAGTTGACAGTGTAGTACAGGAAAAGAGATCAGCAGTTTCCCTATTGGTGAGCACCTTGAAGAACCTTTATGGTGAAAGGGGTGCTCACCAAGACTTGTCCTTAAAGGCATGTATGGTTGGGCAAAGGAACTCCTTTGAGCCTGGAGCGCACGCTCAGAGTCATGGGGTTGGGGTGATGGTGAACCAGGATGTACACCCTCAACTGAAAGATGGACAGCTGGCATATGCTGCATACATGCGGGGCAGGGGTGCTTGGATCATGGCTCATCCTTAATGGAATGATGAGGGAAATGTTGCAAGGGAACCCCAGCAAAGAAAGTCCTCATAGAATACAGCTCCCCTATGAGGAAAGGTTACAATGTTTCAGGCTGTTTAGGTGAGTACAGGGAAGACATGACAGGGGTGTATAGAATTATGCATGGCATGGAGAAAGTGGATAGGGAAATGTCCCTGTCCTCATAATACTAGAACTCAGGATCATCCCAAGAGATTCAGGACATATAAAAGGAAGTATCTCTTCCCCCATGCTCAGTTAAATTATGAGACTGGCTACCACAAGACGTAGTGATGGCCATCAATGTCATAGCTACTAGTCATGATGGTTCTATGTTGACTTCTAGTATCAGGGGCAATATACTTATATATGTCAGTTGCTGGGAACATATGTAACATCTTGGTTGGCCACAGTGTGAACTGAATGCTGGACTAGATAAACCTTTGGTCTGATCCGCAGGGCCCTTGTTATGTTCTCATTTCTTTCATGCACAGTTAGTTGGCCTTGAGAATAAAGCACATAAACTATTCCATCGTGATGTGCCTATAAAGGACAAGAATAAAGACTTACTGTAGCAGAGTTTTAAAAACACCACAGCACATTTTTATACTGTGCGGAGCGGGACTTCTCTGCTCCTAAAATCAGAGCGGTGCTCCGATAAAGTGATTCTCTGCTCTGATTTCCAGAGCAACTCTGTCTCTCTGTCCCATCAGATTACCCATTGGAGAACCATTCATTTTCGGATAACTGCCCTGTTATAGCCTATGGAAAACCAAAATGCTACAGCTCTGTCATTTTTAAAGGTAAAGAGATGAAACTTGTTACTCTGAGAGCTGAACCCTTCATTCCTTGAGTTTTAGGATTTTTTTTTTTTAAAAAATCCCCCTCAAACCATTTACCCCATACACACACACATACACACACATCTGAAATTGTGCAGGACCTTTTATGCTTTAATTTGCTGATGCACAGTTTTGCATCATCAGTTTATAAAAAATAGAGATCTGCTGTGTTCCCTGACCACTTGCTCTAATGGGGTGAAATGGTGGGATGCTCTCCCTATGAGAGGTCAGATAAGAACAAACATAAATATAATACCTTTATTTTTATATTTTATTCAAAGCATATAAACTTGAGTCCTGCCTTCAAAATGAGATACTAGTGTAGCAATAGCAATTTTTTCCTCTCGCCACCCCTTCTTCTCTTGACTTTATGCCTGGCCTAGTTGCATCCATACTTGTGGTACACAGATCAGCCCTTGGCACAAGATTATTTTCCATATCCTAACATTGGCTTGGGAGACTGTATGGATCTATACTGCCTGCCAGTCATCATCACTTCCTGGGACAACTCATTTACATGGAATGGTTTTCATTATTTTCATTATATGAACCATTTTTCCTAAATCTTTCCTTTCAGCCAACATCAATTGTTCAAGAAGTGAAGAAAATTGGTTGTAGCTTCATTCTGGTTCAGACACAGCTCCCATAATCTAAACGTATGGTATCAAATCGACACACGTGGGGAAATTCAATTTTTGTGGGAGGTTAGTTTCTGAAAGTTCTGCAAGCTCTCTCTCGAGAAGATGAAGTACATATGGGGAGTGGAACTTGGACTCTTTCTCACTCCATGAGCTAGCAAATGAATGAGTTCCAGGGTGGGGAAAATGGGTTATATCATCTGCAATCCCTCCCCCTAAGCACTGTGATTGGTTGGGGGAACAAGGAGGAGACTGTGGCTATTGGTTAATCACAGATGTCAATTTCAAAACTACCCCTCCCTCAGCGACAGCCTCTTCCTAATATGGAAATGTTCAGTTAGTTGTCCATCAACATGAAACATGCCCTCATGTTGACTAAAAAACTGAATGTTCTTCTAACCACACCACGGATTTCCAATGGTTTTGAAACCGCCTCCTAACCACACCGCACCTTCAGAGGTCCGTCGGAGGTCTGTCAGACCCATGGATTTTCAGTGTGGAGCACACACCCCTATTGACTTCATTGTATCAGATTTCATGGTGGTATATAGCATATATCAAACATTAAAAAGAAAAACAACAACAAAACAAGAACACAACGGGGGAAAGAGCAGTATGCAAAAGCCTCTCAAGATACTCCACCCAATGTGTGGCAGAGAAATTGGGAGGGGGGATTTCTCAAGAGGAGAATTCCTCAGCAGTTTCTCATAGGAAGGGCTCACCATTGGCAAGGATTGTAGCACAGCTTCTTCTTCATCATCATCCTCTTCATCCTCTTCTTCTACAACTAAGTTTGCAGGCTGGCCTCCATTTTGCATCCACCACATGCAGATATGAAGGGGCAATGTTGTGTCTAGCTCAAGGCAGCTACTGTTGTGTCTAGGTCCAAAATCTGTACTCCAATTTCTTGAAAGTTTTCTTTTCATATTAAGGAAGTTTCTATTGTTCTACTTATTTTTGTGTTGTTTTTGAGCTGACTTTATCATTGTGAGGCAGACAAGGGTGCCGTGTGTTGCATTTCTGTTATGCATGTCTCCATTGCTCTGCAGCCTCCCAGGCTGCCTGCACTTCCTGAGCTGAGAAAGTCCTCTGGGAGTAGTTACCTCCTGATGATTTCCCCTGGTCTTTAATTGAAGTATAGGAAGCTGAGGAGGCTACAGGCTGCTGGAGAGATGACTGTACAATGAAGGACAGGACACTCATACACACTCCTCGGTCACCTCCTAAATTAGGTAAGCACAAGAAAGCTGAACCCAACCCAGGAGCATTTCTCTGAAAATTTCTTCTCCTTTGAATTTATCTTCGAAAGCAATTTCTTTTCTAACAAATTGGGTGAGAAGGGTTGGGGAAAATGTGGGAGAAAAGGTTTGGCGCAGCACTCAGAAGAAAATGTTCAATGTATTATTAGGGTGATCAGTGCATTGTAAGAACGGGTTTGTAATTACTATGTTTTTGACTGAGTTTCCCCCTCAATTAACTTTCTGTGCTTTGTGTTTACATTAATTGCATTGTGTTGCTATTAGGTGTGTGCACCTACCACAAGATTAAGTTTGGACCCTAATTTTGTGATCCCGAAAATCGTCTGAACTGGCTGGGATTCATTTGCCCTTACACTTCTCTGTGGTTGGTTGCTTGGTTTGTATGTATGTATGTATGTTAATTTCTATGAAAATAGTCTATGCCACTAGGGAGGAAACCTGCACAATTTTAAAAGGAGAGGTGCAGGGGCTAAGGAGTTTCGATGAATGAAAAACAAACAGAGATTTCGTTTTTTGCTCGGTTGACACCAAAATCTCAGAAAATGCAATAGGGCAATGGTGGATGATGGATGTGGAGCATCCAGTGTGTCAGGATCAGGTACTAGGGATGAGTACTTTCAGGATCCAGGCCCAAGCTCAAAGGGCTGCTCTGCTGCAGAGTGCTGGCAGGACTCAGGCCCTGGCCAGCAGCAGTTCATGACAGGGTAATTCGGTGCAGCTGGGAGCAGCTAGAGTCAGGGCTATTTAAGACCCACATTGTGACTGCAGCATTTGCCACAGCAACACTGTTCCTGTGGTGCTTGGCGCCTGTTCCTGATGCCTTGTTGGTTCCTGACCTCGCACTGCTCTTTGGACTATGCTCTTGCTTTTGCCTCTGCCATGCCTTGTTTGTTCCTGACCTCGCACTGCTCTTTGGACTATGGTCTTGCTATTGTCTCCACCATGCCTTGTCTGTTCTTGACCTCGGACAGTTCTTTGGACTATGCCACTTTGTGGTCATACCAGTAAACTGCTCTATTCTAAACAGCTTGTGTGTGGGTTAGTCTTTATAGATCTTCACTCTCCCGAGTCCTGGCACTCAGTCTGTGCTCCCAGCTGCCCGCGTCCCGGACTATTACACAGTGGCAGAAGCAGAAGGACTTGAACATACAGCATTTTCCAAGCAAGCTCCCAATGCTGCACCCTCCTAGGTTCCGTAGACTCCACCAAATGTTTTTTAGTATTCCTTCTCCTGGGAGAGAGAACTAGCAAAGAACAGCGAACACTGGAACATCCCTCACCCGAAACACTGGGATTGGAGAGCCCTGGTAAAGCCATTCACCATAAGTAGAAGCTAGAGCTGACAGTCTCCAAACTACACTCCTTCTATCCGCTCCCTCTATCCCCAACCTGGTGTTTTTCTTATATGGAGAGCTTGAGAAATATATCATTTTTTGGAGATACTCTGCTTCTCTATGTAGCTCCAAATCTCAAGTCTTCAAGAATGTTTAGATTCAGATTCAGCTTGCTTCAGAGGAGACCTGCTTCAATTGGGACATTGCCCAGACTGGTCCAAATCAGCTCAATTCAGTTTAGGATTCAGTCAAATCTGAAACTACTAGTTTCAGATTTGACAGATCTGAAACTACTAGTTTTAACTATGCTGGCCTCTGCTACCACCAGAATGTAAGGATCCCTTTGACTTGGGCCTCTCATAATTGCATTGAAAATAATGTTTTGGATGTGATACCTGTGCGCTCTGTTTTGCTCATGCAGTCTCTCTTTTGCATTATCATCACGTTGGCCGTACTTTATGTATTCATTTTATTGCCAAAATTTATACATCACTCTTAGAGCAGCGTACAATAAAACTCCAAATGAAATCCATTCAGGTCAAAGCAATACAGCAGCAGAAGACAATCAATTAAAAACAATCAATTAAGCAACAACTAAACGCAACAGAAAGGAAAACAAACGCCAGCTAATCCAGAGCTGTAACACACTCTGGCAGTAAATAGTTTTACAGATTTATTCTTAAACCATTTCTCTCTGGGGTTCTTCATGGACACTTCATGGGGTGATTATAGCTGATGTGAACCAGAATTTATGATCTAGGTGGAGGATATGGGAGAAAGGGCAGAGGTTCATGTAATCCTGGAAGTACCAACAAAAAGCAGTGCTGTGTGAAACAGCCAGCCATTGTGCTTCAAGGCAGAATGGCAGTGCTTTATTTTTTAAAAGCTGGATCATTTTTATTTCAACATTCTTATGACGGACTTTAAAGGCTGAGTTTATTTAAACATATATGAGGCTTGCTTGGTTTTTAAATTGCATCTTCAAATGCAAAGAGCTAACATTTGCTCTGAACAACATTAGCCTGTCATTCTGTAAAAACCTGCTATCGTTGTTCGGGAGAAAGAGGTTGTGAGTGTAAACATACTAGACATTATGGATGAAACATTACAGCTGTAGAAGAGTATGGAGTTGAAGGAAGGTTTCCTTTTATTTTGTCTCACCAACCATCATGGTTTAAGCTTTGCTGTGTCATGTGCTAAGGCAGAGTCATTTTCAAATGTTGCTTAAGACGGTGAGCATTAACTGAGATTTCTTCCACTGCTATCTTTCCCTAGGGTTCCCAAATAACTGGATACTACAGGCCCAAACAGCCTTGGTGTGTCTGCCCCTCCCTATTGGGGCAAGGTAGATGTAGGCAAATTTTCCTGCCCTTGCCTGGTTTGCAAAATAATAATAATAATAATAATAATAATAATAATAATAATAATAATAATAATAATAATAATAATTTTGTTTTGTGCATGTGTGCATAATGCACTAATACATATTGAGGCAATTGTGAACATGGAAAGGTATGGATGGAGAAATGCAAATTGCCTAGTCCTGGCATGGACCTCCTCTTCCCTAACTCTGTCTTCAGTGAGATCAGTGACAGCTTCACTCCTATTCCTTCCTTCTGTGTCCAGCAACAGAGGAAGAAACCGGCAAAATAGCTTGCCCACCTTCTTTTTTCCTCTTCATTTCCAGTGGCTTTTTCTGCTGCCGCCAGCATTTCTCCTGCTTCTCCACCAAATCCACTCTAAAACTCTGAGTTTCAGGTATCCAGTTTAAGTAGTGTGGGTCTTAGATGTGGGGTGCACCACAAAGTTTCAAAGAACCAAGTTTAAAATTTTACTGAAGAAAAATGTCAATCAGGAAAAATGTTTAAAATCTTAATGGATACACATTCACAACACACACACAACACATCCATTTGAACAATAGGCTAATAAAACACCCATGGATAAACTCACCTAGCTAACCATACTAGACTGTGTCCCTATTTTATCCAGGTCTTTTCCCCAAGCAATATCTTTGGTCCAGCTCTCTCAATCAAGCAGCTCTGACTGTTTCTTTCCTCTAGAACTTTGGGCAGGCAGACTGGTCAGCGTTAATTTTAGTTTTACATACACACAAAAATGTGAGTGTGCCCCATTTGTAGCCCTGAACACAAGTGTGAGTATGTGCCCACTGAAAATGTTTGCCAACTGTTGAATATTGTGCTCATGTCCCTCTTGTTCCTGATTTCCACTTCAGTTTGTGCAAATCTAATTTGTACAAATTTCCTCAGTAGACCTAATAAGACCCACTTTAGTCTATGAAGAAAATTTTCGCAAGTTCGAAAATTTGCAAATTTGAGAAAATTTGTCCAAATCTCCCTTCTGATCACTGCTCAATTTGCATGAGTTTCCCATTCGGGCAAAATGAGTAGGAATTGCAAACTGGGATGGGGACCATGTTCAAAGTGAGTGCTGAGACGATGTTCATAGAATCCTAACGATCTCAGGTATCGCTCATTTGTTCATCCCTACTCACTCCCTCTTTCCCTCCCATCCTTCCTTCTCTCTTCTTCTCCGCTCTTCTGCCTTTCTCCCTAGGGGCTGTGCTGCCATTGATTGTGTTGTGACAGTGGGAGGAACCATTCACACAACCAATAATTTGCAGTTATGAAAGTCACTGCAAAAAGGAGTGAAACACTAATTTCTCAATTGAAACAAGTCAGCAGTACTCCCTCCTGTGAGTGCCGCTGAACAGTCCCATTCTGGAAAACAGCATCCCTGCTCATTTGGGGTTGTTTTTAGAAACCTGGTACACGCCCAGCTGGAACGGCTTGGGTGGGAAAACAGCTGTTACGGTGGGAAGGTGCCACATGTGCCACGTGAGTCAAGGGCAGGGCAGAGCCTATAAAGGCCAGCCCTGCTTAGCATCGGCGTCTTTCGCTTTCCAGCTTCCACCCTCCCTCCCTTCATCTAGTATGGGATTAGCCAGTTGCTCCCTTTGTGGGAGGGCTGAGTAGGAATTTTTCCTCCCACTAAAGAGTTAGGTTTTTGCCTACTCCATTGGAGTTCCATTAGAGGAGAGTGGATAAATAGGTTGATTGGTAGTAGAGATGTGCAGGAATTTGCTATATTTGATTAGAGGCGGTGAGCACTCTGGCACCTTTTGGTGATTGGCATATCTGGAGGAACTGCTCCTAGGTGACTATGCGGCTCCCGTGTCAGGATATGGTATGCCTTTGGAGACCCTCCTGCCTCATCTACTCGGAGTCCTTGTGCCACCAGGTTTGGGTGACGTGGGGCGGTCTCCCCACACTTACAAAGTGTCACATAAGAAAGGGGGCGGGTTTACCCCACTCCTGGATTTGGAGCGAGGCTCACCCATAAAGCCAGGCCAGTTGCCTGAGGTAAGGACACATAGATTCCCGCACTTTCACATGCAGATCCAGGGAGGGATTGAATCTTAAATAAAGAGGCCCTAGTTGAACCCAAGCTCTGGTGTCTGTGTCTTTATTCTATGCTTCCTTCTCCACTCACAACTCCTAAACCCCCAGTGTGCCAACAGTCACTTACACTGGCTCACAGGCATACTAAGTTCCTGTCCTGGGTTTTTGTCTCTTAAATTCTTTTTTTTTCTCTTCCCAGTGAACCAGGAGGGTAGTTGCTTGGTCATTTCTGCAAGTTAATTTTCTATTTCCTGCATTTATTTAGTTTTCCTCCCTTCCTCTGAGCTTCTGCTGAACTTTATAATCTTCTGGCTTCCTGGGCAAATATCCTGATGTCTAGATTCTAACTAAACTTTTGATTTCTAAACCATTAACCTTTTGGCTGACACTGACCAGCAAACACCCAGACACAAAGTGATAATATCTGAAAGCCAAACTAAATGCAATTGGAGAACAACCTTGTTTTAGAATATTTAGAGTATTCATATTTTTTTAGAATATCAGCAAAATATTTTTTCACCGGTAGTTAATTCAATATAACTAAGTACCACATTTAAAAGACATTTCTTTGGATTAAAAAATGCTCACCGTGTGTGTA
This sequence comes from Elgaria multicarinata webbii, assembly GCF_023053635.1. Classification (NCBI taxonomy): domain Eukaryota; kingdom Metazoa; phylum Chordata; class Lepidosauria; order Squamata; family Anguidae; genus Elgaria; species Elgaria multicarinata. Next base: position 44,605,510 of record NC_086174.1, read on the forward strand.
TGTGTGTTATAATATTTGCAATCACAGGAGCATAGAGTAAATCAAGCCACAAGAATTTTAACTCACTTCTTACCAGTTTTGGGTTTGTTATTTTCATTGCTGTTTAATTATGGTAAACCTAATGGGAGCAATCCTGTTCCATTGGATAATGAGTTTGGCTTGTATTTGGGAGATCTGTGCTGTGCACTCACTCTATGACCTTGGGCAAATCAGTATCTGTCTGCTTCACCTGCAAAATAGTGATCTACTTCATTGGACTGTGTGCTGTATGGGAGAATGCAATAAAAGAAAAACCCACAGAGGGAGGATTTCTGGGCAAGAAAACAAGAATAAGTAAGTTCCCACAGTTTCTCTTAATTGCTTTCATTGCTTCATTGCTCACCAACCTCTTCCTTGAAACTTCCTTGGGTCCATTGGGCTTAGTTACTTGCTACATTTTAAAGAAATGGCACATATAGCCTGTATATTTTATTCCAAGATTTACTTCAGTCAGAAATCCCACTTCCACCTTTATTACATGGGTAATAAAATCCCTGGCACTCCAGCCACATCCCTTTGCCCTCCTTTGATGAATGCTTGAGGAGCGTGGAATTGGTTTATATCCGTTTGGCGTATATTCAGATTATATTTGATATTAAAAGTCTGTGTGTTTTCCTGATGAGTTTGGCCTGAGAGTGACCTAGAAGCTAACAGAAGCCCAATGAAAAGGGCTTATATAGGATGCTAAAGTTGGAGTTCTTATCAAGAATATAAATTCTAGTGCAGCGATGGGTAGCACATGGGCCAACCCCTACCCCACCCCGCTGCAGCTTCTGCACCCCTAAAAAGTAAAACATGGCATCCACAGCACTACAGCACCCCCAAAAGGTCAAATTTTAACTATTTACCACAACACACACACCACACAAACTTTAAAAGTTGATTTTTGGGTTGACTAGCAGATTGTGGTCCATGGAGGGGGCATTGTCTGGAGGCCAGGAATGGCCCTCAGATGTTCCAAGGTTGCCCATACCTATTCTAGTGTCTGTACACTCATACAGCAAGGGCTGGACTTTAGGGCTGTAGTACTCACTACAGGTACACACACACACACACACACACACACACGGCTCACAGAAGTAATACGAGTCTCTTGTCTTCTTTTATGACAAAACTGACAAATCTCCAGCCTATGGGCCTAAACTGGCCCACTGGATTCCTAATCCAGACCAGAAAGGTTTCCTTCCATGCTTGGCCCTCTCCCTAGGCCTCACTTTATTCATAGGAGAAGTATCTGCAATGTTATCCCTGATTAAAGATAACATCAAGGATTCCCATTCTCACATGGCTCACAAACCTCACAGGGATGCTGAGAAGAAAGTTTAAGAGATTGTCAACTAACCAGGGCAGGATCTACACTATTCATTACACCGTTGTTTAAGTGCATTGTTGCGTCCTCCCTTGCTACGTTACAAAATGCAACTTGAGCCCAGTCAATCGAAATACCTTTTCTTCTATCGTTTTACCCCGGCACACTCTTCTTTAGAACCTTCTTCATTATGCTCATACCGGCTCTGAAGTAAACCTCCTTCTTCCGGTGACTCTGAGCTAGACATGCCGGGATAAGCCGGCAGGGAGGCGGGGTGACGCGTAGGGACGAGGGAAGTCCTGCAGCGTCTTAAAGGGGCCACGTGTGCCCTGAAAGATAAGCAGTTTTTTTTAAAAATTAAGCCACCGCCCTCCCTCCCCCTCGTCGCGTTGTGCCAGCTCTCCCTCCCCTCGTCTAGAAAAGCCCTCACTTGTGCGCCTCTGCCTTTGGCCATTTGCAATTCGCATCCTCCCCATTTGAAATGATTTCAGGCGGGATTTTTGGAGGACTTCTTGCTTTGGTGGTTGCACTGATAGATGTAATGGCTGGAGAACGGAATCTCAACTCTGCTATTCTATGATTCTATGATTGGGGTAGTTTATGTTCTCTCTCTCTCACACACACACACTCATGCTGAGGAGAAAACAGCTGCTTTTGGCACCTACCAGAAGTCGTCCTAATCAGGAAGCAAAGACCATGGCCACAGCTAGACCTAAGGTTTATCCTGGGATCATCCAGGGTTCGCCCCTGCCTGAGCACTGGATCCCCTGTGTGTCACCTAGATGAACAGGTTTGAGCCCTGGACGAACCAGGGATAAACCTCAGGTCTAGCTATGGCCCATGGTCACGAGACATGACTTTGAAAGACGGCATTGAAAACAACGAAAGGTTGGGGCACATTGTTAGTTTTAAAACGATTTTAACAGAAAGTGGAACGGTTTTAAAAGTCAGAAGAAACGTAACAACAACAGCGTCACCTGACTGATGATGTCATCTCTGCCAACTTGTTACATTTCATCTAGACAAGTGTAGATGGGCCCCAGTACACAGAAAAGCTGCTACTCTCTGTGCTGGCCAATGAACATTTGAACTTCACACACTATGTGCCACCTTCATGGAGACAATGATCAGTACACAAAGGAGGTGCCTGACTCAGATGGCAAATGGCTGAGACCTGCAAGTCTGCCTGCCCAATGTCTTCCTCCATTCAATGTCTCCCCAGTCCCAACAGGTCCCATACATGCAACCAAATCTGGGCAGGAAGGTATCATGGACCAAGACCCTAAACCCTCATTCTCAGAGGATCCCAAACCCTTGTCCTGAGGAGGTGAAGCGCCAAGGTTAATGGTTTGTTTTATTTATTTATTACATTAATATCCCACTCCTTTTCCTCCAAGGACTTAGCATCTACCTCCCCAAGGCCCAGTTCTCCAGAAATATCCTAGGGGTCAGCTCCCCTGTGTGCAGAAGAGATTGCATTATCATCCTCAGTTTTCAGGACTCAGCCCATAATGACATCAGCATGCTCAGCCTCTTCTGCAGTCTTGTAGCCTAAGAGTGCTAAAATTAGCCAGGCCCCTTTAAGGGACAAAACTAAGTCAGTATGGCGGTGGGGGCAACCAGCCCATATGCAACCAGCCCTTATTTAAGGCTCAGATGTGTTTTGCTACTTGTTGGAAGAATATGCAGACAACCCTTTCTGGCTTCCAGACAGCTTTCCATGGTAATGATATTTTCTTCTGTCTTGCTTCCCTGAGAAACCTGACTTAACATGAGCCCTGCTCAAGATCTGAAAGTCCAGGTGGAGTAAAGATGAGATGGCTGATGAAGGAGTGAAGGGAAGCAAACTCACCTGCTTGGCTTCCTCCCAATGGGGAAGGTGCAGGGCAAGTGAAGCCACCCATGTCTAAGTCAAGATAGTGTTGCTGTATTTGGGTTTTGCCCTTGTATACCAAAATTCACACTTTGCAGAATTTTGTATTGCAAAAATTTGAATGACGATACAAATATGAAAGGAAAGTGCACACAAAAATGTGTATATTATGGGAAAGTATGCACAAAATGTGTTATATTAGCATAAAATTATTTTAAGTGTGCACATAGGCAAGTGTGTATATAAATGCATATTTAGAAGAAAAGTATACAGAAGTACATAAAAATGCCTTTTATTTTGCCAAATTCACAAAATGATGTGGAAACAGGTAGAAACAACCTTACAGCTGGGAAATAAGAAACTGAAAAAAGATTGACAGAAAATAAAGATTAAAGTGGGTTGCTACTGTATAATAGGTAGTCATGTAAACAATTTCAGACTCATAGTATGATATTCAGTGAAACATAGCATTTCCAGAGCTCTCTGAGTGTACAATAGCAAGTCAGGGAAAAGGCTGTTTTACATTTTCAGCCTCCTCATCCCAGCTGCTACCCTCCCTTGAAGGCACACACATTAATCCATGTAAGCAGAAGATGGAGTCACTGCCTACATTTCCGGTTGTTTTGAGTACACATTGTTCTCAACTTCTTCCTCACATGGTCTATATGCCAAATGCAGGCAGGGCCATGCATACCCTTCATAGGCAATAAGAAGACAGAGATGGTTGGAATAAAGGTCTCATCTGTTTTCTCCTTCAGCACTTTCCATTGGCTTGATGCTCACACACAAAGCCTTAGTAAAGGTGAAGCAGGTGGCACATAGGAAACCAGATCCTCTTTCGCTGACAAGTATTGTTATCTTTGTATTTTGCTCCCTTGGCCTATTACGTGTCTCCACATGTGGTCCACACTTTATGCTTCTATGAGAAAAACCCACAAAGTGTCTCAGAAGCAACTTGAAGTGTTATACTTCAGTAGCCATATGAAAGCTGCAAAAGTGGTACTTAGATACCACATCTCAGAAGCACAGTTCTTCTACAGTTATGGGAGGCATAATTGCAAATGAACCAGAAGTGTAGGGGGAATGATGAGACTCTGTTGTTTTGTTTTCCACAGGGTGGATAAAAATCAATGATTTTTTAAAAAATCAGATTTTTTGTTTATTTAAATTGGATTTTTTTAAAATAAAATGTTTTTTGAGTAGAAATCTATATAAAGATAGTTTTCTATTTAAGATACATTATAGTCCAAAGGTTATTCATCATGAAATAAGGATTAGTTTTTAATTATGTAACACGAGGCTGTTTAAATGTTTTGGTAAATGAATTCCATTAATCCATTCACAATGTCATGCTCTTCCAGAGATTTCTGTAAGATTATTTTTCTCTTTCCAATAAAGTACAGCAGAAAAGTTGTCCAAATATGAATGATTAACCTATTAAACTGGAGATAGTTCACATCTATGATGTGTTTCTAATAGTATAACCGAATCAGTACTTTTTTATATATGTACAACTGTAAAACTAATCTGAAAAGTTGCTATTCTAAAAATGAAACTTTCATCTTGTTGTAAATATTAAGATTATACCAGCAAGAATGAGTCTTTGGTAACTCTGAGTTGTGTTAAATATAGCATGTAAGAATGCACTTTTGGGGGTGGGAGTCACATGATTAAATCGAGTTTTTCTGAGTAGTGATTTAAATCATGATTTAAATCAAATTAATTTAAATCAAATCCACCCTGGTTTTCCATTTGATCTGGCTAGTTCCCCTCGCCTTTGTATTTTTTTTAAAGCTGCACATCTTAAAAAACATCTGCACAGGGTAGCAAATGCTGGGAAGCAACAGCAAGGTTATCAAGGAGAAAATTATGTGCCTTGCAGCCTACTCTATGCCCCTTAAATTAGCCTGCTGACTTTATGTTCAGTGGAAGACATTACCTCATCACTACTGTTGAAGACAGAGGCCATTGCTAGACCAGGCTATATCCCAGGCTGATACCTGGGATCACCCCTGTGCATCCAGATGACACACAGGGGATCCTGGGCTCAGGGAGGGATCAATCCTCCCTGGCCCCGGGATATAGCCTACCCCTTCTAGCCTGATTTTTCCTGTGGTCTCAGGCTGAGACCGTGAGCGTGTAGCCCATTCCACCGCTTTTCCCAGCTCCGTGCAATTACTCATGTGTAGCTGGGAGAAGCCACACACAGGGCACAGCGCTCCCCAGGAGCGCTGCGCCCATTAGGGGCAGGGTGGGGGGAACGGGGAGAACAATTTTTTTTTAAAAAAACTAAGTGCACGAGTGTTTGTGCACATCCGGATCCTTTAAGAAAAGAAAAAAATGGCAGGCACGACGGCTCTCTTTGTGAGCTCATTGCGCCTCACACGTAAATGAGGGTGAGATCCCGCGATAGTTGCATCATGGGCTCTCCCCTTGTCCGGCACGGATTTTAAGGTAGGTCTAGCAAAGGCCAGAGTCATCTGCCTATTCAGACAGATCTTGTACATGAAATGGGCATGGGTGCTATCTTGTCCTTTGCGTCAGTCAGGAAAATACGTTGGGCCATCCCTGTGTTATACAACATCTGCACAGAATATACTTATTTATTTATTTATTTATTTATTACATTTTTATACCGCCCAATAGCCGAAGCTCTCTGGGTGGTTCACAAATATTAAAACCATCATAAAAACAATATACAACATCTGCTTGTTCTTTAGACCCATGAAGAAAACTTGTAGATTCACTCCTAGATCCCCACCCCAAAATAACCTTGTTGAGATCTCCTAGGCCCAAGTCTAATCTTGGACCAACCTATGTACACCTGCAAACCAAGGCATAATCCCCAATCTCTCAGCTGCTATGGCTTGAAGACACATATTTTTAAATGTTTGCCTTTTAAATTCTGTAGTTGTAATGTTTTGTTGTTTTTAATATTCTTGTTTTTATTTTAAGGTTTTACTGTTTTAAATTGTTGTCCAGTGCCTCCATGGTTTTTCCCCCTTAGCAAACAAGGTGTATATCAACATCAATCCTAAATAAATCATAAATAAATAGATGATCCAGATTCTTTGTTAGGAAAGCTAGGCAAATGTGATCTGTAGCCAACAAGAGCATTGATCTTCAGGTTGTATCCAATTGTGGCTTTAGCAGAAAATGCTCCCACAAGGCAGGGAAATTAAATTGTGCTGATCCACCCCCCTCCACCCCTACCCGCACCCACCTGCTACAACCGTCTGTGTTATATCCCATTCTGTTTTTGAGGGTCTCTCAGCCATCAGGAATGGGTTTGGGGGGAGATGGGGGACTTATGTGGATACAGGAAATTGGCAAAAATCAGGTGCCATGACTTGCATGAGTGGAACATGTTTCCACCCATCCACTAAGGCAAAGCCACCATTACTCTTGAGTGATATATATATATATATATATATATATATATATATATATATATATAGGTGGGGTATAAATTGAATAAATAAACTTTTCTTGGAATAGTGATGGCATGGAATCACATATACACACAAAGAATGAAAGCAAAGGGTTTTTAATGCAGTTAGTAGGGATAATAACAAGGGTCAGTCATGGTGCAGAGTTCCTTAACAGCTCTGGATGTATCTGAGAGCCTTAGGTGAAAATAGGGTTTACATCAGGCAGGGAAATGTTGCCTAGCAGCCAGGTGGAGCCATGTAAGTTTACTTTTAGCCTGGGTTTCTTGTATATAAAGTGACACCATGTTCAGTAAGTTCTGCAGTAGTGGTGGTTTCATTTCTTCTGGGCCAATTTGTTCTGTTGTTTTATATTTCTGGCCAGAAGACTATCTGAAAACTCAATAACGTTTTGCCAAGCCCTTCACTTTAGGGATTCAGTTTGCCTTATTCAGCTATTTCTGTTAACAACTCTTGGTCCTCCAAACCCAAAGGGAATCATGATTAAAGATGTATGAAAAATTTGTTTTAGTTTGTTTTCAACTAGGATTACCTAGTTCATACCTTTGAAACAGAACTCAGAATGCAATTGAAATCTGCACATTTCAGAGCTTGAAGTGTGATACCTGGATCCCCAAAAATGCATTTAACAGCATGCATCTATTTGAAAATGTGCTATTAAAAAATGGATACTTCTGAAAAAAATGTACACAAACATGCTTTAATCACTGGGAGAAGAATGCATACATTTCTAAGATATGCATAATTGATGTATATATTTCAGAAAATATGTACAAAAATATGCATGGATTTTCATGCAAAAAGAAAACAAAAGTCCAAAGGCCACAATCTCATATGGACACGAGATGGAACAAGCTTTGAGGTGGAATATGGAGAACTTTTGACGAGCTTTTGAGGCAATCTGAATTCAGAGGATATCAGAAAAATCCCTTTGGAGGTTGGAGTTGTTATTATTATTATTAGTAGTAGTATCATCCTGCCTTTTGCTCAATACTGGGCCTCAAGGTGGCCTTACAAAATTTAAAACATGTACATTTTAAAACCTATAAATATGAGTTCAACGGGTTTTCCTAGGCTCAGCCGCCCCCCTGGACTTGGTTTTGGCTCCTGCTGCAGTGCCCGACTCAATCTGCAGCAAGTTGGAGTGGTTTACAGATTTTACAGGGATTTTATGCATTTGGGGGTGGGGTCTGCAATTTGTGCAAATTTCTGAGCAATTTGCACAAAATTTGACCGAATTTGTGCAAATAACTCAAATTTGCCTGGGATTGGTTGGAATTGCTCAAAAATTGGTTCAAATTGCTCAGAAATTTGTGAAAATTACAGATCCCCCCCCCCAATGTGCAAAAAAAAAAAAGGTTCCTGGAGTTTGGGGAACAGTCTGTAGCTCGGCTCATAGACGCCTAGTGAGTTGTACACACCACGGAACTCTTTTAAGCCAAAATAAGAACTGGATTTCCTGGCAAAAGACATCCCTACTGTATTCACTCCCCCTGAGTTCTCCCCTACTTCTCTCCTCAACACACAAACTTCCTGAGCAAACTACAAGAGTACTACAAGGAGAGATAGGAAGAGAGGGAGCTTCCTCTTTCATCCTTTCTCTGATGCTTAGATAACAGCATGCTAGACAGAAGGTGGCCATGGGAAATGTAGATTTCCCAGAAGCTATTTCAGGGTATGGGCAGTGGCCCGTGCTGCCCCTGTACCTCTCCTGAATATGTTGTGCCAGTGGGATTCACCGTTGATGCAACAGGAGGCTAATGCAATCCAGAAATGAGCCAAAATGCTCATTTCCAGTATGGGAGAAATCACTGGAACGCCCTCTTCCCTTCCAGAATGAATGTTTTGGCTCATTTCCAGAAGCTTTAGGAAGCCTTGGCTTTTTGTTGTACTGGAAAGGGAGGGGTATCACTCATCCACAGCAGTGCAAGATGCTGCCTTAGGTTAGTAATTTAGGTTGGATTTGAGTACAAACATCAGTTTCATTTATCTATTATTATTTTCTTTAAAATTCTCTACAAAGAGCTAAGCATACTGAATTTGAAATATTTATTTTTCCATGATCAGATCGTGATTTCCACACAATTATCAGTATTCAAAGTTATCTGACAGATTTATTTGTGGTTCTAGTTATTTAAATTACATGGATTGACTGCAAAATACACTTGGCAGATATTTTCTTTTCTATCCAGGATGCCTGGAGGTAATAGGAATGCTAATCCAAACTCAGGTTTTTCACGTGTTGCCAAAAAGGTGGATTCTACGAATATTCTTCAGCTCCCTTGCGTACCCCACCTTACTGCTGAACTTTGAAATCAATCAGTCTGGAAAAAAACAGCTACTCAGAATGGCAAAAACTTAAAAGAAGTTGATTCATCAGTCAATTATATTTACTGAAACCAACAGAATCAATGGAACTAAGTGTCTGCTGCAACCCGAAGACCCTGCATCAGAAGCTATTGAGATTAGAACTGAGCCCAAACAGCTTTTATTTATTTATTTATTTATTTATTTAAATTGCAAGGAAGTGGGCTTCATCTAAATTTTAGGAGAAATCGCCTCATGGTAATAGCTGTGTGACAGTGGAACCAAGTGTCTTTGCCTCAGGAGATGGTGGCCTCCCCTCTGCTGGAGGCTAAAATAAAGGAAGTCTGCTTAAACTTTAGAGAAATTGGTTTGGAGAATGTCCTGAACTTGGTCATAGTTCCTTTACTCCTAATGTTCAGGAGTTTCCTTTTGGAGCAGAGGAGCTGTATAGTTTCCTTCAGCATTAAAAAAGAAAAAAGGTCATGGGCCTCTTGCACAACCTTGTCCAACCTGTGATTACAGCCCAGAGCTTGGGCACTCAATTTTCATTCAACATGCTTATGTTATCCCTCATGACAAAAAAATTAGGGGTGTGTGAGGTAAAAAGTTTCATTTTGAGGCCACATCCATGTTCATTTTATTTTCCATTGCTTTCCATGGAGACCCACCATATCTTCTGTTACCTGTAACCATGGTAATTCCCAGCCAAACAATGCTGCTTAACCACAAAGTGGTTAATGGAATGCATTAAGGTTAATGCATTCCGTTAACCATTTGTGGTTAAGCAGCATGGTTTAGCGTGTTGTCTGAATGGGGCCCATGACTGTTGAAGAAATTGTACTACTCCCTCAGGCCATCATACTTACCCAATTTCATGGACATTGGGCAAACTTGAAGGGGTGGGGGGGAACCCAAATGTAAATATGAAAACAAATATGACCAGATTCTTTGTGTTTTTAAATTCATTTTACATTAATATCAATGGTAGTGCATATTTCCATTTTTTTAAAAAAACAACAACTGCACAGCCTTAACAACATTTTGGTTGATCTCTACAGTGAAATCTATCAAACATATTTCTTTATGAATAGGTATGCTATATGCATAAGTGACAGTGTGGGACTCATAAACCTTGATTAAATGAACCCCCAGAACTTCTGTTCGATTGATAATACAGAATGTTAAGCAGTTAAGAACATCAAAACCATCAAATGTATGTCACCTAGGAATGGACAGACTCACATGTGCCTAGTTATGCTGAGCCTTTGCTGCCCCCTGCCCCCCTTGCTGTACTTCTGTGATGCTCTCGCCCAACAAGCATCATGGAGCTGCCCATGCCCATAGCAAGCCACCCTTCTGTGTAAAATTGGCAGCTCGGGGATTTCCAAAAATCTAATGTTGCATAAATGGTGGCCATGAATGGGCCATTTATACAATATTACAGGCCTGAATGGCAGCTCATTATGGGTACAGGCATCCCTGCAGTGCTTGCTGACTGCACAGTCCTCAGAGAGTAGGTCTGCAAGCACCTGGGAGCCACTGTGTAGGGCCAAGGAGCCCAAGCCGGGGAGGGGGGGTGTCTGCTGGATTTGACCTCCTCCTCAGACGCTCATGACATCCCTAATGTCACCAGCACCTTTTCATTTGCAAGTGAAACTGGTGTCAGCAGCACTTTTGATGTTTACTTGGGATATATGAGAAATTCATTTCAGTTTGTTCGTGGCCAAAATTTTCCGAGTTTACACTTCCCACAAATTGCAGTTGAAATCCATACATTTCCAAGCTTCTGATGCAATTAATGGAATGAAAAGAGTATTTGAAAAATGTGCATGAAGAACTGTGCACTTTTAAAATTGAGCATAAACGCTCTTTAATTGATGGGAGAGAAATGTGTACATTTCAAAAATATATACAACTGATGTGTACATTTGGACAAATGTACTCAAAATCACACATGACATGGCCATCTATATTTGTCTGGAGTGAGAAATATAGATGGCTGTATTACAATAGTCCTTGAAACGAAAAGGCTGAAGGGAGACATGATAGCACTCTTCAAATACTTGAAAGGTTGTCACACAGAGGGCCAGGATCTCTTCTCGGTCATCCTAGAGTGCAGGACACAGAATAATAGGTTCAAGTTACAGGAAGCCAGATTCCGGCTGGACATCAGGAAAAACTTCCTGACTGTTAGAGTAGTACGACAATGGAACCTGGACATCAGGAAAAACTTCCTGATTGTTAGAGCAGTACGGCAATGGAACCAGTTACCTAGGGAGGTCATGGGCTCTCCCACATTAGAGGCATTCAGCAGGCAGCTGGACAGGCATCTGTCAGGTTTGCTTTAAGGTGGATTCCTACATTGAGAAGTGGGTTGGACTCAATGGCCTTATAGGCCCCTCCCAACTCTACTATTCTATGATGCTATGTTTCTATGTGGAGCATTCTGTTTATATTCAACTGAGCATGAGTAAGACCCTGCTTCATACCTCACTGCTCCATGCAATCAGGTTGGGGCATAAAGGAGTGGGGCCTGGCACACGTGAGGTTGTTGGGAATGAGATGAGGGCACACCCCACTTTGAGGTCTCACACATTCTCTGGAATGTATGAATCAGGCTAATGTTTGGGCTGATTTGGACAGAATTCTTCATGGGCTGAGTAAATTCCCATGGCCCACTCACACTATGAGGACAGATCCTCCAAAACCATGGAGGAAAAAGCTATTACAAGGGATTGTTTATGGTGTGGTGATGGAATTTCTGCACCCCAGGGGTACTAATTCCTCTTGCTTAGTACAGCCCATTTCTTGCTAAATCCTGGGCACCATAATGGAAGGCCACTAGCAATACGTCTTGATAATAACTAAACCTTCAGTATTTTGAAAAAGATGGTTATAATATTGGCTTCAAAAATGCAAATGGAGCACTCTGCTGCAAAGCACAGAACTAAGCAGGAAGATAGAAAACTTCACAACATTACAACAGTATTGGACCTGCAAGTATATTGCCAATTATTTGTGCATCTGTTCCAATTCCCATGAAATCAATGATTGTGGCACATAATCCAGTGTCTTTTCCTCTGCTGCTACATAGACAATCAGCTTGCTCGTTAAATAGCAATTGGATTTTGTAAACTTAGCTGTGAAGTTCAGCTATTACGGAATGAGTCCTTCTCCACTAGAAAAGTGTTAGTGCTAATACTAATTAAATATCTTTCTAATAAAGCATTTGTATTTAATCACAATGAGCTGGAATAATGCCTTAATTAGCTGTGTAGCTAAGTGAAACTAAAGACCAATGTCTTTGGATTCTGGCAGACGAGTGTGCAGTTTACTGGAGAGCTGTATATGATGTTGCGGGAAGAAAAAGTTCTGTCTGCATTACGTGAAGACTTTCCTGTCTGATCAAAGCTGCTAGGTGCGCAGAAAATCAATTAGTGTTATTTTTGCAAGACATTTTGGATTAATTTTCTTTCACATTTCTTCTTTTTTGTGCTTGTCTTTTTGCCCAGGTCATATGATGTGATGTAATCAGTCTAATATGGGCATGATATTAGAAGAACTCTCAGAAGAAAAAATGGCACTGTTGGGTATATGTTTTCTCTCACAGAGAGATATGAATTGTTTCAAATGATGGCTCTACTGTAATCAGTTTAAAATTCCATCTATTCTTAGTCTATTCTTAGTCAAAGTTCTGGACATCAATTAGTAATAGAGCTAAATAAATATAAAAGGGGGTTGCTTAATCTCCGAGGATGGTGAGAAAACACAATGATGCTTCCAAATAGTGCTGGGCTAAGGTATTCAAGTCAGATCTTCTTCTTCTTCTTCTTCTTCTTCTTCTTCTTCTTCTTCTTCTTCTTCTTCTTCTTCTTCTTCTTCTTCTTCTTCTTCTTCTGCCTTTGCTAGACCTACCTTAAAATCCATGACGGAGAAGGTGAGAGCCCGCGATGCAGCTATTGCGGGCTGTCGCCCTAGTCTAGACATCAGACACAACGAGCTGAAGGAAAGACCCGTCGCGTCCACCTTTTTCTTTTCAATTTTAAAGGGGCGATACGCTAAAACGCTCATGCGCTCAGATAAGGGTTTGGTTTTTTTTAAAAAAAGATTGATTTCCCCACTCCCCCCAGCCTGCCCCTAATGGGCGCAGCACTCCTGGGGAGCACTGTGCCCCATGCATAGCTTCTCCCGGCTACGCGCAAGTGATTGTGCAGAGCCGGGAAAAGCAGTGGAACGGGCTACATGCTCGTAGCCTTGGGCTCAGCCCGAGACCACAGGAAAAATCGGGCTTAAACTGGTAGGCTATATCCCCGGGCCAGGGAGGGTTGATCCCTCCCTGAGCCTGGGATCCCCTGTGCATCATCTGGATGCACAGGGGCGATCCCGGGTATCAGCCCGGGATATAGCCTGGTCTAGCTAAGGCCTTCTTCTTCCTCTTCTTGTTGTTGTTGTTTTGGCATTTTGCAGAGGTGAGTGTGTGAAAACGCCCCATCAAGATTGAATTAATCTTGGGGGGTATGGGGTAAAATAGAATAACTTTGGGTATATGGTCACCTTCACAGATGGGGGGGGTTAGGAATTTTCCATTATTATTATTATTATTATTATTATTATTACTATTATTATAAAAAACAGGAAAAACTGTGCAGACACCCAGCAGCATTCCTATGCCATAGTGTTGTTCCAAGGTAGCATCCCAGAATCTGATCACACAAGTTATTGGGCTGTACTACTTTTCCCCCCACGAGGCTTGGCAGAATTACTGTGCAGGCCCAGCAGTCTTCTAGGGATGTATGAGAAATTTGTTTCAATTTGTCTTTCATCAAGCTTACCCAGTTTGCACCTTCAAAACCGAATATGGACTCAGAAGCCATCTGCGATCGAAATCCATACATTTCCAATATTGCAATGTGATTTGCAGACACACACACCCTCCCAAAAGATGCATAGGTACATCTGAAGAACGTGCATGCAAAAATGTGTACATTTGAAAAATGTGTACGTACAAATGTGCACGTTGTCTTTAATCAACAATGACGTGTACATTTGGAAAAAATACACACTCAAATATGCATGGATTTTCATGTAGAAAGGACAAACAAAAACAAAGCTTGCATTCTGATCTAGAGTCGAGTCAGTACGAGCTTTGAGATGGAATTTGGAGAAAGTCAGCGAGTTTGAGTTTGGCTGATTCATTCGTCCCTAATCTTTACAGTCCTTTAAAAAACAAAAACAAAAGGCTTTGGGACTGCTTGTTTAGGTCTATGTGAGGACTTAATTCGGGGGTGGAAAATCTGTTTGCTTTCCCAATATTATTGTACTCTACCTCCTATCATTCCCAGCAGCATGGGTTATGGGAATTGTAATCCAGCCAGTGTAAGGTAATGATTAAAGTGTTAGGCTGGGGTCTGGGAGATCCGGGTTCTAATCCCCACTCTCATGAAGCTCACTAGGTGACTTTGGGCCTGTCACTGATACTCAGCCAAACCTTCCTCACAGGGTTGTTGTTGTGGGGATAAAATGGAGAGGGGGAGGAGGAGGAGGATCATGTAAGCAACCTTGGGTTGCTTAGAGGAAAAAAAAAGCTAGGAAAAAAATGTTGTATTAGTGATGATGTTGTGGAAGAAGAAAAAGAATTGTTGTTCAGAATTTTGTCTAAAAATAAATTGACTCATTAATTCATTTCAAAAGCACTCTTTTTGCATGTGTGGACATTCTTCCTGCAGAAATACTCCCATCCCGAGTTGAATTCTTAGTGCTGCAATGCCTGCCTCTTATTGTAGGCAAGCATTATGGGATGCCAAGATTGTATCTCTGGGAGAAGAAATGAGGAATTTAGCAAGATCTCTAGTCTCAGGTTAGACTGGCACAGAGTAGCATTGGCTAAGAAATCTTCCACCGCATCTCTCATGTTGCAACCTTGAAATTTACCTCCACTGTTCACAAGCGATACCTACAAAGATGGAGGTCTTTTACAAAAGATGGAGATGGTTTTACATTTAGTGAAATCATTCTCGACAAAATGGCATAAATAGTTTTTCATGCTGATTTTGATTTCCCCACCCCCACCCTTAGGACTGTATTGCTTTGGTAATCATGTTACCATGCTTCTGTAAATACGATCTGTATTATTTTAGTACATAGATAGACAGACAGATAGATAGATGGATTCCCTTCAAGGCAATAGATTCTGTGATGATAAATACACTAGCATCATTGTTGGTATCACAAGCAAAAATGCTACTTTCTTTCTTGAGGCACAAATACAGGAATTGAATGTCATTTGTCTATTTTCTTCTGCTGCTGAAAGGCACTTTTCTTTAAAATAGATTTTATATGCTTGCTTGTCAGAATAAGAGAATACCTAGTTGACAATATTGCCTAGGAGTATGCTTTAGATTTGGCTGAATCCTGAATAGAATTGATCTGATCTGGACAGATTCAGGAGATGAGGTCCAAATCTGAAACTGAAGCTTTGTTAGCAGTTTAGATTCGGACACAGTATGTCTGTAAAAATGGATCAGTTTCTACCGAAGTTCTCCATTTAAGAAAAACACCAGGTTAGCAAGAGAGGGAGGGATAGAGGAGCTGTAGTTTAGTGACTCTCAGCTCTAGTTTCTAATCACAGTGAATGGTTTAACCTGCCCTCTCTAATCCCAGAGCTTTGGGGCAGGGATATTGAAGCAATATATAGCAGGGCTGTTCCAGTGTTCATTGACCTTTGCTATTTCTCTCTCCCAGGAGAAGGAATGTTAAAGAGGTTTGGTGGAGTCCATGGGACCCGGAAGCGCAACCTTAGGTGCTTGCTTGGAAAATTCTGGATGTTGAAATCCTTCTGCTTTTGCCACTATACTGTATGCACCACATCCATCATCCACCCCTGGCACCTAAGCTGGTTTTCAGTCATCATAACTCCCTAGCTCCCGCACCTGTCCTTCTGAAAAAATTGCAGATTACATACCCAGGGACAACTGATACAGTTCCCCTCTCCCAAAAAAGGGGGGAAGCATTCTCGGTGGTGATGCCAAAACTCTGGGATTGTCTCCTTCGGGAGATCTTTCCAGCCTCCTCTCTTTCTGCTTTTAGGCACATCTGAAAATCATCATCATCATCATCATCATCCTGTGATTTTAATAGCCTGGAGCTCTAATAATTATAGTGGATAAGTTGTTTGTTTGTTTATTCCTACCTATGTTACTATCCCATCTTTGGTTTTAGTCTTTTGTATTTGTGTTATAAAATGACTGTATTGAGTGAAGATTTTCCTTGGTTAGCCAATTTGGGTGTATTTATGCAGAAAAACAGAGTAAATAATATAAATAAGAATATGTGTGTTATATTTACATTCCACCTTTCCAACCAATGGCATGATGCCAGTGGTGGTGCCTCCTCAGAGAGAGTGATGTATCACATCCAATGGTTCCCCCCCTCCCCAGCTGCACTCCAAGGGAACATAGGGTTACTCCCCAAGAAGTGCCATGCTGGATCAGACTGAGGCCTTAGCTAGACCTAAGGTTTATCCCGGGGTCATCCCTGCCTGCTCCTGAGATCCCCTGTGTGTCATTTACATGAACAGGGATGACCCGGGGATGATCCCGGGATAAACCTTAGGTCTAGCTAAGGCCTAAGAGTCCATTTAGTCCAGTACTCTGTTAACTCATTGGCCAACCAGCTGTCGACCAGGGAACAACAAAGCAGGACACGGTGCAACAGCATCCTTCAACCCATATTCTCCAGCAACTTGTACATATAGGGTTACTGCCTCAGATACTGGAGATAGCACATAGCCATTAGGACTAGTAGCCATTGATAGCCTTCTCCTTCAGGAATTTATCAAACCCCCTTTTAAAGCCATCCAAATTAGTGGCCGTCGCTACGTCTTGTAATAGTGAGTTCCATAATGTAACTATGCACTGTGTAAAGAAGTACTTCCTATTATTTGTCCTGAATCTCCCAACAATGAGCTTCATAGAATGAACCCAGGTTCTGATATTATGAGAGAGGGAGAAAAATGTCTCCCTATCCACATTCTCCACACTATGCATAATACAAAGCAAAACTACAAAATTACAAGAAACTCCCAAATATTTGTAAATCGTCAAACACATTTCATTCCTAATTCCTCTGTAGACTAAATCAGCCCCATTTCAGTCTGTTATAAATTTCTGCAAATTAGGAAAGTTGCACAAATTGTGTATGGGGGGGATGCACAGATCTCCCATTTGATGTTCACCTTGTTCTGCACTCCCCCTAAAGGATTGGGTTCATAGTTTGGGGGTCCTCTTGGATCCAGAACTGTCACTTGAGATGCAGGTGAACTCAGTGGCAAAGAGCACCTTTTATCAGCTTAGGCTGATATACTAACTGTTAGGGATGTGCTCCGCTTCTAATTGGACCGGCGAATTAGAAGCGGAGCGGGGGGCTTCGCCTGCCCTTAAGGCGGAGGCGAAGAGGATTGGGGGGCCGGCGGAGCGTGACGAAGAGGATCGAGGTGAAGGTGGATCCTTCGCCAAGATCCGGAGCTCCGCCGGAAAGGTAAGTGGGGTTTACCGGGCCCTGCTGCTGTCGCTGTCGCCCATGCGGCGGCGGCGGCAGGGCCCGGTAACCCCCCCGCCCTCCTCTCCCTTACCTGCCTCCGTCCGCAGTCCGTCGACCCTTGGTCCCTTACCGGGCTCTGCCACCATCGCCGTCGGCTTGTACCTTGGCGTGCATGTGTAACCCTGGATAAGCTATCATGGTGGCGAGTTTGAGGTTTTTAACGTGCAAATTGACGGAGCTATCAAAAGGGGTGTGAATGGGGTGCCCGATTTTCATAAATTCCCCAAAAATCAGGGGATGATGGGACTGCCTTGAATCTGGGCATGCATGTGTATCCCTGGATAAGCTATCATGGTGGCGAGTTTGAGGTTTTTAACGTGCAAATTGATGGAGCTATCGAAAGGGGTGTGAATGGAGTGCCTGATTTTCATAAATTCCCCAAAAATCAGGGGATGATGGGATGGCCTTGAGTCTTGGCATACATGTGTATCCCTGGATAAGCTATCATGGCGGCGAGTTTGAGGTTTCTAACGTGCAAATTGACGGAGCTATTGGAAGGGGTGTGAATGGGGTGCCCGATTTTCATAAATTCCCCAAAAATCAGGGGATGATGGGACTGCCTTGAGTCTTGGCATGCGTGTGTATACATCCATGAGGTGTCATGGTGCCAAACTTGAGGTTTCTAACTTTAACAGAAAAAAAGTTGTATACTTATTTAGCTTAATGCAAGCCTATGGGGGGGAAACAGAGCTCCGATCCGGATGCGGAGCTCCGCAGCGGAGCGGAGCGGCCATAGGCGGAGCGGGGGCGGGGTGGAGTGGCCCGATCCGCAAATTGTGGATCTGGAAGAGAAGCGGAGCGGGGGGTCCGTGCACACCCCTACTAACTGTGCCCTTATCTGGATGCAGATAGCCTAGCTACAGTTATCCATGCTCTGATAACCTCTCATCTTTATTACTGCAATGCGTTATACGTGGGGCTGCCTTTGAAAACAGCCCAGAAACTTCAACTGGTACAAAACAGGGCAGAACGTTTACTAACAGGGACTGGCCAATGAGACCATATTATGCCTGTCTTTTTCTTGCTTCACTGTCTGCCAGTCCAGGTCCGGGCCTGATTCAAAGTGCTGGTATTAACATTTAAAGCCCTAAATGGCTTGGGGCCAGGCTATCTGAAGGAACGCCTCCTTCCATATGAACCTGCCCAGACCCTAAGTATATAAATGTATAGAAATGCAACAAATAAATAAATGAATAAATAAATTTGATTACTGCTTGAGTTGCAGAAATTTCCCATTCGCACAGATCACAAATGGGAATTGGCAGGGGACAAGCGGCAAGATGATATTCAGAAAATCCAGGTGATCGCAGACATCAGTCTTCCACTCATTGTTGGGTAAAACACAACAATAAAAAACCCCAAAAAAGTTAAAATAATTTCAATAACTTACAATGACAACTACTACAATAATAACAACAATAATAATATAAAACAAGATGTCGTTCCCTGACATCTTGTTTTATTGTTGTGATTTTAACGGCCTTTGTGCCATAAACAAATAACATTCTTCTTTTTTTTATTTTTTTTCTTTATTAAACTTTATTTAACAAAGTGGTTAAAAACATTAAATACATATATAAAAACATACAAGTCAGACAGCGTTTCTAATAAAGACACAAACAAAGACCTCACGATTTCTGTAGATGCCGAACCGAGCTTGTTTCCTTCAATTTACTGTGTCATAGGAAGATTAGTTAAACCGGAGTTGGATGTCACATCTGTACCATTGATGTAATCAAGAAAAGGAGACCATATTTCATTGAAAGGGTCATAGCTAAGTTGGCCCAACGAAACTCTGCGGTGGTAGGTTAATTTTTCAGAGCAGGCTATATCCCACACTTTCCCTTTCCATCCAGTGAATGTAGGGCCCTTCGGATCCTTCCAATGTTTGGTGATTTCTAAACGAGCTGCCGTAAGGAGGATAAATACCAATTCTTTATGGGTAAGGGAGGGGTTTAGAGCATAGGGCAGGGACAGCAGGGACAGGCTTGGTTCTGGCAAGATTATCTGATCAGTGGCCTTAGAAATTATATTGAAGATAGTTTCCCAGAACTGCTTCAGGGCCTTACACTCCCACCACATATGTAAGTAAAAGCCCTTTTCGTCGCATCCTCTCCAACACAACGGGGAGATTGAAGTCGTTGCATGTGAGCGATGAATTGGAGTTATATACCATCTTAATATAACCTTGAGGGTTATATTATTATTATTATTAGTTTCTGCCTTCACCAGGTGGCCCATAGAATATAACCAGAAGAGCCTGAGATAAGAGGCTATTGCACTTGACTACTCATTTTGGGCTGAAGACACTGCAATCTTCAGAGCTCATTGCACCTTGTTAATGGTGTCCTAGAAGCAATGAAGAAAAAGAAAGCTGTTTCTTTGTCATAATGTGCATGATGCTTCAAAGAACTAAAAATAAACTGTGCTGATAACCCGCTAGCACATATAAAGTTCTCTTTAGTATAAACATTTCATTAATTTGATTTCATGGTGTGTGTGTGTGTGTGTGTGTGTGTGTGTGTGTGTTTTAAATTCCAAAGTCAGAGAAAATAAATATTAATTGTTCATCCCTTGCCACCAAGACTGGAGCTGTGCTAGTTTATATGAGGCATGTGCAGGCATATTTGCATAATACAAAGAAAATATCGCCTCCCAATGCTGCTTTTGTATTTTACGACATAAAGTGCCATTTTCCCATTTGTCTAATATGTATGGCCAGTGCCCAGCTATTGTGGAGGCTACAGCAATGGACATCCTAATCGTCAAAATACCATAGCAACAGAACTCATATTGAAACAAATATGATTCTTTCCTATTAGCAAAGATATACTAAGCCATTTGCTACTGTATGGCAGGCTAGTGGGAAAGAGGAGGATTACATTTCCAGTAGGCAAATTAACAGAAACATTCACTAGTTCATTCTCAGTTCAGACCCCATTTCAGCTACTGAGTTCAGTAAGTAGCTTTGGTCAAGTCACCCTCTCAAAACACTTTGCAGAATGTTTTGAAATTAAAGTGCCCAATTCCCATGAGCGAATTGAAGCGAGTGCAGAACATTCAACAGACATGAGGGAAATTTCTTTTCTTATCATTCAGTCATTAACATTTGAAGCCCATTGTGCAATCTTTATTTATTTATTTTTATTTTATTTATTTATTACATTTATATACCACCCCACAGCCGAAGCTCTCTGGGCGGTTTACAACAGTTAAAAATGGTAAACATTAAAAAGTACACAAAATTTTAAAACCATCAAAAACATAAAAACAACAGTATAAAAGCAACAGTATCCATTTAAAAACAACAATTCTGGGGTCCATTAAAAACAAACTTAACGTTGTTAAATGCTGTTAAAATGCCAGGGAGAAGAGAAAAGTCTTGAACTGGTGCCAAAAAGATAACAATGTTGGCGCCAGGCAAGCCTCATTGGGGAGATCATTCCACAGTCGGGGGGCAACCACCGAGAAGGCCCTCTCCCTTGTTGCCATCCTCCGAGCTTCCCTCGGAGTAGGCACTCGGAGGAGGACCTTAGATGTTGAGCGCAGTGTACAGGTAGGTTCATGTCAGGAGAGTTTGTTCCATCAGGTAGTGCGGTCCCAAGCCATGAGGCCATGTAGTGAGTTTTAAAGCTGTAACTACATAAATTGCATACACAATGATTCCCCCAATACACACACACACTACACACACACACACTCCCTGGCTATGAGGACAGGGACATGTGGCTTCTGGGCTCTGAGGTTGGAGCCCTGTTTCCAACTTCAGAGCCCATGTCCATACAAAAAGACAAAATTGGGTTACATCTAGAGTTTGTCAAACTTAGAGTAGACCCACTGAATGCAATGTCATTAAGTTAGTCATGACCAGAGTAGGGGGGGAAATTTGTTCAGTTCATATTTTGATGCAAATCTGCCTAGGGTGCAATTCCATAAGAACATAAGAAGTGTCATGCTGGATCAGACCAAGGGTCCATCTAGTCCAGCACTCTGTTCACGCAGTGGCCACCCTGGGTACTCATAAACCTCTGAAAATGGAGGCTTATGAGTATCCTATTTAAAGAAGCAGGCACACTGTGCCTGCTGCTCTCCATTTAAGCTAGAGGGGCGATTTCACCCATCTAGCAGAGGCTATGGGGATGGGGAGGGAAGGAGGCTGAGGCAGACATAAGATTGATCATACGGTCAATTCCCCAGTCTCTTCCCCTCCCCGCCCCCAGGAATGCCCCCTTTTCCTGTCTCCATGCTCTGTTTCTGAGCATGGAGGTGTAGCTGGCGCAGACAGAATTGTGCCCGCTATGAGGGGAGGAACATGCAGCTTCTTGGCTCTGAGGTTGGAGTCCTGTTTCCAACTTCAGAGCCCATGAACTGAACAATTGTTTCCCTTAATTCACTGAACCAATGCACAAACTAAAACCCATTTATCATTTTGTATTCACAATACCTTAAATTTTGTGATGCAGTTCTCTTACAACAACAACAAAGTGTCGTTGTTGTTGTTGTTGCTTTAAAAAATGCATAGATTAGGAGAAATGTAAATAAATGCATATATTTGAGAAAACACCATACAATATATCAGGGGATATTGCTTGCCAAAATGTGTACAATTCCACACAATATTAGTATACTAAATGAACATAGAAACTTGGCAGTCTTAGCATGAAGGGGCAATTATGGCTGCAAGCGTCAACCAATTCTACCAAGAAATAAAGAACTTAGCAGTTCCCTTAAATAAATCAAAACAGATAATGCTTGCTATAAAAAAAATGAAATAGTGGGTAGTATCCAATGTGACGTGAACACTAATGCAATTTACGTTGCGCTAGCGTGAGGAGCTGCTAGTGCGATGTCAATAGCATTAGCTGGTGCATTGGCTTTTCTGGGGAATCCTGTCAGGCCAACTAACACTATTGGTATTGTGCTTTAGGTACCATACACAAGTGTCATGCAATTTCTGTTAACTCCAGTGTCCGACTGGATGCTGCCCAGCTGTTCTTCCATTTTTTAGGCACTGAATTCTAGGTAGTAAATTTTATTTTTTATATAAGAATTTAAAATATGGCATAAGTAGCTGGTAATGACAAATGAAATATTTAGCTTCCCACATACACAAAATAAGCATAGGTTTTACATGCTACTGAGAGGTTATTACTCAAGTGTGGAATTGTGTACTAATTTCGCCAGTGAATGGCTGATACATGACAAAGATAAAAATCTTAGCAATCGCTGGCATTGCTTCTCTGAACCACATTTGGGCATCAGGCCAATAAATACAGTATTGCAATATGTTCAAAGTTCATACTTTGCTAATTCATATGTATTCAAAAGTCATATATACACCACTGCAATAGCTTTTCTTTTTCTTTTTCTTGTTTTGGATCAAATATATATTGAAAAAACTTCATAAGATAACCCTGAAAGAATATAAGAATGCAGTTGCCCTACATTAATTTCAACTTCTGATTCTTTCTGGGTACGTTCTAATACCATCAGCTGTTACAGGGTTTCAATATGTGTATTTCATTAAATGTCATTTATTTCTATTGAATTCTGATCCCCTTTGTAAAAAAAAATGATCAAAAACTGGTGTGCCTTTCCTCCAGCTGTTCCTTTCTGTCGATGAAGATAATGTAATCCCTGTCCTAAATAATTGTAAAGTACAACATATTGAACACAGAGACTTTTGCTAGGCAGCAAGAATAGTAGAAGATCTAAAGGGCGTTGCGTTGAATGTCTAATATGTGGCAGTTGGAAAACGTGGCACCTGCCCATGGCAATATGACCCTGGATACCTCCCGTGGCACTTGCCAAGGGACTCTGTGACCCTTTCTACACCTAAGGATTATCCCAAGAAAATGGAGGGATTGCCCCTGCCTGCTCCTGGGATCCCCTGTGTGTCATTTGCATGCACAAGGATGATCCAGGAACGATCCCGGGGGGGGGGGGAAAGGCAGATGTCGAAATGGCCTACAACTCCAGAGGTTTTTTTTTAAATTTTACTTTTTATTTTAGACAAGTTGTATTTTTTTTAATATAAAAACAAAATTAAAATCTTACCAATGGCTGGCATCGCTTCAAATTGAAGAGTGGGACACCAGACACCAGCCTCATTATTTCCCATAAATGCCTCTGAGCTCAACATAGACCCAGAGGCATTCTTAAGATGACAGGTGGCTGGAAGCCAGCTCTTAACTCTGAAGTGCAAAGTCAGAGGGAAAGGGGGTGTTGGGGTGGGGTGAGGTGGGGTGGGGTTGAGCAGAAAATCAGTTGGTGTTGGGGAGCCAGCAAAGGGCCTGAGGGAAGTTAGTGGGGGCAGCACAATGGTTTGGGACGATAGTGCAAGGGCAGCAGGGAACTTCTGTGTGTGGGGGGAGCAGGGAACTGGTGGAGGCTGGGTGAAAATCCAGAGTGGAAAGGATCAAGAAAATCAGTCTCATCCGATAGTGTACACAATTACGCATGGCGTAGAAAAGTGTACAGAATCATACATAGTGTGGATAATGTGGATAGGGAGACATTTTTCTACTTTCCCCATAATACTAGAACGTGGGGTCATCCCATGAAGCTGATTTGTGGGTGGTTCAGGACAGATAAAAGGAAGAACTTCTTCACACAGCACATAGTTAAATTATGGAACTCACTACCACAAGATGTGATTATGGCCATCAATTTGGGTGGCTTTAAAAGGGGGTTGGATAAATTCCTGGAGGAGAAGGCTATCAATGGCTACTAGCCCTGATGGCTATGTGTGCTACCTCCAGTATCAGAGGCAAGAGGGTGCTGTTGCACCATGTCCTGCTTGTGGGTCCTTTGGTTGACAGCTGGTTCACCATTTGTGTGAACAGAGTGCTAGACTAGATGGACACGTGATCTGATCCAGCATGGCTGTTTTATGTTCTTATGTTCTTATGTTCTTAATTTTGATTAGTTGTTCATATTTCTTTCCAAAAAGAAAGGAAGGAAGGAAGAGGAGATTTGAAATTGGAGATTGGCATTGCGTTGCAATGTTGATTACATGACCAACCAGCCATAATGCAGAATTAAATTTCTGAATTGGTACATCAGTAAATATTGAAGGTCATACATCTAAATTCCTGAATCAAGCAGCACATCCATTTGAATTTGCACATGTAAGTAGATTTTGTGCTGTGTAATTAAAAGATATGGAATCCTGGCTTTAAAATGCCATTCTAGAAAGGAGGGTTTTAGCTCCCATGGAATTGATTTTGATCAGATTACTTGAACAGCTTCATTGCTGAAAATGTAGTTAGCAATTGGCTAAAAGGACACCTGGTTTTCCAGCTCCTTCTATTTTCCTAGCCAAATAAAATGATGGTGTGTGTGGGTCTCCTGGCCCCCATTTCATTAATCCACATATTTTAGTGGTGCATGTGCATCAAAACTTCCTACTGGGTCATGCCCTCAGTTTCTGCGGTTCTGAATATATCATGATCAAGGAAATAAAAATATGGGCTTTCCTTAAGATGCTTTCAGACTCATCTCTACCCTTCTATGTGGATTTTCCAAGATATCCACAAGATGGCACTGTATGATATGCCTAGTTTCTGTGGCAGGGATGGGCAACTTCTTCAAAGTTGCATGCCATTTATGACTAGTTGAAGCACTGCAGCTATTTATTTGTTTGTATGTTTGTAGTTGCATGTAGGGATGGTTGAAGAATTCACTGTTTCTGAATTGTGATATGAACTGACACAATCCACATCTCCTGGACTAACATGCAAATTAGAATTTAATGATCTCCTGGATTACACATGTACTGAATGTTTCGACACAGTTCTTGACACACACGTGAATAAGAAAAGTATACATTTCAAATGGGGAAAGGCACTTTAAACATAATAATGAAAATATGCACTGCCCCCCCGCCCATAAACCAAAGTGTGAACATTCACATTTTTAAACATGCACATTTTTTTCCCAACTGGTAATGTTCAGTAAGTTGCTAGCATTTTCAGAGAACATACTTCCTGCTCACATTTGGGGTTGCAAATGGGACATATTTGCATGTTTTGTGAACATAAACAGAATTTTCATACACCCCTACTCAGGAGCTGGTAACATCAGGAATAAAGTCTATAGCAGTTAGTTAGTTAGTTAAAGTTTAGTTTGTAACTGGGACAGGCCAGTTCAACTATGTGATGCCAGTGCTTTGACAGATGCACTAGCTTCCAGTCTATTTCAAAGCCCTGTTCAAAGTTTTGGTGTTTACCTTTAAAGCCCTAAATAGCTTGAGACCAGAGTACCTAAAGACATGTCTCCTCCCACATGTACCTGCTCTGACCCTTAGGTCTTCTTCAGAGGCCCTCCTCTGAGTGCCCCTGCCAAAGGAAGCAAGGCAGATGGCTACAAGAGAGAGGGCCTTCTCAGTAGTGGCACCCCATTTATGGAATAAACTCCCCAAAGAGGTTTGCCTGCCACCTACATTATTATCTTTTCAGCACCAGGCAAAATTATTTTTCTCTCAGGCATTTTGGAGACCTAGGCCATAGCTAGACCTAAGGTATATCCCTGGATTGTCCAGGGGTCAAACCTGTTCATATAGGTGACACACAGGGGATCCAGTGCTCAGGCAGGGGTGAACCCTGGATGATCCCGGGATAAACCTTAGGTCTAGCTGGGGCCCTAGTTTTAGGGAATTATGGTTGCTTTACTGATTCCTGTCCTTCTGTTTTACATTTTATTGGGCCTGTTTAGACAACATGCTAAGCCATGATTAGACCGCTAACTCTTTTGCAGCAAATCGTTAAATGGTGGTTTTGTAGCCACTATGGTTAAAAATGGTTGACAACACGCTAAATCATAATGTTTAGCTCAAAATGATTTGCCACCATGGCTTAGTGTGTTGTCTGAACAGGGTCATTGAATTTTATTATTTTATGCATTTGTATTCTGTTTTATATATTACCTATATTTTAAAGTGGCATTTTCATTTTTTAAAACTCGTTTTAATCTCCCCAGAGAACATGAGTTATTGGGCCGATTAGAAATGTACTAAATAAATGAATAACACTGGTGCATGTCACTATTGGATATCCCCATTCCACAGTATTCCAGCAACACTTTGGGTGCTGGTAAACACAGGAAACTTAGCCATACCAAGTGCTCGGCATCCCTAATAGAGGGAGGCACCTCACTTTCCAGAGATCAAATGCTTTCTTCAGCCATGACAGTGAAGCCACAGTCTGTGACATTGCAGTTAAAACAGATAGACATCAGCTAAAGAAGGAGGCCTTGTTGGGTATTCATTCCAAAGCCAAGGAAGAACAAAGCGCAGAATTGCTTTCAAGCTTCTCCTTCTTTGTATGTAAACTGCCTATGGCCCTGTTCAGAAGACACCTTAAACCACGGTTTTAACCACAGTGCTTGAGGCTTTCTGGCTTAATCACCATGGTTAAAGCCATGGTTTAAGGTGTTTTCTGAACAGGGCCTATGAAAACCACCCAGAGAGCTTCGGCTATCGGGTAGTAAATAAATAAATAAATAAATAAATAATAGTAGTAATAATAATAATAAATAATAATTTAATATCCCCCATTAGCAAACAGACATTGACAGCTGCTGACCCCTCTCCACACAGCCATGGCCAAAGCCTCTAATAAAGATGGTAGTTTATCAACAACAGAAAAGAGGCTGCTTCACACATAGCACCTTTTGCAAAGAAATAAACTCCTTGGAGAGAAAAAAATACAGTAGTATGTGATCAGGTGCCTGTCTGGTGTGCCAGACTTCACACACTTAGGTAAAGCGCCTCTTCTTCCACACAGAGATTTCCACGATTATGGTTCCTTTAAGACAGCCTTTCTCAACCTGGGGCGCTCCAGATGTGTTGGACTGCATCTCCCAGAATGCCCCAGCCAGCTGGCTGGGGCATTCTGGGAGTTGTAGTCCAACACATCTGGAGCGCCCCAGGTTGAGAAAGGCTGCTTTAAGAGATTCCCAGTGTAATGTGTAAGAGGCCCTAAAAAGCAGGGAAGTACCACCATCTTCAACTGAGGAGTTTGAGTGAGCCACCTCTATTTACAGAGGTCAAGTGAACCTCACAGTGATGCTCTGATGCAACGACAAACCTCTCTGATCAGGAGCACTTCCCCATTCACTTCAGGGGAAGAGCCAGAGACGTGTCTATGAAGGTGTTCTCTTCACTGAAATGAATGAGGATAACTTCATCTGCAGAAACAACATAGGACAGTGCACTGTTGTTTTATTTAATGTAATGTAACTAATAAAAAAATTAACCTAAAAAAAAGAAAGAAACAACATAGGACTCTTGGTGTGATCAATGGTTTTTCTAGCCTCGTCAATTAATATTCTAGCAATTTGTTAAAATAAGCAGTTTTCATCCATTTTGAACAAATGCTATCTCAAATCAATGCTTTATAACCTCCACATGTTAATAGGTTTTATGAGAGCATTCAGATACAAAACTGTGAAATGCTATATTACACGTACCACAGAATGGTAATTGTCTCTGAGCATTATCCATAAATTATTGTTGATATATTCATAATGGAGATAAAAAGAGTTCCAATTTGGAAGCCTTTATGATTTGTTTGACGCACTTGGCTTTCACCAGTTCGTAAAGAAATCGTGATTGAGAGTGTTGCCGTAACTAATGTTTGAGTTTCTTGATGAGGCAAGATAATAGTGTTTGCTTAATTTCAAATATCTGGCCTGGATTCTCAAGACGCTGATCAGAGTTAAGATGGTGGTTTATTGATAAGGAGAATAGGGTTCTGAATGAACTCATTAGGAGGCGGTGCCAAGAAATAATGAGGGTTTTGTGTTTGCTAACAGAGCTAAGGGAGGTGGAGGGCAAAGAGGAACTGTGGGATTGCTCATACACAAGTGGCATTGCTTTTGTCATTAGGGCTCATTCACAGTACAACCCTATGCATGTTTTCTATGGAGTAAGTCCTTACTCCTCATCTAATTTACGACTTTATTTACAGATTTTAGAGGCCAC
Source organism: Elgaria multicarinata webbii (assembly GCF_023053635.1). NCBI lineage: Eukaryota > Metazoa > Chordata > Lepidosauria > Squamata > Anguidae > Elgaria > Elgaria multicarinata. The sequence continues at coordinate 44,634,069 of NC_086174.1, forward strand.
TCTATAACTAAACATTCTTAGGGCAACTTGTAACATAAAGCAAGTTAAAAATTCAATCGCAATGACAATAAGAATAAAATAAAATACAGTGCAGCCATAGTATTCAGGAAAGAGAATAAAAAGTGGATTTACAGAGATTTAATGATCGAGCAGAGAAATCTTATGCTCCCTGTGAAAGCATCTCAGATACCATAAGACTTTGGGAGGGGGGAAGCAACACGGTTGCTGATCTTCCGAAGTCGCAACAATAGCCTTGGAAGAGCTTGGGGAGAGGGAGTGGGAGGAATAGTGGGTAGAGAAGGGTGAGAAGAAGAGATGCCAGGATCCACATGATCCTAAAGCCTCTTGAACACCCATTCCACCCATAAAAAGTTAGGTCAGCTAGACTAGCCCTAAGCCTATCTAGCTGAAAATGGAAAGAAAAGGTTTTTTTCACCCCTGTCTTCCCTCCATCCTGCCTCATTCCCGTTGGCAGGACATAGGATAGACAGAGGGCTCTGAGACTGGAGCCTTCGGTCTATCGAAAGGCAATCCCTTAGGGTTGCACTCTAATACATATTTAGAAGGTTTGGGAAACGAATATATATATAAAAAATCTCACCTGGTGGCAAAATGACAGAAGGGATGTGTTAATCAGCAAATAGTGAGCTCCGAGTTTGAAGTCAAAGCTTGTTCTAACTCAAGTCCATATCATGATTTTTGTATGAAAATCCACATGTATTTTTTGCATATATTTCCATATGTATGCATCCATTGTGCGCATCTTTGAAATGTATGCATTCTTCTCCCTTTGATTAAAGCATATTTGTGCATTTTTTTCAAAATTATATTTTTTCCATATGCATTTTCCAAATGTACGCATGCTGTTGAACTCATTGTGTGGAGATTTGTGAATCGCATTGAAGCTTAGAAATGTATGGATTTCAACTGCAGATTGTCCACACTGCTTCAAGTCCACATTCAATACGAAAGGTACAAACTGGATAAATTCTGATCTAAACAAACTGAAACATTTTTTTCATACATGCTTACAAAGTAGTTGCTAGGTGAGTCTCACTAGGAAAGACATTCCCTAACCTGGTGACACTTCTGAAAAGGCCCTTTCCACAGTAGCCATCCACCCCATTTCATGTAGACACAGGTGGGGAGGGGGAAAAATACTTCATCAAAGTATTTCTTTGTTTGTTTTACAAATTTACCCAATTCACACATCCCAAGTCTGTCAACAGTTTTGCAAGGTTTCAGATGCAGCTGATCTTGGGAAAACTGCACAGAAAAATGTACATATGTACAAAATGCACATATTTGAGAAATTTCAGCACTGTAAAGTATGTGGGGAAACCTTTACATTTTAAAATGCGCACAAAACATGTACATCAGTGTATACATTACAAAAAATATGCAAAAAAGTACACATTTCTGTACAGAATTTAAAATTAATCCAAATCCTCAACTCATGCAGAAATGGGATGGAATTATTGTGATCTCAAAAAAACCAAACAATCCCAGTGAAACTGAGATGGACAGATCAGTCCATTTCTAGTTAGTAGATGTGATCCTCCAGGTATCTTCCATAAATTGCTTTAATAGTCAAACCAAGCCCTTTGGACAGTGCCTGGAAATGGAGTGCAGGCCAGTGAAGATGACAAAAATACATTTCAGTGAACGTTTGGCCAGCTTTGGAGCAAGGTGTGTGATGCTTCTCCTGATTCTGCACTCATATTCTTCCAAATCATAAAGAGAAAAATCTCATGGTGCACAGCACAAATGCAAACATGGATTGTTTTGCACTTGTGAGGTTTTCAACTCCTTTCCCTTCATAATGAGTCTCTTTGCATGTACAATTAGTATGGTGCCACACCACTGAGAGGGCAATGTATATATTCAAGAAGTATTAACAGGGGCTATAAATGGGACTTGTCCCACATAAGTGGGACTTTTATAGCAGAAATCTAAGCTGTGCTCCTGTACTTGTACAATCACCTTTAAAACATTTTTTCTGACTCTTCCCTTGAGAAACAGTTCCATAGCCTAATAAATTTCAACATTAATTAATGTTCCCTCATGCACAGAATCTCACACGCCTTTCCTTTCTCTTTGAAGCTCAGGGGGAATGTTCATTATCTCTATCTGTCTTGCTCACCATTTCATACCAGGCTTATCAATGCTCCTTTGACTCACTCTTTTCTTCCCCCTTTTCCAAATGAGTTGAAAAGAGCATAATCAAATTAGGAAATAATAATGAGGCAACATGTACTGTGGGTTTCATCTGACAAGACAAATTCTCCAAAGGGCAGCTGGATATATGAGTGATGAGAAGACAGGATTCAGAAAGATGGGGAAGGAGTGGACTCTAATGAGAATTGTTTTTTGAAAAGGCAAAATTAGGACTGGGCTTGGATGATGTATTAAAAATTGAAAAGGAACCAAGCAGAAAATTCATGACAATTGGATTGCTGGCTAGTCTGGGAACTGTGAGATGATGATGATGATGATGATGATGTTGATAATAATAATAATAATAATAATAATAATAATAATAATAATTTCCAATTCATGGGCTTCAGGAGAAAGAGAGATGCTCCATTGGTATATACTGATGATGTTGCTGAGAGGGATGGGGAGAAAATGGTTTAGTTCCTATTTTAATACAAAGCAACTTAATTCACACTTCCTGAACTAATACACAAAGTTGTCCAAATTTTCACACTTCTCCAAATTTTGTGATGCAGTTCTGCCATCAAACAACATGTACAAAAATGCTTACATTAGGGGAAATTGTGTACAAAAATATACACATTAGGGGAAGGTAGCATAAAAGGCATGTATTATTGGATATTGCTTGTAAAAATGTGTGTATATGAAAATGCATATGAAATTTCATACTTAATTTTTTTTTTTTTTTTTTTTTTGCAAACTGATGTGGGGGGGCATGGGATGAACTTGTGCTTGAAAAACAAAACTAATGAGGTATGGATGAAACACCCTGTGTCTGCCCCATGCACCTCTCGTGACACTGTCGCTATTTACCTCCCATTCAACTCCCTGGACCAGCCGCTGAGTGGTCTGCGGGCACCCAGAAAGTGGGGCATGTCTGCCCAACCACTTAGCAAGATAGTTGTTTTATGTAAAAGGGCTTTTTCACAAATGGTGTCCGTAAAACTGCCGTAAATTTATGCAACATTACAGGCATGAATGGTCCATTCGCATAAAAGTCCTTTTATGCAAAATGAACCACCATTTTTAGGCAAAATGGTGGCTCCCTAACTGAAGGGTGGGGAAGCTGTGCACTGCTCACCGTGTGCCTGCATAGCACCCTGCAGCTCATCCTGGGAGCAAAACAGGTGCGTAAGGGGGCTGTGATGTCATCAGTCCACCTTAAGAATTCTGGGAAGGCATTGTGGAGATTGGCTTGTGAGGTGGGGCATTCTGGAATTCTGAAGAAAGTTTGGCTTTGGCACCCTCTCACGCCAACACTGAATTCTAGGGATCGGTGGATCTGTCAAGTTCATTTCATAGGCATCCTACTTTTACCAATTCCAAGTCTGCTCTGTGCTGGTTCTGTGCAGATATTATATATGTCCTCATCCTTATCCTCGTCTTCCTCTTATCCTCCGTCATTGCTCCCTCTTTCTTTGTTGCCAGGCAGGGAGCAAGTAGCATCTCCTGCTCCTCCTTCTAACCACCACCATTGTCTGGACCAGAGGAAGAGGCAGGTGAACAAGCAGGCTGTACAGGTGAAGAGGAAGACCAAGCGCAGGGAGCCCTACTGTGGTGTGGCCCCTTGGAAGGTGCCTCACCATGCCTACTCTTGGTGCCAGACCTGTCCCAGAGATCAGATTCTGTAATTCATAACTGTATGGGTTACCATCAATTGCCTTTCAGCCCATGGCAAAAAGATTGTGCACTGCATCTGTGCTTTGCTTTTGGGGGAGAAACAAAACAATGCTTGCACTTCAAACCAATCTTTTGCCCAGGCTGATATCTTTAAAAGACATCATATTCCATTGGGCAGAACATTCTAGAAATGTGGACCCTAACCCAAGAGGACCTCTTCTGCCCCCTAGCAAAAACTTCAATATCTCCAGGCTGAATAATATTTAGCCAAACATTTCACTTGTCAAAATTCATTATGCTCCTCATACTATAAAGGTGAGCACATGTTTCCTTGACTTTTGCCCTGGCAAACACAGCAACTTTCATTAAACTGTCATTCTAAATAGCTCTTCTAAATGCTCAACCGTATCCAGCGGTTGGATGCCTTTACACAAGGCGCTCTTTAAATCCACCCTTTCTAAGCTCCCCATATCAGGCTAAGAATAGATAGCAGCTTATCCCTTACCACAAGATGGAGAATGGGAATAACATAGCCAAACCAATTATCCTAATCAGTTTCCCCTTTGCTTCACTTTTAACTTTAATGTTGGAATGTTAACTTGTGAGTTATTCCATTGGTTTCAGACAGGACATAGATGCATTAAGTTCTCATCAGAAATAAGAGTGCAGTCCACAACAAACCTGAGAATTAAAAATTCCTCCTGGGTTTCCAAAGCTTTTTATTTCCTAATTTGGTTAATGATGCCACAGACCTAGTTAAATGTTGCAAAGAAGAAGAAGAAGAAGAAGCAGCAATTTATGTTGTGCTGTGCCCAAGAGATCAAATGGCATGTTACCGATATGTGCCCAAAGAACACACCAGGGGGTGTGGATTGTCAAGACAGAAATGAAAGAAGAGAGCTGGAATTAAATCCAGTTATAGGATTCATTAATATTTAGTGCTGAGAGAAAAATACCATATTAATCTTATTAGACTTGAACCACCAAAATCTGTAGAGTGGTGATTGTCAGAGATTGGGTGAGACCTCACTGGTGGTGCAAACAGCTTCCGGGGGTGGTATCAGCACCTCACAATGTGTGTGTGTGTGTGTGTGTGGTAGGGGTGAGCAACCTGGGGAGCACTCACCCTGTGAGTACTCACCCCACTACTGTTGGATACCCACCCCCACGAACTAGACCTTGTGACCCCCTGTGAAGTGCTTGTGAGCACTCAGCACCTGCCTGCATTGGCCCACTGCATTGATGGTGGCCACCATTAACCGAGCTGAGGGGAATGTGCACTTTCGCTCATGGAAAGCACGTGTATAAAGCCCCGATTGGAGCAGGGGGCAGGTTTAAAGGCCCTCTTCTCCTAGACCCAACCCGTCTCCTCTGACCACCAGTCACTGTGTGGTTTCCTGGATTTTGTGCAGTCCCCCCCACCAATTCTAAAAGGCAGAAATGCTTCTCCTAAGGCTAAGCCACAGGCAGTACGAGCTTCAAGCTAAAAGTATGCTGGTGTTTTGGCTCCACCCCCTTTGCCTTAAGCCCTGCCCACCACTGGAATCCAGATCCTGAGAGCTTCTTTGAAATGGAATTTGGGATGAAAGAGGCTCAACACCTCTGGTGTAAGGGCGTGGGGCATTGATTTTCCACAGCTTCCAAAGATGATGATGATGATGATGATGATGATGATGATGATGATAATAATAATTTTATTTCTTACCCGCCTCTCCATTTTGATTGAGGCAGGGAATAACAGTAAATGGTTAAATACATAAAATTGAATTAAAACATAATATACATTGTTAAAAACATCCTAAAAACATTTTAAAAACATCTTAAAATTCCACTGGATAGGCCTGCTGGAATTCTTGAATGCTAGTAGACTGTTAAGTTGACGAGTCTCCTCTGGCATGCCATTCCGCAGTATGGGAGCAGAGGTCCTCTGGGTAACAGTTGTTAATCTAGTTTTTGCTAGCTGAAGTAGATTTTTCCCAGAGGACCTGAGTGTGTGGGGCAGATTGTACGGGACAAGGCGATCCCGCAGGTAGCCTGGACCCAAACCATGTAGAACAATAGGATTCGGCATGGGAGAATCACTCTATTTCCAGTTAAGGATGGGTGAGAATATTGTCTGGTTTATTTATTTATTTTTAATTAGAACTTGCCCCAAATTTCTTCATAAATGTGATTGGAAAAAATTTGGGATTAGGGCTAAACACTGAATGACAGATTCATCCATCCAGAACCAGGGCTTTGAGTGCTCACCTCCTAATAGCCGGAGTTTGAATTGCTGTGTATTTGACAGTGTTGCTGGCAAAATAGCAGCTTGCTGAGAGGATGGGTGGTCCCATGGTACTTGCTGGGTAGTTGCCAAGCTATCCAGGGGCTTGTGTGGTGTGGCAAACATGGGCGGGTGGCGGCAGCTCTCTGGACACCAGGTGTAGTGCAGATGGGTGAGGATTTTGTTTGGGTTCATTTTTGTTCAGGATTTTCCAAAATCCACAAATTTCTTCACATGCCGGATGGAAAGAACTTGAGATTTTAAAAGATTGAGTGTGAGAGAAAGAGAAACTGAGAACTTTCTGCATCGCTATCTCTATCCCATACCATTCTCACAAGTGTTCAGCATCAGTAGGCCTGAGATTTTGGCATCAAGATGTCTGAAAAAGAAAATTTAAAAATTATAAAATTATAAATATGTGTGTGTTTTCATATTTGTCTTGTTTTAAACTATTTTCTCTAAAAAATATATATGCATTTGAAAAATGTACTTTGATTTATTTATTTTTGAGCTGAGAACTGGATCAAAACATTCAGGAAGCATAAATGTCGGTGGATAACTGCTCTGACCTTTTCATCTTAGTTGGGGAAGTGTGCGTCATCAGGTCACTTCATATCAGAATTACCAAAAAATTAACTCTTCGAGAATGCTCAGGAGAACTGATACACTCCCTAGGCTTGAGTAGGAAATCTATGCGTCATACATTCCCTGTCTACTCCATTTGCTGAGAATGCTTTGTAGCAAAGGGGATGTCTATTGTGATATACAATCCTGTCTTGTTTCTGGATTCCTCAGCATGTTGGAGGCGGAGATGAAGAGGCAACATTGCCATACCCTTCTGACCTCGTGTTAGCATGCAAAGTACCGTTCAGAATTGTGTTGCATTTCCCCCCCCCCTCCTCCTCCTCCTCGCATAATTGCGTGCCAAATCTGTATTTCTTATTATTCCAAAGAGGAATTCTAACTCAGTTCTGACAAATGAGCACTTTGGGTTGAACAAGAAAATATCCAAGTCCTCTGGGAGTCAACAAGTACAAGCCAGACCAGGGGGGATTCCACACGTCGTACTGAGGGCGCTTCCATGCGCCCCCAGTGTGCCCCCAAAGCGATCGTGTAGCTTACCTGGAAGAGACGAGGAAGAGGCGTCCTTGCCGCCGCCGCCCCCACCCACCTACCTCCTCGCCGGCCAGGTCGGAGAGCTCGGCCGAAGAAGGCAGGGTGGAGAGTTCTTCAGCCGAGCTCTCGGACCCAGCCGGCAAGGAGGTAGGTGGGTGGCGGCGGCGGCGGCAAGGACGCCTCTTCCTCGTCTCTTTGAACAGGCAAGCTACACAATCACTTTGGGTGCGCACTGGGGGCGCATGGAAGCGCCCTCAGTACGACGTGTGGAATCCCCCCTGTTCTCCCATATCTGAAGATTATCTACTTTTTCATGAAGTTACCTAATCTCGAGCCTATTTGCGAGACACTTTCTGAAACAACCCCCCGCCCTTCCCCAGAACGTAGTGCTAGTCGGCTGTGATTGATGGCGCCTCTGAAGAGGCTTCACACCTGAAATCAATGCAGACACATTTTCACTCTAGGATATTGATGACTCTTTGATTATCCCCAACACGGAGAGCGGAGAGAGGCCACTTCAATCTCTGCCTTGCTCCATCACATGGTGCATTCTTTCACAGCTGCTCTGCACTCCTAGCTCTGTTAATCATGGAACATTTGCCATGTGGGCCTGGTGGCAGGGAAGAAACAAAGAGCCAAAGGGGCTCTTAAAAACACACAAAATAAACCTGCAACACGGCAGGACTCGGCAATGTCCCAAGAGTTTTATCTGTAATCTGTGCTGCCGTCCCTGTGGGAGCTAGAAACTCTGGACAAACTTTAATTGGGGCAATCAGATCCAGAAATTGCTAAAAATTTACACAGAGTGGAGAGCTTGTGGTGTTGAGGCAACTACTTCTATGTCATCAGATCTGTGCAGCTGCCTCTAGCTGAGGCACTTCTAAAGCTCAGATCTGATCCTAAGGTGGGTTAGAAAAGGAGGCTAACCAGGTTTCGCACTGGCACCTGAACTCAGGGATGCTGCAGCCAAACTACCACCTATTTAAATGCAGGAAGGCAGAGCTACCAGGTTAATTCAAACACAGGAAGTATATCTGGGTTTCCAGTGAGAGATCATGGGATGTAAAACAAATGCAAGCACAAGTAAATATGACCTTGGTACAGCTAGGTTGCATTTCTCTGAACGTGAAATGAATCACCCACATGTTTAGTTTTTTAATGGTTTTTAATGCTTTATGTGTGTATGTTCTTTGTTTTAGAATTTTAAATTTTGCATACTCGTTTTTATCTTAATTTTAGAATTTCTGTAAACCGCCCAGAGAGCCTTGGCTATGGGAGCGGTAAGTGCAATAAATAAATAAATAAAATAAAATAAAATAAATCCACTGAGCAACTTGGAACTAATTAGGTTCATGGAACACAAATCAAGCGTCTTGTTTCACATTCATTTTGCACCACTTTCCTCTTTTTAAGAAGTTGCATTTTTCCCATCACAAAGTCCCGTCCCCCATTCTTCAACTCTTCTATGCTTTTGTCATCCCACCCCGCACACCCCACTTCCGATTGCTGCTTACAAGTGTGGGGACAGAGATCTCCTGTCGCTGAGGCAACCAGGCCAACCCTCCCTTACATTGTCACCTTGAAAGGAAAAACCATGAAGGAAAGATGACATCTTTATTCAGATGCATATTTAGGGCCGGAACTGATCTGATACCAAGCATGTCACTTGTGCCTGCATCTTAAATAATAATAATACTTAAAACACCTGTTTAAAAGACAAATATGGGTCCAAATTTTGTCAGCATTATGGTGAGTGGTGTGTGTTTGTGTGCAGGTGTAAACTTGCCCTAACTTGCTGTGCTCCTAATGAAAATCACCCCCCATACTATTAACTCACCATGGTGTGGGAGGAAAGAGTCGACTCTTCCCCTGTTGTTGTCCTGATGAAAATCGCCCCCACACCTGTTGTTATTATTGTTTAATAAAGAAAGGCACAAAGGCAAGCGATGAATTTAGGGCCACAACTAGTTCAAGCCTTCCATTCAGATCCAGTTCTGGATGTCATTCCTCTGCGCTGCATTATTCTCAGTTGCTGCATATGTCGAGAAATGTCCCAATACGGGGAAACATTGGTTCAGTTGCCTTGACAATGGCTTTGCATGTTCCCCACAACACCTGCCCCCTTGCAGACAGTTGCACCACTTGGTAAAAGGGTGTCGAAAAGGGGGAGCATTCCGTGTGACAAAAATATTTTTGAAACAACCCCCCTTTCAGCTCAGCACTATTATACAAGCATATTTCTGTCATTCCCTTGTGCTCTACAAATCTTTTCTCTTTCCTTAAAATTCCTTCTCTGTAAATCCAATTCTTTGAGGAAAACAGTAGGGGCGGATCCGCATGTCGGCCTCAGAGCGCATTTATGTGACTCTAGGGCACCCCAGAAACGATAGTCTGTACTTGCCTGTAAAAAGAAACTGGGAAGAGACGGAGACAACGATGACGACGACACCACCCAGCTCTCCCTGGCCGGCTCGGAGAGCTCTTTTTGAAGAAGGCGGGAGTAGATAGCTTCTTCCACTGTCCACCCAACCTTCTTCCGCCGAGCTCTCCGTCCCGGTCGAGGAGCCGGCCGGGGAGAACTGGGCGGCAGCGGTGTCTCCGTCTCTTCCTAGTTTCTTTTTACAGGCAAGTACAGACTATCGTTTCTGGGGTGCCCTAGAGTCGCATAAATGCGCTCTGGGGCCGATGTGCGGATCCGCCCTAGGTTCACCTTCTCTGTAGGGATGGTATGAACACCCGACTGGGTCTAGGAGTCCTCACAGACCCTACTTAGAGAGTCTCCGCCTCCGCTCAGTGAGCAGTATGAGCTCCTGTCTGTTACCAGACCCTTCTGTCAGTGCCCAGAAGTAATCTTTCCCTTCAACAAGTCACCATTTGTATAAAATGGTGGCTTGTGATTTTTCATGAATAAATTCTTAAGCAACTGGTGGCCATAAGGCCATTTACGCATCATTACAGCTGTAAATGGACCATTTATGCCTGTAGTGTTGCGTAAATGGCTGCTTTATGGCCACCACTTGTGTAAGAATCAATTTACGCAAAAACACGAGTTGCTGTTTTCCACAAGTGGCGACTTACTGAAGGGAAGTATGGCTGCTGGGCAGTCACAGACGGGTCCAGTAAGGGCTGGGGGCTCACAAACAGGTCTGGGAGGGGGCGAGTAGGGGTGGACTGCCTGAAGAAACTGGTCATAGGCAAGTCCACCCAGTCCTACTTCTCTGTTCCATCTACTTCAACTTAACCCTCCCCTCATCTGTCCTTCTTACTCCTTCATCTCCCTATTCAGGTTATTGTTCTCTTGTCTGACTTGTAATAACGCTAAGTCCTCTGGGGAGGGATCACATCGCTTCTATATAATACCCTAGCATGCTGCTGCCACCACACAAATTTTTAAACAGCAGCAATTAGTCGTTGTGGATTAGCCTTTGCTCAGTGAGATAATGGCTCATCAAGAAAGAATGCTGGAAATGGAACCACTGATTAACATGCTTACTTGTTTATGCTTGGAGATGTACAATTTTGTTTGGGGAAATTCACCTACTGCTGAGGGAAAAAAATTCCAGGAAGAACAAATGTGACATAGATTAAGAGTAATATATGAACACAAGGAGTGATCATGCTAGTTTAATGTGGAAATTGGGCAGCTCATTGTGCTATACTTTTCTGATTATTCGGGGCAACTGAAAGAGAGTGAAGAAATTAATGTAGCCAACTTGTACATGCAAATAATGTTTATGTGAGTGGTCTACTGGTGTGGGAAATTGTGGCTCTTTGCCTTTTATTACAAACCCATCTCTTTTTTTTTCCTAATCATGGAGGAAGGGCTATCCTCTTCCATGAGTCCTGTTCTTCAATATAGACTCACACGTAAGCAGCTATTTACTTAGGGGTAGATGTATATGTCATGTTTGCTTTTTCCTGCATTCGTTTTTTAAAAAACAATATCTCAGTGTCCTTCCATCCTGAATACAAAGAAGTTTGCAAATATTGGTAAATTCTTATAAAAACTAACTGAAATGAAATTTTCACCCTTCTGCCCTGGCCAAATGCAATAGTTAGAATTACTCCTAGGGTTGGGCAAACTCACCCACATCCAATTCATCGGATGTTTGCCCTGCTGCTGCTGTCCACTGCTGCTTGTTGGGCCTCACAAACCTCTTCTGAGACTCAGTGAGGCCTGACAAGTGTTTGGCAGCTGTCTGCCGTGACTCCGGAAATTGCACACTTTCCCCATTGTGCAAATGGCAGCTGCAAAGGCCCCATTTACTTACTTTTCGGATCCTCCATTGTGGCACAAAATGGAGGCTCCAGGTGAGGGCAGATGGCTGCCAACCGCTCATCAGGCCACACGGGCACCCGGAGTGTGGGTTCACGAGTGCGCCCGGCTGTGTCCAGGGGTGGACTTGGGGGAGCCTGTCATTCTCCCTAACCCAGTCGGGCACCCGCAACATCCCTAATTACTCCCAGCATAGAGAGGTTCCTGGTGCACCTGCCTGCCATGTAACTGATAAAGATGAGGAGCCTCTCAGAGGAAAACTTGTGTATTCTTGTGTATTCCCTGTCAACTCTAGTTCACAGGGAATACACAAAGATTCAAAGCCAAAGTAATAAAACCTTAGCAGTCAAAGGCCTGGGCCTGGATGGAAGAATCTGTCCATTTCTATTCCTCCAACATTCAGAACTTTTAATTGTATGTTCTTTCTGTCCTGAATATGAAGTAATCAGATTTATTTATTTATTTGGCAAATTCTCATTAAAAAGCAGTTTCTCACCCATCAATATATTTACACGGGTAAGCTGGGTAGAGGGATTTCTGTGACAGCTTTATAAAACAAGGTCGGGATTGTGGCCAAGGACTGAAAACAACTTGGCTTACTTTATGTGTAAAAATGATAGCAGTAAAAACGAATTAACATTGATATTAATTCTTTCTCAGGGAGTGCCACAGAAGGTCAAGGCAAGGAAAGAGGGAGATAGTGGTAGCATTTGAAGAAGGGCTGCTCAGGATGTGGCCTCAGGAGTGAGAGAAGGACGAAATGTCTTACAGGCTCAGGATGTCTGTGGTGACAACTCCACAGAATACAATCATAGAATACAAACACAGCAAGGCAGATGTAACAGCACCTCTGGCTTTCATGCTTTATGATCCAAGACAACCAGCAAAGGCATCCGCGTCCTCTCAGAATTTAACAAGGCTTATAGGTGCTGGCTAATTCCTATCTCAAATGAAGTTTGTGTGAATTAAAAAGAAAGGATTAAAGTATGATTAATCCAGAGCAGCTAGTTTCACACTTCAGCTGAGGTAAGAAGATGGACCTGCTGTTTGTTTAATCCAAGAGTGTGAATGAAACTTTCAGCTGAGGAAGGGGGGGAACAATTCATGTTATTCTTCCATAGGGGGACATGAAAGAAGTAATGTTTATTGGTATTATTTTTTACTGACAATTGAACCTTTTCTGCAGACAATGTAGCAGTAGGGAGTAAGGTGGGAGATGAGAGGAATGGACAGACGGGATTGTAGACTTCACTGGAGGCATTTCAAATAGTTAACTCTCATTTAGACAAAACACTACTGAGAGTGCTGTTTATACTGAATGCATTTTCTGTGATGTAACTCACTGCTTGTCATGCACCATAAGAACCATGGGTGGCAGGCCACAGGGCCAGTCTTTATAGCGATATACAAGAAGTTTGTTTTTGCTCCCAAAACATGAGAGTGTGTCCTGTCCAGAACTCCTAATGTGATTGCTAGCATGGCCATGCGTCCGTCAAAAATGTTAGTGAATTGCCAAACATGTGCTCGCATTCGATTTGCACAATTGTCCTAACTCCATGCAAATGCCCTAAATTTATGAAAATGCCCTCAATTTATTCAAATTTCCCTGTAAACTGAATCAGTCCCATTTTATTCTATGGAAGAAATTTGCATAAATTGAGGACATTTGTGTAAATTTACAGCATTTGAGTAAATTCAGGAAATTTGCACAAATCAAATGGGGAAAAGTTGCACAAATCTCCCGTTGGATCGCTGTTTGATTTGTGCAATGTTTCCATTCGCACAGAGCGAGCAGCGCTTGCAAAGGCAAACGGGAATCGGGCAGGGGACGAGCAGCCACATGATGTTTGGAAAATCCTGTGCTCCCTAGCATCGCTCACTCACCCATTCCTAGTCTTCATACAACTGCAGAAAATGTTGCTTTACTCTGCTGGTGTTGGATGCAACACAAAGGTGAAATATCAACCCGATGTTTGTTCATTAACTCTCACATGTGTTATTATGACTGACAGGCTGTTTCAGTCTACAGAAAATTCAAAGCTACAAGTGGCAGTTACCTTTGTAGATTATTATTATTTGATAATGTATTATTATAATTTAATATATTCACATAACACTTACCATATATGTGTAGCAGTGGATGTGTGTTATAGACACTGTTTAGATTGACCTATTCTGCTGGTTGAGAAACATCCCTATGTCCTGCCTTAGATTAGTCCACCCCAATGGAAGCCTAATCACCTCTAAAACAGCCATGATTGTGTGAAACTATTTGGACTATAACTGTCAAGAAGAACATGCCTTTTTCTAGGAGCTGCCAGCAGTATGGTTACAAAAGTAAGGCTGGCAGAAGATACCTACACCTTCCTTATGTCTCTAGAGTAGTCCAAACTATTCTTGGCTGACATTGGCAGTTACTGAGAAAAGATGGCTTTGGGGGTGCAATTAACTCAGAACATGTGGAAGAAAAGCTAAAGATGAATCTGTCAGTCAGCTTGTGACTAAATGACAGCAATTAGGAAGAGAGAGATTAGGAGAGGAAACCAAAGTTAATGCTTTACAGTTGAAAATAATGCCCGTGCATTCATCTATCTGTTTTGGAGTTAGGGATTGGAGCAGAGGTGAGCAATACATGGCACGTGGCCCACATGCAACCCCCACTGCCCTGCCATACCCTACTGCCATGCCACCAAAATCCAAGGCAGCAAAAAATAATAAAAAATAAAAAATAAATGGTTCTAAGTGTGCAAAATGTGTCCCTTTTTTATCCCTCCCCTTAGGAGTTTGTTGCCAATATTTGGTGGCAATCCATCAAGGTTTTTTTTATTATTATTGGCATGGCATCAGGAGTGTGGCTGGGGGTGGTGTGCTGAGGACTGAAAGTGACTCCCCAGACCCAATAACCACAAATTTGCCCACTACTGGATTAAAGGATTTCTAACGATTTGTTCTATGTTCACGTGTAACAAATTCCGGTTCAACTAGAAGAAATTCTAGAATCAAGTTTAGAATTGGAGCATGTGCCACTGCTTTAAGTTCCTCCTGTTTAAATACACCTCTCCCATGTTATACATGGGTATAAACAAAACACTGCAAACAAGCAATTGGTGTGATTTTCTGTATGGTTTCATCAAGCTTCTTTTTGTACAGTGTTTTGGTAATATGCAAATTCTCTCCTGAGCATTGGTAAAGCACCACACAAAAAGAATGTTTATACAAGCATATGAACAATCATATAAATTTATAGTATATCAATGTTTAACTGTGGTTCTCAGGCAGATCCCTCACCCTTTTCAATTAAAGGACAATAATAAACCTTTTCAATGAAGGAACAATGAAAGACTAATGGTACATAAATAGTGGCCATCGTGACTTTCTCCTGACCAGCCATCGTTTCCTGGCTTCTGTGACACCCCCCCCCCAATTCTAGATGGTTGAAATGCCTCTCCAAAATGTAGTTATTGGCAATAAGACCTTGAAACTAAAATATGATGGTATCTTTAGTGCTTTAGCTCTGGTCCCTTTGCCTTTGTTCCCACCCCATTTTTGCATTCAGCTCCACCCACAATTTATTTATTTATTCATTCATTTCTATACTGCCCAATAGCCAAAGCTCTCAGGCAGTTTGCAACAATTAATAAGACAATAACATACAGCATTAAAAATACAGCATCAAAATATAAATATCCCCCTCCCAAATTAAAAGATTAGACCACTAAAACCAGTTTCAATAAAATACTAGGATTGTTTAGATAACTGGCATAAATGCCCCATCATATGCCATCAAATGCCTGAGAGGAGAGGGGAGTCTTGACATGGTGCCGAAAGGATGATAATGTTGGCGCCAGGCAAATAAAATTCAATCTGAAACCGAACCTGGCTTTGGGCTGAAAGAAGTTCAACAGCCCTACCATACTGGAAAGGTTGCGGGGAGGATCTCATTTCATTTCATTGATTACGTTTCTGAACTGCCCAATAGCCAAAGCTCCCTGGGAGGCTTAAAAAAGATAAACAACCTTACAAATACAATATTGCACCAATACAGTATGAAACCATTTACATACTAAAAGAAAACACACATACATTTTTAACCATCAACAATAAGAAATCCCTGGATCCGATTAAAAGCTTTATCATATGCTGTAGATCGTGCTGAAAAGATAACAATGTTTGCCACAAGCAGGCCACACTGGGGAGATCTGATGCCAGAACTGGTTTATTAAAAAAATAAAATAAAAAATGGCACATATTCAGGGCTGAGCTGCTAAACAAGTTTTCGCTATTTATTTTTTAATTGTCCTTTGAAGTATTGTTGAAACAAATTAAGCTTTAAATATTTGTCTGCTGCTGCTTAGTGCCTCTGTCAGACTCCTGCTATGTTTGCCTTCCTAACACTCCTGCTATATTCACGTACATTTTAATCTGATTTCACTCTTTTCTTTTCTTTAAAGGATGATTCCTGCTACGAACAAGGCTTTTGTCGTGAATAACCTTGTGTCCGGAATGGGCTACGATCTTTGTGTTCTGGCCATGTGGGATGACACTGCCACTACACTCACTGCTACCAACATTGTGGGCTGTGCCCAGTTCTACACCAAAGAGGACTATCCCCAGTGCCAGTCCATGCACAGCCAGTTCCTGGGTGGGACCATGATCCTAATCATTGGAGGCATCATTGTGGCCACTCTGCTGGTGTTCATCGTCATACTCATGGTCCGCTACAAGGTTTGCAACAACGCCCCGGGGAAGATGGCGAATGTGAGCAATGTCTATTCGCAAACCAACGGATCCCAACCAGTCCAGAATGGGGTCCTGCCGCAAGTCAACCCCAAAGTGGTGGTCAGGAATGAGCTCATGGAGTTTAACTGCGAGTCTGCGCACAGCAGCATCTCCTCTTCCTCTAGCTCTGTGAATAGCCGTGACTGTGATGGCTACAGCCTCCAAAGTGAGCAGGGCACATTGTCCAGCAAATGGAGGCCCCCGTCGAGGTCAAAGCACAACAACATTGATCGGCTCATGGGAGCTTTTGCCTCTCTGGAACTGAAGTGCCAGAAAAAGGAGGACACCCTAGACTCCAGAACTTCAACAGTGGCCCGTCACTCAGACAAAGAGCCACTGCTGGGCCAGCAGGAATCTAAGTTCCGTAGCCTCCTCATGTTACCGCTGGAGGGGAAAACTAAACGTAGCCATTCTTTTGACATGGGGGACTTTTCCACCTCTCAGTGTTGCAACTACCCAAAAAAGATCACGAACATTTGGACAAAACGTAGCTTGTCAGTGAATGGGATGCTTTTGCAGTATGATGACAGTGACCTGACAGGGGCAAAGGGGACATATGGGAGCTCAGAGTGGGTGATGGAAAGCACAGTGTAAATAAGAGTTGCCCTCCATTCCATTCTTAGTCCCGTCAAGCATAATAATAAAGTCCATGATTGTTAAAAAAAAAAAAAAAAAGGCCATAAATACGATGGGAGAAAACACAGAGACACATGCGCATACTCAGC
This sequence comes from Elgaria multicarinata webbii, assembly GCF_023053635.1. Lineage (NCBI taxonomy): Eukaryota > Metazoa > Chordata > Lepidosauria > Squamata > Anguidae > Elgaria > Elgaria multicarinata. The sequence goes on from NC_086174.1 coordinate 44,651,068, forward strand.
CGTATCTTGGTCAGTAAATATTAAAATTAAAAACAAGAAATAAGTGGGATAAGAGAGGGTAATGACATGTCAATAGGTAGCGTGAGGAGTTGATGAAAGGCCCCCAACACATGTGTTATGTATGTGTGAATGTCTCAAGGAAAACACTGGTAGCATCCAGTGCTTTCCCAGTCTCCTGGTGAACTGTCGAACACGATTAAATGAGGATTAACACAGGTTAAGCGATGCGTATTTAACTCAAAGGGGAATTCCTTCCCTCTTCATTTTCTCATTGTCTGCGAAGAACACTCCCATGGAAATAAGGCTGACAGGAGGATCACCTCAGCTGCTGCTGCATAAAGACAACATCTGGACAAAATGAGTGTTTGCACTCAAAGCATCTTCTCAGCATAATCACCTTGTGGTATCAGCAACCTGTGGAGGTTCTCTTGCCAACGTTTGGTGGAAGATATTTTCCTCCCAGGAATAAAAAAGGGGGGTTTCTGGGTTTTGTTTTTGTATTTTTGCCTTTATTTGTTATTTCCCCAACTAAATGGTTTTGGCAGCTATTGGGAATATTTATTTATTTATTGCATTTTTATACTGCCCAATAGCTGAAGCTCTCTGGGTGGTTTACAAAAATCAAAAGTCCAATTTTTAAAAGTCCAATTACCCAATAAGCTGCATGACGTTCCGCCTCCTCCTCCCACCTTATATCCTAGCAGGGGTGGGGGGAGGAATACATTAGGGGCTAATATTTTTTAAAAAATATTATTTTCCACACACACACACACACACCTGTCTGTTTATTCATGGTCTGCTGTTTGTCAATGTGCAAGGTGGATTGCCACAGGTTATTGGTCAACAGGAGGAGGCAGTTTGATATCAGAGACAGGGAGACATCCAGTTTTCATAATCAAAGGCGGGGTGGGGGAGGGAGAGAGAGAGAAAGCTGTTCCGGCAACCTCTTCACAAATTGCTTCTGGCCAAGGTTATGCAGTCACTGTTTGTTCAACCGAGCAAGAAAAATGCAGGCTCACACATACCATTGTGAAGAGGGGGGAGGGAAACAAAACAAAAATCAAGGCCCTCATGCTCACTCAGTACCACAAGATGCCATGTAATAATGTCAGTCACAACCAGGGCATGGGGTCTGAGGCCTTTTGGATCTGAGGCTTCCCCCCTTGTTGATGGGGATGTTCCTCAAGAGCCACGGAAAACTAGACCAACGGCAGAATAGGGAATACCTATCCCCGGTCCAACCGTTCTGCGTCTTCTCCTTCCCTAGTCCCACATCACATTCAAGTGTCCCTTTCTCTTGCCAAGGTCCTTGCCCATATGCAACCATCCATTATGGATTGTAAACTGATCATCAATGGCATTGGTGGGAGCCTTGCCACAGGCCCTGGGATGGTTCTGGGGACATGTGTTCTTCCCTCACACCCTACTCCATCATGACAACTGTGAATTTTCAGCATTTAAAGCAGTGAGAGTAACTGCTTTTAATTCAGATACATTTCCCGTATTTGTTTGCTCCCAAGGATCTGTCCACCCAGAATCTCTTCCAGAAATTGCACATTATTTATTATTTCAAAGGGGTGTGCAGAAAAAGATTGTAAAGTGCAAAAGAAATATACACACACACACACACAATCTCTATGTGTTATTTATTTATTTTTTAAAGAAAAAGCTCAGAGATATATTGTGACATGGCTGTGTATTTGATCTTGTTATTTGTCATGTTTCCTATTTGAAGTTTTAGAAAATGACATCCTTGTGATCAAAATATTTTATTTCCCCCCTCTCTTTTGCTACAAAATGTACAGTAAAAAGAAAAGAAAGAAATCCTTATTGGGAACATTGAACCTCCTTTCTTTCATTCATTTATTTTGATGGTTTGTTTTGAATACTAGACCAAGAATATTTCTAACAAAAAGAAAGCACCTGTGAAATTGTACATTCCTCCAGATAGGTTACTTGCAGATCACAAGAGCTGTCATTTCCGTACATGAAATAACCCTTGACTGTAAATAACTCAGTCCAAATTAAGGCCTAATCTACACCAAGCAGGCTATAACACTATGAAACCGGCATGAAAGCAGTATATAAAAGGCAGGAGCCACACCAAGCAGGATATAGTGGTATAAAAGCAGCATATGGAATGTGTCAATGGGCCCCAACAGTTGTCAGTGCACTTCAATACCACTATAAAGCAGTAGTGTGACTCCTGCCTTTTATATGCCACTTTCATACCACTTTCATAGTGCAATATCTTGCTTGGTGTAGATTAGGCGTAAATGTTCCTATAGGCATGCACAGAGGAGCTATACTTTTATTTCCTTTCTTACAGTGCATTAGGCCCTGATTTGGATTGGGACCATGGTGCTTTGGGAGAGGAGGGTTTAAGTTTCTCCCATCCACCCACTTTTGTCACAAAATTCCACTTTCCCATGGAAGGTGGTATTTAAAAAAGAAAGAAAAAGCCTCCATTGGAAGGGGTCTTCAAACCACAACCTATGAGGAATGATTGAAGGAGTTGGGTATCTTTAGACTGGTGAAGAGAAAATTAAGGAGGAACATGACAGTGGTCTTCAAATATCTTAAAGTATGTTATGATATTGTCACAACTGCTGTTTGCTGTCTTGAACATAACCATAGAAGGCACTTGATGTGGAAAACCAATACAATGCTTGTGTGTCAGTATTCCCATCAAATTCAACTCACCTGTAAATCATAGGTGTTCAGGTCATTCAAACTGGAGCACTTATCAGTGTACAGGAGTGACCTCCTCATGACCCAACTTACATTTGATTACCACCCATCAGCACCCATAATGTCTCCTGTGTCTGGGAAGAAACACCTGTCCTCATGGCACAAATATCAACTCTTCTTAATTGTCTCCAATCCAGCCTTGTCAGACTTAAAGGTGGTGGCATCTGTGTAAATATATTACATTGTGCAGACATTAGAATCCATTTACTTCCATTCCCCCATCACCAGCACAGTCAGTGAATTGTCAACCCTGGGTTATTACACAGAAATCACTGCTGGGCATCATGAGTACTGACTTTTCTGCACCGGTTTTTAGAATAACAAAGAGTCTCCTGTTACAGCATTGCAAATGCAGATTTGATCCCTCAAATTGTTCATTAGGTAGGGTGACCATATGAAAAGGAGGGCAGGGCTCTTGTATCTAACAGTTACATAGAAAAGAGAATTCCAGCAGGTGTCATTTGTATATATGGAGAACCTCGTGAAATTCCCTCTTCACCACAACAGTTAAAGCTGCAGGAGCTATACTAGAGTGACCAGATTTAAAAGAAGGCAGGGCACCTGCAGCTTTAACTGTTGTGATGAAGAGGGAATTTCACCAGGTTCTCCATATATAAAAATAACACCTGCAGAAATTCCCTTTTCAATACAACTGTTAAAGATACAGGAGCCCCGTCCTCCTTTTCATATGGTTACCCTACATTAGGGCTGTGCATCGCTGTGGGCCCAAATCCAAGCTGAGGTAAGCCAATTTAGCCTGCCTTAGCTCAAATCCAAGTCAGGATCAGATCAGGCCAAGGTGGTATGAAGCTGTTTGGTCTGCCTCAGAAATACTTCTGAAATGGCCCTTTATGGCTGCTGTACTTTGAGACCTTAGACTTAATAAATGGCAGGGGGCCCATCCTCGTTGAAAATGACAGTTCTTCTCGAGGACAGGCAGCTGCTGAGGGACTCAGGTAAGTCCCATGGGAAGGCAGGGGCTGCAGCTCTGGGTTTGGGAAAGTGAGCTGGAAAGGGGGAGTCCATTGGACTCCTGGTTGGCATCGAACCTAGAAAACCTCAACAGCCAACCCTCTTTGGGTGTCCAGGTCTTGTTTCAGATCCAGATCCAAAGTGGGTTGCCCTAGGCCTAAAGCACCCTGAGTTGATTGGGGCTGATTTGGAAGTGTATCTGGGGGGTCCATGCACAGGCCTGTTGCTTATCTCCTCAAAGAGGAAATAAACACCTAGAAGGTCATCACTGATTCATTTTATATTATGTCCCCAAACACCTAACCCAGCTACATTTCAGGAAGTAGCTAGCTGAGCAATGTTGCAAATCTATTTATTAAGGGCTATTTGACCATTTCTGACGTTGGAGGCCACTCAACAACAGAACAATAAAGGGGGGAAATTACCATGAATAGCATTTCTATTGCCTCTGTTCCTATAACTTTCTGCCCAGAGAGCCTATTTCACATAGATATAGATATATAGATTATAGATTGCCTGTTGCTGATCTGTATGTTTTTTCTGTTGTTTCTAATTATTTTTCCCAGACCAGAAAAAAAGGAGAGAGAGAGAGAAGAATCATTGGAAACTGCTTGTTTCAAAATGGGCCACACACACACACGCTCAGACACATACATATCCTCCCCATATGCATGCGTCAGCCCAAATGAAATATGCTTCCAACTCCAAATCTCTTCTCCAGCATTAGCTGTCACAGAAGATGCTATTATACCACATAGCACCAGATATTACTCTCTTGTTACTGCACATTTTGCAGAAGTTGGAAAACACTACTGTTGTATATGGATGTGTATGCACATCTCATGCCACCAACAGCTGATTCACAGCTGAATGTCCATCACCTGATGCTGAACCTGTGAGTAAGCCATCACTTGCATGGATGGAGGAGCCAACCACAGATCTAACGCCAGAATCGCAAATAGAACTTCTGTATTGCCACAGTGCTTTACAGTTGAGTCAGTTCACAAAATCATCTACCAGTCATCAGGTGTAAGAGAATCACATGCAGGAGAATCAAGTGGTGATGTACATGTGACAGCCCGAGTCCACACAGTGGCGTGTTTTCTTTTGGTATTAGTTGGCAAAGGAAAATTGCTCCCATTTAATGGAATAGTAGTAGAAAATGAATACAAAGAATGACTGGAATGGTTTTCTTATTTATAATGATCTAGCTGTGAAATGGAGCAATGTTCTGAAAGATATTGCCCTGCATTTCAAGGCATAACTGCCTTTTCGAATTCTCACCAAAGGTTAAAGTTTATTTATTTATTTATTACACTTATATACTGCCCCCATAGCCAGGGCTCTCTGGGCGGTTTACAGAAATTCTAAAATTAAGATAAAAACGAGTATACAAAATATACAATTCTAAAACACAGAATGTACACACATAAAGCATTTAAAAACCATTTAAAAACTAAACATGTGGGTGATTAAGATGTGCCGCCATATGCCTGGGCAAAGAGGAAAGTCTTAACCTGGCGCCGGAAAGATAGTGTTGGTGCCAGGTGAGCCTCGTCAGGGAGATCGTTCCAGAGTCTGGGGGCCACCACCGAAAAGGCCCTGTCCCTCATTGCCACGCTAAGAGCCTCTCTCGGAGTAGGCACCCGGAGGAGGACCTTAGATGTTGAACATAATGACCGGGTATATTCACGTTGGGAGAGGCGTTCCGTCAGGTATTGTGGTCCCAAGCCGTGGTTGTTGTTAGGGTTCTATGGGTGAATTTAACACAGTTTTTTGCTACATAAGGATGTTCAACTTTTGAATGTGAATTTTCCTATTTCCCAGGACATCTTTATTCCCTTTTGCACCACAGGGGCCATCAAATATATACAAAGATTTGATCCAAATATGTGAATGCAATAGACATATATTAGAAAACAAAACATTTACAGTTAGGGCTCATCTACACCAAGCAGGATATTCCAGGATGAAAGTGGTATATAAAAGGCAGGAGCCACACTACTGCTTTATAGCAGTATTGAAGTGCACTGTAGGATCTACACTACTGCTTTATAGTGGTGCTGAAGTGCATTGACAACTGTTGGGTCCCATGACACATCTACATCAAGCAAGATATAACACTATGAAAGTGGTATGAAAGCGGTATATGGTATGTGTCAATGGGCCCCAACAGTTGTCAGTGCACTTCAATACCACTATAAAGCAGTAGTGTGGCACCTGCCTTTTATATACCACTTTCATAGTGGAATATCCTATTTGGTGTAGATGAGCCCTTAGACTCATCAAGCCTGAATGCAGTTCATTGCTGGCAAACCCAAGTTCATCATCTGTAATATATGAGATGGTCAACAACCCCAAATATGGAAAGGATCTAAATGAATGTCACATTTATTGCTTTTGGCCAATGGTCTTTGCATAAAACAAACAACAATGATACAATCACCAACAAAAGAAAACAAAAGAAATTACAGAAGTTAGTCATAATGCATATAAACATATTGCATGTAACACATGATACACAAAATTTAAAAGTTTGAAGGTATGGAATAGCATGTCATGGGTGATGCATATGTGGTATAATATAAATCAGATATGGTCAAATGTGATCATCTCCTTTACAGTTGATGGCTATCTCTGCTATGTGTTTCTTTCTGATCTTTTTGGCAGCTGTGGCAAACAGAGCTACGTGCCAAGGAACATACATTTAGAACCCCCTTCAGAATTATTTTTTGAGAATGTTTGCAGGCTTACCCAGAGATGTATTATCTGCCTTGATTAGGTTAGAAACTTGTGTGCTGAGTACTGAGAGCCAAATAGACAGAATAATAATATGCTATTGGTTTAAGGTACAACAGATGGATAATACTAGGCTACCCAAAAAATGTTTGATAGAATTATCTTATGGATTACCAACTAAAAATTGGGTGCACCATGCTGCTCAACTTACCATTAAATATGGTTTTTCACTGACAGAGCTTAAAGGCTTCCCATCAGATCTACAAAAACGTTGATCTACCTGTAACCAGATGTACAAATGATGTACATTATATATATTTTCTTCTTGACATACAAACGATGTATATGTACATCAAGAAAGAAACATACTGGAACGTTGTACTGAGTCGGGTCACTGCTCCATCAAGTTCAGTATTGTCTACGGTACATTGACTGGTAGTAGTTCTCCAGAGTTCTCAGTACTACCTGGAGATGTCAAGGATTGAACCAATAACCCACCAGTCCTAGACTGTATACAGATACAGGAAGAGCTGTAACTCTTTCTGTATCTGTACACACTTTAGGACCTAGCAAAATTCCAGAAGGTTCACAACCACCGTCAATAGGATTGCCAGATACCAATGGGCACAAGACTTCAGTCTTTTAAGAGTTCTGGAACATTGCAATGTTTTTTCAGGTATTGCAGTCATTTCCTGCACTGTGCAACATGAGAAGAGACCCATTTTGAACTTTTGCCTCCCTTCAGATTTGGAAGTATGTAGTCCTCACAAGAAATGCTCTTACATAGACATTTCTTCTGAAGAGTCTCTGCATCACATTGCACTCTGAGTCATGTGAATGCATTTTGAAATAACCCAGTTCTGCTTTCCCTTGCAACTGAGGCCTTAGCTAGACCTACCGAATAATCCTGGATGGAGCAGGGGTGATCTCGTGTTGCGATTAACGCGAGATCTCGCCCTCGTTTACACATTAGACGCGACGACCTCAGGAAGAGAGGCGTTGCACCCACCATTTTTAATTTTCTTTTAAAGGGGACGGAGCACATGAACGCTCGTGTGCAAAGATAAGGGCTTTTTACTAACGCTCCCCCCACCCTAGCCCCGATTGGCGCAGCTCTCGGCTCTGTGCAAGTAATTGAGAGGAGGCAGCTCAAGCCACAGCAACGGGACACACCTTCCACGGTCCTGGGCTCAGCCTGGGACCACGGAAAAAGTGGGCCCAAAGTGTAGGGCTGTATCCCGGGGCCAGGGAGGGATGATCCCTCCCTCATCCGGGGATCCCCTGTGCATCATCTGGACACACAGGGACAATGCCGGAGTTCGTCCCGGGATAAAGGCTGGTCTAGCTAAGGCCTGAGTGATTTGTAGCTATTTTTATAGCATTTGCCACATAGGAATAAGGATGGGGGAGAAATTTATTCATGTGAACTTCCCTAAGGTCACACTTTTGAACAAATATGCAAACCTAATCTCAGTTATCCTTCAAAATTCACACTTCTCTGAATTTTGCAATCGTTCATTCATGTATTTCATCCATTACATTTTTATACCACCAATAGCCAACACTCAAAACAGTTGAGTTCCCAATCAAAAATGAGTACAAAAATGTATATTAAGGGACGTCCAAAACATTAGGAAAATTGCTTCAAAAATCTATATGTTGGGCAAAATTGTGAACAAAAAATGTGTGTATAAGAAGAAATGTGCACAAAATTCACAAAACCTCTCATGCAAACTTTTGCTTTTTTCTCAAAGTATCTGGTCAAGAGGGCAGGGCTCCTGCAGTTTTAACTGTTGTGAAGATGAGGGAATTTCACCAGGTGCTACATGTATGCAAATGACACCTGCAGAAGTGCCATTTTCTATACACCTGTTAAAGATACAGGAACTTTGTCCTCATTTCCATATGGCCACCCTTGCCTCTGGTAAGTGGGGATCTATGGCTTATTAAAGAAACGAGTTTGCATTATATCAACCTGTAATTCTAAAATTGTAACTAGACACTGGGTAGTATCCAAAACTACTCTTGTACGAACAGCAAGGATCACTAGTTAGGAATGTATGAAGAGTTCATTCCAGTTCCATTTTGAACAAGATTTATCGAATTTACATCTTCAGGACTGAACATGGACTCAAACACAATGTAAGGTTGCAGTCTGTATGTACAGTATCTGAACTTGCAATGTAATTTGTGTGTGTGGGGGGGAAACCCCTGAAAAATGTGTTCAACAGCATGCGTACATTTGAAAATGTGCATGAAAGATAAGTACTTTGGAAAAAATGCACACAAATACACTTTAATCCAGGAGAGACAAATGCATATATTTTAAAGATGTGCAAAATTCATGTGTATATTTGGAAAAATACACATGGAAATATGGACAGATTTCTATGCTGAAGGGGATAAAAAGCTCGCAATCCAATGGTACTTGGGTTGGAACAAGCTTCAAGATGTCATTTGTAGGGCTGTGCATCGCTTTGGATTTGAATCCCAAATATGAGGTGAATCAGGGTGATTTGGAGGGCTTTGAAAGAAATAAATCAAAACTGGTCTGAATCTGTCTGAAGCGAATCGGCATGATCCGAATCGATTCAGATTGATTTGGACCTTTTCTCAAGCACAGATAGACATGAAAATTGGTGCCATGGTAGGGCTTCAGTAGTGCTTCATCCTATGTGCAAAAGCACATTGGCTCATCCCCTGATTTTTAGCAATTAATTTTTTTTGATGTTTTTAAATTATTTTTTAAATAATACACTGTCATTTTTAAAGATAAAGAGATGAAACTTAGCACCATGACAGCTCTCATGTAGGGCTTTAGGCATGCCAAGATTGAACGATATCTATTCATTTCCTGATATTTAGGAGTTTTTGAAAAATGAGGTTTTAAAATTATTTTTTAAAAATACACTTTCATTTTTTAAAGATAAACAGATGAAACTTGGCACTATAATAGCTCTTAAATATGGCTGTAGGTATGCCAAGTTTGAAGCATATCAGTTCATCCCTTGGGGGTTTTTGTTGTTGGAATTTTTAAATTTCAAACTCAAACATCCTCATTGGGGTCTAGCATCTTGAGAAGTAACCATGTTTCATGGGGGGGTGAAATTACAGATAAAGACATGAAAATTAGCACCATGTAGGGCTTCAGCCATGCCAAGTTTGAAGCAGATCGGTTGAACAATTGTTTTTTGATGGAATTTTATACATGTGGGTTTTATTATTGTGAACTGCTTGTGCACAACACACAACAGACACACACACACAAAGTAGAAGACACTGAGGCCTTTGCTAGACCTACTGAAAATCCTGGGGAGAGGAGGGGAGACCTCACGTTGTGAATAATGCAAGATCTCATCCTCGTTTACACACAAGGCGTGACAAGCTCAAGAGGAGAGGTGTCACGCCCGCCATTTTTAAATTTACTTAAAGGGCCAGTTGCACATGAGCGCTGGAGCAGAAAGGTAAGGGTTTTTTAAAATTAATTTCCCTGCTCCCCCCACCCTAGCCCCAATGGGCGCAGCACTCCTGAGGAGTGCTGCACCCATGCGCGGCTCCCGGCTCCGCGCAAGTGATCGCGCGGAGCCGGGAAAAGCCGTGGAAACAGGCCACACGCTTGTGGTCTCAGGCTCAGCCCAAGATTGTGGGAAAAACCAGGCCCAAAGTATAGGGCTTTATCCCGGGGCCAGGGAGGGGTGATCCCTCCTTGAGCCCGGGATCCCCTGTACGTCATCTGGACGCACAGGGGCAATCCCGGGTATCAGCCCAGGATAACCGCTGGTCTAGCTAAGGCCTGAGAATGTAAACAACACAGAACTCATGGAGGGTATTTTGTTGTTGTTGTTGTTGTTGTTGTTGTTATTGGCTGTGCTGCTTACAGTGCAATAAGATGGACCCTGAAACAATCCTCCTTCTAGCCTCCTATTAAGGGGATGCCAAAGCATCTCTCACTGTCTATGTTTTGAACCACTGTGCCTGTTTCACAGGGCCAGTTTATTTGCTTTCTGCCAGCCTGTCTGGGCCAGCCTGCCTCTCTGCCCTCCTGGTGCCTCGAAGATGTAGATGGGCTGGGTTGGGTCAACCCCACAAGCCTATGGCATACTTGCTTCCAGTGCTCCATGGCCATAGCTGCCTGCTACCTCTTCTCCTCTGTGCCCGCCTCACAGGGTCAGTTTGTTTGCTTTCTGCCAGCATCTCTGTGCCCACCTGCATAGCTGCATCCTTGCCACTCTGCCTGCCTGCCTAAGCACCTGCACACTTCTCCAATATGATCTGTCTGGTCCCGCCTTGCAGGGATGGTTTGTGTTTCTGGCTTTGCTTTGACTCAATTTCTGACTCGCATTGCTCCCAGTCAGGTAATGTGTGTATTGCAGGCACCCTACTTTCCCTGTTTCTCTCTGAATGGGAAGAGTCTGAGGATGTGTCAGCTTCAGAAAAAACAAACAAAAAGTAGGGGAGATTTGCACTTCAAGGGATAGTGTGAGCTTGAATGAATACACACCTTCTCAAATCGCTCTTTGCTTTGAGTGGCTGCTTTGTTTCCTTGAAAAATCACATCTTTAGCAGTGGATTACAGAAATTCCACTAAACAGATGTGCCTGAAATTTGGCTCACATGAGCTCCTCCAGGGCATCTGTAAGGTTTCCGACATACATGTTTGTATCATAAAAAATGAGGAAGTTATAGCACTTTGCTTTGAATGGTTTGTCTGAAAAAATCACATTTTAACAGTGGATTACAGGAAAACTACTGCACAGATGTGTCTGAAATCTGGCACACATGAGCACCTCCTGGGCATCTGTAAAGTCACCAACGTTCATGTTTCTATGTTAAAAAATAAAAAAAAGTTTATAGGCATTTATTTTTTCCCCAATGCAAAAACGCGAGGTGGACTGGGTCCAAATCGATCTCAAGCGAATCGGCCTGAATTCGGAAGGTCCAAATCAAGATCCAAAGCAAGTCCTGGTGTGTGTGTGTGTGTGTCCATGCACAGCCATACTAATTTGGAGAAACTTCAATGAGCTCAAGTTTTGCAGATTCACATGTCCACTAGCACAATTGGAAGCTAGTGCATGGTAGCGCAACTTGGAACCAGGATACCTGAGAGTGCCTTCTCCCTTACCTACCTGCCCAGTCACTGAGGTCATTAGAGGGCATGCTCCTGGTGGTTCCACATGGACCTTAGGCCTGACTGGAGTCCACCAGGAATAGAGCCTTTAGTATGGTGGCCCCTTCTCTTTGAAACTCCCTGTCCCTGGAGGTCTGGCAGGCACCAACATGATTCTGCGTCTTTTCCAGGAAGCATTCCTCAACTGACCAGCCACTGTATTTATGGTACTTTGTTTTATATTAAATGATTTCAATTTGCTATTTTAAATCTTTCTTTTTACACTTTTATTCCTATGTTCACTGCTCTGGACTTTATTTTAGATATGGAGTGGTATATAAATATTGTAAATAAATAAACAAATTGAAAGTTCGCCCAAGCCAGCGCTTCTGAAATGCTCCAAGACATCAGAGCTAATGGAAGGGAACTCCACTGATACGTTCCTCTTTAGAAGGGCGAGTTTGACCTAGTTTTCAGGGTTGCTCTGTCAGTTACTATGTCCTTCTGCTTATTCCTCCTAGTGCAACGTGATTGACACTGATGGACTGCCTGCACTGAATACTGCCCACTACCAACACATCAATAACCTGTAACTATATAAGCTGTTGCCTAGGAGTATGCAATGGTAGTTTTAACCCTATATTAATTATTCATTTAGGAGGGGACCACTCTTTGATATCCACTTTTAACTTCGGTTCGTCTTGACTCCCAGGGAGCCAGTCCTTAACACTTGCTTTCTTCTGAATGCTTACTAAATGGTGTTATTTATTCACTTAGATTAATTGCATTTCTGGAAATTATTCATGGGCTGCTGTTTTTCTAAATGCTTCCCATGCCTCAACATGGAGAATGGCTCCCTCAAACAATTCCTTTTGCAGAAAGAAATGATTCTTTCCCACTGGGGTTAGTGTATTTTTAAAGTCATCAATGTATAATTTATTAATAGGCTGGATTTTCCTCTCCAGGATGAACAGTGCTGGAGTATTTTCATGCCAGGCAGTTAATTACTGTCTGTAATGGTTTATGAGTCAAGCCGGAAGATGCATGTCTGGAAAAAAAGGAGGGAGGAAGAGGAGGAGGAGTAGGAGTAAATATAAATGGCCTATATTTGTGGGGTTCACTTGACTACAATCCTCTGACTTCAGTGTGCCTCGTGTGTTGATTTATTTCTTTAATGTATCTTAAAGTGTTTACTCCCTTCAATACATCTGCCAAAAGGCTCTCACATCTGGCTCACAATAATGAAGTTAAAAATCTTAGTATAATTGTGACACATGGTGTCTTAAACAATAAATAACAAAGACCAAGCAGGTTCAACAATAACCAAAGAGCTGTAGAAATCGTCACATCAGTTATTCCACAATTCAAAAGCCTTCTTGAGCAAGAAACATCTATGACAACCTCCAGACGTCACTAGCAAGCTGGCCAAGTGAGCCTCCCCAGGGAGGGAATTACACAGGGAGGAAACTGCCCAGTGACACATTGGTAAGATGGCATACCAATCTAAGAAGAAGAAGCCAAACTCGAAGGGCTAACAGATTCTAGGGATGTCTGTCACCAGGAAATCTGGGCCCTTTGGGGCTCACCAGAGTTCTGTAATGCCACCAAGTCAGGTTGCATTTGCGAGCCAAACCATGGGTTTTCCATGAAATCTGGGAGCTTTTTTCCTCGATGATGACGATGATGATGATGTGTGGAAATAGACATTTATGTAAATGTTGACCGCAAGTTGCATAACTTGCACAAGTTATGCAAATTACTGCTGCAATTTGTGCCAATGTCCATATGTAAAAAATATTTGTGCCAATTTCCATATATAAAAAATGGACAACCCACTAGCAGTAGAAGAGCCAAAGCTGGGGGCTGGGGGAGGCAAGCCAATGAAAGCTTGTTGAGCTCTGCTCTGCAACCAGATTCCTCTGACATCCCTAACAGATTCCATGGCTTCCACTGAACACGGTGTTTCCCGTGTTCATTGATGAAATCCCATTGTTGGTTCCTGTGACTGATTGTTTCAATTAGAACCATTTGAATTATTCAGAGGAACTAAATTATGAAATAGCCTGAATCCTTCCCACCCGCCACCCCTATCATTGTATTATTAACCAATCCCAATCTGCAGGAGCGGATTTATCATCTGCAGTGAGCAGTTGCCAACCCTTGCTAGTCCTCCCCCAACTCCTGCGCGAACAATGGTTTGTGCCTATGGGGTGTTTGCAATTTGTTCACTCTTCATTAGTCCCTCTGAAAAACCCAGCTGGGCACCATTTAATGGAAGGGAGATGTCGCTGCAAATGAGCCAGCTAAATAGCCACATTGTTTACGTTTCACATTCACGAAAAAAGACAGCAGAAGGTCCAACTGCAGATTTCATTTTCAAAGAGAGAAAGAAAGAGAGAGGCAAAGAGACAGGAGTTGGGTGGCCATTTATGGATTGGCAAAAAAGAGGAACTGTATCGCCAAAGAAGAGGGCAAATGGGGACACAAATTTACATGAAATGTGCATATGCAAATTGAGATATATATGGGTGCAAATTTAGAAATAATAACTGACATTTGCACACAGATACCATACCTCTCTCCAAACTGGAGACAACTAACCAGGGGACCTGTTTGTAGGGGCGCCCAAACTCAGCGAGTACTCACTGTCCAAGTGTTCACCCTGCTGCTGTTTCAACCCATCCCACAAATCAGGCATTGTGAGCCCCCGCAGAGCATTTACAAGGCTCGCGAGCACTTGGCACTCACCTGTGCTGGCCTGCTGTGTGAATGGCCGCTGCCATTAAATCCGAAGTGGGACATGTGCACTTTCTGGAGCCTCTGGAAAGTGTCCATCCCCCCCGCCCCCACTCTGTTAATGTGGCTGCCATTAGCATGTGTCCTTTCTGGAGGCTTCAGAAAGCATGCCTACACCACCACCCCGCTCCAATGGGCGATACCCTTGCATTAAGAGGGATGTTAAGGCCCCCGTTGGAGCAGGGGGAAAGCACACTTCCTGTAGCCTCTGGAAAGCGTACATTTCCCCCGCTATATGAATGGCAGCTGCCATTAACAGAGAGGGTGAGGGCACCATCCTGGTAGCCAGGGCAGACCCATGCCCAAGGACTTGTGGGGCTCGCACCAAGAGCATTGGGTCAGATCCACGAGGGCTGGATGTAAGGCGGTCTGGTGCCCTGCGTATGTTTGTGACATCCTTACCTGTGTGCCTGCTCAGCCTGCTGTCCAGTTGCCCAATTGTGAATGAGCCACTCCAAGTGACTCTCTCCACTTGCAATGTTTAACTTTAAATCGGAATTACTTACTTTATTTATTTATTTATTTTATTACATTTATATACTGCCCCATAGCCGAAGCTCCCTGGGTTTACAACACATGTTTCTATCACATTTAAACAATATCTGGAAGGATGGCAACTTTGACTTAACACCTCTCCAAATAGACAACACCTTCAAATACAGCCTTGTCCTCTGCCAGCTCTCCAAAATAAGAGTATTGCCCTCTGTAAAGCACCTGGCCACCCTAGAGAAGGAAATGAAAGAAAAAGAAAAAAGTGGGGTTTCTACTCTTAAAGATGGCCTAAAATAATTTTAAATAAGAAAGAAGAGAAAAGTAAAGGCCTCATGATCCATTATTTCCACTTCAGACTTATCCATTTTTAGTGACAAATTTAACATGCTTTTAACATCTGGCACAATAGTTTACATGTGGTGTAACCTTCAGGCTAAGGTGAATAATCAACGTGGTTCTCATTTCAGCCAGGTGACAGAGTTCATTCTCTTGAAGCCATGTTCCCACACGGCCTCCTGACAGTGCTAGCTCCCCACGGCTGGTGGCTGGCAGCTCACACACAGACACGTTCCCATCGGCCAGTTGGCTGGTGGCCCAGCTGATCTGCTGGGGAGGCAACCTTGTCACAAAGCTCTGAACTGGCTTTGTTGGCTGGCAAATTGGGCTGCCAAATCACAGGGGCTTGAGGGGGGGCATGCTGGCTGTGTCTGGGCCCAGGAAACAAGTTAATGTTGGGGAAGCAGAGGAGCTAGGTTGGAAGAAGAGCCTGGGGAAGGCCTGTCACAATTGGTTCTGTCAATGGGGCCTAAGGACACAGGCAGTGGCAAATGGGGAGCAGGGGGGACATTATGAACAAAAAACTGAAGACCAAACCATACATACAAGTAATCTAATAAGTTTAACATTTTGACATTATTATTATTATTATTATTATTATTATTATTATTATTATTATTGGTAGTTCTGGTTGCATAAATCAGGTGTTACAATATTTATTTATACATTTATATCTGTACAACCCATATCGATTCAAATACAGATTACAGGTTTCTGCAAGGATTGGAAGTTATTTTTTCTAGTGTTACCCTCCTCCTATCCTTTCCAAATGTCTGTATATATCAACGGGGGAGTTGTCCCTTCTTCATCTTTGTTCACGAAGTCAATAAAATTTTCTTCACTTGATTGTCCTCACATTTTCCTCATTTATCTGTCAATAATTCTGAAAGGGCAATCTGCCAAACCCTTTGCTACCAATTATCAACGTGAAGTCCCTTGCCATCGTTCCAGTGTTTTGCAATCTGCCATTTTGCTGCCAGGAGAAGGTGGCTTGCTAAAACCTTGTCTAATAGCTTATTATCCAGTCCTTTATATAAATTTAGCAGTGCTAGGTAAGAGGATGAGTGAACCCATTATCCAGTTATTGAGCTAATCTACTGGAACACTATATTCCAGAAACTATTCACCTTTGGGCATCACCACCACATGTGTATATACGTCCCAACTCCCAAGCAACCCCTCCAACATTCAGATGTCCCTGGGCTCATCAGTGATATCTTTTTCTTGGTGTCAGATACTATTTATGTGTCAATTTTAACATTACTTCCCCGTTTCCACATGATTCTGTGTTAAACGGACATCTATCCCACAAGGCATTCAAATCATTTTCCTCAATTTGGATTCCTAGATCAGTTTCCCAAACCTCCCTAAGTGGATTTAACTATCACTTGATTGGCTTCTGTCCTTTGGCTCAAGCAGTGAAATGACTTTTGATGGCCCTGTATTGAGCAATTAGAGAATATTGCATATATGTTTTCCCTTGAATCTCCATAAGAGTCAGGGGGCTTGTCTACACCAAGTAGGATATACCTCTTTGAAAGTGGTATGAAAGCTGTATATAAAAGGCAGGAGCCTCACTACTGTTTTACAACAGTATTGAAGTGCACTGACAACTGTTGGGCCCAGGACACATACCATATACCGCTTTCATACCTTTTCATATCCTGCTTGGTGTAGTTGTGTCATGGGCCCCAACAGTTGTCAGTGTACTTCAGTACCATTCTAAAGCAGTCGTGTGGCTCCTGCCTTTTATGTACCGCTTTCATAGTGGAATATCCTGCTTGGTGTAGATGAGCCCAGGGGCTAGTGATTTTGATTAGATCAGGGGTGTAAGCTGCCTTGGGTTCCTTGAAAGAGAAAAAAGGCAGGACATAAACATAATAATAATAAAATCAATCAATCAATAAATAGTGCTATTTACTACCATTTGGTTTTTTTTTTAAAAAAAATATTTTTATTTATTTATTACATACTTATACTGCCCAGCAGCCAAGGCTCTCTGGGCAGTTTACCATTAAAACCAATTACTAGTATCCACAGTGCTTGCCTAAGACATTTTTCTGCCTAAAGGAAAGAACAAGATCCCCCCGCAAGTGGGTTAGATATGCAGCAGTAGATTCTGCCACATCTCAGGGCTACGGGCTCTCGGAGGGAGTGCCCTCACAACTCCATCCTCTGGCATTTTACTGCTGCTCCCTCCCTGCCCTCAGCCTCTGCAGAGTGAGGCAGCTGCCTCAGGCTGCCTAATGATAAAGCTGGCCCCAAATGATCACAAATCAGAACCTTTTTCATAAGAGATGAGAGCCTCATATTCCCCACCTCTGCAGTTCCCTTCGAAAGAAAGGGCAGGGACTCCTTCAATTCATAATGTGTCAGTAGAAAGGTGCTTCCTTCAGCACTGAACTGGGTTAATTATGGCTCTAATTTACACAACTGCACATTGTCTTGGTGAAAGGAGTGATACTGGTAAGTAATAATGAGTGTGCCTATGCTGGCAGAATCATAATTATGAATTGTAAAGGTTACATCCAAGAACCTGGCAAGGCTTAAGTGGCTGCTCAGATTCCACTGGGGACGATAAGAGTAGGAATTTGGAGCTACTCTTAATATATAGAAAAACGTTAGTGTCACAATTAGGGCTTAATGGCGTGTAGAAGAAACTCTGGAAGATCTTATGAAAATATCCTAATCATGCTGCAGTGTTTGCAGCAATCGATTCGCTCCCTGCTTGGTCTTGAAAGCAAAGAGGCAATGGCTTGACCATGCCTCCTCTCTATCTGTGCAAAACACTTCAAATTCTCACATGCTCCAGCAAAGGGATGGATGACTTCGGAAGGCCTGGATGCTTCTTTTTGCTCATTGGCTCTCCCCCACTGCAAGCTGCCACTCACCCCTTATAATGCCGTGTGTGCGTGTGTATATATATATAAAAAATGAATAATAATTTTTAAAAATGCATCTAGAGTGGCTATGGAATACCAAAAGGGACAAAATTCACTTGTTTTCTTCATTTTGTTTTTTAACAAAACCAACAACAAACAAACAAAAATACAAATTGGGGGAGGGAGCAGTGGGCAGTGGGCAGTGGGCGTTGCATGCAGCCTGAAGTCCACATGTTACCCACTTCTGCTCCAGCATCACCATCTAGAGAGGACATTACCATGCAGGACTTGCTCTTAAGAAGGTGTTAGATGAATATGGGGTTTGAGGTTCTAAAAAAAGAGCACACCTATAAGGAAGAAGATGGGGTAAGGAGCCAGCCTAACGGAATGCCTTTCCCAACATGAACCTACCTGAACACTATGTTATAACATCTAAAGTCCTCCTTCGGGTGCCAAGTCCGAGGAAAGCTCAGAGTATGGCAACAAGAGAGAGGGCCTTCTCTGTGGTGGCCCCCCAACTGTGGAACAATCTCCCTGATGAGGCCTGCCTGGCTCTGACATTATTATCTTTTCAGTGCCAGGTCAAGACTTTTCTCTTGTCCAGGCATTCAGCAATATGAAATGAGTCTGGCTCTTTTTTAGGCTCATAGGTTTTAAAGTTGTTATAGTGGTTTTAAGTGCATGTGTATATTGTATGTTTTTGTGGGTTTTAATTTTTGTATATTATTTTTAAGTGCTTTAATATTATGTAAACTGCCCAGAGAGCTTCAGCTATGGGGCGGAATAATGATAATAATAATTATAATAATAATAATAATAATAATAATAATAATAATAATAATAATAGACACCTGCAAATTATGCACTTGCCAGGTGATAAGCACTACAAGTAGGCCTGGTCCTCAAAAGTTCAAAGAATGGCAACTCAATGAATACGCACACCCACACCCACAACCACACAAAGCTTGGAAATTACTCTTCTGCCTGCATTCCCTTTCACGTTAGCTCCATTATCATAGGCCCAAGTTCTTATATATACTACATCAACCCCCATTTCTTTCAGCTTTTTTTTAAAAAAAACAACGCCTTTGTCATCCTACTCCTATTTTATCTTCTACAGCAATAAATTCCAAGTCATGCTCTCTGACCTTCACTGTTGCAGGTGCATTTGCACTCAGCTCTGTTGCTGTTACAAAATGCGCTATTAAAGTCATTTGTTCAGCACAGCTCCTGTCAGCTACACAATCCAAAATGACAAAGTAATATTTTGCAGACTTCAGGCAAGCCAAAATCTTTTGTTTGACTTCCATTGCCAGTAACGCCTCTCAGTTTTATTGTAATGTTGCTTTAAAGTGTGATGTTGTTTCAATATTGTGTTATATGTTTGAATTGTTTTAATGTATACCACCCTGGAAATCCTTTTGGATCAAGGGGTCATTTATATATTTTTAAATAAAGAAATATATTGATAATCACATTGTTTCGTCCCAGGTAGTAAGAGTGGATGTGTTTTGGGTAGTTTGTCTTCTTAGATCAGCGGTTTGGAAGTTGTGGCCCTCCAGATGTTCTTGGACTACAAGTCCTATTGTCCCTGATTATTGGCCATGCTGGCTGTGAAATGAAGTCCTAAAATAGCTGAAGGGGCAAAGGTGCACCACCTCTGTCTTAGATGCTTCTTAGTTACAGAATCAAATTCTTCCATCAACTCCACAATTGTAAGGACATTACTATTCTTCAACACATATAGCTGATCTGAAGTCCCACATAGTGTTAGATTTCGAGTACCAGTGCCTTGGATCATGAAGAAGTAAAGATTCAAACTTGGAAGCATCTGTAACCTGCTGATCCACCATTAGGGACGTCTCGAGCACCCAACTAAGTCCATGGGTTCGATGGACTCCCCCCACATTCACAATGCTAGTCCCAATCGGGTGCCCACCGTGTGAACACAGACTCATGCTCAAGTGTTCACTGAAATTGTGCACTTCCCCGTCCCCCATTGTGCCAGTGGGGCTTTTAAGGCCGGCCTTAATGCAGCAGGGAGAAGTGGACAATTTTGGGTGCCCCCATTGTGCACACCATGGAGGCTCTGGAAGTTGTGCACTTCCCTTAACTGTACTAATATATCAGTTTTAATTTTCAATGTTTTAATCTTTGTGCGAAGATTCAATGCTCCAACTATAGACGAAGTGGCAATTGTTATAGTCGGAAATCAATCTTGACAGGACCTTTCAAAGGTGAAGATGTCCTCATTCCTCGCATTCCTATGATTCCAACGGATATGCCATTTCAATTTAAGAGATTGCAATTCCCAATTCGATTGGCATTTGCAATCACCATCAACAAAGCTCAGGGCCAATCTTTAGAATTGTGCGGTTTAGATCTAGACACAGATTGCTTCTCACATGGACAATTATATGTTGCCTGTTCTAGAGTCGGCAAACCAGACAATCTCTATATCTCCACAGACAATGGAACAACTAAAAATATTGTATATCCACAAGCATTGTGAAATTAAACATATTAGAAACATCCGCTTTGTCTTTTCTTACTTTTCAATTTAACCAGACTGAGCCACAGCAATGTGTGGCAGGGTACAGTTAGTAATAATAATAATAATAATAATAATAATAATAATAATAATAATAATACGTGGCCTTAGAAGGTTCCATTGATGCAATGGGGAAAGTGCATAAGTTTGGCAGTGGGGGGTGAACAGCTGCCGAGAGCTTGCCGGGCCGAGTCGAGCCTTGGTAGAAACTTGTGCAGCCCATTGAACAGGGGCAGATGATGGCGGCAGCAGGCCGAGCGTCCAACAGGATGGATGCAGATGAGTTCGCCCACCACTCATTCATGGCTTTATATCCATTTGATATGTGGGTACAGCTGCAGTAGCTCTGCAGCCTGACAAAGTGAGTGTTTTCCCATTGTCACAATGTGTAACAAGGGATGGATGAATCTGTCAATTTTGGTTTCTCTCTGTTTCTCACCGGAGATCTCCATGGCAAAATTTGGAGTATTTCAAAGGATGGCCGAGGCATTAGCTAGACCTACCGGCCTAGCAGGATGGAGGGGTGAAGATCTCACGATATTTTTATCGTGAGATCCCCCCCTCTGTTCACATGCGGTACATGCTGATCTCAGAGGGAGAGGCATCGCACCCGCCATTTTGCTTTTTCTTAAAGAAGATGCGCACAAGCGCTCGTGCGCAAAAGCTAAGGTTTTTTTAAAAAAATATTTCCCCCGCTCCCCCCACCCCACCCCCGATGGGTGCAGAGCTCCTAAGGAGCTCTGCACCCGGTGCACAGGTTCTGGCTCCTTGCAAGGAACCACTAGGAAACAGGACAAACTGTGACACCTGCACACACATTCCACGGTCTCAGGCTCAGCTCGAGACCACAGAAAAAGTGGGCCTAAAATGTAGGGTGAGATTCCAGGGCAAGGGAGGGATCATCCCTCCCTGATCCCGGGATCCCCTGTGCATCATGTAGATGCACAGGGACGATCCCAGGTATCGCCCTGGGATTTCGCCCCGTCTAGCTAATGCCCAAGTTTCAGTTAACATAAGTAGTTTAAAATTAGGTGAAATTAGGTGAGTGAATTTCTCTCCCATTCTTACTTATAAGCTCACAGGGCTTCTCAGGGCATGTCTACACCATAGGGTGCAGAGGGAGGGAGGGGGGAGGATTGCGGACTTACCAGCTTCCGTGATCCTCCCTGGGCATCTTGATGGCCACGTGACTTCCTGGAAGGACATTGTAGCCGCCAGTTTTTTTCACAGAAGAGGAGAAGGAGAACACTTGCACTCCTCTGCAAAATAAAGGGTTTTTTAAAAAAACAACTCGACCCCACCCCCTGCCCCTGATGGGCACGGACTGCTGCTGTGCAGCTCCATGCCCATTTCAAGTGCCCTGCTACTCACGGGGAGGACAGGATGAACCAGGAGCAGTGGCCACACGGCCCTCACTCAGCGGGATGGACCTGGAACCACAGAAAAATCAGGTTTTCTGCGGTTCCTGATTATGCTGGTTATTTTACCATAATAAACTTGATTGATTGCAGTTCCTGATACCCCAGGGAAAGTCCCCGGTCATCCCAGGTTGTCCCCAGGATCCCTGTGGGATGCACGGACAATTCAAGGAACTACCCCGGGATATAAGGCTATTCTAGACATGCCCTCAGATGTTTCTCCAGGAATACCTGCTTTTGCAGATGTCAGGATAGCTCTTTTTTATCTACACTCCTCTTACTTTTCTTCCATCAGACCTGGTTAATGTAGAATATGGTGGAATATTCCAAAAATGGAGGTGATGGCATGGACACCATTTGGCTATATCTGGAAAATGAGTACAAAAACAGGCTGCTAAAGGCCACTTCAATACATATTGTTTTGTAGCTGTCAGAAAGACATGCAAGAAAAGTCAGGAGAAGTTGCATGGTATATTCTGAGCAATTTTGCCTGAGGTTACACAGTGGACCAACCAGTAGCAAGTAGTGGTCAATTACACTGCTGCAAATCTTTTAGACCAGGGATGTTGAACCTCTTTCAGCCCGAGGGCTGAATTCAATTTAGGGGACGATCTCGGGGGCCACATTCCACTGGCGGGCAGGGCCAAAGGCAAAAGGAGTGGGTCCAAAATACCAAAAATGCAAGCTTTTGCTTTAGTTTAAAACTTTGAGTGCCAGTAACTCAGCTTTAGGAGAAACATTTCAACCCTTCCTAATGGGGGTAGAGGAAGATGAGAAAGCCAAGAGAACATAAGAACATAATAAGAGCCATGCTGGGCCAGACCGAGGCCATGTCTATGCCATTTGTTTATTCCAGGATAATGGAATAATGGCTGCATGACACACTGCAGATCCCACTGTGAACTCGTCTCCACCGCTCAGTTATTCAGGAATATCGCTGACTGGTTTTGTAGTAGTTTTCTCAGCTCCTCACTACAAGCTCAAAGTCCACGGCTGGTGTGCCCCCCTTCATGAAGCTCTTGCTGGTCACTCTACAAAAGAAGGCAGGGCTCCTACAGCCTTAACTGTTGTGATGAAGAGGAAATTTCACCAGGTTCTCCATATATACAAATGATACCTGCTGAAATTCCCTTTTCTGTGCAACTGTTAAAGATACAGGAGCCCTGTCCTCCTTTTCATATGGCCACCCTAACCACAATGATCTCACAATATATTATTATCAGTTCGAAACAAGCCACCCTAGCATGTAAAATGGCCAGGTGTACATTTCATGGTCTGTGCATACATTTGTATGCATCCAATAGCCCCCTTTGAAATTAAACTGGCAGAGATCCTGGGGAGGCAGTGAAATCCTAAAGCTGAACCAACACTTACAATGGATGTTAATAGTCCAATAGTTGACTATTAGCTATTGCTTCTCATTTGTCCCACCAATGTACCTCCATCTTTAGCATGCTGATCGTTAAGAAGTAAAAAACTATTAAATCACCCCATCTGTTGTCAGAAGGCCTGCACAAACTTAAAGAGTGCATTCTAGCTGCTCTTTTCACCTCTCCCCTGTGCTGTGATGGAGTGAGAGAGAGAGCAGCATCCGAGCTACCTTTGGCCGCTGGCTGGAGGAAGATTTGTGCTAACAAGTCACCTAATGCTGCCTGACATTAGGGTGACCGTATGAAAAGGAGGACAGGGCTCCTGTGTCTTTAACAGTTGTATTGAAAAGGAAATTTCAGCAGGTGTCATTTGTATATATGGGGAACCTGGTGAAATTTCCTCTTCATCACAACAGTTAAAGCTGCAGGAGCCCTGCCCTCTTTTTAAATCTGGTCACTCTAATATAGCTCCTGCACCTTTAAATGTTGTGATGAAGACAGAATTTCATCAGGTTTTCCATATATACAAATGACACCTGCTGAAATTCCCTTTTCTATGCAACTGTTAAAGATATAGGAGCCCAGTTCTCCTTTCCATATGGTCACCCTATACAACATTTTAAAATGCATTTGTTTGTTGGCAAAAGGAGAGACTGTTGCCACTGAGATTTAGGCTATGGGGCAACAGAAAGGTTCACAATAACACTGAAAAGTGCCATCTCTTTCTGTAAGTCAGAGATGGCAGGGACTCAAATATAGCATGACCATATGGAAAGGAGGACAGGGCTCCTGTATCGTTAACAGTAGTATAGAAAAAGGAATTTCAGCAGGTGTCCTTTGTTTGCATGCAGCACCTGGTGAAATATCCTCTTCATCACAATGGTTAAAGCTGCAGGAGCCCTGCCCTCTTTTGTATCTGGTCCCTCTAGTATAGCTCCTGTAGCTTTAACTGTTGTGATGAAGAGGGAGTTTCACCAGGTGCTGCATGCATACAAAGGACACCGGCTGAAATTCCCTTTGGAATGCAACTGTTAAAGATACAAGAGCCCTGTCCTCCTTTCCATATGGTTACCCTACTCAAATAAGCCCTATTGAACTAGGGATGGCTCAGGCTCAATTCAATCTGTATTAACTTGGCATTTGTTTGTTTGTTTATTTAAAATGTTCCTAGGCCACCTCTCACGGCAGGAGACCGCTCAAGGTAGCAAACTGTGGGCAAAGGGCTTCTCAAAGTCCTCCACCCTATTTGTGTGTAGAGAAATTCCAGAGGGGGTGGTGGAATTTCACCAGATTTCTCTCGGGGAGTAATTTTCTTAATTTCTTAAATAATAATAAGTAATAAAATAACATTTCTGAACAATTTTCCATAAGTACGTGTCACCATTGGTACGACTTGTAGCACAGCTACTTTCTTTCACTTATTTTTGGCTGTTGTTACTATGTGTGTGTGTGTGTGTGTGTGTGCTGCCACTTCACGTGGCAACTGCATCAACTTTGTGGGCAGGCTGCCCCCCCCCCCTATTTTGCATCCACCATGACATAGGTGTGAGGGGCAAGTGTTGCCTCCAGGAAAGCAGAGGAGCTAGTGCTGAGCCAAAAATTCTCTTTCAATTTGCTGAAAATTGTCTTCCACTGTGAAAGAGGATTCCATTGTTCTCCTTCATTCTCAGGGCATTCTTTACTTTATTTTTGTAGATTTTTTGAGCTTGCCTAATCACTGAAGGCAGCTAACAGTGCTGGGTGAATGTTTTCTTTGTATTCGATATCTCTAGGGGATGTCAGAGAAATCCACAATGAAATCAAACGAGTTTGGATTTATGTGAATCTGACCCATGGATTCTGCACTCCTCCTGAGGAGTGCACCATTTTTCATTTTTGGAATTTTACACAAATTCAGTAATAGCAAAATACTCTCTCTCTCTCTCTCTCTCTCTCTCTCTCTCTCTCTCTCTCTCTCTCTCTCTCTCTCTGACCAAAATTGTGCATTTCCCACATTGGGGTGGGTGGGTTGTGTGTTCTGGGGAATTTTGGATGATGGATTAGCACATTTTTACAAGTGCAAAATTGCACAAATGTGAATTTGCATAAATTTTGGAAATTGGGAAAAAAACTGATTCTATCAGTGAGCAGATCTCAGAATGAAACACACATGAAAATTTGACCAATGCAGACAGAATAGATTTGTAAAATTCCATACATCCCTATGTAAGGAATTGAAGGATGTTACATTTTCTGCCTCCTAAACTGCCAATTTGTGAATCAGCAAACTTCAGGTTGCTGAAGTTCTCCAAATTCAATCTTGGAGCCCGTTCTGAGTCATGTCTGTATCTGAGTTGAAAATCCATGAGTATTTTTGTTCATATTTTCCCAAATGTACATATCAGCTGTGCAGGTTTTTGAAATGTAGCCATTCTCTCATTGATTAAAGCATATTTCTGTGCATTTTTCAAAAGTACACATTCTTCACATGTATGCATGCTGTTGAATGTTGAATGCATTTTTTATTATTTATTTTTAGTCTGTGAATCACATTGCAAACTTGGAAATGTACGGACTTAGAGCGCAATTGCATCTGTGGCCAGATCTACACCAAGAAGGATATAATACTTTGAAAACAGTTTGAAAATGGTATATGGAATGTGTCCTAGGCCTGAACAGGTGTCAAAACTGTTATAATCCATTATAAAGCAGTAGTGTAGATCCTGCCTGAGTCTGTGTTTGGTCTGGAAGGTGCGAACAGGGTAAAATCATGATCAAAACCTAATGAAAACAAATTTCTTATGCATCCTTAGGAATGATATGGGATAAGGCAATCCTTCAGATTCCAAGGTCAAGCACACATAGTCCATTGTTTTGTTTTAATAAAAGTTTACTGAAGTTGAAGGTTGCATCAAGTCCACAAGTTCTTTATTTGAGATCTTCTTGCAAAAGCTGCTATCCTCTCTGCAGGTGGTGAAATTACTAGTTGAGAAACTGGGACATTTCTTGGGAAATGTAGACACTGCAACTGAGAGGAATAATTAGGACTGTTAGAGAGATGCTACCCTTAGGGCACAACCCTACCCGCTATTGATGTTGGCTCCAGGGGTTAGGATGACATATTCCTGAATGCAAAGTCCCATGGACAACCCCCCCTCCCCAGCAAAATCACCCCCACACTTTGCCTGCAATGACCTGGGCCAGATCTACACTACTGCTTTAAAGCGCTTTATAACAGTTTTGACAACTGTATATGGAGTGTGTCCTGGGCCCCAACAGTTGTCAAAACTGTTAAAAAGCACTTTAAAGCAGTAATGTAGATCTTGCCCTGGACAGCCTTTGGATGTGGCAGCAAATTTCACCTTTGGCATATATGATCCTTCTCCTCTCCATCCCCAGATGCTATGTTCACATCTGAACACTTATGATTGCTCTGACCACATTAGTTATATTGATATCCATTCTCTTCCTCCAGGGAGCCCAAGGCTGCAGATATGTTCCTCTTCCTCTCCATGTTATCATCACAACAGCCCTGTGAGGTAGGTTAGGCTGAAAGTCAGTGACTGCCCTAAAGTCACCCAGTGATTTTCATGGCTTAGTGGATACTTGAATCCAGGACTTACCAGTCCCAGTCTAACACTCTAACCACTGCACCACACTGGCTCTCATGCCTGAATTGAAGTGTTTCATTTATGATTGAATGTTTAATTTAAAGATGATTTTAGCAGCACGGCATGTGTACATGTCTTGCTCAAGAGCATTCTAAGCAATCAACAGTATTTCCTAATCCTTGAGTTGATCATTTCCTGCAAAGGTCATGTACATAAATTTTAATACATAACGTAGCATTGGAGATATACAAAAATCAGCATGGTGCAGAGAATGTGAACCCAGTGTCATCTAATTAAGCTGATTCGTGGGAGATTCAGGGCAGATAAAAGGAAATACTTCCTTGCACAGTTAAACTACGGAATTCGCTACCACAAGGTATAGTGACAACTGCCAATTTTGATGGCTTTTTTAAAAATGGATTAGATAAATTCCTGGAGGAGAAGATTATCAATGGCTAATAGTCCTGATGGCATAATAATAATAATAATAATAATAATAATAATAATAGTAATAATAATAATATTTCTTATCTGTCTTTCCATCCTGATTGAGGCGGGAACAACAATAAGTGTAAAATACATAAAATATTGATTAAAAACATAGTATACATTGTTAAAACTTTCTTAAAAACATACTAAAAGCATATGTGTTTTCATGCAAAAATTAAAACAAAACAAAGTTCAGGATAAACCAAGTTTAAGATTGGAAAAAATGAAAAATTGAGAAAACCTGAAATTAGCAGTCTGTGTGAGTCTCTTCTGAGGCTCAGCTTGGTCCGGCAAGGACTTGGCAGCCACCCGTGTGCGCACTGAAATCACACATTTCCCACCTCCGGCATCAATGGGGCCTTTAAGGCTGCCACTGGCATGAGAGGAATGGAGAATTTACAAAAGCTCCCCAAAATGCGCACTTCCCCTGTTGCGTCACTGGCAACTGCCATTGAGCAGGAAGGGTAAAGTGCGGAATTTCAGGGGTCTGGGTGGGTGACTACTGTAAGATTATTTCTTCATTTGAAATTTTACTAATTAAGTGTAAGACTGGGGTTATAGAAGTTTGTTGGCATAGCATAGAGAAAGAAGCTTTTTGGGGAATAGAATGGCTTTAAATGAGTGTACAAGTGATAGGGCATTGCTTTAATATTAAATGGGCAAGTAGGCATGCACACATATAACACTGTATCAAGGGTCAGATGATTTAGTTCAGATATGGCCTGATGGGAAATGATTTGGAAATATGATTTGAGGTTGCTCAAAGACATTACTCATGAGGACTTGCAACTTGCTATTGCTCAAAAGACATTAGTCATAAGAACTTGTGACATGTACTAACTGTAACTAGGTGAAGGGTCCAGGGTGAAGGACAGGCGAGGTTGTGGTTGGAAAAATCCCTGTGTCCATAAGAACAGAGAAGAAACTCAGGCAGGTTACCCATAAGAACAGGGAACTTGACCTTTCATTGTCATAAACAAGTAATGGAGAAAGGGGAGGAAGTTTTCAGGAAAGGATGGTCTAAATTATGAGGAGGTCCAATGGGTTTAGGAGTTTAGAAGATGCCAATAGGAGGAATTGATGATGTCAAATTGGGCATTTAAGTCTGAGCACAGAGGGAAAAGATGCCTTCCCTTTCCCTCAGGCATGACTCGGGGCTCATCTACGCTATGAAAGCGGCATGAAAGTGGTATATAAAATGCAGGAGCCACACTACTGCTTTATAGCGGCATTGAAGTGCACTGACAGCTGTTGGGGCCCATTGAGACATACTATATACCGCTTTCATACTGCTATATGCTGCTTGGTGTGGCTCCTGCCTTTTATATACTGTTTTCATAGTGGAATATCCTTCTTGGTGTAGATGAGCCCTGGGTCTTGCCTGGGAGAGGTGGTAGTTCCTCTGTAAGGAAGAGCTCCTTCGCAGAGTCTGTGGCCTTAGCTAGACCTAAGGTTTAGCCCAGGATCATCCCGGGGTCGTCCCAGTTCATGTAAATGACACACAGGGGATCCCGGGAGCAGGCAGGGACGACCCTGGGATGATCCCAGGATAAACCTTAGGTCTAGCTAAGGCCTGAGTTTGTCTGTGTTTATCTGTGTTTGTCTATGTTTGTCTTCTTCTCCAGAAATCTGTCACGTTGTGAGTATATTCTTTTAATCTGCTTTGCTGAATGGAGGTTCATGTGTCTGTTGGACTTTAACTTTCTTAAATTGTTGTAATAAATGTTTTAAAGTTATAACAGTTTCATTGAGTTTGTGAGTCTGAGTGAAGTCAATCGTTCTGGGTGTCTATCTCTGGATCTTCCTTATAACTACTATAGTGGGGGATTTAAGGAGTACTTGCAAGGTATTGCAGGAACGTACGCTTCCAAGCAGCCTACGTTCGGTATCGGTACCTCTTAAAATAAATTAAAAAAAAACGCCAGAAAATTCCCCCTACACTGCTGAGCACTTGGAAGGGCTTTGCAAATCCTTGGGGGGGGGCCTGCGCTCACACGAGGAGCACTTAACTGGGTCCTGGGGGAGGCAGATGTGGGGCGGTCCACCAGGCTCCTGAACCCAGTCAGCTGTCTGTTGCAACCCTGCATATGGGAATATACAGTAGGCATGTGCTCCGCTCCGATTAGAAGCGCAGAAGCAGGAGCGAATTGGCCTGCTCCGCCTTGCCCAGAGGCGGAGTAGAAGCAGACCACGGACCCCTAGAAGCAATGCGAAGAGAAGCGCCCATTTTCGGAGCGCTCCAGTTTCCGCGGTCCGCTTCTATCGCCATCTTGAAACGTTTCGCCCATAGGATTGCATTGCGGAAAAGAAAGGGGGATAACTGTGTTGTTTTTGAAGCTATCTTTCTGAAAATTCTTGTGCTTGGAGAGTCGTGGATGGGGGTCATTTTGAGACTACTCTCAGCTCTCTGCGTGGTGCGGGTCGTGCGCTAGAATTTTTTAAAAAACCGGCGGGAAATACCTTTTTCGAAGGGCTGAGGGGCAGAGTCAACTCCCGGTCATGATCACATGATCCCAAAGTTGGAGGAGGGGATAGGCAAAACTGGTAACTTGGGATTCTGGGAACTTCTCTTTCTACTCTGAATGGACTTTTCCCAGTGTTTTTTAAAACAGTAGCCCCACCAAACGCACAAACACAATCTGTGAAATCATATACTAAGCCAATAATAAGAGATAGAAACACAGCACTGCTACCCACCCTAACTTTGGGGAACAACTGAAAAGATGTGGTGCAAGGGGATGAGCTCCCCTAGGGCATCCCATGTGGACATGCCCTCACTCTCTCCTGTACTTGGAGGGCCATCAAAGCCTTCCAAGAGAGTAACCCGGTGAAGCAATGCCTATCATGAGTTGAAGTGAGAGTTCTATTTCTCAGAGCTCTCATGGTGGAGCAATGGCTTTCATCAGTTGAACTGACAGCCTTGCTTCTTAAAAGACTGGTTACTAGGACCAGTCAAATTGGCAGCTGCTTCTCTCCCCTGGACACGTCCCCCTATTGCTGGTAAAAGACAGATATAGCCTTTTTTTAAAAGTTCTTCTTGTTGTTTATACAGCAACACTGCTGCTTTTAATTCCACCCATCCTTCGTTTATTTATTTATTTATTTATTTATTTATTCCATTTTATATGCATTACTGGCTTATCTTTGGCTCACTTCCTTATGCCCCCAGAAATGTCTGCTGCCTGCCTGCGTTCCCACTCTCCTCCCCTGCCCGCCTCGCAGGGATGTTGTGTGTGTCTGGCTTTGACTCAGGGGAGAAGTCCTTCCTGCGCTCACTTGGAGTTTTGGAAGTTCCAAATCCATTTTTCAAGTGTGGAAGAAGATTCGTATTAGGTTGATGATCTCTACTCCCCAATTCATGGCATGTTGGGATTTCCTTTGAAATGGCCCCATTGAGATGTCTGCAGGTTTAAGCCCCGCCAAAAAACAGGGGATGATGGGACTGCCTTGAGTCTTGGCATGCATCTATATCCCTGGATAAGCTATCATGGTGGCAGGTTTGAGATTTTTAACGTGCAAATTGACGGAGCTATCGAAAGGGGTGTGAATGGGGTGCCCAATTTTTACAAATTCCCCAAAAATCAGGGGATGATGGGATTGGCTTGAAACTTGGCGTGCATGTGTATACCTCCATGAGGTGTCATGGTGCCAAACTTGAGGTTTCTAACTTTCACAGAAAAAAAGTTGTATACTTTTTTAGCTTAATGCAAGCCTATGGGGGGGGGAAACGGAGCTCCGATCCGGATCTGGAGCTCCGCAGCGGAGCGGAGCGGACATGGGCGGAGCGGGGGCGGAGCGAAGCGGGCCGATCCGAAAATCGCAGATCTGGAAGTGAAGCGGAGCGGGGGTCCATGCACACCCCTAATATACAGTACCTTTGTGAGTGAACGTTCCATCCTGTGAGCCCCAATCCTTCCTGCCGCCTAATGCAGTACAGTACATACACACACACATCACCTCATTTACAGTTTTTGTGAGATCTAGGTCAAAAAGTCCATTTACAGTGGACAGAAAGAGAGAGCGTCCTCCCACACCTAACAGCAGTCAAACTGTGAAGCAAATCATGCTTTTAGATTGAGACTTTTTCAGGCCTTTTCATATCTCAGTTCTAAAAAGAAAAGAAAAGAAAAGCATAAGGAGGTGCTGTAATCAAAACCCTGCTATGAACTAGCTTTGAAAGATGAAAGAGGAGATAAAGGGAAATACTGATCGGCAATTATAGTGGTAGGAAATAAACCAGAGATCCCTATGTGGAGCGATGGGCTGCTCAACCTTTTAGCAGTCCGTGATTTCACAGTCCTTGCTATGACTCCACATCTAAACCTTCTCCAGTGTGTCCCCAGTCTTGTTAATTGAGGATTTGTAACGTTTGTTTGTTTTTGTTTTGTTTCTGTTTTTACTTAAATCATTTTTTTTTAAAAAAAAAACACCAATTGCCTTCATTAATTTAAAGCAGTGCTGATCTTTCTATAATTGTTTCTAACTGTATGGTTCTCCCCAGTATTCCTGCCTCCCCTCCTTTGGCTTTATGCCTCTGCTCTCATTATTTATGCCAATGCTGACTGGTGAGTGGCAAAGAGGCATCGTTGTCACTACAAATTATACCTAGTAGGGAGTCCTGCCAAAGCCTGTTGACCTAATGAGGTTCGCCCAGTCAGTGATGAAATGGGCCTCCATTCTTGGCTCCTAAATGGCAAACACAATGCTCTTGAATGACCAAAGAGGAAATGAAGCAACCTATTTGGCAGCCTTTGCCATCTCCAAAACAGCTGTCATGTGACTGGGGATTATAACCACAAGTGGAGGATGCCCAGGCCAAACTTCACCTGCTGAGATTGTTTGGTCATTGTAATCGGCCATAGGAATGTACAACATTTGTTTTGCCTTTGTACACTGTACTACATAGTGATGGCAAAGATGTGATTTCGGGATGTGCAGATTTAAATCCATTCCATTGCGTTTCATGGATTGTTAGGCATCTTTCGTTCCCTCATCTGATTATTGAGAGAATCTGGTTTTTGTATGAGAGTTTTGTTCATTTGCGAACAGCACTTTTGCTTAGGGATGAGTGAACCCCCAGACATCTGGTTCAGGGGGTGCCATGGGGAAATCTGGGCTGCTTGGGGCATGTCCACCAGAGTTTGTGGGATGTCTCTCCATGTTTGCAAAAGGCACAGTTGGCTAATGGTGCCTGACATTAGCCTATCACAGGGAAATTATGCCAGTAGTTGGTGCATTTTATGATATTTGTGGCCATAAAATACTTCCTTCTATGTAAATGCAGCAATAATTTACATAAAAGTAAGTACTTTATGGCCACAAATGGCATAAAATATACCAATTATGGTCACAGGTCAGATTCATTGAAATCCC
The DNA here is from genome assembly GCF_023053635.1 of Elgaria multicarinata webbii. NCBI lineage: Eukaryota > Metazoa > Chordata > Lepidosauria > Squamata > Anguidae > Elgaria > Elgaria multicarinata. The sequence goes on from NC_086174.1 coordinate 44,683,934, forward strand.
AACTCATTTGAATGCATTGTGGATTTCACCAATGTCCGTAACGTGTTAAGCTTTAGAATGAATTTACTGACAAAGTTCTCATTGATTCTTGTGCAGAAAGGCATTATATTCTGAATTTAAGTGAACAGTATGAATTCAAGCTACTTGGCACTTGTTTAAAAAGAATTAATCGAGGAATGCTATTATGATGAGGAGTGGATGAATCTGTCAGTTTCACTTTCTCCCGTATTCAGTACTGTGTTCAGTACTGTACACATGGTTGAATACACATCGTTTCAAAGCCAGAGTATTAAGACCTATACCCTGAAAAACCTTTGCCTGAATGAGTGAATTTGTCCCAGTTTGTTTTCTCATTATTATTATTATTATTATTATTATTATTATTATTATTATTACAATCTCAAGAAATTTGTTTTTCTTCTTCTTAAGTAAGTTAAAACACACTGAAAAAAATTGCACCCATCCTTAGACACAACTAACACTAAGACCAGATCTACACCAAGCAGGATATAACACTTTGAAAACAGTTCGACAACGGTATATGGAGTGTGTCCTGGGCCCCAACAGTTGTCAAGACCATTATAAACTGTTTTAAAGCAGTAGTGCACATTCTGCCTAAACGTATTCAAGAAGGGTCATTTTCCAAGCTTCCCTCATTGCCCACTGATCCATCCAAAAGCCATGCCAAACTCTCCATGCATTTCGCATGCATGAAAACTGGGTCAGCCACATGATTCCGACACATGTGTGACCCACTGGAAACTTTATTTATTTATTTACTTTGAAATCACACAGTATCCAAAGCTCTCTGGGTGGTCTAAAGCACATTAAAAATATATAGAAAATAATGTGATCCTGCAATGAAAAGGGGTGGATGAACTCACCCGTGTCTGATTTGGTGGACACTTGCCCTGTCGTCCCAGCCATCCACTCTTGTGGTGGAACCAGTTACCTAGGGAGGTTGTGGGCTCTCCCACACTAGAGGCATTCAAGAGGCAGCTGGACAGCCATCTATTAGGGATGCCTTAAGGTGGATTCCTGCATTGAGCAGGGGGTTGGACTCGATGGCCTTATAGGCCCCTTCCAACTCTACTATTCTATGATTCTGTGATTCTTTTTTGGCTTGACTTGGCTGGGTGAGTGCTCCGTTTGTGCCTTTACCCTTGCTTAAATGGGGCCTTTACCGTTGCCACTGACACAGCAGGGGAAGTGCACAATTTTGGTATTTGATTTGCTCTATTTTATGGCTTTAATTGTGAACTGCTCAGAGAGCCTTGGTTACTGGACAATAAAAATGTAATAAATAAATACATAGTAAATGAATAAACTTGCCCCATTCACACAACCTCAAATGCAAATGGACAAACATTTGTTTGGGGAAATATCCACAGATTCCAGAACTTGAGATTGCATTTTTTTAAAGTGTACTTCGAAATGCACATTTTTCAGAAATGTTCTCTTTTCCCATTGGTACAAACTGAAAAATATGTCATGAATGAAAATGAGAGTGAGCTGAACCAAGTTTCAAAGCGACGTTCAGAGAATGTCAGCAAGCTCAAGCATCCCCTGGTTCTCCCACCCCTAGGGACAGGATTCCATGCGCCATTCCTTCTGTTTTTAATGTTCTTTATTTTTGAGTCTCAGTCTTTGCATGTACAGCCTTTGCATGCCAACACAGATTTCTGGGTGTGCCATAAATCACAGGCATCTTAGTCCTGTCTTCAACAGCTCCTGTCATCTCATATTATGCTGCTCAGATGATTACATCACTCACATAAGCAGTTATTCATGAGAGTCAGGGACAAGTCACACTGTGTGAATCAGCTCCAAGCCACATGTTTTGGGTCTTGCTTAAATCAATTTGCCTCTTCTGAGTTGTGAGCTTCATAGAATTCCAATCTAACACAAGAGGCAGAATGTTGTTTAAGCTGTCAGTGGCAGCAAGTGAAATTACCTGAGTTAAGCCCTGTTTTACCTAGAGAATGTATGAAGTGGAGATCAACTCCATTTTCATAGGAATGGGTAAGATATGGGTTTGGTTCACATTAGGGATGTATGAGAACATCATTTTTGCTCACTTATGCATAGGTTGACCATATGGAAAGGAGGACAGAGCTCCTGTATCTTTAACAGTTGCATAGAAAAGGGAATTTCAGCAGGTGTCATTTGTATGCATGCAGCACCTGGTGCATCACAACAATTAAAGCTGCAGGGGCCCTGCTCTCTTTTATATCTGGTCAAGAGGGCAGAGCTCCTGAAGCTTTAACTGTTGTGGTGAAAAAGGAATTTTCCAGGTTCTGCATGCATACAAATGACACCTGCTGAAATTCCCTTTTCTATGCAACTGTTAAAGATACAGGAGTCCTGTCCTTTCTTTCATATGGTCACCCTACTCATGTAAGCTTGCCCCATTTGAAGCTCCAATATTTGCAAATTGTCAAATACATGCTTGCATTCATCTCGTTTCCGATTCATAGTTCGATTTGCACGAACTTCTACATTTGTGCAAATTTCCTCTTGGGTCCTTTTTAGTCTATAGAGGAAAGTTGCTCAAATTACGAAATTTGGAAAAAGTTGTGCAAATCTCCTGTTCCTTCACTGCTCGATATAACAGGTCATCATACAGGGCAGGGAAGTGAGCCCCATTCCCCATATCTTAACACTAGTGCCGTACCAAATCCTGCCCCCTATTTTTGGGAACCTTTTCTCTTGCTGTGAAAGAAGCATTGTTTTTTTTTCTGCCACTTTCACAGGAAGGGGGAGAATTTTGGAGAATTTTTCTCTTTGGGGAGAGGACAGGGTTTCCACATACCTTATCAAGTGTAGGCAGTTGTTGAGAGGTCTTCTTTCTATTTTTTTAAAACACCCCTGGCAGTTGTTCCTGAATGCCTATTGGAGACCATGTGACCTCACTTGCTCCAATAGCCATTCATGAAGAACTCCTAGACTCCAGCAAGTGTCAGGGAGAGAGAGGGGGGAGAGAGAGGAGAGAGGGGGGCGGGACCCCTCCAAAACTGCCTACACTTAAAAGGTATGTAAGAACCCTCCCTCCCTCCCCAAGGAGAAAATACTCCCAAATTATCACCTCTCCCAGACTTTTTCATTAGAGTTTTCATTCCCTGTCCCCTGTCCCCAAAATGCCAAAACCCAGAATTTTGAGCAAAGCACTACTCAAGTGTTCTAGACTGCTTTTGGCTGTGTGTTTCCCCTCCCCCTTTTTGCCTTGTTTTCTGCTGTGAGGGAGGCCACCTTAATTATCAGAGTTGATAAAAGATGAAACATCTCTCCCAGGCTCATTGCCAAACTGAGCTCAGCAGAGCTCTCTTATGTGAGCTCTGCCAGCTTGCCCTATTCCAGAAACGGATGTTTCCATTCATTTTGGATTCTTCCCTGGAAGCACTAAATCTCTGTTCCACAAGTTCTGGGCACCACTTGCATGATGGAATTGGTGGGGCTGACCGTTCGTGGGCAGTCACCATTGGATACTGCCGAATATCTGAAGCCTGTTCAGTTTGCGTACCTGCTGTTCTATGCCCTTCTCTCTCTAATCTATCAGCCTATAGTTTTCCCCATCTCAAGAGGCTGAGGCTGAGCAGTGTTTGCAGCTCTGTCACATCATCAGCGGCTCCTGAGGATTCACTCTGTTGCATGATTAAGTCTTAATAGCTTCATTAAGGCAAACCAATGTAAAGTCAGACAGCCTGTCTTTTCCTTGAGACAGTTCCCAACAGCCAATTGCTTTTTGGCTTTGGTTCAACTGTCTCTGCAGTAGTGCTCTCAAAGCTATTTGAATACTTCATTGGCCAAATCCATGTTCTCTACAGGAAAGTGCCTGAAAGCACATTAAACCAATGACCTGCCTAGCCCAGTACCACCAATAGGGGACTAATATATTCATCTTTTTTCAAAGTCCTGTGCAGATTATTTTATGCCAGCTCTGCTAACTGCAATTCCTAATGGGAGATTCAGAATTGCACCCAGAGCATTAGATATGCAAAACTCCATCACAGAGACACAAACTACGATTTGTGGTGGGGGGGGGGGTTGGGGGGGGCAGGGGGAATTGACTTTCCTCCCAGAAAGCACTTCAATTGTGAGTTTGGTAAATAATGGATTTTCATGTATATTGTGAGCACCAATTTACCAGTGCCCATAGACTCACTGGTGATCAGCAACAGGCCGTTTTCCTCAATGTTAATGCCATTTCAAAAAAAAAATTAAGCAGGTGGTTGCAGTGGCAACATTGCTTTCATTTGAATAATAATAATAATAATAATAATAATAATAATAATAATTTATTTCTTACCTGCCTCTTCCACTGGATTTAGGTGGGGAACAACATTAAATACAACAACACAATACATAAAACTGGTTAAAAGACCATATAAAACCGATACAATATTAAAATAACCATCACAACATCTTAGAATTGTTTGGTTTAAGTTTCCTCTGGGTACGCCTGCTGGATGGATGTGATAGACTGAGAGAACCCTCTTGTAGCAGTCCAGTGAAGTGTTCATGTGATCTTTTCAAATTAAAATAGCAGACAACGGCAAGACTCTTCCCCTCCTGCCACATTACCTTTGGAAGGGCCATAGCTTCTGGGACATCATTCAGACAGGGGTACTGGACTTACCATCTTCCAGGCTCTGTCCCAAACTGCTTTTTTGGGCTGTCTGTCAGTGCTTTCTAAGAGAGGGAGACCAGCAGCACCAAAGAACAACAGTGGTGGCAACACTAAAGGGAGCGACACCAAAGAGGGATCCCCACCCCCTTAATGTTAGGTTTATTAGCTTGTATGGTTCTAGGGAAGGTTTGGTTATGTGCCTGGGAGGGAAGAAATAGGACCAAATGAGTGGGTGGGTGAGGGGACCCTGGTGATAGGTAGAGGGAGATGTGGCATTGGGAAGAGGATTAGCCAGGTTAGGGAAACACAGCCCAGACAGTAAACACAGCCCTTCCCCCACCCACAGGTTTGTTGGTTGTGAGATGCAGCTCTGAAAGACCAAATCTGTTCAAAACAAGACCTCCCACTTCCATGACTTAATAGTGGATGAGGTGGCCGATCTGTCATGTATAACAGAGACCCATGTGGGTGAGCAGAGAGGAGTCAGTCTCTCCCAGCTATGCCCACCAGAGTACTTGGTTCAGCATCAGCGTAGACCTGAGGCCTGGGGAGGGGTGGGTTGCTTCAATCTGTAGGAATTCTACAGGTGTCCTGTTCATCTAACTTCTGGTCTGGACTGTTTGCACCTTGTGTTTGGTCAGTGGGGAAGATTAGGGATTCTGATAGTGTACCTTCCACCCCACTGCTCAACAGATTCCCTCCATGAGCAGATAGAGATGGTCTCGGTTGTGCTACTAGATTCTCCAGACTATTGATTTTGGGGTGTGTGTGTGCTGAAGGGCACCTTGACTGAAGCGGCTCAGGATTTTATGGTCAACAACCATGGGACTGTCCCGACATGCTAGCACCCCAATACATGTTGCAAGGCGTACTCTAGACCTCGTTTTCTCAACTGGATGTGGTAATGGTGATCTGAAGGTGGGGACTTTGCATCAGTGCATTTGTCACAGTCAGATGCTAAAGCTCATACTGAGCTTTTCCCCTCTGCAAGGGAGGAGGACCCATTATGATGGTCCACCCCAGAGGCCAATGGATCCAGATGGTTTCCAGAGGTTCTAGGGAGATTTATGGCTGATATGGCTATCTCTCCTGTCAAAAACCTGGTTGATCTGTGGTATGCAGAAATGACCTAGACACAATTGCTCCTAAGCACCCTCTCCTAAGTAGAACTTGAACAGTTTGATGGTATACCCCAGAGCTGAAAGAGATGAAAGAAAATAGGTGATGACTTGCAAAGAACTTCCAGTGGTTGAAATCAAATGCTGGAATATGCCTATGGTAAGGTATATTCAGGGGCAGTGAGGTGGCAAATAACAAACAAACAAACAAACAAACCAATATCTTGCTGCCTGTCTTGAATCATCTATCTGCCACCCAGTGGGAGCTTTTCAGAGTTGTCCAGGGGCTGTTACATACTGGCTCCAAGGACACTGTAGACTCATCTGAGGACCGCTTTAATAAAGTTGCTAGGTGCTTCCAGAATAAAATAGCTTGCATCCACTGGGACTTAGGGTTATAGAAGGTGAATTTCATGAGGTATCCAGAGCACAAACGTGCCAAGTTTTCTTGGGTAAGTTTCAGTTGGTACAGCTCAAGAACATTGAGAAGGTGCTTGCACAGGTTTAGGAAAACCCCATGGTGCGGCTTGCAAATGCAAGCTGATTTGGGGGCACCACAAAAATCTGACGTGCCTAGAAAGGGGCAGATTTCCCAGTGATGGACAGCTCTAACTTTCCCCTTCCTGTTCTTTATTTTATTATTTATTTTTATTTATTTATTTATTTATTTATTTATTTATTTATTTATCTATACCGCCCAATAGCCGGAGCTCTTCTCCCTGTTCCCTCCTCATCTCAAGTACTGGGGTACATACACACTTTTTTTTAAAAAAAAAAAAAAAAAGGTGGGGGGGGAGAAAAGGGAACAAAGATGTCCAAGCAATCCCACTGCTGCACAAGTAATCCTTCACCAAACACTTACATCAAACATGGGGGACAAATGAAATTGCACTGCTGGTGTGCATCAGACCAGGGCCTTCTTCAGTGCTATCCTTAGTGCTAATAGAATATTTTGCCATCTTTCTTCTTGGCTAGAAAGGCCTTAACAAAATCGTATGCGCTCCATGAATCTAAGGATAAGGGGGCATCTCCAGTGTTTCCGATTGGATTCCAGCCTAGAGACACATTTTAAAATGGGCAGAGCCCTCACCATACATTTTTCCAGATTGTCTTCATTCTCAAAGGATCTTAAAATACTTCATGGAGCCATCTTTAAATCTTCAGTCTTGTTCATGCATTAACAAACTATTTTGTGGAAGGGACTCAGGGAGGGGGAAATGGGGAGGTGGAGGGAATTCTCTGAATTGTCTCAGGCCCTGTATTAAAATTACTGTTTCATCATCAATAACGAATGAACTTAACCGACCATGAGCTGGTGTGGATATACAAGGCATCCAAGCCCTCGCTCCAACCCATCAAAGCAAAAGTGCTTCCTTGTTAATAATACATCTGGAAATAAAAGGGGGGAAAGATACCTGGAGATTTCCAATTAGCAGACACTGCTTCTCCCCTTGTGCTCAATCTTTAAATAAAGTTTGTTAGAATTACAAATGAGACACATGGCAATAGCATTGCTAGTGCTGACCTTGCAAAATATCGCTCTGTGCTTATGACTCACAGCTTCCTTCTCAATCCTTACAGCCTGGAGGAAGAGCAAGCAGCGGGAAGAGAATACGGTTTTTAATAGTGTCGTGCTGAACATTGCTCCTACATTTGTTTTTAGCATTCACATTTCATTTGATAGAAAAGGAATTTCTTTCACAAACACATTCAAAGGAGAAGAACATTTTGGAGAAATTCTCATGGGTTGGGTTTGGGATTTTTGTGCCTGTCTTAATTCTGAGGTGGCTGAGGAGTATGTGTGAGTGTCTTGTCTTTCACTGGGCAATCATCTCTCTGGCAGCATGTAGCCTCCTCGGCTCCCCATGATTCAGTTAAAGCCCAGGGGAAAACATCATGAGTTAACTTCTCCAATAGGGCTTTTACATCTCAGGAAGTGCAGGCAGCCTGGGAGGCTGCAGAGTAATGGAGAGTTGCCTAACAGAAGGATAAAATACATATACCACACCGTTGGCTACCTTGCAGTGAACAGACATGCTCAAAAACACCACTGAAATTGATTAAAAACACATTATAGCATGACCTCAAAACAATGCAGAAAAATGGAAGTCGTAGCTTTTTTGCTGCCATGGAAAATCACAGCCTGCTTGCTGCCTTGCCCCGCTGCCAAAGTTCAGCAGAGAGTATTATCTTGGATTGCAATCCTGGTTTGTGTTCAAGCTCACTAGAAAACTATGGTTTTAATGCATCTTTCTTCTTGGCTAGAAAGGCCTTAACAAAATCGTATGCGCTCCATGAATCTAAGGATAAGGGGGCATCTCCAGTGTTTCCGATTGGATTCCAGCCTAGAGACACATTTTAAAATGGGCAGAGCCCTCACCATACATTTTTCCAGATTGTCTTCATTCTCAAAGGATCTTAAAGTACTTCATGGAGCCATCTTTAAATCTTCAGTCTTATTCATGCATTAACAAACTATTTTGTGGAAGGGACTCAGGGAGGGGGAAATGGGGAGGTGGAGGGAATTCTCTGAATTGTCTCAGGCCCTGTATTAAAATTACTGTTTCATCATGCTCAAAAACACCTGTTTGCATTCTCTTCTCCTCCTTATTGTTTTACTATGATTTTATTAGATTGTAAGCCTATGTGGCAGGGTCTTGCTATTTACTGTTTTACTCTGTACAGCACCATGTACACTGATGGTGCTATATAAATAAATAAATAATAATAATAATAATAATAATAATAATAATAATTAAAAACACATTATAGCATGACCTCAAAACAATGCAGAAAAATGGAAGTCGTAGCTTTTTTGCTGCCATGGAAAATCACAGCCAGCTTGCTGCCTTGCCCCGCTGCCAAAGTTCAGCAGAGAGTATTATCTTGGATTGCAATCCTGGTTTGTGTTCAAGCTCACTAGAAAACTATGGTCTTGATGCATGCACCATATTACCGTGTTGATATTTTTATTATAAAATATCTTTCTATCATTTTTCTATTAAAAAAAAAACCAAATGCAAATTTAATTTGCAGAATATAATATTGTATAAAAAAAGATAAAACATCTTAGATTACTTTCGATCAAACTTGCGCTCAAGGTGACATACGAACCAGAAAAAGAAAACAAGGGCAATTAATAAAGCTAGCATAACAAAAACACTGTGATACTAAAATACTAAATAACTAAATACTAAAATAACTAAATACTAAAATAACCGGTTGAAATTAGATTTATTTAAAAATTGCAAGACTGATAAGTTTTTAATTCATTTCCTATTAGTATTAGTATTACTGTAAGGCAACCAGAGCAGGGGGCTCTTTCTACATGGTGAAAGCCCCACTGTGGCTGTGGATCTGTGCTGTGTCAGTTATATGATGCAGATGCAGCTTTGCAGCCACCAAGGGGCTTTCCTGCAAAGCTGCGCATTGAAAAATCAAGAACTTACCCTTGACTTTTTCAATGGGAGCGACATCAGCACGGCTCTTCCACCATCTGATGTTGCTCTGAGGCCAATCTGGAGCTCATCCAGGGGCAGTCCATGGTGGAAGGCGACTGGTGATTAGTCGCCTTCCACCAGGAAGATGGCAGTGTTGGGTCTCATAACTGGATGCCGCAGGAAACCCCGTGGTCCCTCCTTGGTGTTGGGATTACCTGACCCCACTCCACAAGAGGAGAAATGCAGGGTTTTGGAGGGAGGCAGCACCAACTCAGTGCCATGAATACAGCCCCAAGGACTTCCCCATATGTTCTTGGAGTACAGGAAGGATTATCTGGGAAAAGGCATCTCTCATATATGTAGACCAAAAGCTCTTTACAAACATTGTCCTTTCAAATCACTGACCAAATACAGAAAGACCTCCAGGATGGGTACATGCAGAAGGAAATGGAGTCTGCCCTAATAATAATTTCTGCAAATCCAGTAAGCAAGCTTTCTGGGAGAACATTTGCCTACAAGCAAAACTGGCTTTGCTATAGTCAATCCCCCCCACTACCACCACCATTGCTAATAGCAGGGAATGGGAATGATTCTGACCAGGACCATGGCTTAAAGCCACCCCGTCCCATGCCACAGTTCTAATCCAGCTCACCTACTCCCATGTCAGCTATTAGAGAGAAAATATGCCAGAGCAAATGATATATGTTCTCCTTTCTCCTCAAGGCCAATGTAGGCCTCTCTCTTAGTATGGGCCCTGGAGCTGGTGCAGTGGGCTTCCTCTCTCAGTGTGAAATCACATTTTCCGAAAGTTAGTGTTTCTTATGTTTGGACATAATAAAGGAAATGAAAATACCAGAGTCTCTTGTGTGTTGCCTGGAGAGCAGAGCCAAAAGGTGGACTGCATACTAACCCTCCATACTAACCACACCTAGAGATCGCTATACATGTAGGAACATTCAGCTCAAATCAATGATTTCATTACTTCACAAAAGTTACATCTGGGTCCTCTCATTTAATTGAGTTGTGGACCAGGCTGTCCATCTTTTATTTCTCTGGGTTATCCATCCTGGATAGATATCAGAAGATATCTCCTAGTTGTTAACAGCCAAGGTGGGCAAAGGCCCAAGAACACAGGTGATCATTCAAATCCTCCAAGTACTTTGTCCACATCCTCAGGGAACATCAACTGAAATGGATCCCACATAACCAGACCAGATAGTGCCCTTGATGGCTCATAGGGAATGTACCAATAATGGGATCAACTTCAGACTCAATATGAGCGATTTTATCCTCATAATGCCTTCAAAACATTTCATGGCAGCCTTCAATGACTCCAATACAACTGCACCAGCATCTAGTTGTAACAGCCCATTCATGGCCCAGAAGAGTTTGTTGGCTACTTCAGGTTACAACGATACCACAAAGTAGGTACGATAGTGTTTGGTGAAATGAGATTTGTGGCTTCTGCTCTGTATTCGACATCTGGTCTGTTTCATGGCATGCAGCTCCACAGTGAACCAGGGAGCTAATTTGACTACACAATGCCAGAGAAGACTTGAGAGCAATCATGTCAACAGCTTATTCCATTTCATCATTCCATATTCGACAGGAGCACCAGCCAGAAAATCCTCTAGAGCATTCAGAGATCACCCAGATGCCATACGTCTCTGCGGGTCAGCCATCTCAATGTGTCAGCCACCTGGACAGAGGTCAAGCTAAACCTCACCAGGAGGCAGCCATGAAATCCTGAGTTGGGCAACCTATGGTGGTTAAGGTATGTATATCAAAATCTCCTGATGTTTTCCAGTGCTATACCTGAGATGACCTCAGGCAGGGAAGAGTGATGGGCTGCAGGGTGGTCAGTACCACAACAGAATCCCTAAGATATCTCCCTGTGCTCACTCTACATATAGGAATTAAAACTCATTACCTGAGACTCCAGATGGGGAGATGGATTCTTTACATTCCTCATAGTTGACAGCAACTTCAGTCTATTGTAGTGCTGAATAAGAAATGTATAATGAGATTTCTTTGAGACTTTTTTAAACTTTTTTTTTTTTTGTCATCATGATCTATACCAGGCTTAGGTAGGATGTGAGTTCAGTTTGTTGTTGTGTTCATTTTAATAGGTGGTGTGGGTGGTGTTCAGTCCTGTTGAGAATCAGGCTGTAGAAAAATTTGTGCCAAGTGAGATTCTAGCAACTTGACACCTGTGATATAATAAATCCAAACAACTCTAGGTTTTCATTCATTTGTAGAAATGTTAATGCCATGCTTAGCACAAATTAGCACATCTTTATCTTTCAAGATGTTCTTGAACAGTTCTTCACCTGTCGTTTGGAAAGGAAATCATTAGATTGTATGGGCCTTGCTAGATGGGGCTTTAGCCTGGTTCGAGCCCCAGGCTCACCCCTGTGTATCCAGATGATGCACAGGGTATCCCGGGCTCAGGCAGGGGTGAACCCTTCCTAGGCCTGGGGGTAACCGGCACCATTTCAGGCCCGGTTTTTCCAGGCCCGGTTTTTCCTCGGCTCAGCCCAAGACCACAGGTGTGTAGCCAGGTCCGCCGCTTTCCCCAGCTACCGTGTAGCCGGGAAAAGCGGCGGACGGGCCACAGTGCTCCACAGGAGCGCTGCAGGCATCAGGGCTATGGTGGGGACACGGGGAGGGAATTGGGGGTGGGCGGGGATCTGACATTGCAGGTGGGTGGGTGGGCATCGAACATGGCAGGCGGGGGGAGGAGAACAGGGCCAGGGGGAGATCGTGGATGGGGGGAAGGAGAATTTTTAATAAATAAATAATAAATAAATAAATAAATAAATAAATAAATAAATAAATAAAATAAAAACACAACTTACCATTCCTGTCTCCTGCGCTGCTGCTGCCGCTTTAAAAGTAAAAATGATGGCAGCCAGACATTGTGGGGGGGGGGGCGGATGGGGGATTGGACATTGTGGGTGGGGGGGATTGGACATTGCGGGCGGGGGGATTGGACATGGCGGGCAGGGGAAGGACAACGGGTACGGAGGGGGAAGAATTTTTAAAAACAACAACACACCACTTACCGTTCCTGTCTCCCATGCTGCTGCCGCCGCTTTAAAATTAAAAAATGGCAGCCACGACAGCTCTCCTCCAGAGCTCGTTGCGGCTCATGTGTGAATAAGGGCGAGATCTCTCATTATTCATATCGCGAGTTCTCCCCTCCTCTCCCCTGGATTTTCCACCAGGTCTAGCAAAGGCTTATGTGTGCAAACTTGTTCCTAATGGGCATTTACTATTGGGGATTCCTTTCCTAAGTGTATTCCCTGTTCATGTCAATGTAAGTGTGTGGCTGGTAGAGCAACTTTGGCATCCGAAAGGTCATAGGTTCAGTTCCTAGCTTCCCCGGGTATTACTGGTGAACACCTCCATTTGAAACCCTTGGAGGTTGTTGCTATCTAGTGTAGACCATGGATGGCATGGGCATCTGGTTGCAGCTAGAAGCCCAGTGAGAAATCACTGCCACAGCCACCCAGACACCAGCCCGTGGACCCCAGTGCTTGTCCAACTCTGCACATAACAAACCAGACAAGCACACAGGTGCCCATTCTCTCAGCAAGCCTCCATTTCACACAGAAATGAGGGCTTATTCTTGTCCATAAATGTCCCATTTGGGTAAATGGCAGCTTTAAAGGGGTGATGTACACCCCTTACCTGACTGGGGTCAGGTAAGTAGAGGTGGTTCAGCGAGTGGCAAGCTGGGAGAGCACGGGTGCTCCATCCATCCCTAGTATAGAACAGTGGTTGGGAAGTATTCCTCACATTATATAGAATGTGCTTGGGATATCCAGCTGGCATCCAAAGTCACCGAGCGAGCATCATAGGCAAATGGGGACTAGAAAGAACCTGGAGCTCCCCACTCTAACCACTACACCACACTGGCTTTTGCTAAAGAAGGTATTTTTACTAATTAGCTAACCAACAACAAAAGTGGTGTTCCTAGTTCCCACATAATGATTAAATGGGGAGGAAACAAGCAGAAATTAGGAACGTTGCAGGGCAGGTGACTGCAGCTCCAACCATAAGAACTCATTTTTGTTAAAGGGGGGGAAAACCTGGTGGGAAACTTTTGCCACTTCCTCTTATCATGATAAGTCCTCTCTTCCTCCAAAATGAATCAGTGTCCTGAAAATCATTCTCCTTTTCACACACATGTATCCCGACTAAACTTTGTCCCAGTGTAAAGGCATGTAAGCCAAGGAAAGCCCAGAGTGTACAATGAAGCGAAATGGACAGATAAAAAGAAGTAGTTCTTCTCACGTGTCATAGTTGAACTATGGAATTTTCTTCCACAAGAAGCAGTGATGGCCACCAACTTGGATGGCTTCAATAGGGAATGAAGCAGATCCACAGAGAGTAAGGCTGTCAATGGCTGCTAGTCATGAAGGCAATATATTTCCTCCAGTATCAGAGGCAATAGGCCTCAGAATACCAGTTACTGAGGTATTTATTTACTTAGTATTTATTTAGAAGTTATTTTGCTCATGCCCTGCCTTGGGGCTTACCAAAGGCAGCTGATTGGCCATTGTGGAAAAAGAATGGTGGACTAGTTAGGTCTTTGGTCTGATCCAGCACAGCTCTTCTTACGTTTATGTTAGGAAACACATCTACAAAAGGAGCCACAAGTGTGATTCCTCAGTCTAATCCAGCAGCTGGAACAGAATGCTCAAAGCACCTTCAGGGAAAGCAAAACACAATAAGCTTTTCAGGAGCAGGGTACTCAGTTTAGTCTCCACCACTGCCCTTTTGCCCTTGAAACAGCCAGTCAGCACGATCACCAAGTGTCTTAACGTGCCATTCCATTGAATTAACACTCTGTGTGTGTGTGTGTGTGTGTGTGTGTGTGTGTGTGTGTGTTATCCTCTACTTCTTTGACAAGGGGAAGGCAGATTTATTTCATTTCATTTCTACAAAGGAGTTATAGTCTATGCTTTACTTCCTCTGTGAGCAAGACCGTCTTAGGTCTATCTGCCATCCTTACCTATCCTCTATCAATAATGTGACCACAGATTGTTTAAATTAATTAAAAATGTAACCCTATCAATTGTGTGCACAATGATTGGAAGCCCCCGAACTCAGAGGCACCTGATCACCTGGGGCTCTCTAGGCTCCTCCCCTCCCCACCCACCAAAACACCCCCTTTCCTCCTCTCGAAGGTCACTTTTCCAACCTTGGAGAGCAGCCAGCATGGTTCTTCACAAGGCGGGGGTGGGAGGGTGAAGTTGAGGTGGATCTTTTATTCCCCTTTCTGAGGTTGGAGCACTGGCCCCATGACCTCAGAAGGGGAAATCCAAACAATGCTATACTCTCTCAGATGATGTCTATGGGACACCGGATTACTCCCTAGCCTAACTTACTTTCACTTATTTTGCATTTTTCATATGCCCCACAGCTTTTCGATGAACTTGAGTTCCCATCTTCTAAATTTCCCAGCGCTCCTTCACCCCATGCCTCAGTTGGAGCAGCCTGCACAGGGGTTGGGGGTTCATCTGCCTCCCCAAATATGTTTCTCATCCATGCTCTAAAATTGGGACAATAAGTAGGGATTCGCTTACAATCAAATCTTGAGTTCTTCGAAGTTCTCCCAATTCTAAATCAAAGCTCGTTCCATCTCATATCCATTTAAAATTGCGGTTTTTTGTTGTTGCTATTTTATATGGAAATTCATGCATATTTCCATGCATATCTTATGAAATTGAACAGGTCTGTGACTGTATAATAAACTTTGATTGGGCGGTTGAAATACATGCAGCAATTCTGTGCATCTTTGAAATTTATGCATCATTCTCCCATTGACTGAAGTATGTTTGTGCATATATTTTTCAAATGTAAACATGCTGTTGAACTCATTTGGGGTGGTGGTCTGTGAATCACATTGCATGCTTGGAAATGTACTGATGTCAGCTGCAGTTTGCCCTCAAGTCCATGTTCAGTCTGGAGTGTGCGAAATGAGTAAATCCTGATTAAAAACAAACTGAATTAAATTTCTCCTATATCCCTCACAACAACCATAGAGAACGGCCAAACTGTAGGTCTTATGTAGACCAATTTTATGTAGTTGCACTCAGAAGTAAGCCCTGCTATGTCCAATGGAATTTAGTAGTTCCAAGTAATTATGCGTAGAATTACAACTTAAAGTACTTGAATATCTTCTTGCACCCAATATTTTCCTATCACATTTCTATTATCTCCACCATTGGATCCTCAGGATAATGTCTTACTTCTTTAGTGTTCTGTCAAGCATGCTGAGACCCTCTTGCCAGCAGGGATGGATCTCACTAATGGTATTAGATTATTATGTCCTTCTCCTGTCTATTACTCTCTGCCAATTACTGCTTGCTTCCATCTGCTCTGTGGCATCAGGATTGATTGTCTCCTCTCCCTGCAATTTGGGTTCTTCTCCAACTTTCCCTTGGCTCGCACCAGCTGGAGTCCTAAATTAATGCAAATAATCACTAATAATTACTAGAAATGAAGCAGTAGCAAGCAAAACAGATACTGAAAGCAAAAGCAGTGTGTCCAATATTTCATTAAACTGTAACTTGCTTGGTCAACTGATTTAGTGCCACGTGTCTCAAGTTAAATCTTCAGCTCACCCACTTATTTCTTGAACAGACCTATTGAAGTAGAAGCCAGTTAAGCTGAAGTAGGTGCAATTCTTGCAGCCATTTTTCTGACAATATAGTAAGACACACTGTATTATATTAGGTAGAGTGCAAGGAGACCTGGGGGCATTGAAATCCAAGTTCAGATGGTCTTAAATAAGCTAGTATCTTTCAGTGACCAAATCAAAAGGTCTGGAGTATCTCACAGGTCTTCCATTTCACATCATCTATTGCATTTCTCTACCACCCAATAGCAGAAGCTCTCTGAGTGGTTTACAAAGATTAAAACCCTAAAAAATACATTTTACATAGTATAAAAACCATTTACATATGCACATATAAACAGACAGCAGACACATATCTAAACCATTTTAAACAATCAACAGTAAGAAAAATCTAGGACCTGATTAAAGCCTCATTGTATACCCTTTTGAACCTACTTTTGTTGGGTTAGATAGAAATATCAAAATAGTTTACAGGTTAAAACTGAGGTCTCCAACATGATGTCCAAGGGTACCAATGTGGCTACAGACCCCTCTCTGGGTTCCTGTCAGGCTACCTGCCTCTCCTGTTTTTTATTCAATTTCTTAAGATTTTTAAAATTAATTTTAAAAAATGGGATGCTGACATGCTGCAAAGCTCAAGCCTGTCCTACAGCATCATCTTTGTTTGGGTTCAAAAGAGTGTTTTGCCTTTTGGAGCTCAGGCCCCATCTCTGCCTTGCACTTAGGTTCTTGGGCAAGTGACTTTTCTTTTGGTTGCACTAGTTTGCCTTCTGAAAAATGTATGTTTTGTGACAAGCCATGCTTGCCATTACCCCTGCATTAAAAGCTTTACATGAAGACTTCAAACTAGAATATTACAGACATTTCTGTGATTTTTTGAAGGTAAATGTGATGTGAGCCCATGTAGCAACCTGTTTCAAGAGATGTAGTGTGTATATATGTGTGTGTAATAGCAAGATAGATGAAGGCAAGAATCACTATCTGAATGGTGCAGAGAGACACTGGGCTCATCTACACCAAACAGGATATTCCACTATGAAAGTGGTAGGAAAGTGGTATATAAAAGACAGGAGCCACACTACTGCTTCATTGAGGTATTGAAGTGCACTGACAACTGTTGGGGCCCATGACACATACTATATACTGCTTTCATAGTGTTATATCCTGCTTGGTGCATATGTGTCATGGGCCCCAACAATTGTCAGTGCACTTCAGTACCACTGTAAAGCAGTAGGGTAGATCCTGCAGTGCACTTCAATACCACTAGAAAGCAGTGGTGTGGCTCCTGCCCTTTATATACCACTTTCATAGTGGAATATTCTGCTTGGTGTAGATGAGCCTTGTGTGATGTGTTGGCGCTAAGTCTGTGGAGGGGATGGCACTTGGGCTTCTCTTCAGGTAGTGATTTGTCTTGGATGAAAGCTTGGATTATATAAATAAGTCCTCAGTAGACATCCTCGCTGGTTGTCTCCCAAGCCAAACAATCAGCCCTTCACTGGGAATGCAAATCTCACACTTTCCAATTTAGCTGGAAGTAGGGATGTTATACGACGTGCTGGGCTTGACGAATCCAAGGCTGGAGTTGAAATCGCAGGAAGAAACATTAACAATCTCAGATATGCAGATGACACCACTTTGATGGCTGAAAGCGAGGAGGAGCTGAGGAGCCTTATGACAAAGGTGAAAGAAGAAAGTGCAAAAGCCGGGTTGCAGTTAAACCTAAAAAAAACCACGATTATGGCAACCAGCTTGATTGATAACTGGCAAATAGAAGGAGAAAACGTAGAGGCAGTGACAGACTTTGTATTTCTGGGCGCAAAGATTACTGCAGACGCTGACTGCAGCCAGGAAATCAGAAGACGTTTACTTCTTGGGAGGAGAGCAATGACAAATCTCAATAAAATAGTTAAGAGCAGAGACACCACACTGACAACAAAGGTCCGCATAGTTAAAGCAATGGTATTCCCCGTAGTAACCTATGGCTGCAAGAGCTGGACCATAAGGAAAGCTGAGCGAAGGAAGATAGATGCTTTTGAACTGTGGTGTTGGAGGAAAATTCTGAGAGTGCCTTGGACTGCAAGAAGATCAAACCAGTCCATACTCCAGGATATAAAGCCAGACTGTTCACTTGAGGGAATGGTATTAAAAGCAAAACTGAAGTACTTTGGCCACATAATGAGAAGACAGAATACCCTGGAGAAGAGGCTGATGCTAGGGAAAGTGGAAGGTAAAAGGAAGAGGGGCCGACCAAGGGCAAGATGGATGGATGATATTCTGGAGGTGACAGACTTGACCTTGGGGGAGCTAGGGGTGGCAACAGCTGACAGAAAGCTCTGGCGTGGGCTGGTCCATGAAGTCACGAAGAGTCGGAAACGACTGAACGAATAAACAACAAAGGGATGTTAGAGAAATCCATTTTGGAGTTGGAGCTGGAGTTGGATGGGTTGCAGTACATGGAGGGCGTCAGGCCAGTTCACAGGTTTTCCAGGCATTTTGGCAATTTTGTAGGTTCTGCAATTTGTGCAAATATTGGAGCTATTTGCACTAATTACAGCCAAATTTGTGTAAATGGCTGAACCTGGGTGGAGGAGGTGCAAAAAACATTCCTTGAGTTGGGGGTAAAGGCCGCTGCTCAGCTTTCAAATGCAAATCAAGTTGTACATGCAGCGTAACTCCATCAAGTCCAAAAAGAACCCGATTTCCCAGTGACAACCATCCTTAGCTGCAAGGCACAGATGGAAATTGGAAGAACATGGCCGTATCAGAAGGTTGCTGTGCTCACATATAATCAGAGAATTGTGGAGTTGGAAGGGGCCACAAGGATCATCTAATCCAACCCTCAGCAATGTGCAGGAAAACCAATTTAACCATCCATAAGAGGTAGCTGTTGAGCTGTCCCCTGTTTAAGACCTGCTTCTGAAGTTCTGCTCCAGGTAGCAACACCTTTAAAGATGAGCAACTATAAATAGTGAAGCAGTCTGGTTTTGGAATGCTCTCGCAACAGATACTTGTCTTGTACTAACATGATTATCTTTTCAGCACCAGATCAAGTCAAGGTTTTTCTCCTGTGTTTTTAATGGATGATGTCCTGCCTTTGTAGTCCTATGGATTTTATGGCTGCTTTTATTGTTCTGAAGTTGTGTTTCATTTTGAAAAAATAAATAAATATTGTGCTCATAGTTTACTAAGTTACTGTGAAGGGGTTAAGTGATCTTCTTGTGAGCTGCCCTGAAAACCATGTTGAAAGGCTGGCAGTTGTTGTTTTTAAATATAATAAATACATCTACTGCCAGTTCAACTATGACATCAATGCTGCTGCTGCTGCTGACAATTTCAATTTATCAAACAGATCATTAAAATGTGAAACAAGTGGCAGTTTTTGTTTGTTTGTTTGTTAGGCCTGGGAGTAAAAAGCTCTTTTCCTAACACTGAAAAGTCAATGAAGTAGGTATCAGGTGGACGTCTCTAGGGAGGGCATTCTGCAAATTGGGGGCCACCTCAGGAAAGACCCACTCATGAGTAGCCACCCAGTGACTCTCAATATGCTGGGGTGCTCAGAGCAGGATCCCTGATGTTGCTCACAGGGCATGGGCCGGAACATAAGGGAAATGACAGTCCTTCAGATATTGTGGCCCAAAGCTATGAACACTTTGCCTTTGGCCTGGACCTACAAATACCTTGCCTTTGGCCTGGAAATGAACTGGAATCCAGTGAAGATGCTACATTACTGGTACAACATGGACTTGCCCAGTTCCAGTCAGTTCCTTAGCAGCCGTATTTTGTAGTAACTGTAGTTTCTATACTGTCTTCAAGGACAGCCCCAAATATAACACATTACAATAGAATCAAAGAATTGCAGATTTGGAAGGGGCCTACAAGGCCATCGAGTCCAACCCCCTGCTCAATGCAGGAATCCACCTTAAAGCATCCCTGGCAGATGGTTGTCCAGCTGCCTCTTGAATGCCTCTAGTGTGGGAGAGATCACAACCTCTCTAGGTAGCTGATTCCATTGTCGTACTGCTCTAACAGTCAGGAAGTTTTTCCTGATGTCCAGCTGGAATCTGGCTTCCAGTAACTTGAGCCCGATATTCCATGTCCTGCACTCTGGGAGGATCGAGAAGAGATCCTGGCCCTCCTCTGTGTGACAACCTTTTAAGTATTTGAAGAGTGCTATCATGTCTCCCCTCCATCTTCTCTTCTCTAGGCTAAACATGCCCAGTTCTTTCAGTCTCTCTTCATAGGGCTTTGTTTCCAGACCCCTGATCATCCTGGTTGCCCTCCTCTGAACTCCTCTAACTTATCTGTTTACCAGTATGGATGTCTGAGAATTTCATTTCAGTTTGCAAATCACACCAAGCTGCCCCGTTCCTAGCCCCAAAGGTGGACGGGAGTGCATGTTCTCTGAAAATGGAAACAAATTCCCAAACTTGCTTTTGCATTCACACAATGTGCGCTTGAAAAATGCACAACTTTCCCAAATGGCACAACTTTCCCCATTCAAACGTACTGGGGGGGGGGGGGGAATGGTCAGAAATGAGAACAGCAGAAAGCTAAACTGAGCTTTGAAATAGAGTTTGGATAATTACAGTGAGCCTGAGGATCCCCGGTTCTCCCCCCCCCCCCCGGCTCCACACGTGTGTATAGGTAATCAGTAGGAAAGATGCAGCTATTACTTCCCACAATAACCAGGCCAATATATTTCAAGATGTGGGCCAGCTCTTGATTGGGGCAATTAGTTATCTAAAGAAGTGTTTGTTCGTTCGTTTGTTTGTTTTGCCAAAGTAAATGAGTCTATGGCAAGAGTTCTCCTCCCCCACAAACATTGACACATGAATGGAAAGGCAGCATCGTTTTGTGCCGCAACGCTGTTTGTGCGACTAGACCTCCCTGAAATGTAATTGCCTGTCACTGCCCAAGGGTAGCCAGACTGCATTTTGTAAAACCGTCCCGCCACTGCTGACATGACATTAGCAACGTGAGGAGCTGTTGCATAGCCGGACGGCCAGTGGCATTTCAGACACTACGTTGACTCGACTCGCTCTGAGCAAGGTTAGAGCCTTAAAGTAATTGACAAAAGAGTTGTGTTTGGCAAAGTCTTTTTTCCCTCCTCTCCGCAATTTCCCCTCCAGATATGACATATTTCATCCTCGGCGGGTTTCTGACTGCATCTGCGGTGTCGATGGGCCCAGCTTTCTCCAATTTGCTGCTTTCCAATTAATCAATTTCAGCTTGGCATTGGGAATCTAGAGGACCTTCTGTCGAGAACCATGCAAGTGTTTGGGATTTTTAGCAGCCTGTAAAAAGTTTAGGGGGGGGGGGGGGAAGGTGATGACAAGTCATTAACAAGATTTTCAGTGTTTCGTTTTATGACTGTCAGCTGTTCTCAAGCAATCACTCGTATAAAACCACCACTGAAGTGCAATTGCTAGAAAAGTCTGCAGCCCCCCCACCCCACCCTGCACCCAAACTGTTCTTTTCAATTAAGGAAAGGGCCAGAGTGCCTGTGAATAATCACAACTATGACTATGCAATGACTTTAAGGAAGTGCTGGAGACTTGTCATCACATTTTGATTCAAAGGGACTTGTACCATCATACATCTTAATATATCGTATGAGATGGCTGAGCAGCTTGTGAAAATGTGCTATTCCGCATGTGCTATTTGCCAATGAGGAATATGTCTATAAATCGGAAATTCAAAAGTTTGCCACTGAAGGGCTTTCGCAGCAACTTTCAAGCTGCCTCCTTAAGAGTGTTGCCCTGGGAAGAGCTGCGGTCAAATCCTCACTCAGAAAATGAAGGTCGCTGGGGAACTTGGGCCAGACTCTCAGCTTATCCTGGCCTACCTAACAGGATTGCTGTAACGGTAATGGAAAAGGGTGAGAATCACATGTGCCACCCTCAGTTCCTGGGAGGAAAATTAATAATAATAATAATAATAATAATAATAATAATAATAATGCCAACCTTGGTCAAGCTAAACCACCCTCTGCTATGAACTGAACTTAGACAAGCATAACAAACATGGTAAGTATATATAAAAAGCTGACTGTGTAGCTCATGTTAAGGTAACAGAATATCGGGCTAGTTTCTTAATTAAAAGAGGTGTTGAGGTTTAGAAAATGGCTCCAGTCAGTCTTTACCAGGGAGCAAGGAGCTATATAATATTAGATCCTGGACTTAATTATCTTATGGGTGGGCCCTTTCGATGACCTTGTATATTACTGCAATTGTGAAGCATACAACTAACATTTCTCTTCCAACTTCCCCCCCCACACCATTCCATACTTTATAACTGCTTCTAAATTTCTGTCCCATTAAGACAAAAACAAAATTGTTTGCCGTCAATGAACTAATTAAAACAAAACTCTTCAGTATGTGCAGTTTTGCATGTTAAACTCACTTAAATTATAGAAGCAGGGCTCAGCTTAGGACAAATAGTGCCCCAGGCAAGGTGTGTCCTCCCCACTGCCCTGTGATCCCCTTTGCACAGCCATCCAGAAGCTTTATGGGGGCCTGGGGCAGGTGTAATGCTGGTTCCCCCTTCAGCCGAATGTCCCAGGTGACCGCCCACCTTGCCCACCCTCAAGGCGGCCCTGCATAGCACCATGATGACTACAGGAATAAAATGGAGTTTG
Organism: Elgaria multicarinata webbii; assembly: GCF_023053635.1. Taxonomy (NCBI): domain Eukaryota; kingdom Metazoa; phylum Chordata; class Lepidosauria; order Squamata; family Anguidae; genus Elgaria; species Elgaria multicarinata. The sequence goes on from NC_086174.1 coordinate 44,706,405, forward strand.
CTTCAACTGCCTTCATCACCTGCACACTTTTAGCTTCATCCCACATACTGGTTTCCCTCGACTTATGTCCTGCAGCGCTAAGCTGTCGGCGTTGTTGTTGTTGTTGTTGTTAGCTAATCACACCCCGGGCGGCAGCACTCCTAAGATCCATTGCATACCAGGAAATGGGTTTAAGAGGGGAAATGTAAAATAAATAAATAAATGGATGACCCAATCCGATTCAAATTTGGTATGCTTAAAGCTCTCCTTAATATCTATTACTGCGCCAATTTTGATGTCTTTATCTTTAACACTTACGCAGATGTAAGCATTTGCTTAATTTTTCTTTAAACATATCAAATCCTGCTCCTGCACCCCCAGTGGCCGCTCGGAAAACAATAAATGATTCGCTCCAAAACTAGAAGCAAAATAGGGCGGGTCTTTTTGCTTTATAGCACAATTAAAGCAGGATGCAAAAACTGTGAATTGTATGCAAAGGACTCCGAAGTTTTCCAGCTTATAATCTGCTTTGACTGTGAAGTAGTCAAAGCAGATTATAAGGTGGAAAACTTCAGAGTACTTCACAATAAAAGCAGATTATAAGCTGCAAAACTTCGGAGCCCTTTGCACGCAATTCGCAGTGATTGCACAGTATAACCCTGGTGTGATAAAGCTCTTTGGGTGGTCATTTGCTCCCCCTTTGAGCTGTGAGGCCTGGACTTTGGCCCTAAGGTCCAAACCTAGCTGCATCGCTAAGGTCATGGAGCACATGCAGAGGCCAAGCAGCTTTAATATTATCCAATCTGATCTGAACTTCCCGGACTAATATTGATTGGTAGCATAGTTTTCCTTCAGGTTATGCACTTCTCTGAATTTTTGGGGTGCTGTGCTCAGCTCAAAATCACACAAAATGCATACAAAAATGTGTGCTTTAACATAAAGTGTATGTAAAAATGAGAACTTAACAAACTACTTAAATGCACAATTTTGGGCAATCCTTATGCAAGAACAAATTGCACCATGATGCTGAAATGGGATGGAGCTGACTTATGAATGAACACATGCAAAAACTGAGATGGATCAGGATAGCAGATGTCCAGCAGATAGACCCTAAGACAGGCCTTTACAGTCAGGGTTTAAAAAAGAAGGAAAAAGGAGAGACACATGTGCTCCTTTTATATGAATTTTAGTTCAGTTGGCCTTTCCGATACAATGCTCTTTTAACAGATTCTACTGCACGGATGGCTTTTAAATATGATTGTGTTTTACATTATTTTATGGTCTGTTTCTAATCCATTTTTATTATACTGGACCCACGCACAGGGTGCAGAGCTCCTCAGGAGCACTGTGCCCATCGGGGTGGGAACCAGGAAAAATAATTTAAAAAAAAACCCTGTTTTGTACACAAGCACTTGTGCGCTGCTGCCTCTATAAAAATAAAAAATGGTGGGCATGACGCCTCTCCCTCTGAGATCATTGCGCGCTGAATGTGAACAGAGGGGGGATCTCACGATAAAAACATTGTGAGATCTTCACCCCTCTGTTGTGAAATAACAGGTAGGTCTAGCTAAGACCATAGGAAGCCAAAGTCTTGCTGGGTTATAAATGCATTGCCTCTAACCTTTGAATTACAGCTGGGCAGCCTCCATTACCTGTTGTGATGGCACTTTTTTTAAAGAAAGCAATCGGGGGCATGATTTAGTTAGAACTAGGCAGTCAGGAGTTGGAGCTTGTGGGTTTCATTCAGGGCTCTCCTACCCACCCACTGAATAATTCAAATACTGCTAAAGCCACATAATAAGGACATCACCATGTCCTTGGACTTCTGATGAACTATGGAGATGTGGCAATGCTGGATATTTTTCACATATCCATCCATGGCAGCAGAAATCCTTCAGCACTTTCTTGCAAATGCCTAGCTAGCCCTCTTTATGGGCCGCTAAGAAGAAAAGGGAGTAGCAAGAAAAGGAACAGTTGGGGGGTGCAAAGTGGGTCTTCTCTGCCTCGAAGTCCAATCTGGAGCTTCATAGAGATGATTCTCTGCCTCGATTTCGGAGCACCTCCCCTCTCTCCACCTTGTCGAATTACCCTCGAAGAACCATTAACAGAAATGCTTACAGCTCCCTCATTTTTAAAGATAAACAGATAAATCTTGGCACAGTGATAGCTCCTAAGGAGTGCTCTAGCTCCACCAAGTTAGAATCAGATTATTTATTTATTTATTTATTACATTTTTATACTGCCCAATTGCCAAAGCTCTCTGGGCAGTTCACTTCATGCTTTGATTTTGTAGGAATTTTTAAATGGAAATGAACAAAATGCTTACATCTGTATAATTTTATAGATAAAGAGATGAAACATGCTGATAGGTCTTAAGGAGGGCTTTAGCTCCACCAGGTTTGAATTATATTGGTTTATGCCTTGATTTTTTTTAACAACAACAACCTGAATTCATTCTAGAATGCATACAGAATATGTGTATTCCTCCCCTAGTTCCCTTTTCACAAGTTTAAACAAGCCAACCTTTTAAAACTGGTTACAGTTTTAAACCATAACTTAAACCATAACTGCAAACCAACAGAGCAAACAAATCCTTGGAGAATAAATTTTGAATATTACCTTTTAAAAGGAAGAATATTTTGGTTATCCCATCAGAAAACCATCACAAAGATCCTCTTTCTTCCTCTCCCTTTCTCTCTTTCAATATTCAGTGGAGACAACTACAGGATTAGTTCCAGGAAATAAAGAAACATCGCTTGTACCAGCCAGCAAAATCTCGGCAACAGAACCCTGGGCCCTTCTTACACAAATGCCGACAAAAATGATAAGTACATTTTCTCCTTACAGTCAGAATTTATAACCTGAGGTGTCTATTATAATGGAAAAGTAAATGATCCCTTAATACTCAAATCAATCTTCCGAGAAATAACCTGAATAATGAGTTAAAATTGCAGGAGATGAAATTAAGACAAGAACAGTGAAGAAGGATCTTAAGGAATAGACAGCATTTAGTGTGATGTTGGGGTTTAAAATAGACTTTCAAATGTATTCAGAAAGAAATAGAGTGGGAAAATAAGGAAATGGGGCAGTGGTCCAGTTAAAAAGAGCCTTTTTGATCAGGAATAATATCAGAAGCAGTATCAAGCTGACATTATTTGAAGGGGGAAAAGAGGGAAAACACTTCAAATAGAATTCTTGAAGCAAATACCTTTCAGAGCTTAAGAAGATAGTAGGAGATTTCCATTTATAAAACTGCATAATCCCTCCAAATGATACCGATGCAAATCAATTTGCTGCAGTTCTGATTGGAAATTATGTCTAGAAATTTACTCAAGTTGTAAATCAGGTAACCTCTGCCCTTCTTGATATATCAGGATGCTTCATAGTTATAAATGAATATGGGGAAAAAATTATAAAAACATTTTTCTTCTTCTTTTCTTTTTGGGAGATCAGTGGACCTTACTCCAAGGTAACTGCTTAAATTTCTGACTGAGCAGTCCTTTAGATCCTAGGGTGCTAGTTCACCAACAGTGGTTGGCAAGAGGGGTGCAGTTATCTACCCTTAACTCCCCAAATTTGCCCACCACCGCCACCACATTATCTTACTATTAAGAGGGAGAGGGCTCTAGCTCTATATAGAGTACTGGGACCATTGGTGGGTCCTGCCTTTTCTTTTACCAAATACTAGGGTAGAGCAGAGTAGTTATGTAGAAGATGGAATTTTAGCAGCTGTAGCTTGAATGGAAACTTTTGCATCTAATTCCAAATATGTAACTAATTCAAGTTATGTAATCCTGATTACAAAATCAGGACCCTTAGCAGTAGGCCAGACAACTGTAATGTGCTCTAATTTGTAAAGTACACAATTTTACCAGATTGACATGCTTTAGACGGAGGATTTTGATCTCATCTCAAGTGTCAATCTGGTAGGGATGATGAGCCCTCTGCCCATCCAAAGCCCTGCCAGCAAGAGCCAGGCAGAGTGGATGGAATGATGAAGGTGTTTTCTCTTACTGTTCCACCCTAAAAATCCCCATTTTTAAATCCAGTAGGGACAGCAAGCAGTGCACAAAGGAGGCTGCGAGAGCCAGGCAGTCTCCATTCCTCCTTCTCATCTTCATCAGGTGAGGCTGTGGATGTGCTGAACGGTCCTTGGCTCCAACAATGGACTGGATGAGGGCTAATAAACTGAAACTTAATCCAGACAAGACTGAGATGCTGCTGGTGGGTGGTTCTTCTGGCCAGATGGTGGGCGTTCAACCTGTTCTGGGTGGGGTTGCACTCCTCCTGAAGGAGCGGGTTCGTAGCTTCTCCTAGAACTATCTCTGTCACTTGAGCCTCAGGTGGCCTCGGTGGCACAGAGTGCCTTCTACCAACTTTGGTTGGTGGCCCAGCTATGCCCCTATCTGGACTGGGATAACCTGGCTTTAGTTGTCTACACTCTGGTAACTCCAAGTTAGATTACTGCAATGCTCTCTGCATGGGGCTGTCTTTGAAGATAGTTTAGAAGCTGCAGCTTGTTCAAAATGCAGGGGCCAGATTGATAACAGGGACCAAAATGTTCAAATATATAAGACTTGCATTGGCTGCTTGTATTTTTCTGAGCCCAATTCAAGTTGCTGGTTTTAACCTACATGGCTAGGGACCACAATACGTGATGGAACACATGCACCTACCCATACACTACGCTCAACATCTAAGATCCTCCTCCGGGCGCCTACTCTAAGGGAAGCTCGGAGGATGGCAACAAAGGAGAGGGCCTTCTCAGTGGTGCCCCCCAGTTATGGAATGTTCTCACCGAAGAGGCTCACCTGGTGCCAACATTGTTATCTTTTTGGCTCCAGGTCAAGACTTTTCTCTTCTCCCTGTCATTTAACAGCATATGTTGAGTTTTAAAACTGACCCCAGAATTTATTTATTTATTTATTTATTTAAGGATTTTTCTGCCGCCATTCAGCCAAAAAGGGCTCTCACGGCGGCTTACAAAAGTATTTCTTGACAGTCTCTGCCCACAGGCTTACAATCTAAAAGACATGACACAAAAGGAAAGGGGATTGGGAGGGAGGAGGAGGAGGGGGGAAAGGAAAGGAAATTCAGGCACTACAATCTTAGTTGGAAAGTTCAGCAGTTACAGGTGACAGCAGGAGGGAGGGGGCTCTCAGCTGGAGCTGGACCCAGGCACAGTGGAGAGGTGCCTGGCTGCTGCTTCCTCCCTCACTGGTGGCCTCTCCAGAGACAGTTGGTAGCAGAAGGGAGGGGGCTCTGAGCTGGAGCTGGACCCAGGCACGGTGGAGAGGTGCCTGGCTGCTGCTTCCTCCCTCACTGGTGGCCTCTCCAGAGACAGTTGGTAGCAGGAGGGAGGGGGCTCTGAGCTGGAGCTGGACCCAGGCACGGTGGAGAGGTGCCTGGCTGCTGCTTCCTCCCTCACTGGTGGCCTCTCCAGAGACAGTTGGTAGCAGGAGGGAGGGGGCTCTGAGCTGGAGCTGGACCCAGGCACGGTGGAGAGGTGCCTGGCTGCTGCTTCCTCCCTCACTGGTGGCCTCTCCAGAGACAGTTGGTAGCAGGAGGGAGGGGGCTCTGAGCTGGAGCTGGACCCAGGCACGGTGGAGAGGTGCCTGGCTGCTGCTTCCTCCCTCACTGGTGGCCTCTCCAGAGACAGTTGGTAGCAGGAGGGAGGGGGCTCTGAGCTGGAGCTGGACCCAGGCACGGTGGAGAGGTGCCTGGCTGCTGCTTCCTCCCTCACTGGTGGCCTCTCCAGAGACAGTTGGTAGCAGGAGGGAGGGGGCTCTGAGCTGGAGCTGGACCCAGGCACGGTGGAGAGGTGCCTGGCTGCTGCTTCCTCCCTCACTGGTGGCCTCTCCAGAGACAGTTGGTAGCAGGAGGGAGGGGGCTCTGAGCTGGAGCTGGACCCAGGCACGGTGGAGAGGTGCCTGGCTGCTGCTTCCTCCCTCACTGGTGGCCTCTCCAGAGACAGTTGGTAGCAGGAGGGAGGGGGCTCTGAGCTGGAGCTGGACCCAGGCACGGTGGAGAGGTGCCTGGCTGCTGCTTCTTCCCTCACTGGTGGCCTCTCCAGAGACAGTTGGTAGCAGGAGGGAGGGGGCTCTCAGCTGGAGCTGGACCCAGGCACGGTGGAGAGGTGCCTGGCTGCTGCTTCCTCCCTCACTGGTGGCCTCTCCAGAGACAGTTGGTAGCAGGAGGGAGGGGGCTCTCAGCTGGAGCTGGACCCAGGCACGGTGGAGAGGTGCCTGGCTGCTGCTTCCTCCCTCACTGGTGGCCTCTCCAGAGACAGTTGGTAGCAGGAGGGAGGGGGCTCTGAGCTGGAGCTGGACCCAGGCACGGTGGAGAGGTGCCTGGCTGCTGCTTCCTCCCTCACTGGTGGCCTCTCCAGAGACAGTTGGTAGCAGGAGGGAGGGGGCTCTCAGCTGGAGCTGGACCCAGGCACGGTGGAGAGGTGCCTGGCTGCTGCTTCCAAATGGATATTGTCTGTTTTTATACTTTTTATGCTTTTTAAATTTTGTATATCAGTTTTTAATGTTTAATGTTTTAACCTTTGTAAACTGCCCAGAGAGCTTCGGCTATGGGGCGGTATATTATTATTATTATTATTATTATTATTATTATTATTATTATTAATAATAATAATAATAATAATAATAATTCTGTGCTGCTCTCTGCAGGGAATAAATGGAAAAATGGGTGGAGTGAGGTAGATGATGTCAGGGGAGGGGCTGAGAGGGAGGGGCTTCAAGTACAGGGCCCCACCTCCTTGATGTCACCCATCCTGCCAGATTGGTCCAGGTGGGCAATGTTAGTTAGACTGAAAAATGCTTTTCAGTCTAACTAATTGGACCTCAACAAAAGCAAAGAGAAGGCTAGTAAAGCACAAACATATGGTCCAGCTAGAAAGCAGCTGGGGGAGAAGGAGGGGGACGTCTTTGCAAGCCATCACATTGAGCTGCTGCCATTAGAAGCACCACCGTTCCTTAAAAGGCTGTTTTAGATGCAGAGCCAACATGGGAACAAGGAACATGGAGGAGGGGTCTGGTTCCACCTCGCCGTAATGCACATCGTATTATGCATGCGGCTTCTGAGCAAGGAAAGGCGAGAAATGAAGCTGCTCTGCAAAATAAATGTTCTGAATTAAAACCGACAGGACGCCAATGCATATAAATCAAGGCCAAGGTAAACGACTTGAGGATTATGACACTGAGCTTCGGTAGTTTCTAACAAAGTAAAGGCTGTTTGTATTGTTATGAGTTATGTCCTTTCACTGTACAGCGTTTTGCAGCACAAATGGAAAGGAAAATGCATGCAGCACAGGCCCACGGGTTGGGGGCAAAATTGTGAAGCGGGGCGCTGTCAGAGTTCGGCAGTGGAGCAAATGCTTTGCAGACAATTTTGGAACATATTTGGAAGCACGTTCCCTAATATATTGCATTTTTATATTATTTCCCCTAATATATGCAGTTTTGTACACATGTTCGCATTGGAGCACTCCTTCGCAAAATTCAGAAAAATGCGGATTTCAAAAGATAACTGAGTTGTTTCGATTTGTATATTGGTTTCAAAAGTGTGAAATTAAGTTTACAGTAAAATACAAAACAAATGAATCCTGCCTCATCCTTAATTTCTTGCTGGATTTTGAATCATGATGGGGAATCAAAAGCACATTGGCCAGATCAGGCCTCATCTGCCAATTATCTAATCTTCTAATATCTTTCCTTGAAAATGTTTCATTGACCCTGATCTGATGACACGCTAACCCAAGGTAGTTAAGCATTTTGAGCTAGCGGGCCTTGTATAGGGTGTTTCCCATAACCATGGTTGTGATGTAATGGCATGCTTGTATACCTGTACTGGGGCCACCAGGATGGACATATCATAGAATCATCATAGAATCATAGAATAGCAGAGTTGGAAGGGGCCTACAAGGCCATCGAGGCCAACCCCCTGCTCAATGCAGGAATCCACCCTAAAGCATCCCTGACAGATGCTTGTCCAGCTGCCTCTTGAAGGCCTCTAGTATGGGAGAGCCCACAACCTCCCTAGGTAACTGATTCCATTGTCGTACTGCTCTAACAGTCAGGAAGTTTTTCCTGATGTCCAGCTGGAATCTGGCTTCCTTTAACTTGAGCCCATTATTCCGTGTCCTGCACTCTGGGAGGATCGAGAAGAGATCCTGGCCCTCCTCTGTGTGACAACCTTTCAAGTATTTGAAGAGTGCTATCATGTCTCCCCTCAATCTTCTCTTCTCCAGGCTAAACATGCCCAGTTCTTTCAGTCTCTCTTCATAGGGCTTTGTTTCCAGACCCCTGATCATCCTGGTTGTCCTCCTCTGAACACGCTCCAGCTTGTCTGCGTCCTTCTTGAATTGTGGAGCCCAGAACTGGATGCAATACTCTAGATGAGGCCTAACCAGGGCCGAATAGAGAGGAACCAGTACCTCATGTGATTTGGAAGCTAGACTTTTATTAATGCAGCCCAAAATAGCATTTGCCTTTCTTTCAGCCATATCACACTGTTAGCTCATATTCAGCTTGCGATCTACAACAATTCCAAGATCTTTCTCATTTGTAGTATTGCTGAGCCAAGTATCCCCCATCTTGTAACTGTGCATTTGGTTTCTATTTCCTAAATGTAGAACTTGGCATTTATCCCTATTAAATTTCTGTTGTTTTCAGCCCAGCACTCCAGCCTATCAAGATCACTTTAAAGTTTGTTTCAAAGTGCCTTTATATAATAATTGCCTTTAAGAGCCTTTAATTGCCTTTACATAATTGCCTTTAAGAGCCACATCGGGTCCTGTGGTAGGTACCTCAATATGGGAGCCAGCAACAGCCAGGAAATGGATGCCCAGGGCTGTATGGCTGCAAGGGATGCTGGGATTCAGTATGGACCAGTCAGAGAACTACCAGGATCAAAAGAGAGGCATGTGGTTAGAGTGAGTAATCACGTGGAGCCGTGAAAAGCCGTGAAAACGGGCCACACACTCACAGTCTTGGGCTCAGCTCAAGACCACAGGGAAAAGCGGGCTTGAAAGGGTAGGCTATATCCCGGGGCCAGGGAGGGTTAATGCCTGCCTGATCCCGGGATCCCCTGTTCACTATCTGGACGCACAGGGACGATCCCGGGTATCACCCTGGGATATAGCCTTGTCTAGCAAAGGCCTTGGTCTCCAGGGCTCATAGACTTAGAAAATATTCAGATGGAAACAGTACAAAAATGGTGCCATTTTTTATTCACACAGCACAACAGCCTATTTCTCTACAAATTACCATCCCATTCTGCTGAAAAGAAACTCTAGCCTTTCCCATTAAAATAAAACAAAAACAAAAACCTGACCCTTAGAGTGACTTTCCAGTGCTTTTATCATTATTTATTTATAATTTATTTATCATTAGTGTCTTTGCTGATTTTAACATGATTGCTTCAGTTGTAGGATTTCTGCCACCCCCTCCCTATTTCAGCTGTGTCCATGGTAATTCAGGCAGGGGAGGCGGAATCATTTTATTACGCATGTGATGAAGCCTTTTAATCAAATGTTGGATATGGGTTTCCTTTAACTCTGCCCTCACTTATTTTCTTGTGTAGAAAGGTTAGTAGCAATTATCTAGCACATTGCAGCCTAAATCCTAAGCTGCATATTGTATTTGAGAGGTGGAGTGCCCTTGAACTACTCTAGCCATGGCAGAGAGCCCTCAACAAAGCTTCTGCCCTGGCTCCTTCTTTGGGCCTCCTGGATTTTCCGTTCCTTTTTCTCAGAAATGGAAGGGAGGGGATAACAAGCGCCCAGTGATTCCTTCTCCACAGTGCCAGCCCAAGACATTTTGCCATCTGAAGTGGAGCAACTAATGGCCCTCCTGCCCTCAGCAGGTCAAGGTGCATAGAAAGCAAAGCCAGACAAGTTATTTTGGCACCTGAGGCAGAAATCCCAGAAGCACTCTCCATCTTCTGGCAGTTAAAGTATGCTTCTAATATATAAATTAACAATTTACTGTCTTTTCATGGTATCTCAAATCACTTGTCTGAGATGGCCTACTCTCTGTGCCTAGTAGTGGGGCTGGCCGGCGCACCCTCCTGCTCTCAGAGCAAAATAGCAAAGCTATGTCCTGTCATCTCATGACATGACAGTTCCTTGGCTTCCTGTGAGGCTTCCTGGCCTGGATTTCCTGTAAGTGGCATTGCCAACATGACAATGGGGCTGCAGCTCCCCCTGTCACCCTTATTGGCTCTGAAGGAATGTGTGGATCCTTCAAGGGGACACAAATATATCCCTGCCCCATTGTGGGTTTTTTGTTTCTCTTGCCTCCCAAGATATCTGGTGGACAAGAAGGGGAAGGAGCATCAGTCTTACATGACTGATTAGGGTGCAATCCTGGACAAGAAATAACAGCATAGACCACCAGGAGTGTCAAAGATAAATTGTACGGGGAGCTACTACTCTTGGGTTTCTCCCAGCCCTGTTTTTTTTTTCAATGTCCCTTGAGCAGGAGACAGAATAATAATATGATCCCAAAGTCAGTGCAGTAGGGCTAGTTCTCTGGTCTTTGTACTTATACATTTGCCTTATTTACCTGAAACTATATGGTCTCCACTGTTAGATCAATGTTCTTTTCACCCAAGGACGAGATCCAAACAGCCCTAATTTGTTTTGGTGATTGTAATTTCACCACTGCCTTCGTGGTTGTTCCCAAGCTGCCTTACATAATATACATCATCTGTGCACATGGTTAGAGTCGATTGCACATGGTTAGAGGTCTCAGTTATCCCAGGGAAATGGAGGGATCATCCCTCCCTGCATCCCCTGTGTGTCATTTGGATGCACAGGGATGATCCAGGCATGATCCCTCAAAAAACGGATGGTGTAGAAAGGGCCTGTGACTGGCCCAAAGTCACTCAGTGTGTTTGAGCCTACAGGTGAACTGAGAGGCAGATTATGAATATAAATAATAAAATAACCTCGTGTCTAACTGGGCAATCCTAGACTGTTCTTGGGCAATTTCTCAGTTCTTGTCCTTCTTTGACAGACTGTGTGCATTTCACATGCCCATCATATCACTGCTCAATCAAAGAATCAGGTCTGTGTCAAAGAATTTCACTTCCTGAAAATCTCATTTAATTTATTTAAATTGAGTTTTTAGTAGGGATCGGTGAATTTACCCAGTCAGAAATTATAATTTGTATGTCATGTTATGAATCCAGCATTACAAGTTTGGACAAAAGTGCTGTTAATACGAATTCTTGATCAATTCTTGCACATATGCACCACTGAAGTGCTTTCCCCCCCAGATCCATGTATCACAACTTTATTTGTCGCTATGTGCCCCTTCTCTGAGTGGATGTTTTCAGGTGTGCTGTATTTGTTTACTATCGTATGGTTCGAGCAAGGAATAAATAAAGGATTAAAATAAAAGAGACACTTGCATGTATTTGTGCATTGCAAATGAGACATTTACATTTCCTTTGGAAATTAAAAAGTAATAGAAGCCAACATTAAAGCATGCACAAAATGGTGGAGTTTGGTTGCTTAGTCATGCAAACTGCACATGCAGACAATATAAATTAACTCATCAATTTAGATTTAAATTATGGAAGTATGAAAGTTTGTTGGATCGAGGTCCAGTCTCAGTATACATTCAGGAATTATAAGACTAATAGATCCAACCAATTATGACTTTTAATGGCATCCCTGGTTTTTAGGCCCAATGGTTACATGGATATACATGGGCTGCATCTGTTGAAACATCTGAAAATAAATAGGTTATTGTATAAGGCTGCCATGCGCCCTTTCTCCTTTTCCTGGGTAACTAAATACCGATCTCCAAATGTATCTCCGTAAGTTTCCACAGTGGCTCCCTGTTGCTCTATGTATCAGCTTCAGGATGAATCCCATGAGCCAGCTCAACATATTCAAATCTCAAGGACCAAATACTTTCGATTCCTAGAAGGTAGTAAGATCTGGAACTTGTGGCTTAAATCTAGCGAGCGTTGGCATGGGGGTTGGAGTCCGACAGACTCCCTTGCATCCGCCCCTCTGGACATTGCTCGCCAAGCTGCGGGGTGCTCACAGACCAACTCTATATTTATTGCATTGCTATACTGCCAAATAGCTGAAGCTCTCTTTGAGTGCTCCAGGGCTGGGCAAGCATCTGGCAATGGCTCGCTCTCATTGCGAGTCAGCAGTTTGCACAACAATGGCGGTTTGGGCGGTTCCAGAAAAGAATCTATGGCCTTAGCTAGACCTTAGGTTTATCCCGGGATCATCCTGGGGTTGTCCCTGCCTGCTTCCAGGATCCCCTGTGTGTCATTTACATGAACAGGAATGACCCCAGGACGATCGTGGGATAAACCTTAGGTCTAGCTAAGGCCTATGTCACCCATCAACTCCTCGTTCTCTCCTCCTTTGAAGGACAGAATGAGCAGTTTCGTTCTCTCTGCCTTTCCAGGAGAGAACAAGCAGTTGGCAGGTGATCCCTTCCTCTGCTCGCTGTCAACCCCTTATGATCTCCTTTCAGGGAAGGAGACCAAGAGGGATTACCAGCCGGCGGGGCAGGAGCCTTGTCCCCACCCTCCAACTGCTCATTCTCTCCTCACAAGGAGGAGACAACAAGGGGTTGGTGGCCAGTGATAGGGATTCCAGTGGCTACCATTTTGCACAAAATGGCAGCTCAGGGTTTTATGGAAAAGCCACATTGTGTAAATGGTCCCCTTACGGCTACCATTTATGCAACGTTCCCTTTCCAGAACAGCCTGAGCTGTCATTGCGGTGCAGAATGCTGGCTTGCAAGGAGCTTGGCCCCTCAACCTCATCAAGCACTTGCTGGGCGGGCAAGAAGGTGATGCAGGTGGTGATTGCTTGGCAAGCGCCCGATGAACCTGGGTGCCGGTGAGTCCATCCATCCCTAGTTGATGGAGAGCTCCACTCACTGAAGGTGCCTGCACCCAATTTTCAGGGTTTCCCACACACACCGCAGTTCACTTCATTCAGCATTTTCATGGGATTGGAGGAGCTGCTGGGAGGAGGCGGTGGTGCGGTGGTGCTTTTGTCAGCCCCAGTTGCACACACCTAAATGTGGGTCCAAACCAATGTCTTCATGTTTGCGGATGACTTGGCAAACAAAACCATTCTGGAGTAGCTTCAGCTGCTCCTTTTATCTCCAATTTCTTGGCGAAGAATAAGCAGGTGCACACGTTTCAGTGCTGCGGGGAGAAAAGAGAGGAATGTTTCGTTTAGCGATGGTCTAGATTTTTACTTCAGCATAGGATTGTTTCCCTTTCTCTCTCTGCTTCATGGTAACTAGATCAAAACAGTAGGAGTTCTTCTGAGCTCTGGGCACCCCACAGGGCTCCAAAGCTGTCAGTCTCATCAGCACATTCCTTTCCACTGACAGCGCGAGACTCCATTTAAAAACAGCTTCACTTGTTGAGTATTCCAGGACTAGCCACTGACACCCTTTATTTGCCTTGAACTGTGGATTTGCCAGGCATTTATAGCTATAAAAGCAGGGGTGGTGGTGATAGTTACAAATTGGGAGGAGATCCTGAAGGCAATTTTCCTGCTAGTGCCAGTAAATTCTAGCCAATGAAATTATTTCTTGAGCTCTTTAGTATTATTATTTATTTATTTATTTAGAATATTTATATACCGCTTCTCACTGAAAAAATTTCGGAGCGGTGTACAATGTAAAATGAAAATAAAAACAGAATAAAACAGTTAAAACAAAATTTAAAAACAAGCAAAAAACAACAACACAGAAATCCAAGGCTGCATGTTAAAGAAAGGCTTCTTGGAATAAAGATGTTTTCAGGAGGCGCCAAAAGGAGTACAAGGTTGGAGCCTGTCTGACCTCCAGAGGCAGGGAATTCCACAGGAGGGGCGCCACCACGCTGAAGGCTCTTCCCCTGGTGGATTCCAATCGGAGGATGGATCTAGGTGGAACCACCAGGAGCAGGCCCTCGGATGACCTCAGTGACCGGGCAGGTTGGTAAGGGAGAAGGCGCTTTCTCAGGTATCCTGGTCCCAAGTTGTTTAGGGCTTTGTACACAAGTACAAGAACAAAATATTAACAAAACATGGGCTCGTCCACAACCAGGCTGACTACATGGAGGACATGACAAGCATGTACTTGAAGCAACAGGTTACGTTATGTGCATATAGCCTTAGTGATTGAGTTCAATCAATGGTCCAACCCGATCCTTTGAACAGCCGGTTCTGCGCACATTGGTATACAACAGCAAAGAATAGGAGAGGTGGCTGACATTCCTTCCTATGCACAAGGAAGCATATATCGATTGTTTATTTTGTTAAACCAGTTCATTGGTACTTTAGGGTTCTTGCGCTTACTTTACTTATGAGGTGGCTGTGGGACATATATGAGTGTCTTCATTATACCATCATCTCTGCTGCAGCCTGTAGCCTCTTCAGCTTCCCAAATTTCAGTTGAAGTCCAGGGGAAGACATCATGTGGTAAATCCTTCCCCATAACCCCAACCCCCAGATTAGGATGTGCAGTCAGCCTGGGAGAGTGCAGAGCAATGGAGAGATATGTAACAGAAAGGAAACGCACGCACACAGAGGCACACAGAGCCCCCTCAGCCTCCTTTCAGTGATTAGAGAAACTCAAAAAACGAAGTTGTTGCGCTACAACCACTGTCAATGTTGAACTCTACCTGTGGGAAAATGTGGGAGATTTTCTCCTCCCCTTTTAAAATTTGGTGAAATTTGTCTTCTCATCCTCATTTCTCTGTCCACAAATGAAGTGGAGAATTTGAAGAGGCCATTTTCACCCAGGTCTGATTTCAACCTCTTAGAAATGGGGAAAATCAGCACAAAACTTTAGAAACCGCAAAACCATCAGTGGTTGGGGAGACCCTGCAGGGCTTCATTGGGAAGCCACGGAGGCCTGGGTTTGACTTCTGGACCTGGGGTTCTCGATCACTACTCCAGAACTACAACTCCATTCTATTCTTCTCATTCTTTAGGGCTCACACAGTGCAATTTGATAATCCTAATCGCTTTCCATGGTTCTAATCCCTCGTTTCTTTTAATATGATCTGATGAAACTGATAGAATGGCCTGATAGAAAGTACTTACGGTACTTTCCCGCAATTAATGGTCATGATGTAAATAAATAAATAAATCCAGCCTTTGAATGCTTGCCCACATGGGATATTCTATGCTTTTGAACACTTTCAACCCAATCATAAGAGACATTTGCCTTTCCAGAGCTGACAATAGGAACTGCATAAGCTGACTTTTTTTATCACAACCCCATTCCCGCGTCAGACCTCCATGTCTTCCCCAATGTGCTTCTGGTGTTCACATGGAGGCTTCCCCAGACGACCTATGTTCTCAATCCAAACTGGCCCAATGCTTTGGAAACTGCTTAGAGGGCTTCAGAAAGACAAGCAGTGTGTTTGCCCCCCCCCCCCAAAAAAGAGGCTACCTTTTCCAAAGCTGTTGACATATGTAGAAAATGCCAAGGTTGGGAGGGGAGGCAGAGGACTCCGGTGACTGACAGATCTACTTTGGGGGAGGGATGTTGAATCTCATGTTATGCTTTGCTCCAATACATATTTCTTTGCTAGTTCTTTCTCAGAAATGTTTGAGAAGATTATGGCCCTTTCTACACCTAAGGGTGTAGAGGGAGGGAGGGAGGGGGTGATCCTAGACTTACTTGTTTCTGGGATCATCCCAGGGCATCCAGACAGCAGCACAATCTCCCAGAAAGGGAGAGGGGCATTACTCCCATTGTGGCAGCCTTTGGTTTTTTTTAAAGAAGAGGAGCTGGAGCACACTTGCGCTTCAGTGAAAACTAAGGTTAAAAAAAATCCCAACACTGTTTCCCCCCCCCCCCCGATATCCCTGCATTCTTCCCAGCCTGGCTCCTTCCCTCTGCTGACCCCTGCTACTTGAGGAGAGGAGGGGAGAAGCCAGGATGGGCACCCAGACCTCCTGCGGTCTTGGAACGATCGCGAGACCATGGGAAGAATTGGGTTTTTCCAGGATCTTTTTATCCCTGGGAAAACCTGTGCATGTCCCCCCTGCCCCTGGGAGTCCCTGTGTGTCATTTGGACACACAGGGACTCAGCTGTGACCAACCCAGGCTATTGGGCTGGTGTAGAAACAGCCTTAGTGCAGTAAGAAAGGAGTTATCTGTAGCTCATGTCCCTGGGGTGGGGGGGAGGGGGAAATTGTTTTTTTTATATAAAAAACTTTACAATTTGTATAAGAGTTCTGCATTCTTCTCCTTTAAGAAAAAACCAACAAAATGGCAGGCACGGCATCCTGTTCCTCTGAGGTCATCGCGTGTAAATAGAGGGGGAGATCTCGTGATAACAATATCATGAGACCCTCACCCCTCCATTGCACTAGACCTATAGGTCTAGCTGAGGCCTAACCCTTCTTTATTCCTCAACCTTCCAACCAATCATTATTCTCTCTTCCCAGTCCTTTTCCTAAAATCCCTCCTTTTCCATTCCAGACTATTCTTATCTCAACCCTTACTTTCTGGGTGTTAAGTTCCATTTATTCTCACTGTTGCTTGCTAGTCATTTTGTTAGAATGACTGAGTTATGATTCAGACGCCTCGTTGTTCTAGCATATTGCTCCTTAAGTAGTCCCTGATCAGGAGTTGCCTGCTGCTGGTAAGGTGCATATAAATGACGTGCCGGCCGTGCTAGTGTCAGGTTTTTGCTTGCAGAATGTTTGTGGTATGTGCTGAAGTCCTTCTGCTTCTGGCATTGTATGCCACACAGCCATAATCCATTTCTGCCCTATTGCAGTTTCTGAGAATTTAATGCCAACTAACCAGGAAAAAACAACCTTAGTCCTAATCTACACCAAGCAGGATATTGCACTATTAAAGTGGTACTTAAAAGGCAGGAGCCACACTACTGCTTTATAGCGGTATTTTAATGCACTGACAACCATTGGGGCCCATTGACACAGCCCATATACCACTGTCATGCTTTCATAGAATCATAGAGTCATAGAATAGCAGAGTTGGAAGGGGCCTACAAGGCCATCGAGTCCAACCCCCTGCTCAATGCAGGAATCCACCCTAAAGCATCCCTGACAGATGGTTGTCCAGCTGCCTCTTGAATGCCTCTAGTGTGGGAGAGCCCACAACCTCCCTAGGTAACTGATTCCATTGTCGTACTGCTCTAACAGTCAGGAAGTTTTTCCTGGTGTCCAGCTGGAATCTGGCTTCCTTTAACTTGAGCCCGTTATTCCGTGTCCTGCACTCTGGGAGGATCGAGAAGAGATCCTGGCCCTCCTCTGTGTGACAACCTTTCAAGTATTTGAAGAGTGTTATCATGTCTCCCCTCAATCTTCTCTTCTCCAGGCTAAACATGCCCAGTTCTTTCAGTCTCTCTTCATAGGGCTTTGTTTCCAGGCCCCTGATCATCCTGGTTGCCCTCCTCTAAACGCGCTCCAGCTTGTCTGCGTCCTTCTTGAATTGTGGAGCCCAGAACTGGATGCAATACTCTAGATGAGGCCTAACCAGGGCCGAATAGAGAGGAACCAGTGCCTCACGTGATTTGGAAGCTGTACTTCTATTAATGCAGCCCAAAATAGCATTTGCCTTTCTTGCAGCCATATCGCACTGTTGGCTCATATTCAGCTTGCAATCTACAACAATTCCAAGATCCTTCTCGTTTGTAGTATTGCTGAGCCAAGTATCCTCCATCCTGTAACTGTGCCTTTGGTTTCTATTTCCTAAATGTAGAACTTGGCATTTATCCCTATTAAATTTCATCCTGTTGTTTTCAGCCCAGCACTCCAGCCTATCAAGATCACTTTGAAGTTTGTTTCTGTCTTCCAGGGTATTAGCTATCCCACCCAATTTTGTGTCATCTGCAAATTTGATCAGCGTTCCCTGCACCTCCTCGTCCAAATCATTAATAAAAATGTTGAAGGGCACTGGGCCCAGGACTGAGCCCTGCGGTACCCCACTCGTTGCCTCTCCCCAGTTTGAGAAGGTTCCATTGATAAGTACTCTTTGAGCCCGATTCTGTAGCCAACTGTGAATCCACCTAATAGTTATTCCATCTAGCCCACTTTTAGCTAGTTTGTTAATCAGACTGTCATGTGGTACTTTGTCAAAAGCTTTGCTGAAGTCAAGATATATGACGTCCACAGCATTCCCACGGTCCACAAGGGAGGTTACCTTATCAAAAAATGAGATCAAATTTGTCTGACAGGACTTGTTCTTGACAAATCCATGTTGGCTTCTAGTGATCATCCCCTTGATTTCAAGGTGTTTACAGATTGACTTCTTTATAATCTGCTCCAGAATTTTCTTTTCATAGTGCTATATCCTTTCATAGTGCTATAACCTTTCATAGTGCTATAGCATAGTGCTATAACCTTTCATATAGCACTTTCATAGTGCTATAACCTTTCATAGTGCTATATCCTGCTTGGTGTAGATTATGCCTTAATCTTGATGCAAATTACCTACAAAACTATGGGGCTGCCTCCACCCAATTTTAGGGATACCACACACACCACCATTCCCCCCGTGAATTTAATACCAACTAACCAGGGGAAAAAAGGCTTAAACTTGATACAAATTACCCACAAAACTATGGGGGGAGTGAGGGAAAGTGAATCCCCTCCTCATCCACAAATAACTTGAAGACTCTCCTTTCAGGGGAAGTCTACACCAGCTGTTTATTGCAGGATTGTATCGTAGTCATCACTAATGGACCATAATATTCACCTGTTCCTGCAGTGATCGTAGATCCACCTCTTAGTTTTACCGGAATATCCCTGACTGCTTTTGTTACAATCCCTCTGGCTCTCCTGCATCCATTGCAAAGACCATTTGCTGTGTGCCCGCCCCTGGCGAGGTCATTGCCGTTTGCCATGAGTTCTAGGCTCAGTAAACAACCAATCGGTTTTGAGGGGTGTGTACATGGGTATCAGCATGTTTTACCACTGAGGTTTTTAAATATTTTTGTAAAAAATAAACACATCTCTGTGCAGGAGCAGATATTCATCAATGTTCCTACCCACCCACCCCCGGAGAGATCTGGACCTCATTTTTGTGAACCGCCCAGAGAGCCTCGGCTATGGTATGGGAATGCAATAAATAAATAAATAAATTTAAGCCAAATTCAATTTCAGAGAAGCCCTCAGGGGCTGTATTCCAGTGGAATACAGGGCAAAAGGGGTGGGGCAAAAGGGGACAGGCCCCAAAAGCCCAGAAGAATTTAGCTTAGACCTCCTACTGCAAGTACTTAAGCCTTATGATGGGCATCCTAGCCTTCTTGAATGGAGGTAAAACTGTGCAAAACTACCAGATGATTGGTTGCTGGAGGAGAGAGAGTGGGACCAGGGTAAAGGGATGTGGCCAACTGGGGAACTCCAGAGAGCCTCAGATGGCCTGGATTTGGTCTGTAGGCCTGAGATTTAACATCCCTGCTTTAATCAATCAGAGAAAAAAATGGATATCTTTCCAAAAACTCACAATTGATTCATGCATTTGGGGAAAGGATGCTCACAAAAGACTTTTTGTGCAAATAGAAGACAAATAAAGCTCACAGCCTGATACAGGTATGAGCTAAAACACATTTTAATGTGGAATTGGGAGAACCTTGATCATCTCAGGTTTTCCTGATTGGCTCATCCCTAGTTATAGCCATTTGTTAATTACCAGTGATAGTAAGTGGGAGATACAAGACCTTGGGTTTCTGAATTGGGATTCAGATTCGGATCCAAGGTTAAATTGGGCAAACTTCAAAGGTGTCCAAATCGGGATGTTGGCAAACCAAATGTTGTTGTCAGTGCATGCCCCTAATACTCTCTCTCTCTCTCTCTCTCTCTCTCTCTCTCTCTCTCTCTCTCTCTTTTTCTCTGTATGTGTGTGTGTATATATATTAGGGATGTGCTCCGCTCCGATTAGGAGCGTAGAAGCAGTAGCGGATTGGCCTGCTCCGCCTTACCCAGAGGCGGAGTAGGAGCGGACCGCGGACCCCCTAGAAGCAAGGCGAAGAGAAGCGACCATTTTTCGGAGCTCCGAGTTCAGTCGGAGCGCTCCGGTCGCCATCTTGAAAACATTTCGCCATAGGATTGCATTGCGGCAAATAATCGCGCATAACTACGTTGTTTTTGAAGCTATCGTTCTGGAAATTCTTGTGCACAGAGAGTCGTGGATGGGGGTCATTTTGAGACCACTCTCACCTCTCTGTGTGCTGTGGTTCACGTGCAATATTTTTTTAAAAATCGGGTCAACCGCGGGGCTCAAACTGCGTTTCGGCTTTTCGCCCATAGGATTGCATTGAGGGAAAGAATCGGGGATAACTGGGGGGGGGTTTAAGCTATCGTTCTGAAAATTCTTGTGCACAGAGAGTCGTGGATGGGGGTCATTTTGAGACCACTCTCAACTTTCTGCGTGCTGTGGTTCACGTGCAATATTTTTTTAAAAATCGGGTCAACCGCAGGGCTCAAACGGCGTTTCGGCTTTTCGCCCATAGGATTGCATTGAGGGAAAGAATCGGGGATAACTGGGGGGGGGTTTAAGCTATCGTTCTGAAAATTCTTGTGCACAGAGAGTCGTGGATGGGGGTCATTTTGAGACCACTCTCAACTTTCTGCGTGCTGTGGTTCACGTGCAATATTTTTTTAAAAATCGGGGTTTGGGTTTTTTTTTTTATTATTATTATTTTTTTGGAAGCGATGACAGGCACATTCAACTCCCAATCCTGATGAGAATTCATCTCCTCAGAAAGCATCCTCCTCCAATCCCAGCGTTGGAGGGGGGACTAAGGCAGACCCACCCTGAGAACTTTCTGTTTTGTGTCTCTTTGTGGGTTGGCGTTCGTGGAGGGAACACTTACTTAGCTAGTGCTCCTGCTTTGGAGATAGATTAATTTAATATAGGTTTAGTTTGGCGCGTGTGTGTGTTTGTTTGCTTCTTTCTGACTTGTAGCTTAGTTTGCCCTGTGTTTTCCCCTTACTTTGATTTAATATAAACTTTATTTTTGAATTTTGGAGTGTGTGGTTGGGTTGGTTGCCCCCCCCTTCCCTGTATTAAAGCCTGACTGTTCTGCTTTTGTGAAAGCTTTCTTTTGAAAGCATACACACACTTTTTGTCCCATTTCCCTACATTTATATTCTTAAACATATTTTATTATATTCTTTCACATAGTCCATTAGTATATATTCTCATACATATTATATTAGTATTCATATTTTGTTCTTCTTATAGTAGTGGTTGGTTCTTTTTCCCCCTCCCCTCTCTTAAATCCTGATTGTGTTTCCTTCTATCTTCTATATACCAAATATACCAAAAAAATTGGATTCTCTTTTTCTTCTCTGTGTAACTTCGACGGAGTGGGCTGCTTTTGTCAAGTTCAACAGGCAGCCACAGATTGAGCATTTTGGGGAAAGCATACGCACACCATTTCCCTATTCTTAAACATATTATTATTATATTCTTTGACATAGTCTTAGTAGTCTATTAGTATACATTCTCATACATATTAGTAGTAGTATTCATATTTTGTTCTTCTTATAGTAGTGGTTGTCCCATTTCTTGTCCCATTTCCCTACATTTATTAGTAATATTCTAAAACATATTATTATATTCTTGTAGATATTCTTAGTAGTATATTCTCATACATATTAGTAGTAGTATATTTTATTGTTCTTGTCCCATTTCCCTACATTTAAACATATTATATTCTTCTTATACATATTCTTAGTAGTACCTTATACATAGTATTAGTAGTATTAATATTTTGTTAGTCATCATGAAAAGAGAAAGCAGGCGTGCTGAAAGCAGCAAGGCTCAGTCTGCCAGCAGGGCTTCCTCTCCTCCTGTGAAACTCAAACGGGCAACTCCTTGGCTGACTGCTCCAAAACAGAAGCAGGACAAGCAGCAGGCAGAGCCACTCTCTTCTGCAACTTGTGCCCGGCGTTCTCTTTTTGAGGGTGGGAATGGGAAAAGTGCCCGTTTGCAAGAGGCACGTGGCAGCAGTGCCATTAGAGGAGGAGGAGTATCCCCAACTCCTTCATTCTCCTTTCAGCCCACGAGCCCGCTGATGGACCTAGACGAGGTCCTCAGCACAGTGGAGGGGGGGGAGGAGGAGGAGGCGGTGGGCCTCCAGGATGTGGGGGCTGAGGAGGAGCAGCAGCAGGCCGAGGCTCTCTCCCCAGTCTCATCCCACACCCCTGTTTCTGTGGCAACACCAGAGAGCTCAGGCGGGCAATTGGTGGTGTCACCACAGAAACGAAAGACAAGCATCGTGTGGGACCACTTTGAGTTGGGAGCGGATCCCCGCTTTGCTGTCTGTCGCCACTGCAAACTCAGCCTAAGCAGGGGTTCATCGACAGGGCATTATGGAACCAGCAGCATGAAGATGCATCTTCATAGGCAGCACCAGGCGATCTTGCTGGGGAAAGAGGCGGGCAAGGCGACTGGTTCCAGGGGAAAGCCGAAGGCTGCTGCTGGCACTGCCACTCTAAGCTCTCCATCTCCCATCCCCACAAGGGTTAGGCAGGCAACCCTGCAGGACATGGGGTGGGGGAAGTATTGACCCACAAGATGGCGTTTTCCAATGCCCACCCAGGGTGCTACTGTGTTGGGGCATCTGCCGGGACTGACTCCTCCCCAATACTAGATCTATGACATGTCACTCTGCCTGCCCCTCTGCTAGCCTGTCCTCCTCGGTGACCGACTCGCTGGGATGGTTTGCGTTTGCAATGCGTGACTAACTGCAATGCTGGCTTAGAAACCAGCCATCACTTCCTTGTGCCCCCAGAAATGCCCGCAGCCTGCCTGCCTGCCTGCCCGCCTCCCCCGGGGTGCTGCTGTGGTGGGGCATCTGCCAGGACTGACTCCTCGCCTACTCTGCCTGCCTCTCTGCCCGCCTGGTGCCTGGTTTGCTCCCAATCGTCCTCCTCTGTGCCCCTCAAGGCGTAACTGCTGGCTTAGAAAGAAACAACCAGCCATCTTTGCCTCACTTTGCGCCCACTTATGGGTTGGTTTGCTATGCGTTAGTGCTCAAGCCATCCTTGCGGCACTACAATGCATGCTGCCTGCCTGCTTTCCATTGATGGTGCTATATAAATAAATAATAATAATAATAATAATTCTCCCCTTCCCGCCTTGCAGCGATGGTGTATGTGTCTTGCTTTGACTAAGGGGAGAAGTCCTTCCTGCGCTCACTTAGACTTTATCAAATTCAATAATCCCTTTTTCAAATGTGCCAGAAGATTTAGGGTTATCTCGTGGCATGTTGGGATTGCCTTGGAACTGGCCCCATTGAGCTGTCTGCAATTGCAACTTTAAATCCCTGACATACTGGAGTGTTCAAATTTCAAAAGTTCCCCTAACATCAGGGGATGATGGGATTGCCTTGAAACTTGGTGTCCATGGGGACACATGGGTAAGCTGTCATGGGACCAAAGGATAGGTTTCTAACGTGCAAATTGACGTAGTTGTAGAATGGGACTTGATTTGGGGTGAGTTAAAAAGTTTAAGCCGCGCCAAAAATCAGGGGATGATGGGATTTGCTTGCAACTTGGCGTGCATGTGGACACATGGATAAGCTCTCCTGGTGCCGAGTTTGAGGTTTCTAACATGCAAATTGACGGAGCTATCCCAAGGGGTGTGAATGGGGTGCCCGATTTTCATAAATTCCCCAAAAATCAGGGGATGATGGGATTGCCTTGAAACTTGGCGTGCATGTGGACACGTGGATAAGCTATCATGGTGCTGAGTTTGAGGTTTCTAACGTGCAAATTGACGTAGTTGTAGAATGGGACAATTTGGGGTGAGTTAAGCCATGCCAAAAATCAGGGGATGATGGGATTTGCTTGCAACTTGGCGTGCATGTGGACACATGGATAAGCTCTCCTGGTGCCGAGTTTGAGGTTTCTAACATGCAAATTGACGGAGCTATCCCAAGGGGTGTGAATGGGGTGCCCGATTTTCATAAATTCCCCAAAAATCAGGGGATGATGGGATTGCCTTGAAACTTGGCGTGCATGTGGACACGTGGATAAGCTATCATGGTGCTGAGTTTGAGGTTTCTAACGTGCAAATTGACGGAGCTATCTAAAGGGGTGTGAATTAGGGTTATGGGAGGTGCGTTAGAGGGTAGAGCCGCGCCAAAAATCAGGGGATGATGGGATTTGCTTGCAACTTGGCGTGCATGTGGACACATGGATAAGCTGCCCTGGTGCCGAGTTTGAGGTTTGTAACATGCAAATTGACGGAGCTATCCCAAGGGGTGTGAATGGGGTGCCCGATTTTCAAAAATTCGCCAAAAATCAGGGGATGATGGGATTGCCTTGAAACTTGGCGTGTGTGTGTATACGCCCATGAGGTGTCATGGTGCCAAACGTGAGGTTTCTAACTTCAACGGAAAAAAAGTTGTTTACTTTTTTAGCTTTCAATGCAAGCCTATGGGGGGGCAAAAACGGAGCTCCGGATCCGATCCGGAGCTCCGGGCGGAGCGGAGCGGAAGTGGGCGGAGCGGGGGCGGGGCGGAGCGACCCGCTCCGAAAAATGGCGGATCTGCAAGTGAAGCGGAGCGGGGGGTCCGTGCACACCCCTAATATATATATATACACACACACACCCTGGGCTAGAAATACAAGAAATTCAACAGCATGTAGCCAGAATTGTACAAGTGAGAGACAGCATATGTATCTACCACATGCCTTAGCAGGTGCTGGAGGCCAAGATCTGCTTGGTTAATTTCTAGTTTATGCAAAAAGCTGACAAATACAGACTGTTACTACTTTAGATGTCTGCATCTATTTGCTCTGCTGAGCACTATGGGCTGCATATACCTTCTGCTTATGGCACATTGTGTGGGATGGATTGTGTCAGCTGAGTGTTTTGTGAGTGTGTGTGTGTGTGTGTGTGTGAGAGAGAGAGAGAGAGAGAGAGAGAGAGAGAGAGAGAGAGAGAAAGAAAGAGAGAGAGAGAGAGAGTCATTCTGCTTTTCATGTATATAGATGGGGTACTATGCCCTTGTCCAAAAAAGTTTCTCATCCTCTACCACTTGATTACTTTGATTAAAACAAGTTTGTGTCTATACATCCCAAACTCATTTTTTCCTCTGACATTTTGTTATGATGTTTGATGCCAATTGCTCTTCTTTTCTTAGTAAACATGTTTGTTGTAATACATTCCTATCTATCTACCTATCTATGTATTGCTATGAAATATTAGCAGGGCAGGATCTACACTATTCATTACACCATTGTTTAAGTGCATTGTTGCGTCCTCCCTTGCTACATTACAAAATGCAACTTGAGCCCAGTCAATCGAAATACCTTTTCTTCTATCGTTTTACCCCGGCACACTCTTCTTTAGAACGTTCTTCATTATGCTCATACCGGCTCTGAAGTAAACCTCCTTCTTCCGGTGACTCTGAGCTAGACCTGCCGGGATAAGCCAGCAGGGAGGCGGGGCGACGCGTAGGGACAAGGGAAGCCCTGCAGCGTCTTAAAGGGGCCATGTGCGCCCCAAAAGATAAGCAGTTTTTTAAAAAAATTAAGCCTCTGTCCCCTCTTTCACTGCCCTCCCTCTCCCTCCCCCTCCCCCTCGTCGCGGTGTACCAGCTCTCCCTCCCCTAGAAAAGCCCTCACTTGTCCTAATCAGGAAGCAAAGACCATGGTCACGAGACATGACTTTGAAAGACGGCATTGAATACAACGAAAGGTTGGGGCACATTGTTAGTTTTAAAACGATTTTAACAGAAAGTGGAACGGTTTTAAAAGTCAGAAGAAACGTAACAACAACAGCATCACGTGACTGCTGATGTCATCTCTGCCAACTTGTTACGTTTCATCGAGACAAGTGTAGACGGGCTCCAGGAGAGAAAGCTCTAAAAATTGAAGAGAGGAAAATTGAACATTTGCAGATGTAAATGGTGGGCAGCAAAGATTCATCTCATAATCATTAATAACCTGCAACACTTGACAAATGCAATTGTGATATAATTGGCCCACATAAACAGCAACATAAAATTTGAATTTATTTGGAAAGCAGTATAAACATGATTAAATAGGTATTTATGGTTTAGATATAGTATGGAGCAGAATGTAGGCTTAATCTGATGACAGCCTTAAGAAATTGCTTTTCATTTCACAGGAACTGAAAATTGGGTACAATACTAGATACAATTTAGAAACAGGGAGGGATCCCTTTGTCCAGCAATGGAAGGTAAGAGACTCTCAAATGTTCAGCAATTAATGGTGCAGAATTTTAAGCTGAAAGGTGAATGAGCTCAAGTATACCCAAAAGCAACATCCTGGGTCCTACACCCCACTCCCTCTGCCAACCCCCCAACCCCCCCAAACCCATAACCAGTTTACTTGTCTGGTTTAGCTCAGTGATGAAGAGAGAGAGAGAGAGAGAGAGAGAGAGAGAGAAAATCATCTGGACATGCTCAGAGGTACTCTCTTCTGCACCTGGCTCTAAAATCAACTCTGAAACAGATTTCATGTTTAATATTAGCTGTAGATTAAGCATTGAAAGGGAGCTCTGTCACTCCCAAGAAAGCAACCTGAAAAGCTTGATGAAGAGTGTTGCATGTTTGATTGCTTAAGAAGACATTATATGGTGAGCAAATTCTATTCCAGAAGTCTGCTCCAGTTGCTTGTGCAGTGTTCAGTTTCTTTCAAGGACTCAGTGGGACGATTCTGTCTGCCTAATGCTCTGAGAGAACATGCATCTCTCTCTTCTGGCTGTGGCTTGCAAGCCTTGTCAGTAGTCCCTTGTGGGAACACTCCAGCAAGGAACAAAAACAACAACACAGCACTATATAGACAACCAAAGAAGGTTGTCTGGGAGACCTGATTTCCTTGTTTTCATCCTGATTGGTTCCCTTGAGTCAACCGGGACAGAGCTACTTCTTTGTTAATGGGGTGTTCATGAAAGACCCCCTGCTTGTTGATGTTTTTGAAATTTCTGCTGACACGAACTCCTCTGGCTCTGACTCATTCACTCTCCTTGAGGCTGAAATGTCAAAGAGAGCTCAGTAGTGGCTTTGCCTTACCTTAACAGAAAGGAGATAGAATCATAGAATAGTAGAGTTGGAAGAGGCCTATAAGGCCATTGAGTCCAACCCCCTGCTCAATGCAGGAATCTACCCTAAAGCATGTTTGACAGATAGTTGTCCATCTGCATCTTGGATGCCTCTAGTGTGGGAGAGCCCACAACCTTCCTAGGTCATTGGTTCCATTGCCATACTGCTCTAACAGCCAGGAAGTTTTTCCTGATGTCCAGCCAGAATCTCGCTTCCTGTAACTTGAGCCCATTACTCCGTGTCCTGGACTCTGGGATGATCTGGAAGAGATCCTGGCCCTCCTCTGTGTGACAACCTTTCAGGTATTTGAAGAGTGCTATCATATCTACCCTCAATCTTCTCTTCTCCAGGCTAAACATGCCCAGTTCTTTCAGTCTCTCTTCATAGGGCTTTGTTTCCAGACCCCTGATCATCCTAGTTGCCCTACTCTGAACATGCCCCGGCTTGTCTGCGTCCTTCTTGAAGCGTGGTGCCCAGAACTGGACACAATACTCTAGATGAGGGCTAACCAGGGCCGAATAGAGAGGAACCAATACCTCACACAATTTGGAAGCTATGCTTCTATTAATGCAGCCCAAAATAGCATTTGCCTTTCTTGCAGCCATATCACACTGTTAGCTCATATTCAGCTTGCGATCTACAACAATTCCAAGATCTTTCTCATTTGTAGTATTGCTGAGCCAAGTATCCCCCATCTTGTAACTGTGCATTTGGTTTCTATTTCCTAAATGTAGAACTTGGCATTTATCCCTATTAAATTTCATTCTGTTGTTTTCAGCCCAGCACTCCAGCCTATCAAGATCACTTTGAAGTTTGTTTCTGTCTTCCAGGGTATTAGCTGCCCCACCCAATTTTTTGTCATCTGCAAATTTGATAAGTATTCCCTGCACCTCCTCATCTAAATCATTAATAAAAATGTTGAAGAGGACTGGACCCAGGACTGGGCCCTGTGGTACCCTACTCATTACCTCCCCCCAGTTTGAGAAGGTTCTGTTGATAATCACTCTTTGAGACCGATTCTGTAGCCAACTGTGAATCAACCTAATAGTTGTTCCATCTAGCCCAATTTTAGCTAGTTTGTTAATCAGAATAGCAGGGGGCACTCTGTCAAAAGCTTTGCTGAAGTCAAGATATATGACATCCACAGCATTCCCACAGTCCACAAGGGAGGTTACCCGATGAAAAAATGAGATCAAATTAGTCTGACAGGATTTGTTCCTGACAAATCCATGTTGGCTTCTAGTAATCACTGCATTGTTTTCAAGGTGCTTACAGATTGTAATCTGCTCCAAAATCTGGTCTGTATTTCCCAAGTTCCTCCTTTTTGCCCTTTTTGAAGATAGGGACAACGTTAGCCCTCCTCCAGTTGTCCGGCACCTCACCTGCCTTCCATGATTTCGCAAAGATGGAGTGTTGCCGTGTATCTCCATTCTTGTGGACACTTACATTATAAGCATATATGTGGAATAAGTAATGTGAGCCTTAAGGAGGCTTTTAGGAACATAGGAAGCTCCTTATAATTAGTCAGACCATTGGTCCATCTAGCTAGTATTGTCTACACTGATTGAAAATACCTCTCTAGGGTTTGGGGCATGAGGTTTTTCAGGCCTATCTGGAGATGCCTGGGATTGAATCTGGAACCTCCTGCATGCAAAGCATGTGCTCTACCAACTAAGTATGGCCCCATCTTTAGCCAGAGGTGTGATGCACAAACAACAGATTTATGCAGTATGCCAAGCTACAAGAATTTGTAAGTGGAGCTAATGAAATTGACAAGGATATTTACAAGGAAGGATATGCCTCTGTGGAGCTATGTAGAGGACAAATGAAGTTGTGATTGTGCACACTTGCACAAGATCACCAATAGAAAACCCACCCACCCAACCACCCAACCACACATTATGACACCGTTTGCACAAATGTCCAAGATCCCCACAACAAAATGTGCAAAACATTTCTGGAATCTGGGGGGAAATCTGCTACTGACCACCACTGCTTACCGGAATGAAAGTGTTGTGGAATTTCACACATCCCTAGTATTAACTTTCAATGCCGTATACACAGGTCTGGCCACAGTATGATTTTCTGGCCAGGCACAGGGAATTAAAATTAGCAACTAGTATGCAGATTGACTTCAACCATTTGGCCAGCGTTTAGTCATTGGGCCAGGTTACCTGAAGTTTGGGGGCAGGTTACCTGTAGGGCCATCTCTGTCCAGACCCCAGGTGTGGAATGCCCTCCCCATAGAGACTCGCCAGGCACCTGCCTTGCGGTCTTTTGTGCATCAGGTGAAGACCTTTTTATTTTCCCAGTCTTTTTAGGCATTCAATTGTATTAGTGCCTTTTTGGATCTTTGCGCTGCTGCTGGCTTTTGTCTTGCTTCTTACTTTCCTTACTCTGTTTTAAACTTATGATTTTTAAAATTATGTTTTACTATGTTATTGTATCTTGTGATTTTAAGTTTGTTTTGTGAATGCCCAGAGGGCTTTGACTAATGGGTGGTATAGAAATATAATTACTAAATTACTATACGAGACTGGGCCAGCTAACATGAGGAATTTTGTTTCATGATGCATCCATGAGATGGGGGCATTTACCATGTGGATGCTGATCCCTGGGGGAAATGGTGTACAGACCAGCTGGAGCTGGAGCTGGAGCTGGAGCTGGAGCTGGAGCTGGAGCTGGAGCAGGAGCAGGAGCAGGAGCAGGAGCAGGAGCAGGAGCAGGAGCAGGAGCAGGAGCAGGAGCAGAAGCAGAAGCAGAAGCAGAAGCAGAAGCAGAAGCAGAAGCAGAAGCAGAAGCAGAAGCAGAAGAAGAAGAAGAAGAAGAAGAAGAAGAAGAAGAAGAAGAAGAAGACACAGTAGCAGCTCTTCCATAAGCCATGCACAGGCAAAGCAGATGCAGCCAAATATAAACCCAGCCTAAACACCATATGGAAACTGTTTATAGGGAACCTGACAGGTGTAATAAGCATTGGCTAGCAATGTGAAGAAAATAATGCATCACATTTCCAAGGATTACTGCTTGGCAAAGAATGTCCTCCTGCTTTTGTAGGCCTTTCCACAGACCATGAAGGTCGGAGACCATTCTTTGTTGAAACACAGGGGCATGCAAAACTGTTAGAATATCCAGATGTGAGGCATCTTACCTGAAAGGGTAGCAACAGCAGTATCTATTTACTGGGTTGTTATTTTTAATATACACTTAAAGGTTCCTCCCATAATGCCATCTTTGGAAGAATATTACATTGTGATTAAGGATATCGCAGGCATCAGGTTGGGTCTGGGAATCTGGCGGGCAGCCCCCACCCCCATCCAGATCCTCAGATCCAGTTCACTGAGCCACGGGGTACTCGTGCATGCTTTCCTCTATGCTGTGCAGTCCGTGAGTGCCCGCAGACACCTACTTCTCCCTGCGAGCTGGCTGTGAGGCGGCATTTTCCATAAAAGCCCCAGATCTGAACCTGCACTCGGTGGCTATCATAAATGGCCATTTCTGCACAATTAGAGGCATAAAGGGCCATTTCACAAGATCAGAGGCATGAAGGGGGAACCAGGCAGCTGTGGGCACTCACGGACCACCCGCCGAGCAATCCAGGGGCTCACGCAGCCCGGCTTGCACAGACGAGCAGCGAGGCCACAAGTGTCCTCTGGACCCAGGTGAGTCTGTCCATCTCTAATCACAATGTAGTGTTGCTGTTCCAAACACAGTGTAGTGGGAAGACCTCTTGGGGATTGCAGTCCCACACACCTGGAGCATGCAGTGTGACAATTCTTAGTGCCCAGTCTAGACTGCAGAATATCACCCATTATACAATGTCCTGGGCTATCATGAACTATATTACTAGAGTCAGTTAAAACAGCCCAAATGATAAAAGATGCAATCATTTCCTTTACCTTCGGGAAGGTATTTGTGCAACTTCTGCCATAGTCACTGTGAGACAAAGAGCCAGGGATCAGCTCTCCTGCAGATAGTGAACAGTGGTTCAGGAGTGAGCCCAAGAGAGGGAGGGGGAAAAAGAGAGGCTTTTACAGGCCTGTTGACAGCAGAGTGAAATAATTACTGCTACAAAAGCTTTTCAGATGTATGAATATTTTAACTCCAGTGCCTGCAATAAAGGAGTCACCGAGGGCGAGGCAAACCTTCCCTTCAAAACAAATGCTTCAGAAATATTGGAGAATGCTGCCTCCCACAGTGAAGCACAGCAGCATGCTGGGAGGGAGAATTATGCATTAGCCAGACAGCTGGATGTAGTTGGAAGAAGCAGATAAACAGAAGGCGGATTTTGTGGGTGTGGAAGAATGACTGGAGGTACATGGCATATTTTGTGTCTGGGGGCTGCTTCACACATAGTAAAGTGGCAAATTAATATTTGCCACACTACATCGAAATGATGGGGAACCATG
The DNA here is from genome assembly GCF_023053635.1 of Elgaria multicarinata webbii. Classification (NCBI taxonomy): domain Eukaryota; kingdom Metazoa; phylum Chordata; class Lepidosauria; order Squamata; family Anguidae; genus Elgaria; species Elgaria multicarinata. The sequence continues at coordinate 44,737,847 of NC_086174.1, forward strand.
ATTCCCGCATGCAGACACCTGTAAAATGCCCGGAGTCTTTCGTCCACACATTTATTTGATTTTATTTAAAATATTTCTTGGCCATCTTTCAGGGCAACAGCCCTCCCAAGACGGCGCACAACAGTAAAACTCACATAATTAAATACAATGTGGTAATAAAAAGAGTAAGAATAGCAAACAGCTGCACATTATGTTTTCACATGGCTATGTTAACTGTTTTGTATGTTGAATGTGTTACAAGTGAAGGCCTGACAGGATCCAGTGGGGGATGGGAGGGGGTGTAATTCACACAAACAACATTGAGTGATTTATATATGTGAATGAGCCAAACGGAGACATTTCATATTGCCTTCTGCATCACCTCAAGTGCAATATAAGAACATAAGGTTGGGTGACCATATGAAAAGGAGGACAGGGCTCCTGTATCTTTAACAGTTGCATAGAAAAGGGAATTTCAGCAGGTGTCATTTGTGTATATGGAGAACCTGGTGAACCTGGTGAAATTCCCTCTTTGTCACAACAGTTAAAGCTGCAAGTGCCCTGCCCTCTTTTAAATCTGGTCACTCTAGTATAGCTCCTGCAGCTTTAACTGTGGTGATAAAGAGGAATTTTCACCAGGTTCTCCATATACACAAATTACACCTGCTGAAATTCCCTTTTCTATGCAACTGTTAAAGATACAGGAGCCCAGTCCTCCTTTTCATATGGTCACTCTACATAAGAACATAAGAAGTGCCCTGCTGGATCAGACCAAGGGTCCATCTAGTCCAGCACTCTGTTCACACAGTGGACAACCAGCCATCGGCCAGGGACAAACAAAGCAGGATGTGGTGCAACAGCACCCTTCCGCCCATATCCCACTCCCCTGCCCCCATGGAATCAATTCCCCCATTCTGGTACCAGCTACCAAGTGTACATACAAATAGTAAATTTTAACAAAGCACTTACCTTCAGCGACACCTCTCTTCCTGAGGTCATCGTGCCTTACATGTAAACGGAGGAGGGATCTTGCATTAATCACAACATGAGATCTTCACTCCTCCATTGCATGGTAAAAGGTAGGTCTAGCTAAGGTTGATGTCTCATGGGCCCCAACCAGGGGCGTTGCTACCATAGAGGCCACTCAGGCAGCCGCCTAGAGTGCCAAGCTAAGAGGGGCGCTGGGTGCCGCACAGCACTCATTTTCATTGTTGGCTGTGAGCCGGCCCAGCCCGGCCCGAGGATTCAGCTGGGCCTGGACAAGCGAGATGGTGCCCTGTGCCCGCTCAGCTGAAGTGAAGCCAGGGACGCTGGGGTGGGGGTGGGGCAGCTCCACGTTCAGACTTCTGCCTGAAAGCCACCCTCCCAGAGCCACTCTAGCTGCCCAGAAGCCACTCTCCCAGAGCTGGGAGGCCACCACCAGAAGAAGAAGAAACAGCCAGCCAGCCTCTGCCTTACTCCCGAGGAAAGGGCACCAGGTCGCCTTGCCTCTCTCCTCAAACAGGCCGCGATGTCCAGGCAGGCAGGCAAGCAGGACTCACTCTCCCTTCCCCCAGGAAAGCTAGGGACTTGTGGACTCCTTGCAAGGCAAACTCTCCTGCTTCCCGATCCTGCGTGTGTAGATCAACGGGACTTGCATCCGAGAAAGCGTTGCACTGGGAGGCACCAGTGCAGCCCGATCCGCTTATGCCTCCTTACTCAGAAGACTTATTCCCTCGAGTAAACATGTGGAGGGGATTGGGACGCCAGGATGCATAGCGGGTTGTGTTCGCACGGAAGTAAGTCCCGGTGAATTCCAGACGGCTCGGTCCCAAATCAAAGTGAGCCAGTCCCAGCTCTCCACTCGGCGCACACGTTCGAACTTCTGCGCAATTTGGGTGTGTGTGTGCAAGTAGCTCACCTTGCCTAGGGCGCAAAATAGTCTGGCCCCAACAGTTGTATAGGTGGTATGCACATTCGTTTAGGACAGGCGCTTCCTTTCTCTGGTTAGCAGAGATGAGAAAGGAATTCAAGCTATTCGCCATTGGTGTTCTAAGTCCTTTCAGAGTTATGTGAGGCCTTTGCAAGAGAGTTCAACTTGGGCTGGCTGGTGCTGATCACTCATGGTTCTTTGTTTTTCTTGGCAGATTGTGGGACGGGAGGGGAGCATGACTGTACACTCACATGTGGCCAGACTATGATTTTCTGGGCCACATGTAGGGAATCAAGGGGCTCATCTACACCGAGCAAGATATTTCATTATGAAAGTGGTATATAAAAGGCAGGAACCACACTACTGCTTTATAGCAGTATTGAAGTGCACTCACAACTGTTGACGCCCATTGACACATATCATATACCACTTTCATACTGTTATATCCTGCTTGGTGTAGATGGCCTTAGCTAGACTAGGCTATATCCCGGGGCAAACCCCGGGATCATCCCTGTGCGTCCACATGATGCACAGGGGATCCTGGGATCAGGGAGGGATCATCCCTCCCTTGCCCCAGGATACAGCCCTACCCTTTGGGGCCGCTTTTTCCATGGTCCCCGGCAGAGCCCGACACCGCGGAACGTGTGGCCCATTTCTGCGGCTTGACCCCACTCTGCACGATTATTCGTGTGCAGCCGGGAGCCATGCACGGGGCGCAGCACTCCTCAGGAGCGCTGCGCCCTTTGGGGTTAGGGTGGGGGGAATGGGTAAACTAGGGTGACCAACTGTCAGGATTTCCCCGGATTTGTCCTGGTTTTTGTTCTTTCCATGGTGTCAGGGGGGATTTTCTATAATTTTCAATAATGTCCTGGAATGACACACCTTCCCCTTTAAGGCTGCCATTAGCATGGCAGGAGGGAGTGGCATGCTTTCTTGAGGCACATCATTCCCCCACCCCGAGCTCCAATTGAGGTCTTAAAGGGGAAAGTGGGTCATTCGTGGACATTATAGAAAAGGCCCCAATTGGAGTGGATAGTGGTGGTGCAGAATGAAATCCTTTCCCCTCCTCCACTCCAATCGGGTTCTTTAAGGTGGCGGGGGAATAACGTACTTTCTGCAGGACTCAGAAAGCTGCTTCCCCCCCACACACACTAGGTGTCCTCTTTTTTGGTTTCCCAAATATGGTCACCCTATTAAATGTGTGCTGTAAAATCAGACATGTGACCAAGACTATGTTTGGGTGGGCACAACCCCTGGTACTGGACACGCCCCCTTGGGGGCGACCATGTTGTCCTCCTTTTTGGTTTCCAAAATATTGTCACCCTAGGTAAACCAAATTAAATTAAAAAATACACTAACCTTCAGGGCATGAGCATTCTTGCGCTGCTGTCGCTTTAAGAAAATAAAAAATGGTGGGCGTGACACCTCTCTTTTTGAGGTCATCTCGCCTTACGTGTAAACAGAGGAGAGATCTCACGTTAATCACAACATGAGATCTTCACTTCTCCATTGTGTGGTAATAGGTAGGTTGATGTCTCATGGGCCCCAACAGTTGTCAGTGCACTTCAATACCACTATAAAGCAGTAGTGTGTTTCCTGCCTTTTATATACCGCTTTCATAATGGAATATCCTGCTTGGTGTAGATGAGCCCAAGATTGTTAATGGGTACGCAGCTTGGCCTCAGCTATTTTACTGGTGTCCACTGGTTGGGCACATTGGTGAGGCACCACTCCCTAACCACTCTTTCTCTGTTTATTGTGTCCACACCCCCAGTTTTAGTTTTTCATCTTGGGAGGAAATGAGCTTGGGGAAAACAAGACCATTAAGTGTAGGTCGGAGCTTAGTTAGCTTGTCCCTCTTTTGTCCTGCCCTCAGAACCGCAGTCACCAATCACAATTCAGCAAAGAAGCCCAATCAACATCACGTTCTCCGACCAGCACAGCTAATCCCAGCAATAAAGAAAATCTACTGAACTATAATAAGAACAATTAGTCATATCACTAAATTCCCAAATGGGTTTATTTTATTAATTTATTGAACCAGAGGAAATACCTGACCAGGAGCTCATCGGCTCTGAATTTCTTTGGAAACATAGAGGAAGCAGCGTTTAAAATGTATTGTTTTCTTGTGCAGTGCAGCCATGAACAAGGATAAGGTAATATCTAAACTGACTCTTAGGGCAAAAAGACCTGTTCAGCCTCCACCACATGTCTTCAGAGCTGGTTGCTGCTACTCCTTTGAAAACAGATGTGAGTGAACTCTCCCACGCTCTCCCTAGATTAACTCAGAAACAATCTGATATCTTCTGAACAAAATAGGAAAATCTTGAATCCCCCCCAAGTCATCAGGGGGCTCAGAAAAAAAGTTCCTGCCCCTCCCCTGAAGACTTTTATGGTCCCTCAAAGCCCTCCCTGCCAGCTCCCACAATCCAAAGCACACACACCTTTCCTACTCATACCTTGCAAGCTGTAGCCATGGGAGCAGCAACCACAGGAAGTGACGATGAGGGAGAGGTTTTTCTCCTTCTTCCCTCATTCTCCACTATCCTGAATGTACCTGGTAACTGCACCTCAGGATTGCAACAGCCCATGGGAAATTTGCATGTCCTCCTTCCACTAGAAATGTATGAGATATTAGTTTCAGTTCAGTTTGCACCTTCCAGATAAAAAACAGACTCGGACACAATCTATGGTTGAAGTCCGTACATTTCCAAGCTTGCAATGTAATCTACAGACAAAAAAAGTAGTGTTCGACAGCATGTAAACCTTCCTGTTACACAGACCTCTTCACCTATCATAAGAGAAAAATAGTTCAATTTCAGGTATAGAGAGAAGAAAGATGACTACATGAAATATTTGCATCTTTGAAAATAAACATTTAAATGGGGAAAAATACAAGCATGTGCTATAGACAAAAGCTGTGTTGATCCTAGGGATTAACAGCCCAGTTCTGTGAAAAGCTGCATTTAAGGATCAAGCCATGGGGGACCCCATGGTATCAGGAACAAGCAACTTGTCCACATGCTGGCACAGCAGTCATCCTTGCCCTCTGTGTTTTACCATGTGCTGCTGCCTGCAGAGTGCCTGAAAGTGAGGGGTTCTTCTTCTTCTTCCTGCTGTTGTTATTGTTAAAATGGCTTTTAATAACAACAAAGCAAAACCAAAAATGCCTTGCTTAGCTTTCAGGCAATGAGCAGGCAGCAATACTAGGAAGCCCCCGAGGGGGGAAGTCCTGGCCGAGTCCTCTGGGGGCTTTCCAAGAAGCTCAGGCAGCCAGAAAGGCTTCAAGGACAGACCAGTGGATCTTTTACCACCAGTGGTGGTAAAAGAAAGAGCTAGGGTGACTACATGGAAAGGAGGACAGGGCTCCTGTATCTTTAACAGTTGTATAGAAAAGGGAATTTCAGCAGGTGTTATTTGTATGCATGTAACAGCACCTGGTGAAATGCCCTCTTATCACAACAGTGAAACCTTCAGGAGTCCTGTCTTCTTGACCAGAAACAAAAGAGGGCAAGGCTCCTGCAGATTTAACTATTGTGATGAAGAAGGAATTTCACCAGGTGCTGCATATATACACATGATACCTTCTGAAATTCCCTTTTCTATGCAGCTGTGCTCCTTTCCATAGGGTCACCGTAGCACAACCTAGCACACACTGGAAGAAATTTATATGACATTTTCAACAAGTGCCTCTTTCATGGAAAAATGAAGAGGCTGTGAAAAGGCAGATAGAGTTTTGACACAGCAATACTTTTTATGGGTTTTAATCTTTGTAAACCACTCAGGGAGCTTTGGCTAAATGGAATCGATGAAATGAAATGGAGTTCAGCAACAACTGGAGGGCCATAAGTTCCATACCTACCAAATTTGGCCACCTCTCCACATTCCCCCCTCCATCTAAACAACTCTGTGAAGAAGGTTTGGACCAAGGTCCCCCAGTAACCTAACTATACCTAACATAGATTTTGCCTTTCTCCCAATTTGGAGAGAGGGTTCAGGTTCAGGTTCAGGTTCCACCAACCTGAACCCCCCTTTAAGTACAATTTTGGGGAAAATAAGTACTCCAGGATAAGGACCTGCCACTCTCTTTTAAAGCCATTTAAAAAAGAAAACTTCATCCTCTCCTAGCCTCCCTTCTTGAAAAGATTTTTTTAAAAAAAACACCATAACATAGTTTAGTGTTAGCTAAATGTTTCTGCATATGTGCTCCTTTTCATCCTTGTTTTATTCTGTTTTCTACTGGAGTATGAATTATTTGTATCATAATTAAGCCATGATTCCTTTGGGTCAAATTTAGAAACAAATCCTACTTTGGGGCAGGAGGATACATCCAGTATAATCTTCTTCCAGTTTGTATTTATTACTGGAATCAATCTTTTTAAAGACCCCATTAAGAATACACATTAAAAAAAGGAGAAGGGAAAAAACCAGAGAAACTAGCTGAGTGAAATATGATACTCAGAAACACACTGTCATGAGGATAGTCACAGAATGGGATACATTTATTCCTATATAACTTCACCACCACCACTAAAAGGTTTGCTTGTATGGACCATAAGATAGAGGTATTCTCACATAAACCTCCTTCATCACTTAAGTGAGTTTGATTTTCCACAGTTTCCATTCAGGACTGGAAGAGCTACAGCCTCTCAGTTAGGATATTATATTGATTTCCTTTACAGATTGTAATTCATTCATGGTGATTTCATCACCATGTGGGGCCACAATTATAAGAAGAAATGAACTCAGAAGAATGACATATTTCCAATGTTGTAGAGAGTTTCTTAGGGGGGAAAAATCCATGTAAGAAACTAACTGCAAACTAATATTTAGTGTGTGATCCTGTTTTAGGATTGGTGAATCAGGCCATACCTAGACGAGGGCTTATCAAGATGCATCCGGATGACGCACAGGGGATCCTGAGAGCAGGGAGGGATGATCCCTCCATTTCCCTAGCCTAGCTACAGTTATCCATGCTCTGATAATCCTCTCGCTTGGATTACTGCAATGCGTTATACGTGGGGCTGCCTTTGAAAACGGTCCGGAAGCTTCAGCTGGTACAAACTAGGGCAGCCCGTTTACTAACAGGGACTGGCCGACGAGATCACATAACACCAGTCCTTTTACAACTTCATTGGCTGCCAGTCCAGGTCCGGGCCCAATTCAAAGTGCTGGTATTGACATTTAAAGCCCTAAACGGTTTGGGGCCAGGTTATCTGAAGGAACGCCTCCTCCCATATGTACCTACCCGGACCTTAAGATCATCTACAGGGGCCCTTCTCCGTGAGCCCCTGCCAAAGGAAGTGAGGCAGGTGGCTACTAGGAGGAGGGCTTTCTCCGCTATGGCACCCCGGTTGTGGAACGAGCTCCCCAGAGAGGTCCGCCTGGCGCCTACACTGTACAGCTTTCGTCGCCAGCTGAAGACCTTTTTATTCACTCAGTATTTTAACACTTAATTTTAACTTAAATTTAAATTTTACTGTTTTAACTCTGTATTTTAATCTTATAATCAACTTTGCTGTGTGGTTTTATCCTGGTTGCGCTTTTTATACTGTATTTCGTAATTGTGTTTTTAACCTGTTGGATGTTTTTTGTGGTTTTAATTTTTGTGAACCGCCCAGAGAGCTTCAGCTATTGGGCGGTATAAAAATGTAATAAATAAATAAATAAATAAATTCCCCGGGATTTTGCCCTACCCTTCTAGCCTGTTTTTTCCATGGTCCCGGGCTGATTCCGAGACTGCGGAACGTGTGGTTGGGCGTCACGGTTTGTCCCGGCTCCTCGCATGTAACCACAAAGAGCCGAGCATGGGGCACAGAGTTCCTCAAGAGCTCTGTGCCCATCGGGGTGGGGAGAGGGGAGAAATTATTATTTTTTAAAAAAACACTTATCTTTTGCGCACAAGTGCTCGTGCACTCCGTCTTCTTTAAAAGAAAAAAATGGCAGCCGCAGCTGCATGCTGTGTGTAAGCCAGGGCGACGATCTCACAATCATAAAATCACAAGATTGCCTCCCTCCGACCCCCCCTTGTCTAGCTGAGGCCTTAGTCTATTTACAGTCCACGTCACTTTCACATACACCAATGTTTTGTTTTGTTTTTAAAATGGAATGACAATTCACACTTAAATATGTATTTGTAATTCTTCTCCTCTTAAAATCAGTCGTGCCCTTGGGATAAGACTTTGCGGCAGATGGTCAAGGTCCTACTCAGCAGAATAAGCAGGAGGGCCCCCAGATGCAGCAGGGATGGTTTTGAAGTAAGTGAAGGAATGCACATTACTGTCCAAAGGCCCCCACCTTGGGTTAGCCCAATCCCCAAACTCAGTACTTCTGCTGGACCCACTCGTAACTTCTGCATATTCAGTCATAGCTGAGAATGGACTCCGTGTATATATGAATGTAGGGTCAGTACACATAACTGCAAGTATAGACCCCATATGCATCCAGTTGTACAGGTACAGAGCTGGTTCTCACTTTTGGCTAAATATGCCAGTAGTATCAGTAATGTACCAGGTGCTGGGCAGCTGCTCATTTCTTAGGGGTTCTCATTTAAAAAAGAAATGGGCAACATCAAATAGATGTTGATGAGCAAGGTGATAGGTGATTAATAAAAATTTCAACATTTTTATTAATGATTTGGACGAGGAGGTGCAGGGAACGCTGATCAAATTTGCAGATGACACAAAATTGGGTGGGATAGCTAAAACCCTGGAAGACATAAACAAACTTCAAAGTGATCTTGATAGGCTGGAGTGCTGGGCTGAAAACAACAGAATGAAATTTAATAGGGATAAATGCCAAGTTCTACATTTAGGGAATAGAAACCAAATGCACAGTTACAAGATGGGGGACACTTGGCTCAGCAATACTACAAACGAGAAAGATCTTGGAATTGTTATAGATCACAAGCTGAATATGAGCCAACAGTGCGATATGGCTGCAAGAAAGGCAAATGCTATTTTGGGCTGCATTAATAGAAGTATAGCTTCCAAATCACGTGAGGTACTGGTTCCTCTCTATTCGGCCCTGGTTAGGCCTCATCTAGAGTATTGTGTCCAGTTCTGGGCTCCACAATTCAAGAAGAACGCAGACAAACTGGAGCATGTTCAGAAGAGGGCAACCAGGATGATCAGAGGTCTAGAAACAAAGCCCTATGAAGAGAGACTGAAAGAACTGGGCATGTTTAGCCTGGAGAAGAGAAGATTGAGGGGAGACATGATAGCACTTAAAAGGTTGTCACACAGAGGAGGGCCAGGATCTCTTCTCGATCCTCCCAGAGTGCAGGACACGGAATAATGGGCTCAAGTTAAAGGAAGCCAGATTCCGGCTGGACATCAGGAAAAACTTCCTAACTGTTAGAGCAGTGCGACGGTGGAATCAGTTACCTATGGAGGTTGTGGGCTCTCCCACACTAGAGGCCTTCAAGAGGCAGCTGGACAACCATCTGTCAGGGATGCTTTAGGGTGGATTCCTGCATTGAGCAGGGGGTTGGACTCGATGGCCTTGTAGGCCTCTTCCAACTCTGCTATTCTATGATTCTATGATTCTAGGGTGGGAAGTGAGGAAACAGCATGCCTGGGCCACGGGGATGTTTCTGTTTAAGGCAGGTATGTTGAGCCTGACCCACCTGGGCTCCCAATCTGGTGCTCTGGGGTTCCCTCGAGGGCTATGTCCCCTTCCCCTGGCCCTACCACTTTCTCTGGACCACCAATCATTCAGCTTCCCAGCATTTATGCATCTCCTTCTAAAAGGTTGAAATGCCTCTCCTAAGCTTTAGTTACTGGCAGCAAGCGCTTTAAGCGAAAATATACTAGTATTTTGGGCTCTGTCCCTGCTAGAATGTAGCACTCAAAAGCATCTTGGAAATGGAATTCAGCCTTCGGGCTGAAATACATTTTGCACCCTTGCCCTAAACTGTGGTTAAACTTAACTATGGTTAGTGGAAACAAGCCAACTACATTAACTGTGGAATGAAGACCCCAATAGCTTCAATGAAAATGAATTTGGCCCTCAGGCTGAAAGAGACTTGACCCCCTCCCCTCCCACCTTTAAGGGGGGAATAATAGCTGATGTTCCTCTTCCTACTACCCTCGGTATATCGCATGACGGGAAGTATTATGGCTGGTGAATAAAATAAAATAAAAATCACAAAAATGCCAGCAAGGATCCATTGTTTCTACTTCAAACAGGAAGGAGTTTCTATTATTTATTAATTGGCAATTTGTATTTTTTAAAAAAAAAAAAAAAAAATCCTTCCAGGTTCTGAAATGGCCTGAAAATGAAGCTCTCTTTAGCAGCATAATGCAGAGAGCCGGCTGCTGACTGTGTAGGCCTATGCAACATAATATTTTATGTTGATTGAAGGAGCATACACTTTGCCAGTAATAAGTATTTACTGCCCTTGGGCCCAGCTCCTGCAATAGATTACAGATCTCAGAAATGTGGTCATTACTTTGTCTTAGCTGCAAAATTACTTTTATTGAATTGCAGTTAAAATATCCTTAAAGCAGGGTTTTACATATTGCTTTGCCAACTGGGAAAAGAATACAGTGACGCCATTTACAACACAAGCGGTTAGGTTTCCATCCAGGTATGGCTCCTGAAAAGTATATGACATGTGAATTACCATTCTTGTAAAAAGTTCTGAATTAGGGATGTTTTGAGAGTCCATGCTTGGTATCTCAGACCCTACATGCAAAGCCACAGGCCGCTCATGGACCTTCTCGCTGAGTACCCCATGGCTCACTAAGCTCCCATGGTAGCTGTAAAGGGGCCATTTACACAACATTACAGGCTCCATGGAATGCTCCATTCACATCTCTAATGTTGAGTAAATGACCCCTTTACAGCTGTCATTTATGTAACATTAAATTTATAGGAAAGCATGAGCCATCATTTATACGCAAAATGGCAGCTCAGCAAGGGAGCAGATGGTGCTGTGGTACTCCCTGAGCACTTGCCAAACCATCCAGCAGCTTGTGCTGGGTGTTGGTGATTCCGTCCATCCCTACTCTGAATGTCATACATATGTTTGGCAGGTCGACTCCATTCAGTTATTGGCTAAACTCCTTGTAGACTTCTATCTCTGAAGCTAAGCAGGTCTGGTGACCATCTAGGAACTTCACATATGCTGCATTGAACTCCTTGATCTTGTACTTCCTATATCCTTCTCAGATGCATGATGGGAATTTCTCTACTGTTTCCATGTGGCATCTTTGTGAAAGCTGGTTCCCAGAATAGAAAACATTGTTTGTGCCCTATACCTTCCTATGACGATGTTCTTTTGTTTAGTTATGTCTCTCAAGTCCTGTGGTAGCTATAAAACCCTTTCTTATCACCTCTTGTGAACATGACCAGAGAAACATTAACCATAGGTGGAGGATAGGTGATGTCTATGCTAGGTAGCAAGTGCATTGGGAGGCAGATTTTCCACTTATTTGTTTGTTAGATTTCCTCCAAGAAGCCTAAGGCAGTGTGCATGATCCTCCTCCTCTTTCTCCTCCTCCTCCTCCTCCTCCTCCTCCTCCTCCTCCTCCTCCTCCTCCTCCTCCTCCTCCTCCTCCTCTTCTTCTTCTTCTTCTTCTTCTTCTTCTCCTTCTCCTTCTCCTTCTCCTCCTCCTCCCCCCCCAGTGTTTTATCAATGCACCCATACACATTAGTAATGTCGGGTGGGGGGAGAGATGTAAATTAACTTAAGTGAAAACTAATGCAAAATTGCCATTGCAAGTGGAGAAGGAAGCCTAGGAATAAAACACCAGAGCTTGGGATAAACTAGGGTCTCTTTATTTTAAAAGGGAAATTCTCCCCTTCATGGATCTGTGCATGAATGTGTGGGAATGTAACTCATTTGACTTTAGGCAACTAGCCTGCCCATCAGGGCGAGCCACTCAGTTGAGAACAGTGGTCGGGTGACCTGGCCCTCTTTTCCAGCTATACTTGAGTGTTTGGTGAGACAGACCTGCATCATCCCCACTCAGGGCTGCACAGCTCTGAGTAGATGAGAAAAGAAGGTCCCCAAAGGCAAACCATATCCTGAAACAAAAGCTGCACAGCCCCCGAGGGCAGGACCTCTGGCTTGCCAATCACCATAAAGATCCCAGAGTGCTCACCGTCTCTAATCTCACTTCCCAAAATTCCTGCACAAACCACCACAGAAGGGAGCCAAGCCTCATCTGTCCTGGAAGAATTCCGACAGGCCCACCATGCAGATCCTGCAGGAAAATATCATTCCCTGCATCAGAGAGGTGAACTGTGTAGATCTCCTCTGGCAGTCATGATGTCAGGATGGGGGATGGCTACTCCCTGCTGATCCTGTAGAAAAACCCTAAGTTCCCTATTAACATTTTTGACTGCCCTATTTAAACTACGGGCATCCCAGCATTCACGCCATTGCTGCCTGAGGAGCATGTTTGACCACTTTACCCATGTGTCCGGCCACTGGCTCCAGATGAATTCAAAGTCTGCCTTAGCTTGGAGAATTAGGGCCTTCCCTTTCAGAAGGTCCATGTCATTCCCACCCAAGTGGAGCACCAACACCCTAGGTAGCCTTGTGACAGCACTGGATTAGAACAATGTATGGAGGAGACCACCCCAGTGCAAGCCGTGCCTCCCCAACCACTGGATGGAGGCTGATGGACCAAGACCCAGCTGTGTGCCAGCAGCTGCTCGCATTGCTCTACAGCTGGCCCAGAATACCATACTTTGTCTGCAGATGAGGAGCCTCACAGGTGCTGGTCTCCTCCAAAGATCTGCAGAAAGAATGCAACTATTTACAAACAACATTGAGTGCTTATTTGACAACATAAGCTTTGAAGGTGCCTGACCGCAATCTCCCTATGGCTCATATATTGGCATCACTCATTCCTGTAGCAGCCGCAGCAGAGGCAGCACCAATCCTAAATGAATGTGTCCTGAATTGATAGATTCCTAAACCCATTGCTTGCAAAGCCCTCCTTGCCACAGTCCAAAACTGATATCGTGTTGAAGGTGACTTGTAGGTGGCAGAATAGGAGACCAGGTTCATTTCCACTGAGTGCTAAGTAGGAGTTCAAGGCTGTCAAAGTGCAAAATTCCTTAAGCGAAGCCCCTGCCAACATTATGTGGTTGCCCTTGTCTCTCTGGTTGGTCTTGACTGTCACAGCCTTAAGGCTACTCTGTCCGCATATGTCTGCACATCCTCCATTTGGAGTGCCCTGTTGGATTGGTCGGACTTGGAGCTAGCTAGAACCACCCCTATCCTAAATGCACCAAAGAAGGTGGTCACTGCCACCACATTGAACAAAACCTGTTCAAATACGGAAAAGCAAAGGGCTACCCATTGTCCCCTCAACCTGACCAACATGTCAGGTGTAATGGGATGGTGCAGATCCACAGCTGGGGGGGCACCCTAGCCCACCCCTCTAGCATCTTTCTGATGTGGAAGTCAGATGAGGCATCAGACAGCTGTTAAACTTGGATAGAAATGACAGCCCAAAAGGTTACCTTGGATGGTACATGAGGACAGGCCATTAATTGATCAACTGGTATAGGCCATAGAGCCAGGAGCTGTCGCTCAGCTCTAAAAATGCCAAACTCCCTACCTGCTCTCTCGTAGGCTGCTCGTGTGTTGGAAGCCACCAATTTCAAAATGGCTTCTGCTGCCTCACTTCTCCAAGACCCCAGAGCAAACTGGGCATGGAATCTGGGTGTGACTTGGCCATAAGGGCGAACTCCCAGAATCAGGACATCTGGTTATGTGACAAAGCGTTGGCGATCCCATTATCTACTAAGTGTATCTAGTTTCTCGGCCAACAGACTGCAGGACAAGTTGGATGACTAAAATTGTTAATGTTCTTGCAGGGCCTTCCATTTTTTTCCCGGGTGAGTGGCACACCCAGTTCATTAGCCAGAGCTTCAAATTCTGTCATGGCGATCTGGCACTGCTCAGAATGAGCCACACCCGAGGAAAGGAAGACATCCAGGTAATGTGTTGAGTTGTTAGAATCAGTGCGACATCTCCAGGCCAACTCCAAAAAGGTGCTAAACCTCTCAAAGACAGAGCATGATATAGAGCATCCCATGGGGAGGCTCATCAACATAGAACTGTCCCTGGAAGGCAAACCCCAGCAGGTCAAAATCCTCAGGGTGCACAGGAAGGAGGTGGAAGGCAGATTTTATATCACACTTCCCCATTAATGCCCCCTTTCCACAGTGCCTGACCATCTTCACGGTGTTGTCGAAGGAGGCTCTAATGCCGGGTGTTTGGCCGGTGGGCGCTGGGCCCAGCCTTTGCTCTTCTTTCCCCCCGTACCCTGCTTAGGAGGCATGATTGTCTGGTTTGTCAGGACTCAGTTAATAGGATTTATTCAAATTATTATTGTTGTTATTGTTGTTGTTATTATATTTATTTATATCCTGCCTTTTCCCTCAATGCTTTCTTAGTTATATACTTAGAAAGCTTTTCTCTTAATTTGGCGTATATGTTATTAATGGCACCTGACCACAAAATGGCCACTATACTGAAGCAGGCTTGGCTGGGTGGGTGTGCGCACCTGATGGCATCCTGCTAACCTTCAACACAGGCCTAGCAAATTTGGGGCCTTGTCGCCACTCAGTCTTCCAGGCAGCACCTACTACTGCTACCCTTCCCCTGAATTCCTGGGTCACAGGGGAAGAGGCCCGACCACTCAGTGCCACTGCAAAATCAGCCCCACTGCCTTGTGTTCTTGTCCTGCACACAAGGAAGAGGCCCAGCTGTGTGGCTTATAAACCACCCCCTCCAGGTGCCTCCACAACACCCACGGTGGAGGGGTGAAGCGTACACCAGGCGCGGGGCAACAATCGCCACTGGGGACCACCCATTTGGCTTAAATTGCCTCCTCTTCCTAAACACGTGTTCACGGTAGTATGGCCGTAGGCTCCTCTTCCTAAACACAGCGCTCGGGCGAAATCTGAGCTGTGAACAGGGCCGGCACTTGCCGGTGAAGTTTGGGGCTTCCACGTGAACAGGGGGAATCCCATTCTATTGCCCCAATGGGGCAAAACACACCCTGGGCATGGCAAAATTCTGCGCCGCAATGAGGGCAGTGACAGAATAATACCCTCATTTGCAACCCACCCAATGCCTGCTCCACTCCTGACATGAGGTGAATAATCTCCCCAAGCCATGGCTAGCTGGGCAAGGGGACCAAACCATTGGGGCAGGGAAGTCTCCCACCCGGATGCTCAATTAAGTGCATGGTCGCAGAGCTGGAAGCCTCGCAGCCGCAAGCTCCCTTCTCGTTCCACGCCATGTCTTCTCCTGGCCAGAAACGAAAGAGGCCAAGTGCTGCCTGGGGTGAGTCTTTATATCCTTGGCTCCACCCCTTGCTCGAGGCTGTACTCATGCCGTGCAAGCACAGAGCTTTCCTTCTGGCTCCTCCCCCCCATGCAAAAACCACCTCTCCCCCCAAGCTATCCCATCTGGGTGCATATCAAGCTTCTGGAATTCATTTTAGGCCACAGCTTGACCTAAGGTTTATCCTGGGATCATCCGGGGTTCACCCCTGCCTAAGCACTGGATCACCTGTGTGTCACCTACATGAACAGGTTTGACCCCTGGATGATCCAGGGATAAACCTTAGGTCTAGCTGTGGCCTTGGTTATTTATGTTAGTTAAACCAGAATTCAGGAAACCAGAAATCCTCTCATTCCTACTTGTTGTTATAAATTACCTATATGAATTGCTTGGGGGGTGGGGTGGGGATGAGCATTTTTAAGGTGACAAATTTGGATATTACCATTTGTTTATATGAACACATCATAACAGGGCTCCTTCGGCTGATCCAGTTCCTTTGGGGAAAGCAGTGGAACTCTTTCTCACCAAGACTAATCATGAGCAGGTCCAAGATGGATACAGTGGCTCCTGTAGATAAACTAAGGCATACACTGTGATTCTAAATTATCCCTCTAGCAGACGTAATGCACCAACAAGAGTGTGCAATTGGGAACGAAAAACCATCATCTTCCCGGATGCTGCTTGGAATCTACCAGGGCTGCTCATTTGCAGGTGGGAGAGTTTGATGGTGAGAGTGTTACGGATTTCAACAAAACAGGTAGGCAACTGCTCAAAGACAGAGGTTGGGTTTTTTGGGAATCGATCTGGGAGAACTGGCTTAGAGACTGCAGGAACAATATTGATTTCTCTAAATTCTTTTGATCTCAGCTGGGACAGCTAAATGGCAAAAGTGATAAGTGTGTAACAGTTTATGTGTTTTCAGGCAGAGGCATGACTCTTCCTTTTCATGGGATATTGTATTCAAGTTTATTATTACAGGTTGAGCTGAAACATGCAAGATGAAACTTTATGAACTACCCAATTGCATCATGATGCAATTCATGCCGTTCGAGGGCTCCGACAACAGAATCACGAGAAGAAAATTATCCGGGTGCCGTTTCCCCCTCAGTCTGTGTATAAACCGTGCTTAATACAGACCACAGAAAACTCCAAATCATTGCTACATCTATGACAACCGCGAACAGGGAAAATGTGTTTGTAGTCGGTGACTGCTGCCTAGGAATTTAAACAATATTTGTACTTCACCTTATTTCTTATCTTTCAAAAACATGCCATCTCTCTGTACCGGAAAACTTGGAGGTCCATTACCAGTAAATTGCTGTATATTACTATCTCCTGGTGCTGCTTGAGGCAGTTTGTTATAGTTATATGTGCCTTCAACCAGACAGGTATAAGGAAATAAAATGATGCATTTAGATAATAGCCTATTTTGCTGCACTGGACAGCCAAAGAGATTGGTAATGAAGTATGAAGGCTTTTGTGTCAGAGTCACTGATGCAAATCCAATCCAGGCTTCTAAGAACTAGAAATAGGAGACCAGAAGCCTAGTTATTATACTACAGGCCTAGTGGCTTAACAGGGACGTGATAAAACAAGAGACCCTAAAGCAGGCACAAACACTGGTTGTCTTCACGGCAGTATCAGGGCAGGAGTACACATAATGTGGCCACTTACGGATCATCCCCAAACAGGAAATGTATCACCAAAAAGACAAAAGAGAGCACCAATTTGCGTAATGTTTTCATATGAAAATTAGCACACAGACAACTAAATTTGCAAATTATTATAATAATTTAAAACTTATATAAGAATACAGCAGAGTAAGGCTTATTACGTGAGATCTACCAGATAGATCTTGCTCAGTTTTGTTTTGAACTGAAATGTGAGCAGTGTAGACGTGCAGAAAATTTTGAAAGTTCAAAGAAGTTCAAAGCTCAAGTTTTAAAAGCAATGAATGTCTTCTGTGCCATCAAAGCAGGGCATTCCTTCCACCAGTGGGATGATGAACAGCCCTGCTCAGCCAATCAGTGTGGTGTGAAGGCAGCACATGCAAAATTTAGAAAGGGGGGATTCACTATACATGAACCACATTTTCATTATTCATGAGCCCTTCTGTGGTGAGGGGACTGAGGGGCAAAAGTGTAGGAAAGGTGTAGAGCTACTAGTGCCCATGACAACATGGGTGTCACACTAGTAGAAATAGAATATGTCTCACCATAGTGGGAAGACCAGGTGACCGATGTGTCTGCTCAGTTTGCTGCCCAGGTTCTGTTGATGGGCAACTGCAAAGTCCAGCTCTTTGGGTATGAGGAAGGTGATATGGAGCGGGGGCTTGAAATTGTCCCATAGTCAGGATCAGGCCACTTTCTAGTAATTCTGCCAGTCCCTTGCTGCAGAGCTGATGGTCCCATTAAAGTGGTCTGGAGATGTATAGAATCTGAAGTATTCCTAAATATTATGGAGGATTTTCCTGTAAACAAAGTTGGCAAAGTTGTCATGGCTCCCACCCTACTATTGAAATTTGGACGTGGCAGCTGTGCCTTAAAAAAGCCTGTCATGTGGTGCCAAGATGCTCAGTTTCTTGGTACATCTTAAGCATCCATGAAAGAGATTTCCTTACTGCTTTACCATCATCAATTGCAATGGTGAGAGGAGAGGAAACATGATTACCAGCATCACATGCCAAGGCATTAGCAGCTGCCTCACTCCTCTCACTCCCACCCTCACTCCTACTGCATCAGAGGAGACTCCCTATCTCCCACTGTTGAACCCATCCTGCCAGCTATGGAAATAAACAAGAAAACAGGACTGGGTCAACTCACAGGAGGACTCCTCTAGCAATGCACTAAGGCTCAGATTTTTCATAAGGCAATACAGGACCAGGACAATATGGAGCATTTTTGCTGGTCCCATGTGCTCCATCCCCTACCTCTGGATATGGGTAGGGGAAATTCATTTCAGTTCATTTTCAATCCAGATGTACCCGGTTTGTACCTTCCAGTTCAAACACAGATTGGATGCAAGCATTTGTGAGCTTGCAATGTGATTCATGGACCTCCCCTCAAAAATGGTGTTTGACAGCATGCATACATTTGAAAACGAATGCATTAAAAGTGGATACTTTTGAAAAATTCACACCAATACACTTTAATCAATAGGAAAAGAATGCATACATTTCAAAGATGTGCACAACTGGTATGTACACTTGGAAAAATATGCACAAAAATACGCATGGGTTTTCATGCGAAAAGGAGAAAAACAAAGTTTGCAATATGATAAGGACTTGAGTTGGAAAAAGGTTCGAGATGGAATTCAGGGAAGTTTGGCAAGCTCGAATTTTGCTGGTTTACACATCACTGAAAAGTGTGCGTCGGTGGAGGGGAGGCTATTGGTAGGCATGATTTGTGACCTTGCATATCACCAGTACTGATCACGGGGGGCCCTTGCCTGGGCTTTGTAGAACTGAAGCTAATATGAGTTGGTCTTAACTCTGGTCTTAAACTGGCAGGTTTTTTAATCATTCTACATCAAGTATGCTCAGCTGGAAATCTTTGTTCTCCCTTTGTGTTTAATATCTTAATATTGACTCCTAATCCTTCTCTGCCTCTTCACCTAAACATTGGCCTTCTCCATTGATTAACCTTATGGATCACACACTGCACCACATATTGATGCAGCCTAAGGCAGGATCTACACTACTGCTTTAAAGCGCTTTATAACAGTTATAAAGTGCTTTAACTGCTTTAAAGTGCTATAAAACTGTTATAAAGCGCTTTAAAGCAGTAGTGTAGATCCGGCCGACTCAGCTGTGTATCCCACAACTTACTTAGTTTACCCTGTCACAGCTACCGGTTGTATAAATAGACGTACAGTTACATTGATCATCTCAGCTGACCTTTCCTTCAGTCTTTATTATAACAGAATTGTGTGTGAGGAAGCTTTACTAGCATATATAATCCTGCAAACAAACTAGTTTGCCTTTAGCCCATGATGCAAGCTAATCTCCACTGAATTGCTCCCGATGTGCATGGGAAATAGATCCATCCATTATAAATAGTCTGCACAACCCTCTTTAGTAACGGTGGGAAATGTGTTAGGTGATTTGTGTCGTCATTGTTTCTTAATGCTGTGGTTTGATTCATAATGCTCTTTCTCCCATGCACTGTGTCCAGACCCATTGCCATTCACAACCCAGAATTGTCTGTTTCATGTAGGGCTGATCCAAAAGACCTCCCCCTTTGCTTATGCTGTGAAGGTCGGGGCGGCATTTCAAAGATTTTAGAAGGGCAAGAAAAAGGACAAACTTGTCACTGGAAGTTTGCTGGTAAGGTTTCAGAAGTCATGGAGACCAAAATCATTAATGCCTACTAGTCACAATGGCTCTATGTTGCTTCCGCTATAAGAGGCAGTATGCAGTTGAATGCCAGTTTCTGGGAAACATGAGACTCATATCCTGCATGTGGGTTTCCCATGAGTGTCTGGTCAGCCATGGTGGGAATGGAATGCTAGACTAGATAGGCCTTCAGTGTAATCCAGCACAGCTCTTCTTATGTTAAGTTTTTTGTGAACCGCCCAGGGAGCTTCAGCTATTGGGTGGTATAAAAATGCAATAAATAAATAAATAAAATGTTCCAGTGGCTGGTGGGTAGTACACCATTATTTTTTGTATGCCAAAGCACCTAGGGCAAACATTGCAAACATTTCAGAATGACAATTTCTGTCCTATAAGACGTTTGTAAATAGATTTGAAGCATTCTCTGGCAATACTGTGGCACTCTGGTTGTGGAATGAACTTCCCGGAGATGCTAACCTTGCACTAGGGATGTTAGAGAAATCTGTTTGGGGTGGAGCCTGGTGAACTTTCACCAGATCAACCCCCCAGACTCTGGCCCAACATCTGCCAGCTAAGTCTGAAGTGAGTCAAGCCAGCTGGTGGATTTTCTGGGTCTGCATGGTAGCAGCAGTGGAGGGTGGGAGGGGAGCACCATGGCCCATGGCACTCCCCTGCCACCTTGCTGCTGCCTTGCTGCCACTGCACATTCATCCCCACCTCTCTATTAGGGCCAATCTGGGCAAGGATTGAGGGTCGGCTGCATGGTGGTGATGTGGCGGTGCAGCAATGTTGGTGGGAGGGTGGGAGGGGAGTGCCATGGTGCTCCCATCCCACCCTGCTGCTGCTGTGCCACCATGACACCACCAGCGCCACATAACCACCCCTCTCTGTCTGCCTGGGTGATCGCATTTTCAGAAGGACAATGAGGGGGAGATCCTGGATTTCGGCTTTGAACCCAAAGTTCTGTTTGCAAAGGCAAGGCAAGCCAGAGGGGTCGGTCTCTAGTAGAGCTGGATTTTCCTGCAACAGACATGCCTGCTTGGCACCTGCATCAATGCTCTTTTCAGCACCAAGTGAATACCTTCTTATTTTCCCAGGCCTTTTAGACTTGCTGTTTCTCTTGTTTTAAATCTGATACTATATTATAAATCTTGGCACTGCTGCTAGGGTTTTATTTGGTTGTTATTATTATTATTATTATTATTATTAACTGTATTTTTAAACTTTTATATTGTATATTATTAAGTTCTATTTATGATTGTAATTGTAGTGAACTGTCCAGAGAGCATTGGCTGTTGGAAGACATAAAAATGTAATAAATAAATAAATAAATAAAATTTAATGGCCTCCTATCTTGATGCTTTTTCCTAGCTGGATAGCTAAAGCTGTTGCTTAATGGCCATTGATAGCTGGTGGGTATTACAAGCCCTGAGGTTTGTGTAAACCTTCTCCAATCTTTGCAGGGCAATCAGAATCTGATGAGAGAGGGTGGGGAGGAGCGAGAGAGAGAAGTGGAGCTTTTCTGATGTCTGGCAAGGTGCAGCATCAGGAAGTTGCAAGACTGTGTTGTTGCTTTTGGGGAACCAATTCTTTTTCAAGGCTACTAGCAGTGGGCCTTATCCCCCCAGTTCAACATTCATACATGTCGATAAACAATCATAAACCATAAGAATGCCCTGTGACCATTATGGTTTACTCACATGGCAAATAGACATTGAAAACTGCTGCCCTGCGAAGTCCCACAACTCAGAGAAACGGAGAGTACAAAAACATGTTCTCTTTATGTGGAACAACAAAGGGGGGGGGTCACATAAAGTGTATCATCTATTAATATGGGTCACTTCCCTCTGTGTACATATTTCTGCTATCACCACAGCAACTAACGTTGGTTGTACGTTCTTTCCTTCCTCTTACCCACCCACACACTTTCTTCTTCTTTTTTATAGGGAAAAGACAGCACAGCCAGGGGAGGAGGAAAATCCACTCTGTTTGACTACAACGGCATCTGTTCCCTTTTAGCTAGAACTGTCCCTAGCATGTGGACTCCAAGAGGAACACCAATGGTGTTCAAACTAGCACAGCCTCTAATTGATTCTCAGCAGGATACCATATTGTTGGCTCCATGTAAGTAAGCCCCGTCTTTGATGGGAAGGCTATTCTCCTCCATTCATTTTCCCTTCCTCCTCCTCCTCCTCCTCCTCCTGCTGGGAGTTGTATCACAGTGTGCGTTCATTCATTTTCCCGAATTGCCACTCATATATCCCCATTTCGAATTAAATATGGTGCCATGGCTCCCTCCTCGCCTCCCCTTCTACGTTCAACACAGTGCCCGTGTAGATCCTTACTTGGAAGTAAGTCGCGCTGTGCAGAGGACTACATCCCTGTTCACCTCATTTGCAAGCCTTGGGGAATGCTAGCCTTTGCGAAAGTGTGTAGCTGATGATGTTACATGTGTAAACTGTCTAATCTTCCACTTTCAAATTTAACATTCCAAAGCCATGAATAACCAATAGCCCAATGCAGCTCTGCTTTGGAAGGAACATTTAATAGCAAATGTAGCTACTTGTAAAGGGGGGAAAACACATTCAAAGAGATATATCTCTGCCTTAAGCTCAGAAGAATTACAATGCCACTTGAAGGCAGATATACCTATTTGACTGTTTCTTTTTATGCATAGCCATGTTTGTTTAAAAATATTCTCCTGAAGAAGGGCAGCTTGGGGATTTTTATTATTCATAGTTTTACAACAATGCATTTTTTTTGCACCCCCTACTATGGGTTTTTTTTTTTTTTTGCCTCTGGTATTGGTAGTGTCACCTCCTTCTCTCCCTCCCCCTTCCCCTTCCCCCCACCTTCTCTGTCTCTCCCTTTTTCATTTTTGTTATATGCCTGAAAATTGTTCTGGTTTTCCTGAATAAATCTTTCTTTTGTTTAACAAAACATTTAATTTTTCATGCCTGTGGGATATTCAGAAGCTTCCGCTCATTTGAATACATGCTACTTTGAGGTATTATTGAGGAGTTAAATAGTACCACTAGAAAGCAACTTGAATTAAGTAAGAAAGGCATGTGTATATCGGCCTTGGCATAGCTCCCAACTGTTGTAAGGTGGCTTGCTGCAACCCTGAGTTTGATGCTACTGTGAAATCAGGTTAGCTGACTCTTGTTTCTATGGCTTAAAGTCAACAGAGGGTGGTTCTGCAAATTTCAGTGCAGTCTCTAGTACAGGGGTCCCCAACATTACCTGCCCTCTTTCAAAAATATATTTTTAATTTTTTCAGGAAATGTGAGGACAATCTTCTTTCTCTCCCTTTCTAGCCTTGATCTTTCCCTCCACTCCACCCCTTGCCTTTCTGTTTCTTCGTCTCTTACAGCCTCTGGCCTTGCTTTTTCTGTCTCCTACCTCTTTAGCTCACCTTTGACTAGCCAGGCCCCCCACAACAGCCATTATGCAATTGGCCACATCCTCCATGGGAGCCATTTTGTGGTGGTGCCCATAGTAGTTTCTCAAATTCCCAAATGTGCCTTTGGGCCCAAAAAGGATGGGGAGCCCTCTCTAGTACTATAACAGGCATTATAGTGCCTCCCCTGGGTATAGGCCACCTTTCAATCACCTCAGTGGATATGTGTAGCCTGAGAAACACTGAATGAAGATATTAAGTAGGTGTTCTGTAAATTCCAAATGTGGATGCCTGACTATGAGCAAGAGGAGGTGGGAGGGGCAGCCTGTAGTCAGTAGGAATGGGTCAAGCTCAACATCAGAAAAGTTTGATCTTGTTTTTCCACCGCCAAGTTCATTCTGGGTGTTTTGGTTTTGGTTTTTTCCTCCACCATTCTGTTGCAGGACCTTATATACCTCCAAGCATGGAACTTGCTCCATCCAAAAAGCTCTGGAGCTCAACTGAGGCCTAACATCTCTCATAGGCAAAGTTACCTCTCTCTTACCTCAACAGTGAAGAATTTTAAAGTAGTCCTCTGGAGCCTAGCATTTTCTTGTCACTCAATCACTGGGTAGCATGGCTCAGGCAGTCCCAATTCCACTTAGTTCTTTATTTCAGGATTTGTATGCCATCTCTGAGAGTGAGCTTCCCACATCACATCAAATGAAACATGAAACAATACCACAAAATTCATCATACTCCTATAAAAACCAGAATCCAAACAAAAGGACAGTGAAGGCTTTCAGAAAGGGGGGAAAATCACATTTCCTTACTGTTGCTCTGCTTCCTGCTTCTCGTCCACATTTAAAATGAGCTGAATTGCAAGGGAAGAGAACAGCAACCACATGGCCTGTAATGTAAAACCTCCCAGCCGGTACAGTTTAATGGAACAACGCCCTCTAGTGGACATTTTATAGTGCAACTTTGCACATGGCAGGAAATCCCAACAAATCCTGACATAGTTCAGAAAATCAGGGGTTTCTGATATAGAGAGAGAGAGAGAGAGAGAGAGAGTGAGAGAGAGAGAGAGAGAGAGAGAGAGAGACTAGGAAAAGGAGCAGGAGATGAACAGGAGGCTCATGTTGACATTAACATGAGACCTGCAATATGGTAAGATCTTTTAAAAGGTCTGTTTAAAACCCAGTGAAACAGGTAACATACTTGCCTCACTAGGGAGGGAATTCCACAAATATGGCTGTCACTCTGGCATCTTCTAGGTAGAAAACATTGAAGGAACGTGGCAAATAGCTGCACTGGGAGCAAGAATGCCATTGGCAATAAGTGGGGTCAACATTCCATGTTTTTTCCTCACATTGTTATAATAGTCCCTCCCACTTTGTAACCACTGTAGAGGTGAAGACGTTGGGAGGAATATTTCACTTAGGCTTCAATTTATCATCATCATCATCATCACATTTGTATCCCACCCTATATCACAAGGATCTCAGGGTGGCATACAGATAAAATCATACAGCTAAAAACAAATTAAACCCTTAATTAGCTAAAATCAGTATAGAATTTAAAAACAGTAAAACCAATTAAAACAATTAAACTATGTACAGGCTTGGTGAATTTAGCCATCAAAGGCTTTGTTAAAAAGCCATGTCTTAATTGGTGCTGAAATGAAACCAGTGCCGGCACCAGGGGAGGGTATTCCACAGCTGGGGTGCCACAACAGAGAAAGCCCTCTCCCACGTCCCACCATAGCATATGTCTCACATTGGTGGGACATGGAGGTAGGCTTCTCCAAGAGATCTCAAGTCTCTGGCAGGCAGATATAGGGAGAGGCGCTCCCTCAAGTATCTAGGTTATAAGCCATTTAGGGCTTTAAATGTCATTACCAACACCTTGAATTCTGACTGGAAATGTATAGGCAGCCAGTGCAATTCTTTTGAGGGTATGTCTCTGTGAGATGTACTGGTCAGCAATCTAACTTCTGTATTTTGCATTAGCTGCAACTTCGGAGTCATCTTCAAGGGAAGCCCCACATAGAGTGTGTTACAGTAGTCTAATCAGGAAGTTATCAGTGTGTGCATTACTGTGGCTAGGTTATCCCTGTTCAGGAAAAGCCATAGCGGACAGATCAGCCAATGCTGGCACCAAGTATTCCAGGCCGTGGAGTCCACCTGGGCCTCCAGTGACCAGGATGGATCTAGGAGTACTCCCAAGCTACGCACCTGCTCCTACACAGGGAGTGCAACCCCATCCAGAACAAGTTGCTTACCCAATTCCCAAACTCGGGAACCATCAATCCACAGAGCTTCCGTCTTATCAGGATTCAGCTTCGGTTTGCTAGGCCTCATCCAGCCCATTATAGCCTCCAGGCACTGGTCCAGCACCTTCACCACCCCAGCTGGCTCCAACGATAAGGAGAAGTAGAGCTGAGTATCATCAGCATATATCCATAATGAGAACATGTGCGTCTAGTGAGATGTGAATGCAGGCACAGCTCATAACTCTGAACATCACGACAAGAGCACAATGAAGTGAACTGCAAGTAGTCATCCCCTACTCCCCCCCCACCCCACCCCCATACACAGTTTTTATCATAACTGAAGCTGCTTCCCCACTCAACTGGGATATTGCTTGCAGTACATCCATCTCCAGATGTCAAGGTTACATACAGATAACTCGGGCTTCTGCTACTCTTCATCATCTTTATTTCTTGAGAGCTCTTTATTGAAGCATCCCAAAGGCTTTGCATAAGGTACAAGAACACTTATCATTTCATTATCATAAACAACAAAAGTGAGTTAGAAAGAGAATCACTTGCCAAGGAGCTACACACACAGTAGTTGAATATATATGTTTAGTTTATTTGTTAACACTTTGTTATTATTATTATTATTATCATCATCAATTATTAAAAACCTATCTTGTAAAAAGACTCAAGGTGTCTTAAAAGAGGGATTAATACATACATAAATTTAAACAATTTTAAACAACTATAAACACTTAATAACAAAATGCCAAGATCCATTAAAACAAGTAAATGCAAAAGCCCAACATACGCTGTCAAATGACGCCTGGGAGTAGAAGAAAGTCTTAATATGGTGCTGAAAAGATGACAATGTTGGCACAAGGTGGACGTCCTGGACATTTATATTCAATTCAAAAGCACCACTCAGGAATGCCTCCAAATTACAATTTTGTGAAAAATGACAATATCACACGATCATTCATAGTATTCATTAGACCTGCTTGATCTGTTGCCCAAATGGGACCCTACAGTTGGGCAACAGAAAGTAGCAGTTCAAAATCAACCCTGAAAACAAGTGGAAATGTTTGTTTCCAGATTAGAACAGGCCCTTCTGCAAGCTCCACTGATTTGCCCCATTTCAGAAATGAACACTTCAGAGTGCTTCCAGCTGCTCCGGGCACCACTAGCTTCATCTGGGTGCAGCCACTGAGAAGGCCTTATCCTATGTCTCACTCAAACTTACTCCCACCCTAGAGGGGACACACAGATATTGCCAGCCAGCATTGGGCATATTTAATTGAAAAGTGGGTTAAATATGTTACAAAGAAATACTCCCCCCCCCCCAAATCAATAATGATTTAGAAAGCCCAACACCCCAGGATTGCACTGTACGAACACGAATAGCTTTGGATCATTCTTATTAGAGTATTTGGCCTGAAAAGTATCAATAGGTCAGGGGACTTTCAAAATCAGGCAAAATCCTTTGACTTACCATTTGGTCCCTTCCATATAATATTGTCTCTGTATTTTTAAGCATTCATGCTTCTTGGACACACCCAATGAACTACTGGCTAAAATGGATGGTGCCACTATCTGCTTCTTTTTGCGATGGAATCTAATGTTAGGGATGGATGAGGATTTCACTTCAGGTCATAAATCATTTGAACTCACCCCCCACCCACCCCTTGCAATCTGAAATAAAAACAGGGGTTGGGGTTTTTTTGCGGGGGGGAGGCAGAAATTCCTGATTTTGTGATTGCATTCAGAAAACGTGTATTTTGAAATATGTGTGCTTTACAATGCGTATTCAAAAGAACAATGACACATTTCCACACTTTAGTCAATATAGGGAAAGTGCGCACTTTTGAAAAACGTGCACAAAAATGCACACTTTCTCCACTTTAAATGCACACTTTCCATATTTGAATGAAATGAAAAACAGACCACAAACAAAAATGGGACTGACACGAATTGAGCTATGGAGTGGAGTTCAGAAAATCTTGGCAAACTGAAACATTGCTGGTTCTCCCACCTCTCCCTGTCCTATGCACACTTACCTAGCAGTAAGATCCATTGAGTTCAGCGCAAGCTCTGAGAATGCGCACACAAACTAGGGATGGCAAAAGCTCTGGCTTCCTTTCCGCTTCTGTTTCTCTTGCTTACACTCAACTTATCTTTCACAGATCAGAAAAGGAGGTGGGGGAGAAACAGGGAGGGATATTAGGGAAGATGAATGCTTTCCTCTCTTAGGTTGACTGAATTCACAAGAATATCTGGTCTGGTCTCCTGCTACATGCGTATTTGCCCAGATGGCTCCCTTTGAAATGGATGTGTCTAATTTTAGACCAAGGAGGGGGAAAAGGAACTAGAGATTCTAAGGCAAGGTGACTTTTTTCATAGGCTTTGATGTGTTGGAATTCAATGGCAGCCGTTTTCTCTCTCCTCCTCTCCCTCCCTCCAAACACAGGCAGCACGTGCCTCAACTTAAAATTAACAAATCACAGAGAGGTTTCTGGTGCATCGATAACCTTCTCCGGATGGTTCAGCTGAAATGCAGTTAGCATGTTAAAGACATATTCGTTTTCTTTAGTCTTTTGCTGAGTGTGCTGCTGGCGTAGGGGAATATGCATTACAAAGACCAGTTTGGAATACACTGTTTTCAGCGGCTTCATCCCTAATGTCAGAAGCAAAAGCAGGTGTGCTTCTGCTTACACCACGGTTTGTACCCAGTTTCCATTTTATTTCCAACCCACCTACCCCCACTCCCAGAAACAATATGACAGGTATTTCTCATAGCCAAAATCATTATTTTATTTTATTTCACCTTTTCATTGCTAAACACAATGCTCAGAGCAGCTTACAATAGGTGGGGGAAAAAAACACATTACAAAATCACATTAAAAGCAATCATTACCATAAAGCACTATAGCCAAAAGACACATTAGATAAAACCAGTGTAAAACAGGGAATCCTTTTGCAGGAAGAACAAATGATGGCCAGAATAAAAATGACTTAACTAAGTGGCAGAAGGCTAAGAGAAAGAGGGCCAAATGGACTTCTGGAGATGGGGGGTGATTCCAAACTTTAGGTGAAACCACAAGGAAGACCTTCTCTCACGTTCCAACCCACCTCATCTCTGCTATCATCATCTGGATGTGGAGGGGAGACTCAGATCTTGACATGTGTAGGTTCATACAAAAGGAGATTCTCCTTTAGATATCCTGGGCTTAATCCAGGGGTGGGCAACTGGGGGCCCTCCAAATGTTTTGGCCTTTTATCCCATCAACCCCAGCCAGCAGAGCCAATGGTAAGGGATGATGGGAATTGTAAACCAAAACATCAGGAGGGCCAGAAGTTGCTCATGCCTGACCCAAGCCTTGGAAGGATGTACAAATCAGCAAAACATAAGCTAGTTGAGATTCTCCAAATCCCACCTTGAAGTTCATTCCAACTTGTGTCCAAATCATATTGTGAGTTTGATTTTCATGTGTATTTTCAATGACATTTTGCCAAATGTAGACATCAAATGTGTACTTTTTGGAAATGTACACATTTTTGTCTCATGGATAAAACTGTGTTTCTGTCTGGTCAAAAATGAATTGATGCAAATTTCTTCCCCTATTTAGGACCTTAAGGATAATATCCAGTGGCTTGAATTGTGCCTCAGGAATGAACTGGAAGCCAGTATAGGTAGTATCTGCTTCCAAGGATGAGCACCCACCCTGGGCAGAATCCAACAGTGACGTTTTGCAAACTCAAATAGTGCTAGCGGAGTTGTGCAGAATTACTGTTACGCAACCAGTTGTGCAAACTGTTGCACAACGGGTTACGCAATGGGTTGCACAACAGGTGCAAGGAGTGGCATAACCCAGACAAAATGGCCAACCAAGTTGTGCAATGCGTTGACCAAGCATAATACAAAAGTGCTTGTACAACCATGCTTGCACAAATGTAGTTGGAGTCCTCTCTTGCGCATAGTTCAGAACCCAGTTTCTGCTAGCACAATATCATTTGCACTTTGGAAAGAAAAACTCACCTGCATCTGATTTGGAAAATGCTTGCCATGTGAACATTTTTGAGGCTTGGTGAGGCCTGAGAAGTTCTTGACAGCTGCTCCTGAAATTACGTGTTTCCCCTTGGTATAAATGGTGGCAGTAAAGGCCCCATTTATGCAAGAGTAAAGGTGCTAATACTCTGTGCCTTTACTCTTATGTTAATGGGATCTTTATGGCCACTTTTTATGCAATGGGGAGAAATACATAATTTCTGGAGCCTCCATTTTGGCAAACAATGGGGGCTCCGGATGTGGGTGGACCTTGCTGTTGCTCAGAGCGTGGGTCTGTGAATGCGCTGTGGTGCCCAATTGAGTCCATCAGACTCCTTGGCACAGTTGGGCAGCTGTGACATTACTATTTGTGCTTAATGGAATGACACAGTTGAATATCCTGACTCCCACATTCTGCACTAACTGACATTTTCACAGACTCTTCTGTGACAGTCCAATGTAGAACATTTTTATAGTAATCCCCATTTAAAATGCGTTACAATATTGGCATTTAAAACTATATTTTGACAGCCTCAGAACACCCTCCTTCATTCAGATGAAGGTGGTTTCCACTTGATCATCACCTCTTATGGAAGATAGGTGCTCCTCAGAAACATCCGCAGACTTGCCACCAAATTTTGAAATCAGAGTTGAATGTGAAATGAGCAAATTTCTCAAGAGATGTTTTGCACCTCTCTAGACTTCTGTATTAAAAGTCTTTAGTTTGTGGTCCAGCTGAAGAAAAAGAGCTCAGACAAAACCTTTTGAAACACAATGGAACCCTTTCCCTCTGAAATCTGGACTGAGGAGAAATGTTCCCAACAATACTCAAGTGAGAAACAAAAACAAAATGACAGAAATAACCACTAATATAAAAATAAAATTAACAGTGCAATCCTATACATGTCTATTCAGAAATAATATATAGTTCGGAAACTTCAATTAGTCCAAAATATGGCAGCCAGGCTGGTCACCCGTACACGCAGGGGGGACCACATTACACCAGTTTTAAAATCTCTTCACTGCCTGACAATTAGTTTCCGGCAAAGTATAAAGTGTTGGTTATTACCTTTAAAGCCCTACATGGTTTGAGTCCAGGCTACCTGCGGGATCACCTTCTCCTGTACAATCCACCCCGCACACTGAGGTCCTCTTGGAAGAATCTACTTCATTCAGCCAAAACTAGGCTGACAGGTATTACCCAGAGGACCTTCTCTTCTGCTGCTCCCAGACTGTGGAATGGCCTGCCAGAGGAGATTGGTCAACTTGACAGTCTTTTAGCATTCAAAAAAGCAATAAAGACTGGTCTATTCTGGCAGGCCTAGCCAGTGGAATTTTAGGATGTTTGGGGGATGTTTTAAGGATGTTTTAAACATGTATATATTTTTAATCAGCTTTTATATGTTTTCTATTTGCTGTTGTTCCCCACCTTGATCCAAGTGGAGAGGCGGGTAAGAAATAAATAATAATAATAATAATAATAATAATAATAATAATAATAATAATAATTGTGTTCAATAGGACTTACTATGGTATATGTGTGCATACAACTGCATGGCCTATAGCCCATGCTGACCTGTTTCTCTACTAACTTTGGCCATTCTATCTAAAGCTGATCTCAAATTTCTCAAAAGTGTTAGTTTTTCCTGAGAAAATGACTGCGGTTTTTTTCTCACCTCCCTAGAAAAAAAATAGGCCATTCTGTAGAATATTCTCCAAACATTCTCCACCGTTTTTGTTAGGGGTGTGATCCGCTCCGATTAGGAGCGTAGAAGCAGTAGCGGATTGGCCTGCTCCGCCTTACCCAGAGGCGGAGTAGGAGCGGACCGCGGACCCCCTAGAAGCAAGGCGAAGAGAAGCGGCCATTTTTCGGAGCTCCTAGTTCAGGCGGAGCGCTCCGGTCGCCATCCTGAAAACATTTCACCATAGGATTGCATTGCGGCAAATAATCGCGCATAACTACGTTCTTTTTGAAGCTATCGTTCTAGAAATTCTTGTGCTCAGAGAGTCGTGGATGGGGGTCATTTTGAGACCACTCTCACCTCTCTGCGTTGTCTGGGTCGCGGGCTATATTTTTGTGAAAATCGGGTCAACCGCGCGGCTCAAACGGCGTTTTCGGCTTTTCGCCCATAGGATTGCATTGAGGGAAAGAATCGGGGATAACTGGGGGGGGTTAAGCTATCGTTCTGAAAATTCTTGTGCACAGAGAGTCGTGGATGGGGGTCATTTTGAGACTACTCTCAACTTTCTGCGTCGTATGGGTTGCGCACTAGAAGTTTTTAAAAAATCGGCGGGAAAAATACCTTTTTCAAAGGGCTGAGGGGCAGAGTCAGCTCCCGGTCATGATGATCCCAAAGTTAGAGGAGGGCATAGGCAAAACAGGTAACTTGGGATTCTGGGAAACTTCTCTTTCTTCATCTGAACGGGCGTTTCCCCGTGTTTTTTAACACAGTAGCCCCACCAAATGCACAAACACAACCTGAAATCATATACTAAGCCAAGAATAAGAGATAGAAACACAGCACTGCTCCCCACCCTAACTTTGGGGAACAACTGAAAAGATGTGGTGCAAGGGGATGAGCTCCCCTAGGGCATCTCATTGTGGATGTGCCCCCACTCTCTCCTGCACTGGAAGGCCATTAGAGCCTTCCAAAGAGAGTAAAACGGTGGAGCAATGCCTATCATGAGTTGAAGTGAATGTTCACTTTTTAGTGGTGGAGCGATGCCTGTTATGAGTTGAAGTGAGCGTTTACTTCTTAATCTCAGAGCTGTTGGTGGCTGTCTTGAGTTGAACTGGCAGCTGCTTCCCCCTCCCCCGGGCACGTCCCCCTATTGCTGGTAAAAGACAGATATAGCCTTTTTTAAAAAAATCTTCTTGCTGTTTATTGAGCAACACTGCTGCTTTTAATTCCACCCCTCCTTTGTTTATTTATTGATTTATTCCATTTTATATGCATTACTGGCTTATCCTTGGCTCACTTCCTTATGCCCCCAGAAATGCCAGCTGCATGCCTGCCTGCCTTCCCTCCGTCCTCCCCTGCCCACCTCGCAGGGATGTTGTGTGTGGGGTGCCCGATTTTCAAAAATTCGCCAAAAATCAGGGGATGATGGGATTGCTTTGAAACTTGGCGTGCGTGTGTATATCCCCATGAGGTGTCATGGTGTCAAACATGAGGTTTCTAACTTGAACAGAAAAAAAGTTGCATAATTTTTTAGCTTTCAATGCAAGCCTATGGGGGGGAAACGGAGCTCCGGATCCGGATCCGGAGCTCCAGGCGGAGCGGAAGTGGGCGGAGCGGGGGCGGGGCGGAGCGGCCCGATCCGGAAAATGGCGGATCTCCAAGTGAAGCGGAGTGGGGGGTCCGTGCACACCCCTAGTTTTTGTGGTGTCCATCATTTCCCTTCAACAATGCCCTGAATGGTGGTCAGGCTGCAAAGACATGCAAGACGAGCCAAACCCAACCCAAAATATACTAAATATGAAACAGTGAGACTAAAAGAGAGAATCTGTGCTACTGCCACTGCTGTCAGTAAGCTCTACTTCTGGAAAATGTTGCCCTGTTGGACAATTTCTCTTCATCCTGGAGAAATTTGGTGAAATGCCCCCACCCCCGGGCCTCATTTCTCTGCCCACAAATAGGGTGGAAAAATTCAAGAGGCCATAATTTGCACACAGCTCTAATCCTGTCTTCACAGACAGTGTACCAGACGTGTTTGTTTTCCATCTGGCATGCCTTTTTAACAACGTTCTTTCATTTTTCTGTTGCTTCTGATGTAGTCATGTATCTTTCCATGAAATCTTCCTCACAGGAAGAGCCATAGATCACTAATACAGCATATGCTTTGAATATAAACAGACGTAGCTTCAATTCTGTCATCTCCCGTAAAAGATCTCAGATAGGAGAGTTAAGATAGATTTCTGCCCAAGAGTAAAAAAAAAAAAAAAGTACTGCTGGCAGGCATATATAAGACTGAGCTGCTGACTCAGTAAAAGACGGGTCCTTATTTTTATCTGATACGTGTTGATTTTAAGTCTAATCTTACTGACAGTGAAGCAAAACCCAATGGGAAGAAGCTCACTCCCCGGTCTCTTAACCAGGGGAGGTGTTACTGTACCTCTTCCACTCAGGAAGAAATGTGGACCCGAGGACATGAACATGCCAGTGCCCCATCATGGAAAAGCCTGACCAAAATGTGGAGTAGTTTGCACTTTACAAGCCTGTGCCAGCATCCAATCCTGCAACCCACCCCAATAACAGCATGGGCATTGCCAGTGGGTGGGTGGGGGCTGAGGGGAGAGGGTTGGATCCTGCAACTAGCATGGCGGGGTCACACTTTTTGCCTTCTGGTGTAATTGATTTGGCTGATCCATTTCCTTTTCAGGTAGAGTATGGATGTTGAGTAAGGCAGACCATCTTGGAGCACCCTGAGACACCTGGAAGGCAAAGGGCACTGTGGTATCCTGTGTCTCTTATTGGCAACCAGGAGAATGGACACCTTGGGCCCTGGAGGAATTCTGCACATTAAGCACTGACCAGCAGGGGTAGATTGAAATGTCTTTTCAGATTGCCTTTACAGCAATCAGACCATTTAAGCAGCAACTTGATTGGTCTAGCGCCTGCAACAAACAGAGAACAGCCAGGAACTAGACCAGTGTCAATGACCCACCCTTGGTGTGGTTGTTAGAATTAGTGCTGAGCCAAAAATTTCTCCCATGAGAATTTCGAGCATTCTCATTCAATTTGATAAAAAAGAATTGCTTTCGAAAAGTCATTCAAAGGAGAAGAAATTTTGGAGCAATTCTCATGGGTTTGGTACAGGGTCCTTGTGCTTACCTTACTTATGAGATGACTGAGGAGTGTGTGTGAGTGTCCTGTCTTTCATCATACACCCATCTCTCTGACAGCCTGTAGCCTCCTTGGCTTCCCATACTTCCCCCCAGGGGAAGATATCATACATTTATACCTCTCATAGGGCCTTTTCAGGTCAGGAAGTGCAGGCAGCCTGAGAGACTGTAGAGCAATGGTGAGATGTGTAATAGAAAGAAAATTATAGACAATTTATTGTGATGGGTGAATGCAGCCATGGCTTATTGTGATGGGAATAAATGTAGGAGAGCTCCTCAGCTCATGCACACACACACCCAACTCTTCCTCCAATGTGGCTGTGAGGTAGGGCGAAGAGAAGCTTTTGTTTTCAGTCTCATTAACCGTAGTTTACCATAGCATCTGAACTTTAAACTTTGGTTAATTTTAACTATGATTGATGAATAAGCCAGCTTTGATGGACATAGAATCATAGAATGGTAGAGTTGGAAGGGGCCTACAAGGCCATCGAGTCCAACCTCCCGCTTGATGCAGGAATCCACCCTAAAGCATCCCTGACAGATGGTTGTCCAGCTGCCTCTTGAATGCCTCTAGTGTGGGAGAGCCCACAACCTCCCTAGGTAACTGGTTCCATTCTTGTACTGCTCTAACAAAGTATGGACAAAAAACCCAGAAACCAATGTTTCCAGACTCCTCGGCATCCTGCAGGAGAAGGAGCAGGGAGGGCATAGTATGTGAAGCCAAAGCTTACCTAAGACATTTCATGCCACAATAAAGCACTGTGGCATACACATACAGCCACACAGTAATGTGCTGTTATTAAGCACTGCATTTCCCTGATACCTATCACCTCATTAACAGTTGAAGGTCCCAGGCTAATGGACCATACAATAGCATCACATTACGTATTATCTTATACTAGGTATCATGTGTTGAGTTATACTGAATGTTACCAGAAAGTGTTTGAAAGCGTTACAGATCAGTGACAGCTCAATGTCTCTTGTAACACCTAGTTTCAGCCAAACTCTTGAAGTATCCATCTTGCGATTTCCTGCAGTGTTACCGATTTCAAGTCCGCATGGATAGCTTTGACCTTTTTCATAGCTATCTGTAGATTACCTGGGAGCAGAGATTTCTCAGTCACATAAGGAGCCGGGGATAATTTATAGCTCTGTTTGTACAATGCTTTGTAATAAAACTTTAGCTCTGAGGTCAAACCTTGAAGGACTGGATGTTTTGAAAAGTAGGTAGGAATCTGTGCCTGGGCGGAAAATCATTAGCTCCTCTCAAAATGTTCAGTGCAGGCTCCAGGATTTGGGGGGCCCTTGGGGAAGCCACTCTTGGAATGAGATTGGTGGATGGACTTTTTATCTGAACAGGCAAGAGAATTTGTTACTAGTTTTTTCTTTTTATTTATTTATTTATTACATTTATTATACTGCCCAATAGCCAAAGCTCTCTGGGCGGTTTATAATTATTATTTTCATAAAACACAAACTTTCTGTGGGTCTCTGTGCTCTGGACAGTACTGTGTACATTAATGATGATATATATCTTAAGCAGTAAGTGTGCAAGTAGTAGCTATTGTCATTAGGATTCTACATAGCTGGATTGTCCAGATGCTCTTGACGCCTTTATAGTAACTGCACTTATGTTATTGCTCAATTCATCCTGTTAAACCTGGCTTGTTTTGCAGTGAAAGTGGCAAAAATTAGGAAAGCTTTAGTGACCTCTGATGATAACTAAGGGCCTTGCTAGACCCTGTCGGATAAGCCGGCAGGGAGGCGGGGCGACGGCGTGCTAACTTTGGTGCGCGCCGCCCCGCCTCTTAGATGGCCGATGCGCAGGAACTACGGAAGCCCTGCAGCGTCGGCCATTTGTTGTTGTTGTTGTTAAAGGGGCCACGTGCGCCACGAAGACTTCGGAGAAGGTAAGTGTTTTTTTTTACTTAAGCACCCCACACTTTTTTAAATTAAGCCCCTTGCCCACTCTTTCCCCACCATCCCTCCCCGTCCCATGTGTTGCCCTGCGCCCTCCCTCCCTGTCCCGTGTGTCACCCTGCACCCTCCCTCCCTGTCCTGTGTGTCGCCCTGCACCCTCCCTCCCTGTCCCATGTCGCCCTGCGCCCTCCCTCCCTGTTTCGTGTGTAGCCCTGTGCCCTCCCTCCCTGTCCCGTGTATCACCCTGCACCCTCCCTTCCTGTCCCGTGTGTCGCCCTGTGCCCTCCCTCCCTGTCCCGTGTCGCCCTGCGCCATCCCTCCCTGTCCTGTGTGTCGCCCTGCGCCATCCCTCCCTGTCCCGTGTCGCCCTGCACCATCCCAATCTCTCCTGCTGGGTCCGGCCTTCCCCCCCACGGGATCCCCCCCTGGCCTGATGGGCACAGCGCTCGTATGAGCACTGTGCCCAATCCGTGGTTTTTCCTGGCTACTCGCGAGTATGCGAGTAGCTGCAAAAAGCCATGGACCTTGTTAGACGTTCCGCAGCCCCGGCCTCAGGCCGGGGCGGCAGAAATGGCACGCCATAAGCGAATTCGCTTATGGCGCGTTAGGGGAGGCTTTAGTGCGGCCTGGGCCCGGATTCCCCTGTGTGTCATGTGGATGCACAGCAGGGAAACCGGGCCTCAAAGCACGCTAAGACCTCATCTAGCAAGGCCCTATGATTCCTGGTAAAAAATTCCAGCACCATATATGGCGTTTTATATGTAACTTTTTGTTGCTCCATACAATGCTGTGCCATAATGTAATGTTTGTATCTTATGACTCTGATCTTGTTTTTGGCTAAAACCCATGTGGGGTTGCAATAATAATAATAATAATAATAATAATAATAATAATAATAATAATAATAATAATAATAATAATAATATGTTATTGCTCTAGTAGAAACCCTTGAGACCTCACAGTGACCCATTCCTCATATTCCAACACAGGGATGGATGATCAAGCAATGTTCAAGTCTCTCTGAACATCATCTCGTTCCTCATCTGTTGTCCATTCCTGTTTGCAGTTGCAATCACTGCTTGCTCTGTGCAAAAGGAAGAAATTTTGCAAACAGAGCAGTGATCGAATGTGAAATTTGTGCAAATTTCTTAGGTTTCTTCCATAGACTAAAGCAGGGCTGATTTAGTCTATAGAGGATATTTGTGTAATTTAGGAAATTTCTGCAAAATCAAACTGGAAAAGTTCTGCAAATCAAATGAGAGCACATGTGTGGCAACTTGTGAACATCTTTGGTGGACGCATATGCACAGTCACATTTGGGCCTCTGCAATTCCCATCCAACCCTACCCTGACATCAACTTTACTATGAAATCGGAGCACAAGTGCTTCTCTTTCTTTCCTTTTGCCTTTACAGCCAATCTGAAGTGATTCCTCAGGTGGATCACTAGTATTGGTTTCAGAGCACTAACAAAATCACAATATTGCTTGCTTACTATTAGCAGAGGGCAGGGAATACATAAAAAAGCAGTATGACATAATATAGCGATTAGGGGTGTGCACGGACCCCCCGCTCCGCTTCACTTGCAGATCCGCCATTTTCCAGATCGGGCCGCTCCGCCCACTTCCGCTCGGAGCTCCGGATCCGGATCTCCGTTTCCCCCCCCCCATAGGCTTGCATTGAAAGCTAAAAAATTATACAACTTTTTTTCTGTTCAAGTTAGAAACCTCATGTTTGGCACCATGACACCTCATGGGCGTATACACAAGCACGCCAAGTTTCAAAGCAATCCCATCATCCGCTGATTTTTGGGGAATTTTTGAAAATCGGGCACCCCATTCACACCCCTTTCCATAGCTCCGTCAGTTTGCACGTTAGAAACCTCAAACACGCCACCATGAAAGCTTATCCAGCGATACATACGCAAGCCAAGACTCAAGGCAGTCCCATCATCCCCTGATTTTTGGGGAATTTATGAAAATCCAACACCCCTTTCCATAGCTCCGTCAATTTTGCACGTTAAAAAAAAATCTCAAACTCACCACCATGACAGCTTATCCAAGGCAGTCCCATCATCCCCTGTTTTTTGGCGGGGCTTAAACCTGCAAAATTTGGAACTTCCAAAACTCCAAGTGAGCGCAGGAAGGACTTCTCCCCTGAGTCAAAGCCACACACACACAACATCCCTGCGAGGTGGGCAGGGGAGGAGGGAGGGAAGGCAGGCAGGCATGCATGCAGCTGGCATTTCTGGGGGCATAAGGAAGTGAGCCAAGGATAAGCCAGTAATGCATATAAAATGGAATCAATCAATCAATAAACAAAGGAGGGGTGGAATTAAAAGCAGCAGTGTTGCTCAATAAACAGCAAGAAGAATTTTTTTAAAAAGGCTATATCTGTCTTTTACCAGCAATAGGGGGACGTGCCCGGGGGAGGGGGAAGTAGCTGCCAGTTCAACTCAAGACAGCCATTGCTTCACCACGAGAGCTCTAAGAAGCAAACGCTCACTTCAACTCATAACAGGCATCGCTCCACCACTAAGAAATGAACGCTCACTTCGACTTATGATAGGCATTGCTCCACCGTTTTACTCTCTTTGGAAGGCTCTAATGGCCTTCCAGTGCAGGAGAGAGTGGGGGCATGTCCACGATGAGATGCC
This sequence comes from Elgaria multicarinata webbii, assembly GCF_023053635.1. Lineage (NCBI taxonomy): Eukaryota > Metazoa > Chordata > Lepidosauria > Squamata > Anguidae > Elgaria > Elgaria multicarinata. The sequence continues at coordinate 44,776,490 of NC_086174.1, forward strand.
CTAGGGGAGCTCATCCCCTTGCACCACATCTTTTCAGTTGTTCCCCAAAGTTAGGGTGGGGAGCAGTGCTGTGTTTCTATCTCTTATTCTTGGCTTAGTATATGATTTCAGGTTGTGTTTGTGCATTTGGTGGGGCTACTGTTTTAAAAAACACGGGGAAAAGCCCGTTCAGATGAAGAAAGAGAAGTTTCCCAGAATCCCAAGTTACCTGTTTTGCCTATGCCCTCCTCTAACTTTGGGATCATCATGACCGGGAGCTGACTCTGCCCCTCAGCCCTTTGAAAAAGGTATTTTTCCCGCCGATTTTTTAAAAACTTCTAGCGCGCAACCCGCACGACGCAGAAAGTTGAGAGTAGTCTCAAAATGACCCGCATCCACGACTCTCTGTGCACAAGAATTGTCAGAACGATAGCTTAAAAACCAACCCAGTTATGCCCGAGTCTTTCCCTCAATGCAATCCTATGGGCGAAAAGCCGAAAACGCCGTTTGAGCCGCGCGGTTGACCCGATTTTCACAAAAATATAGCACGTGACCCAGACAACGCAGAGAGGTGAGAGTGGTCTCAAAATGACCCCCATCCACGACTCTCTGAGCACAAGAATTTTCGGAACGATAGCTTAAAAAAGAACGTAGTTATCCGCGATTGTTTTCCACAATGCAATCCTATGGCGAAATGTTTTCAAGATGGCGACCGGAGCGCTCCGCCTGAACTAGGAGCTCCGAAAAATGGTCACTTATCTTCGCCTTGCTTCTAGGGGTCCACGGTCCGCTCCTACTCCGCCTCTGGGTAAGGCGGAGCAGGCCAATCCGCTACTGCTTCTACGCTCCTAATCGGAGCGGATCACACCCCTAATAGCGATAATGTTGGCTTTGGTGAAGAACGTTGACTTTACATTTTCTCTTGGTTTCAGGAGAAAACCTTATCCTTGTCTGGCTCATGTGATACTGAAATAAATATTTATTCACATCTAGCCTGGTCACATCTAGTCCACAAGCATCAACCCACAAAGCCTCCCTGATTGGATTGCAGCCTCCCTGCACAACAGTTTGACTAGGGAAAAAAGCTCCTAATGGGAGGGCAATATGAAGGGGGTCACATCTGGGAAGGATTGTTGATTTAAATTAAACGGAGCAGTTTGTGTTGCTGCATTTTACCTATGTTAAAAATTTTAGACTATTTTTTATTATGTTGTATTTTGTATTTTTATGAATTGTTGTAAACCACCCAGGGAGCTTTAGATATGGGGCAGTAGAGAAATGAAATAAATAATAATAAATAATTTGGCTTGAAAATGCCTCCAGCTTTTGGCTTTAGCTCCAGCTATTACTGCCATGTGGCCCCAAGAAGATTACCCATGAAAATTACAGTCCTCAGGGTGAAAAGGTTTCCCACAATGCAATCTATTTCATAGAATCATAGAATAGTAGAGTTGGAAGGGGCCTTTTAAGGCAATTGTGTCCAAACCCCTGCTCAATGCAGGAATCCAACTTAAAGTATCCCTGACAGATGGTTGTCCAGCTGCCTCTTGAATGCCTCTCGTGTGGGAGAGCCCACAACCTCCCTAGGCAATTAGTTCCATTGTCGTAGTGCTCTTACAGTCAGGAAGTTTTTCCTGATATCCAGCCAAAATCTGGCTTCCTGTAACTTGAGCCCATTATTCTGTGTCCTGCTCTCTGGGAGGATCGAGATGAGATCCTGGCCCTCCTCTGTGTGACAGCCTTTCAAGTACTTGAAGAGGGCTATCATGTCTTCTCAAGTACATGAAAGGTTCTCACACAGAGGAGGGCCAGGATTTAAGAATACAATGAAGCTCAAGTCCATTTATAACTAAGGCTGCTGCCAAATTTCATAATTAGTCAGCTCGCAGGTTGAAACTTGCCCGTTACGAATTCAAGATTAAGTTCGAAATGAACATGAGCTTCTGAGCATGCGCATTCTGCATCAAACAATGCCATTTCTGTGCATGTGCTGCAATGGTTGGATTAACCTTTTCCTGTCTAAATCAGAACTGCTTCCCTCCTTGCCGCTGTCGCTCTGCCTCCATGAGAAGGAGGCAGATGTGGCAGTACTCCTGCCCTAAATTTTTAGTAATCCTACTGTCTCCTTAGCAGCTTCTCTTGTAAGGGAAGGCAAACTCACCTGCGCCAGGCTCAGGGGGCACTCAGCTCACCCTGTTGTCACTGCCACCTGCTCCCGCTCACTGGGGGTCCACGCTCATATTGGTAGCACCCAACTGGGTCCAGGTGTTCAAACAAGGGAGGTCTTCAGGACTCTGGGGCCCAGTTGGGCACTCACAGCACAGCATCCATACTTGTCACTGCCACTGCAGTTCTGGCTCAGTGGAGACACTATGTGATTCCAAACTTCAGCTCCCAAGATGCCCTTCAATATCTCACGCGTGTAAAAAGTTGTTCGCTTTGTGGAAGAACACTTAGCTGAGCCTCCATGAGTGAGTTTGTTATTTTCCAAGTAAATAAGGAATTCACTTGGGGTAAGTTCGCCCTTCATTATTTATAACCTTAACGTTTTACTTGTTTGCTTATTTCTCTGTTATATATGCTAGTTGCTTTATTATGAAATACATTTTCTAAGTAATGTACAAAATCAAATCTGAAACAAAATTAGGACAATAAAAATGTAGCAATTAGCAATAAAATCTAAATCTGAACATGAAAGGATAAAACAAATGTCAGTGGAAGTAAAACACAATTAATCATATAAATGAGCTAAAAACAACCACCACCACTACTAACCATCATCAACAGGGACTGACAATAAAATAGTCTTAACATGATGTTGAAAAGGCCTGGGAGAATAAAAAATTCTTCGCTTGGCATCAAAAAGTCATTAAAGTATCTAATAACAAGGCAAAGCTCCTGCAGTGTCTAACTGCAGCCACCTTCAGAGGTACTCCTTTAACATGTAGTGGGACCAGGTCACTTTAACCCTGTCCAGTGGAAGCTGGTGGCTCAGATTTTGGTGAGGCTGTGATTTATTTATTTATTTATTTATTTATATAGCACCATCAGTGTACATGGTGCTGTACAGAGTAAAACAATAAAATAGCAAAACCCTGCCGCATAGGCTTACATTCTAATAAAGTCATAATAAAACAATAAGAAGGGGAAGAGAATGCACCAAACAGGCACAGGGTAGAGTAAAACTAACAGTATAAAAGTCAGAACAAAATCAAGTTTTAAAAGCTTTAGAAAAAAGAAAAGTTTTCAGCTGAGCTTTAAAAACTGCGATTGAACTTGTAGTTTGCAAATGCACTGAAAGAGCATTCCAGGCGTAAGGGGCAGCGGAAGAAAATGGACGAAGCCGAGCAAGGGAAGTAGAGACCCTTGGGCAGGTGAGAAACATGGCATCAGAGGAGCGAAGAGCATGAGTGGGGCAATAGTGTGAGATGAGAGAGGAAAGATAGGAAGGAGCTAGACAGTGAAAAGCTTTGTAGGTCAACAGGAGAAGTTTATATTAGATTCTGAGGTGAATTGGAAGCCAATGAAGAGATTTCAGAAGTGGAGTAACATGGTCAGAGCGGTGAGCCAAGAAGATGATCTTAGCAGCAGAGTGGTGAACAGAAACCAATGAACTGATGTGAGAAGAAGGAAGGCCATTGAGAAGAAAGTTGCAGTAGTCCAACCGAGAAATAACCAATGCATGAACAAGAGTCTTGGCAGAAGAGACAGACAAAAATGATCGAATCCTGGCAATATTATACAGGAAAAAACGACAGGATTTAGCTAGTGCTTCAATATGAGGAATAAAGGAGAGCGAGGAATCAAATATAAAGCCAAGACTACGAGCTTCCTTGACTGGAGTAAGTGTAACATCATTGACAGTAAGAGAGAATGAGAGATGAGGAGAAGGTTTAGGAGGAAAAACAAGCAATTCAGTCCTTGCCATATTAAGTTTCAAATGACGATGAAGCAACCAAGCTGAGATATCTGAAAGACATGCTGAGATATGATCATGAACATCAGGAGAAAGTTCTGGAGATGAAAGATATAATTGTGTATCATCGGCATACAGATGATACTGGAGACCATGAGATTGAATAAGATTACCCAAGGACAACATGTATAAAGAAAACAACAACGGGCCAAGCACCGAGCCTTGCGGAACCCCTACTGAAAGGGGAAAAGAAGAAGACGAGCTGCCATTAGCCAACACGTTGAAAGAGCGACCCGCTAGATAGGAAGCAAACCAGTTATAGACGGAGCCACAAAATCCGAGGTCATGAAGGGAATCCAAAAGAAGATCGTGATCAACCGTGTCAAAGGCTGCAGTAAGATCCAGGAGAATAAGAATAGAATAAAGGCCTTTAGACTTGGCAATAAGAAGATCACTGGTAATCTTAGTAAGGGCTGTTTCCCTGGAATGCAAAGGACGGAATCCAGATTGAAAAGGATCCAGAGCAGAGTTACTAGAAAGAAAATCAAGACAACGAGAGTAGACCACACGCTCCAGGATCTTTGAAACAAAAGGCAACAAAGAGACAGGTCGGTAGTTAGACAGAGATAGCCTATCAAGAGTGGGTTTTCTGAGAATAGGAGAGACTGAAATTTAATAGGGATAAATGCCAAGTTCTACATTTAGGAAATAGAAACCAAATGCACAGTTACAAGATGGGGGATACTTGGCTCAGAAATACAACAAACGAGAAGGATCTTGGAATTGTTGTAGATCGCAAGCTAACAGTGCGATATGGCTGCAAGAAAGGCAAATGCTATTTTGGGCTGCATTAATAGAAGTATAGCTTCCAAATCACGTGAGGTACTGGTTCCTCTCTATTCAGCCCTGGTTAGGCATCTTCTAGAGTATTGTATCCAGTTCTGGGCTCCACAATACAAGAAGGACGCAGACAAGCTGGAGCGTGTTCAGAGGAGGGCAACCAGGATGATCAGGGGTCTGGAAACAAAGCCCTATGAAGAGAGACTGAAAGAACTGGGCATGTTTAGCCTGGAGAAGAGAAGATTGAGGGGAGACATGATAGCACTCTTCAAATACTTAAAAGGTTGTCACACATAGGAGGGCCAGGATCTCTTCTCGATCATCCCTGAGTGCAGGACATGGAATAATGGGCTCAAGTTAAAGGAAGCCAGATTCCAGCTGGACATCAGGAAAAACTTCCTGACTGTTAGAGCAGTACGACAATGGAATCAGTTACCTAGGGAGGTTGTGGGCTCCTCCACACTAGAGGCATTCAAGAAGGAGCTGGACAACCATCTGTCAGGAATGCTTTAGGGTGGATTCCTGCATTGAGCAGGGGGTTGGACTCGATGGCCTTGTAGACTCCTTCCAACTCTGCTATTCTATGATTCTATGATTCTATGAAGATTGCTGACTGTTTTTGGCTTCTTTTGTGATTTTGTGGCCTTTGGGTTTATTATGTTTCATTTGTATTCACATTTTAATTGTTTTATTCTTTCCAATTAAACTGCCCTGGAAAAAAGATTGAAGGGTGGTTCTTCTACTGTTAGTTTTACCCTACCCTGTGCCTGCTTACCCTACCCTGTACCTGTTTGCATTCTCTTCCCCTCCTTATTGTTTTACTATGATTTTATTAGATTGTAAGCCTATGCGGCAGGATCTTGCTATTTACTGTTTTACTCTGTACAGCACCATGTACACTGATGGTGCTATATAAATAAATAATAATAATAAATAATAATAATAATCAGGAAGGAGTGCCTCTTCTTGCTCCATTAATAATAGATCAGAAGCCTAGATTCAGTTTGCAAAAGCAACCATTTTCAAATCAATGTTTAAAGATAACTAAGAGCTACAAGTACACTTCTATGGATCAACCATATTTGGCCACTGCTTATTAACAACATTGTTCATTTCTTCAAAAAAATCCTTTTTATTTAATGATTTAGTGTCTCAGTTATTCTTTTCACTATAATCAAGTACAATAAACAAGTTGGACCTGCAACCAAATGTTGCAGTGTGTAGCGCTCTAACAGTCAGAAAGTTTGCAGCGCTCTAACAGTCAGGATGCAGTACTCAAGATGAGGCCTAACCAGTGCCTAATAGAGGGGAACCAGTATCTTATACGATTTGGAAGCTGTACTTCCATTAATGCATCCCAAAATAGCATTTGCGTTGCTTTTCTTTCTTTTTTGCAGCCACATCACACTGTTGGCTCATATTCAGCTTGTGATCTAGAACAATTCCAAGATCTTTCTCACTTGCCAACAGTCCATCTTCCAAGTAGCATAGCCCATGGTCCCAAAATTTTTCTTTCATTCTCTCTCACTGTCAATGATGTTACGCTGACTCCGGTCAAGGAAGCTCGTAGTCTTGGCTTCATATTTGACTCATCGCTCTCCTTTATTCCTCATATTGAGGCAGTAGCTAAATCCTGTCGTTTTTTCCTGTATAATATTGCCAGGATTCGATCATTTCTGTCTATCTCTTCTGCCAAGACGCTTGTTCATGCACTGGTTATTTCTCGGTTGGACTACTGCAACCTCCTTCTCTCTGGCCTTCCTTCTTCTCACATCAGTCCATTGGTTTCTGTCCACCACTCTGCCGCTAAAATCATCTTCCTGGCTCGCTGCTCTGACCATGTTACTCCACTTCTGAAATCTCTTCATTGGCTTCCAATTCACTTCAGAATCCAATATAAACTTCTCCTGTTGACCTTCAAAGCTTTTCACGGTCTAGCTCCTTCCTATCTCTCCTCTCTCATCTCACACTATTGCCCTGCTCGTGCTCTTTGCTCCTCTGATGCCATGTTTCTCGCCTGCCCAAGGGTCTCTACTTCCCTTGCTCGGCTTCGTCCACTTTCCTCTGCTGCCCCTTACGCCTGGAACGCTCTTCCAGAACATCTGAGATCCACAAGTTCAATCGCAGCTTTTAAAGCTCAGGTAAAAACTTTTCTTTTTCCTAAAGCTTTTAAAACTTGATGTTGTTTGGACTTTACACTGTTAGTTTTACCCTACCCTGTGCCTGTTTACCCTACCCAGTGCCTGTTTACATTCTCTTCCCCTCCTTATTGCTTTACTATGATTTTATTAGATTGTAAGCCTATGCGGCAGGGTCTTGCGATTTACTGTTTTACTCTGTACAGCACCATGTACATTGATGGTGCTATATAAATAAATTAATAATAATAATAATAATAATAATAATAATAATAATAATAAAGAAGAATAAGCAACATTTTGGAAGAATAAGCAGCATTAAGGGCAGCGGGGAAATCACCAAGAAGTTTGGATGAGTCCATATTAAATAAATAAAGGATTCATGACCTACATCTTGGGAATGATGTAAGGTTTATCAAACATAATGGCCCTTAATGGCCCTTACTTCTAAGTAGATTTGCATAGGATCGTATTGCAAGTGAAGGAGGAAAGACAAGAAAGTGGTGACACAACTGTATGGATTGAAACTTGGGTCACATTTATTAAACTTGATCTGCAAAGGGGGATCCCTGGGCAGCTATTCCACTATGCCAGCACTAGCTGGACAACGTAATTGGATGAAACATTCTTTGTTTGCTGAATGTTGATTATAGAATTGGCACCCCTCAAGGTTTCCCCATTTGGGGAAAGGGAGGATATCCTCTGTTACATCTCCCTGGGGCGCAAAACTCCGGGTATGTGAGGAGAGATGGCCCCACAGGCAATCCTCCCCCGCCCCACCTGAGGCTGTAGAACCCTCAGCAGGATGCCTCAGGCATCACCTGTCACCACAAATGTTGCGTCAGAAGGGTCACCATCTCTATCCAGACAAAAGTAGCCTGCCCAAACCTGCCTACCTAACAGAATGTGACCAACTGAACCAAAATGACCCACCAAATCAACCTAAGACACTCCCCACCTTACAGTATGAAGCAGGCAAAAAGACACACAGCCCAGCCAATCAGACTGTGTGCCAAAAAATCCTGCTCAGCCCCAAAAAGTGACCAGTTAACCCCCCCCCACTGCAAATAGGGAGGGAGGGAGGGAAGGAAGGAGAGGGCTGTGTGTCAAAGAGGCTGGGAGGAGGTCACCACAGGCTAATATCGCTGCATAAACCAGTGGTGCCACCAAGCCCCACCAATATTGGGGCTTCCTGGTCCATCTCCTTATTTCCCTACACACAGACACACACACACACACATTTCACATGGTCAGGCAAGCTGAATGCAGAGTAGGGCATCTGTAAAACCATTTTTATTTTTTATTTTTTTAAAAAAAGGCCATGAAGAAGACCTGACGCGCACCCCTTCAACCCTCAGGCCTTCATCATAAAGGCCACCTCGTGTGTATCCAAAACCCAGAAAGCCAAAGACACAAATAAGTTCGTATCCCCTCTTACTATATTACTCCATTTTGTGGCATGCGGCCATTCCCTGTAGCTGAATGTAACAAAGGTAAGATCCTCAGTCTACCTCTCAGGAGAGTTACAGGCCATCTGCAGCAGATCATTTGTTTTAGGCCATGGAATAGTAACTCTCTGTCAACTACAATTTAAAAAGTGTTGTAAAATGCTGAAAGATACTTTGAGGGAAAGGTTCTTAAAATCCTCTGATGTGGCTTGGTTTTTTCCCCCTTTTCCCCCTAATAGAATCTATTTAATGAGAGAGACTGTTAAACAGTACAGTTTGAACTAATTGTTACTTGGATTTCTTCCTTTTTTTCTTCGACCCATAACATAATGAGAACAAAGGGTCACTTAGAAATTAATGGCCTGTGAAGCTAGACTACTAAAAGGAAATATGTCTTCATACATTGTGTAGCCAAGCCTGCGGGATTCATCGCTGCAGGACGATAAGCGAACCCACAGTGTTGCTGTGTCTTAAAAGGACGGGATAATTTTATCACCATTAACAACATTTTCAAATTAATTATGTGAATCCAATCTCATGCTCCAAGGCCTGAGCCCATTCCTACATGAGCTCAGGAAGGAAATTGTACATTCTTTCCCACTGTCATAAAGTACTGTGGCTTTGATCGATGAGTTACAAAGGGAATGAGGTCACCTTCTTCCGAAATGTCACGAACGCTAGTGACTCAGCAGATTTCGGTCAAGCGGCATTTTCTTACGTCCGAGGCTTGATGAATGGATGAACAGAATTCCAGAGTATATCATAAAACAGGATATCAGTTGTGAATTAATTAACCTAATTTAGAGATGGGAATGCAGTGCATTTTGAGGCGGCCATAACTGCGAGTGAATAATGCAGACGTTCTCACCTGGCGTCATTAGCCAGGTTAATTTACCAGACATTCATTGGACACTCAAATTCTTAATCTAGAATATGAATTACAGTGATTGAGATGCATATCGAGTCCCTATTGAACTGGCAGGATCTTTCTTTTGTTGTGCAAGGGGGGTGTATTTTGGGGCCTACTAGTTGTTGCATGTGACCAGTCGAATGCAAATGGGGCTGTTCTGAAGACTTTTTTCAATTCAACTTCCTTTAGGTTTTACAGAGTTTTCCCAAGAATACACCTATTTACTATGCTCAGACAGTGCTTTTATCACATGTCCATTCCTTCCACCTCAGGAGAAGAAAATTAGGGTGCATTCAATATGAATCTGCCCTTGGAATTTCAGCATTCAATGGAAGAGGGAGTCCTATATCTCTTGGATATATTTGGACACCCCAGAGACAAATAATTGAATACTCATGACTCAAAATTATTCTTATTTGGTTGCAATCCTATATACCCTTACTTGGGAGTAAGTACCAGTGTTAGGGTGACCTAACACAGGAGGACAGGGCTCCTGTATCTTTAACAGTTGTATTAATCTCACAAGTTATCATTTGTATACATGCAGCACCTGGTGCAATGTCCTCTTCATCACAACAGTTGCTGGGGAACATGGGTGGGAGGGTGCTGTTGCACCATGTCCTGCTTATTGGTCCCTGGCCGATGGCTACTGTGTGAACAGAATGCTGAACTAGATGGAGCCATGGTCTGACCAAGCATGGCACCTCTTATGTTCTTATGTTCTAAAAGCTGCAGGAGCTCTGCCCTCTTGAGCAGATACAAAATTTCAAATGACACCGGCTGAAATTCCCTTTTCTAAGCACCTGTTAAAGATACAGGAGCCCTGTCCTCCTTTTCATATGGTCACCCTAACAATTGTACTAGATGAGGCATACCTCTGATATGTTTAGGACCGTGTTGCTAGTGGACTCCCCAGCCCTTCTTATATTATGGCTATTTCTGTTCTTCAGTTCGTTTTAATTTAAATTATTGCCTCCCTTAAACCCTTCTTAAAAGATAATAAGCAAGATCAACCCAAGCCACAGCATAAGCTCTGCATTCTCTGGGCGGTATAGAAATGTAATAAATAAATAAATAAATAAATAAATACACAAATCGGCGGGGGGAGGGGGAGAGAAGCACCCCACATTATGAATCAAAGCTCTCTTTTCTAGCATATGCATTTTAGTACTATACTTCTGTTCCCATTTCCCACCTCCTCACTCTCATGTAATATAGCTTAAACAGTGGAACCTAGTTTATTCCAGCCCTTGGGTCCCACCCTGTCATATTAAATTACATCAGCTTTTTATAGCAATGATATACGTTTTACATGTTAATGTTCATTCCTACTATTTGAAAACAGAGAGAAACTTTGGGTTGGGTGTATTTATTTTGTACTGTTCAATTACGCAGGACTAGCAGTGCCATCAGAATCCTAAAGTGCCAATCTAGTTTTTAATGTTTCTGTTCACAAGACGAAAATAGTTATTGTATTAAATAGGCCACTTGGTAACATACACAGTATTTACCAGATAGTAACAAACTAGAAAGAGATCATTGTGATCTATCAAAGAGCTGGCAATTTGGAAGGGAAGGGTTTCCTTTTGTTCATCCATCTTAACTCAATGATCTCTTGCATATCACAGTACCGTGTAGCAATGAAGGAGAAATTTCTTCAGGTCACATTTTTAATGCAAATGCACCTAATTTTGCACTTACTGAACTAAGCATCAGTTATCCTTCGAAATCTGCACTTCTCCGAATTTTGCAATGGAGACTCCCATCAAAATGAATATGTTAGAGGAAACCACATTAACATGTATCATATTAGGAAAATTGATTGCAAAAATTGTTTGTATAATATAATAATAATAATAATAATAATAATAATAATAATAATAATAATAATAATATTTTATTTCTTACCTGCCTTTCCAACTGGATCAAGGTGGGGTACAACAATAAGCACAAAATACATAAAAATACTGATTCAAAACATGGTATATAACAAGCCAGATTCCAGCTGGACATCAAGAAAAACTTCCTGAGTGTTAGAGCAGTGCGACAATGGAATCATTTACCTAGGGAGGTTGTGGGGTCTCCCACACTAGAGGCCTTCAAGAGGCAGCTGGACAAGCATCTGTCGGGGATGCTTTAGGGTGGATTCCTGCATTGAGCAGGAGGTTGGACTTGATGGCCTTGTAGGCCCCTTCCAACTCTGCTATTCTATGATTCTATGATTCTATGATTTTAAAACTTCCTAAAAACATCCTAAAAACATACTAAAATATCCTAAAATTCTACTGGATAGGCCTGCCAGAAAAGATCAGTCTTGACAGCCTTCTTGAATGCTAAAAGACTGTCAAACTGACGAGTCTCCTCGAGCAGGCTATTCCACAGTCTGGGAGCAGCAGAAGAGAAGGTCCTCTGGGTTATGGTTGTCAGCCTAGTCTTTGTTGATTGAAGTAGATTCTTCCTAGAGGACCTAAGTGTGCGGGGAGGGTTGAACGGGAGAAGGCGATCCTGCAGGTAGCCTGGACCCAAACCATGTAGGGCTTTAAAGGTGATATCCAACACTTTATGCTTCACCCAGAAACTAATTGGCAGCCGGTGAAAAGATTTTAGGACTGGTGTGATGTGGTCACCCCTAGATGTTCCAGTGACCAACCTGGAACAAACATGGATGCAAAAAAAATGCATTTGGAGAAATGTACACCAAAACGCTTAAGAATTTCCATACAAACTGTGAAATAACATATCTCAAAATTCAGAAAGAGCCAAACCAAAATTGATAGGTTCATCCAACCCTAGTGCTGTGCCTAGACATCCCTCATTAGAGATCATTGTAGCATAGGTCATTATTAAAACTATATTGTCTAGGGTGACCATATGAAAAGGAGGACAGGGCTCCTGTATCTTTAACAGTTGCATAGAAAAGGGAATTTCACTGGGTGCTGCATGCATACAAATGACACCCACTGCAATTCCCTTTTCTGCACAAGTGTTAAAGATACAGGAGCTCTGTCACCCTTTCCATATGGACACCCTAAGCTGGCATATTCTGGGGGTTACAGGATTTTTTCCTGTCTGCAATTGCACCCTTAAATACTCTTCCAATGTAGATCCACAGATCGCAAGACAATGTATCTAGATAATATCACAATGTGGCTGTCCTACATGGGAGGAGGAGTTATTTTAACATTCACATAGGTACATGGAATATCAAGCATACAGCTGTGATTTTGACAGAAGCCAAGATTAATCAGCCCTCTCTTCCAGTTACCTGTGCAAATACTGTGGTCTGTTAAACATCGGTAACAGCATAGGGAATCCAGGGGGGATTTATTAATTTCCACTTCATTTATTACATTTCAATACCCCCATCACTAAAGCTCTCTGGGTGGTTTATAAAGATTAAAAAGACTAAAAAGTACAATGTTATACTATATCCATACAAACATATTAAAAGACAGCACTCACACGTACACACACTTACTCTGTGTATATATAAAATCAGGACCTGTTTAAAACCTTATCATATGCTCCCAAATGCCTGAGAATAGAGGAAAGTCTTACCCTGGTGCTGAAAAGATAACAATGTTGGTGCTAGGTGGGCTTCATTGGGGAGCTCGTTCTGTAATTGAAGGGCCACCACCAAGAAGGCAGGAGGCACCTGGACAAAGGTCTTAGATGCTGAGGATAGTAAATGGATAGGTTCATGCCAGGAGAGGTGCTCCATCAGGTATTGTGGTCCAGAGCCATGTAAGGATTTAGTGAAGTCTATGAAGGGAATTTCCCTCCTTTCGTGTGTATTTTTGAGGAGCATACTCTGCACAGTGAGTGACCATCACTATAGACAATTAAATAGGACTTTTCTGAACTAAGTATTTAAAGGGGTAGAGAGGTTAGGCATCAGTGATGGACTTCTCCAGGGCTCTGGGGCTCTAGCGGCTCCTTGAGTGAGCTCACCAGCTGTGAGGGGGAGTGTGACAGGGTGGGGAGCTCAGATTCCTGGCTCTGAGATCAGAGCAGTGACTCCAATCTTGGATCCAAGAATCTGAACTATCCTATGCCCCCTCCTGCAATACTATGGCCATTGCTAGACAAGGAGTTAGCCTGGTGTGAGGCCCGGTCTCCCTCCTGTGCATCCAGATGACACACAGGGGATCCCGGGGTCAGGCCAGGCTAAGTCCTCCCTTAACCCGGGATAACCAGATGCAGTTACGGCCCGGCTTTTCCTCAGCCCTGGGCTGAGGCCGGGGCTGCGGAAAGTCTAGCAGGGTCCGTGGCTTTTCCCGGCTGCTCGCTTACTCGCAAGTAGCCAGGAGAAGCCATGGACTGGGCACAGTGCTCCATAGGAGCGCTGTGCCCATCGGGCTGGGGGGGGTAATCATGGGGAGGAGATGGGGGCCAGGGGAAAGAGCGGACCCAGCAGGAGAGAGGGGGGAGAAGAACGGGGATGGGCATCAGGGACGGGGACAGGGCCTGGCGGACGGGGGGGAGAAGGATGGGGACAGGCATGCTGAGCGGGGATGGGCATCAGGGATGGGGACAGGTATGGGGGACGGGGACAGGGCCTGGCGGACAGGGGGGAAGAATGACAGGGACAGGCATGGCGAGCAGGTACAGGCATTGGGGACGAGCATCGGGGACAGGGACAGGGCCTTGCGGACAGGGGGGGAAGAAGGACAGGGAAAGGCATGGCAAGCAGGGATGGGGGACGGGCAGGGGGAGCGGGGAACCCTTTAATTTTTTTTTAAAAAATACTTACCTTTTTGTTGGTGCGCTCCTGCACACATGGCCCTTTAAGGGAAAAAAATGGAGGACGCGATGGGGCTTCCCTCGGCCCCGTCGTGTCTTACATGTGGACGGGGCCTACAGGCCACGCTACTTGTAGCGTGGCCTGGCCCCTCCTCCCACACAGATTATCTGGTAGGTCTAGCAAGGCCCTATGTCTATGGGCCATAGCATTGTTCTCCCTGGCTGCAATCCTATACCCATTTACCTAAAAGTAAGCCCCATTGAATCCAATGGGAATTATCCAATACTGCTGCTGGGCTTCTGCTGGTTCTGTTGCGCTTGTAGGATGAACTGGGACTTCTTAAAGGAACCTTGTAAATTAGCAGAAACACTCCTTTCCAGAACAAGCCAAGCCAGCAGAGCTCCTTTCTGAGAGCTCTCCTAACCTGCCCATTTCCAGAAATGAGCATTTCTCCTCATTTTCACTTGCTTTAGGAACTGCTAGGTTTCCATTGCATTAGTTCCATGTCCCACTAGTGTGTGTGTGTGTGTGTGTAGTATAACCCAGTGGGATATATTTCTGAGGAGAGATCTATAGGGTTGTGCTATAACCCTATCCCTAACCCATTCCTCCTTTAAGCTTGGTGCCCAGGGCGAATGCTCAGTTCATCCAACCACAAGGCCGGCCCAGAACCTAAACATGTATCATCAAATGCAACAATGTGAGAAAACAATTCAGTTTCCTTTATTTTCCATCTCAAATTCCATCAATTCTACACTGTATTTTCTGTAGCTGCTATTTTAGAAATAAATCAAATTTATGTTTAGCTGATGTTGCATCATTAAAACAACTGGAATGATGAATAAAGAGGCAGTTTAGAGACCGGAAATTTCCTTTAAAAATAGGATTTCCCAGAGATCACATTAGCTTCTTTCCCCCATTTTTTCTGTTCCATTTTCTAGCAAAGAGGCCTTAGAGCCCCCTAAAGCTATAGGCCATTATCTGCCTTTCAGCTCCATTTACAGCTTTCATGTGCAAAACACAGACTGTTTACTGAAAATTTTGAGCGCTCAAAAATAAATATTTACACTGCTCTTTCTTGTTCATAGAGAATTGATACAAAGCTGCACTGGACAAATTTCATAGGAACGACCCCCCAAAAAGTGGGGTGTTTTTTACAAATGACAGGGGAAGAAACAAAATAATTCTAAAGCGTGCTTTTGAATATGCTGTTTGCAGCTTTTAAAGAAAAATCATAAACCTCCTTTCTCACAGTACAAAGCAATGAAATTTGTTTTTTCCAGTCATGAATTAACTCTCCCTGTGAGAAGCAATTAAAAGAAACAAAACAACACACTTCTCTCTTAAGATTGCTGCAAAAGTTCAATTCTGTAGACCTCAGTTCTGAAGGAAAACATACCTTCCTGCTGCAGGTATTTCTGGAATATCAACACAGGTACTAATTCAACAACGGTACTACAGTTTTCTGAAAATGCAAAGTGGCTTGTGATCCTTACATATTCCATCAGCATAAATCTGAGAAATAAACTTCTACTTTCATTTAAACATAGCAACTGGAGGATTATCCAGTTCTTATCCAGTCCATAGCTGAGCTGCAGCTACACATAAAAGTTCAGTATTCAGTTAGGGATAAGGCTCCAATTTTGGACCAATTCCCTTCAATCAATTCCAACCCTCCTTTGGTACTGCTATCATTCATGCACTTCACCAACTTCCCTCCATCCCCCTGTGTCTCCCTTCTTCTTGGACTTAAGCAGCAGAGAGGAACGTGAAAGAGGCAGCTGTTATCTGCTGTGCATGTCCAAGAAGAACTCAGTTGCTGATTGAGAATAAATGGGAAGACCAGTGGTGTTGCGCACAGGGTAAAAGGGAACTTTCTGAAGATGGCTGTCGGAAACTCTAGGCAATATCCAAAGTGTCATTCCACAAATTCCAGTGGCATTAGTGGAATGCCACTGTGCAAGTGGCTGGCCATTACACTTGCACAACCAGTTGTGGGGAATGTGGAGTGTGGGAAATAATGAGGCAGGCACAAGATTGGGATTTAAACAGGGCCACATTTATTAATAGCTCTGCAGAAAGGGAAAACCTAAGCGGGCATCTTCTCTAATACAGCCCAATGCTGAGGTTTTATCATGCGAGACATTCATGGCCTGAGAGTGGCACCTCAATGTCCACCATCTCCCACCCTTCCCCTTTTGGGGTAGGGAGGTCTTCTGTGTCAACTGCCCCTCATGCACAGGGCTCAAAATTGGTGAGGAAGGATGGTCTCAAAGGTAACCCTTACCACCACCAGCTGGGCCTTGGGGCTTGCAGCTGGGGAGCCTCAGGAATTACTGATCACCACAACAGTGCCTCTGAATGCTCATCAACCCTAACCCGCTCAAGATGCCTGCAGATACCTGCCTATCATCAATTGTGACCAAATTGTTAAGAACGCCAAATCAATCTAATTATTTCTCCCTGTCTGTCTTACAGTGTGAACTAGGAGAAAGAACTCATAACCAATGAAAGATTATGAGCAAAAAATTCCTACTCAGCCCCCCTAAAAGATGACCAGCAAGCCCACACTGCCTACAGGCAGGCAGGGAGGGGGGGAGCCATGTTTCAAAGGGGAGGAAGAGGGGATGGCCAGAGCCAATTTATGGGCTCGGATTCCCCCTCCCTTCTCCGTTGGTGCCACAGGGGGGCCGTGAATGGAATGCCTCCATGCCTCGTCTCCCAGCCCCACCCACAACAGGTTACATAAGGGTTGGGATGTATGGATTGTGTAAAATCCATTCCATTTTCGCTGTTTGTCAAGTGCCTGTCATTCCATCATCTGCCCATCAGCAGAATTGGTTCTTTTGATTCTGAATTTCCACAAATTCACATGTGTGAGAATGCACAGATCCCCTCCCCATGCACAAATTTCTGAAGTGGAATGATACAGTTGGATACTGCCCCATAGCTGGTGCAGGTACCAGGGGGCTTCTCAACACATAGAGTCCCGTTCAGAGCTCTGACAAAAGTAAATTGCGAAACTGGCACTAGCTTATGCAGCAGCACTAGTATGCTGAGGCCAGGTAAAATGACAGTTATCCTCTAGTCAAACACTACGTGCGTCTGATTTCTCTCATGCACACACTTTTTGAAGTAATGTTAAGTATCCAGGAGGTGCTAGAATACTGCCTGCTGCTTAGCATTTGCTTTTGAAAGAGTGGCTAAATTTGGGGGCTTTTTTCCAGCCACACTTGTGAAGATGTCGGCATTGATCAAAATACCGGCACCCAGAGAGAGAAAATGATCTAAAAATGCTCTGCAGGTCTTTAAAGGGGAAAAGAAATAGAATTAATATTTAGAAAATGCTGGAGTACAGCTTGAATTTCATGAAATGTAGGAATGCTCTGTTTGTTTGTTTGTTTGTTTGTTTGTTTAACAAAGAAACCCTCCCAAATCTCATATTTCTACCTCTAATTTCAGATTTACCTTATCAAAGGCAAAATTTTCAAATCTGGCATGTTTGTGACAGATGATAATAAATGAACTGTAGAATTTCTAGGAGTAAAATCATAATTCAAGTAACAGTGTTTCCATTTATTACAATTTAGGATAGTGATTTAAGCTCCAACTTGCAACCTGCTGTGTGCAGTCGCTCTGAGTGGAAAAGAAAGCACTCAAGACGACACCCAACTGGCACATGAACACAATCCTGTGTAAGGTGTTCAATAAGGAAACTATTGATGGGGGTTGGGACTATCATACTATCACGTCCAACTATGCCTTGGAAATGAGCCAGATTAGTTTGTCCAAAAATTCATTCAAGCTTTTAATTGGGTCTAGTTTAGATCAGGGCCACTACGGCCTAGTATACCTGCAGAGATGATATCACTGAGCACTAAGGCTCAGCTGCAATGCCTTCCCAGTTTGTCAGACTTAACAAGGAAAGGGGGGCAGTGGAGAGGGCTCCTAGGAAGACTGTGGCAGGGTCTCAGGCCCTGGATGGTAATGCACACGTCCTTCACAAAACCAATGGAAACACGGTTTCCCTAGATGCTGTGCTCAACATGCGTGGCAACAGTTGACTATGCTGCCCACTATGAGCATTGCATTTCCCAGGGGTTCCCTGCATTTCTAGGTCTGATGCAGATGTACAGCAGGAGCAAGCAGGGATTTGGAGACTGCCATAGCTCTACTAGGGTCTTCCCCTTGCCATTGTTAATATGAGAGTGGGGAGGGATTTTGGGAAATTACATTTCCCATGGTTCCCAGTTTCAATGGCTACAGCAATGTATACTTGCTGCAGAACCCAGAGCCTCAGGACCTGCAGTGATGTTCACCTCACCTTTCCCAGTTAGTTGCACTGTGTGACTGTGCACTGTGTGACATCTCTGACTCTGTGTCAGATATGAACTTGCAGTAGGGATGGGGCAATTTTGGGATCATTTTCAATTGGACTAATTTCCAAATGGTTTAGAGTCTCCAAGGGCTTGGAGGGCAAAAGGTCTCCAAGGGCATGGAGTCCTACAATCTAATGTCCATACTCAGCATTTTAGAGTTCATGTTTGCCACTGTATCATATGTCCTTATTTATATTAGTGCATTTGCTGCAGACCTGTGGCAATTCCAGCAAGGAATTCTTTTATGCAGGCAGCCATGACTGCACAGCTCCTGTTCATTTCAGTGGACGTCAGGGTTGAAGCAAGACCACAGTCACAGGGGTTCCAGACACTGTGGACATGGAGCCAGGAATCCTCCAGAGAGCTGGAGACCGGACAAAAGGTTGAAGCCAGGCATAAGAGGTGGGGAATGAAGCCAGATATCAGAGCCAAGAACTCCACTGAAATTTAGTGTTTGGCAGAGCCAGGAAAGCCATGGTTGCTCAAGCAAAGTTTCTATCCAAACAGGAAGCTTTGTATAGCCCTTCTATCTGGGAAGTCCCAGTGACCACCCTGGATGGGTAGAGCCAATCGAGAGCCTGAGTTGGAACCCAGGAAGATGCTCCAACTCACAGTTCTGTAGCTTACCACACAGGGGAGAGCACACACTGCTGAGGGCAAATTGTGGCAACCTCAGTGAGATCACGCTACTGATTGTACAAGGGATGAAGCAATGAGGGATGTTCAAGATTGCCAGGATTCTCCGAACAATGTGTTGTCGCTCATCTCTTGGCCAATTCCCATTCACATATTTGATCACTGCTGTGGCCCTATTCAGAAGACACCATAAACCACTGCTTTAACCACAGTGAATAAGGCAAAAAGCCTTATTCGCCATGGTCAAAGCTGTGCTTTAAGGTTTTGCTGAACAAGGCTAGTGTGAATGGGAGCAACGATCGAACAGAAGATTTGTGCAAGTTTCCCCAACTTTGTGCAAATCTGGAATTTGTGCAAATTTCATCCATAGACAAAAGCTGGACTGATTCAATCTACTGCGGAAATTAGCGCAAAACTGGGAAGCAGGAACAATAGAACTGCAGGTAGTCTTTGACAATTTGTGAAGGTTTTCAGTGGACATGGGCTCACATTCAGGGGGTTCGAACAGGTCATGCTTGCATGTTTTGGAGGCCAAAACAAAATTCTCAGACATCTCTGGCTTCTACTCCAAGTTCTTTGCCATCTGAGTAACAGGTAATTTGCAGATTTTGTCATACTTCACAACAAGCTGAAAATCACTTTGAGGCAGTATCACAACAGAGCAAAATCAGATATATTTTTCAAAGCACAATACTGTGTATTTTCCACTTAGAACCTATTCCTTAAATTACATTATTAAGGGATATTTATGAATCACTTACATTAAAGTCATTTCTACATGATATGCAAATAAACAAACAAACAAACAAAAAGTCTTCATATAGTAGACCATCCTGGGAATGACAGTTGGAAAAGGTATGTTTTCAGTAGGTGCCAAAATCCCAGAAGGGTTGGTGCCTGCATGATGATGATGTTCAAAGAATAATTTTGTATTTTGTGGTGCTCAGGACCCATCTCTGCTTTATACTTAGGTTCTTGGGTAAATTACTTTTCCTTTAGTCTCACCTGTTTGTCAGCTTGGAAATGAATGCTTTGTGTCTGGCTGTGTCCACCATGGCAGCCATTTAATGAATGGGCAACCAGCACCACCCATAGCAGCCATTTTGTGAGAGTACTTATGACAGTCTCTCAACATTCCAAATGTGCCCACTGACCCATCTGCATCTTTGAACTTCTGTCAAAGCTGAATATAGTAAGGAATAGGATCAGGTCACCATCAAGGATGCTGTTTTTAATGACGGAATGGTTGTTCCTCCTTTAGCCAGTGTGTAGACATGGCTTTAGTTACACAAATATATATATTGCCTGATCGCTAAGCACATCTGTTTCCAGAGTCCAAAGTCATGGAAGCTTGGGTATTTTCGCTCTGAATGTACCAATCGTTATTATTCCAGAGATCCTTTTTGCAAGAGAGAGAGAGAGAGAGAGAGAGAGAGAGAGAGAGAGAGAGAGAGATGGTTCCCAACTAGGGACTGAAATGTTAGAATAACAAATTAAAAAGTAAACCCCCGTTGCTGGAAGAATAGCTTCTGATGGTGGTGAGACAGGCTCTGGTGATAGAAGAGTTCCTTCCAATTATTCTCAGCTTTCATCTTGGCACACAGCTCTTGAAATACCAAAGCCAGATAGTTATGGAGAAAATGCATCTCACACCAGCTGGCCTGAAATCCTAATTAGAGAAAAGTCAAGTAAGATATTTGTCGTTTGCCATTGATTGTGGATAAGAATGTCTGCCTTTCAACAGCAACCAAAATGCAAAGGGAGTTATGAAGCCAAGGACAATCAGTAATTTGTTCTGATTGCATTTTCTCCTTTGTTCCTTCCATAGTATCTTCTCTTCTGCAACCCTTTCAGTCCAAATATATATTAAAAATTAATGATGTGGCACAGTTGAGTTTCTTTATGAAGCTCCTATTCCTTTGCTGGATTCAAGTCTTCCTGGTATATAGGAACTCAGATTGCCTGATCAAAACATTTCAAGAAACAAAAGTCATGCTAAACTTGGTGCTAAAGTCGTGCTAAACATGGGGCTGTGATGTTCTAGAATAAAAGACAATATTTTAAGTTAAAAAGATGTCTCTAAAAATAAGACATACATTTTTAAAGCCTCATTGGAGATGAGCTGTTATTATAGCTATGACTTAGGAAGAGATTTCTCATGAAGAAAATTGTGTGCAAATTTTGGCCATGCTTTGCACAGATTGGTGCTGTAATTTGTGAAAATTATGCAAATTGCAGTTGCAATTTATGCAAAAGTCTATTTCTGCAAATTTAAAAGAAATGTGAAAAAAGTTCCCAGATTTGGGGTGGGGATGTGGCTCAGCTCAGAATACAAGCTGAGTCAGATGTACCACAGAACTCCGGTGAGCCTAAAAAGGGCCAGTTATTCCAGCAAACGGCACCCCTAGCTTTGCAACATTTTGGGATGGGGAAAGGACTACAGAAAAGCTGAGAAACCACTAGCGGTATTAGGGAAAGGGGTGGGGCCAAAAGAAGAGGCGTGGCCTTCTGGGGAGCACCGGGGGTTGGATTTGGCTCTACAAAGTTTTGGATTTAGCTCCCCAGAGAGCTGGATTTGGTGCCCAGGCCTGAAGTGCTACACCCCCAGCATGAGAGATTGGATCTAGAAAAAACCTTCTGTGGACACTCCATACTTTTGGGGATCACCCTCCCCACAAACCAGGGCTCAAGCCATTCCTCAGGGTCTTCCAACCCTCTGTGTAGCATTTTCAGGAGAATGGAGGGGTTGCCAGTGGGAGATAGGGGAAGGAAGTCACCTTCTGCAAGCCTAGTTGCATATTCCTAAACCTGGATCCAATCACATGAGGGGAAAAATACTTCTTATGCAGTATTTTCTTTTTTAGAATGATGAGTGAGAGTTTTAAAAGTCATGTTTTAAAATGATACTGCTGCAAAAGTAAACCCAAGTTTCAAAGGCATCCTTGTCTCAGAGCTCTGAAAACAGACCCCCCCCCCCAAAAAAACCCCTGAGCCTCGTGTTTATGACCTGGGAAACTTATCCTCTTAATGGCACTGGGCATCCTTGCTTAGAGAGTCCTAAGCATTAGCAGATGTTTCAAAAGTGCTGGATTATGATAAGTCTTCACTCAGTTTCTCTACCTGTAACAATGAAGTCAGTTGGCGGCATATGCAAAACAATTCAAGTTTTTTTCAGATCAAAATACCTACAGTAGGAAAAAAATATTATTGTTCCATCATGTGCTGAAGTTCACATGGCATGGTTGTCGATCCCTGGGGACATTCATGAAAGGCAGGGATCTCTAGAGGCTGAGGCAGCCAACTTCACTGTAACTTAGTTTCCCATCATTCAAAGTCAAGTCATTGTAATCAAAGCTAGTGACATTTTTTAATGATTACATTACCATTCTTCTTGGGATTAGGCAAGGATAGGTCAGTCTCAAATCATGTTAGGGAGCAACTGGCATATAGAAAGACTGGATTGGAGATTACTAGGGCTGGCTCCAGGTTTGAAGGGGGTGGTACTTTTTGGTGGCAGCCAGGTGGCAACAGCAGGTAACATGCCAGGGAACTGGGAGGAGGTAACATGCCACAGCCCCCAGGAACACCTGCAGCCAAGAGCAGGACAGGCATTAGTACTAGGGGCCCTTGCCATCAGCTGCCCAACAGTGCCAGGTGCTGACACCAGGCCCTAAAATGGGGGATACCTGGCTTGGCAATTGTAACCTGAAAAGGATCTTGGGGTTCTAGTCAATTATATGCTGCATATGAGTCAGCAGTGTGATGTAGCTGCAGAAAAGGTAAATGCAATATTAGGTGGCATCAATAGAAGCATAGTTTCTTAATCATGGGAAGTAATAGTTCCATTCTACTGTGCACTAGTCAGACATTACCTCAAATTAGGGATGGCTGTTATGGGGAAATTCCCCCCTTTTTAGGCTTTCTGGATTTTCACAGAGCCCACAGCTCAGCTTATATTTGATGGGGTTGAGCCGCAGGCTTTTCCCCAAAATCTGGGAATAAGTTCAGACAAGGACAGCAAATATCCATATAGCAAATAGGCTTACCTGACCATTTTAAACTATATTGTTGCAGTGTCTCTTCCCTGTCTTCAACATGTATTTCCATCAGTTTTTCAACTTGTATTTCCATCAGTTCTGTCTTTAATGTATTAACGTATTTCAAGAGACTTGGCAGTATTGTTTTATTGTTTGTAATATGTGGCAGAGTAATTCCTTCCTAATGGTGTGACAGCACTTTTCAAGTACTAGAAGTGTTGTCACACAGAAGAGGCCCACAACCTGTTCTCTATTATCCAAGACGTGATACAAAATAATGGGCTTAAGTTACATCAGGAAACACTTTTTAATGATCAGAGCAATCAGACAATGGGACCAACTGCCTACGGAGGTGTTGGGCTTTCTGCTGCTGGAACTATTCAAGCAGAGATTGGACAGCCATCCTTTACACTGGATTCCTGAACTCAGTGGCCTAAATGGTCCCTTCCAGCTCTATGGTTCTATTATTCTTATGTGTTAATAGGGGGATACTAAACTTGTGCTGAACAAAGTATCACAACCAAATAGAGAAAATCCTTCTTATGCGGTTGGACTACTGCAACCTTCTTCTCACTAGCCTTCCTTCTTCTCACATCAGTTCGTTGGTTTTTGTTCACCACTCTGCTGCTAAGATCATCTTCTTGGCTCGCCGCTCTGACCATGTTACTCCACTTCTGAAATCTCTTCATTGGCTTCCAATTCACTTCAGAATCCAATATAAACTTCTCCTGTTGACCTACAAAGCTTTTCACTGTCTAGCTCCTTCCTATCTTTCCTCTCTCATCTCACACTATTGCCCTGCTCGTGCTCTTCGCTCCTCTGATGCCATGTTTCTCACCTGCCCAAGGGTTTCTACTTCCTTTGCTCGGCTTCGTCCATTTTCTTCGGCTGCCCCTTACGCCTGGAATGCTCTTCCAGAACATTTGAGAACTACAAGTTCAATCGCAGCTTTTAAAGCTCAGCTAAAAACTTTTCTTTTTCCTAAAGCTTTTAAAACTTGATTTTGTTCTGACTTTTATACTGTTAGTTTTACTCTACCCCGTGCCTGTTTGGAGCATTCTCTTCACCTCCTTATTGTTTTATTATGATTTTATTAGAATGTAAGCCTATGCGGCAGGGTCTTGCTATTTTATTGTTTTACTCTGTACAGCACCATGTACATTGATGATGCTATATAAATAAATAAATAAATAAATAAATAAATAAATAAATAAATAATAATACAGCTAATGTAGGAAAGGCTGAGAATTTTATTTCAGTTCAGCTTTGATGAGAATTTACCAAAATTCCAAAACTTCTGCCCCAGTCAGCACAAAAAGAACATTTGGTTTTGTTTTGTTTTAAGAAAGGAAGGAAGGAAGGAAGGAAGGAAATGAAATGTGGGAAGAGCCAACACTGAAAGATTTGTGCATCCAAGTTCAAAGCACTCAGTAGTTCTTAATAAGGGTTGCAAACACTTTGTTCCAAAAAGCTCCCTAATTTTAACAGCTACATGTCAGGCAGGTACAACATGGCCATCTCCATGCTGGGAATAGCTGTACCAATTAAATTTGGTCAGTTCAGAGGGAACAAAATTTGTTTCAAATCATTTTTAAAAGAATTTATCAAAATTCAGAATGTTTTTCATGTTCAGGGGAGAAAGAACTTGCGTTTTTAGAAATGTGAATGCAAAAGAAAGCAAAACTTATTCATGCATCCCTAGGTATGAGAAAGAAAGAAAGAAAGAAAGAAAGAAAGAAAGAAAGAAAGAAGTCTAAAAAACGATGCCCACCAACCTGTCTCGCATGGAGGGAGGAGTGTTTTTGCCTCACCACATAGCAATGGAGCCTGTGGAGAGTGCTCAGCTGGCTGGCTAGATTTGGCAACGTAATCAATCAGCTGCAGACATGGCTAAATTTAAGGTGACCATGACTCCATGGATGGCAGTTTCCACTCCCAGGAAGCACCCCACTCTCGCACCCAATTTCTAGCAGTGCAGGATTAGATGGTTACAAGCAGGACCAAATACGTGTTTTGTTAGTTTTCCTGTTAGGGATGTGTGAGAATTCTGTTTTCTCTTGCAAAACATGTAAGCTTGCCCCATGTGAGCAGGAGTGCGAGTACATGTCTGCCAATTTTTTTTTGCAAAGTGTTGAATAGATGATCATGTTTGTCTCATTCCCAATTCCCCTGTTTGATTTGCACAAATACCCTAATTTGCACAAATATCCTCCATAACTAGTGATGGGGCAAAAATCCACTGGGGACTGTGAGGGCAGTGGACACCCCCATGTCTGCCCCCCCCCAGGCCCCAACGGACAAGCCTGGCAGATTTTCACCCCATCACTGACAAAGGACAAAGGGGGTGCAGGTCTGGGAGGAACTCAGGGGCTGGATAAATTCCAGGAGGAGAAGGCCACCGATGGCTACTAGCCCTGATGGTTGTGTGCTATCTCCAGTATTTGAGGCAGTAAGCCTGTGTGCACCAGTTGCCGGGGAACATGGGTGGGAGGGTGCTGTTGCACCATGTCCTGCTTTGTTGGTCTCTGGTCGACAGCTGTTGCCCACTGTGTGAACAGAGCATTGGACTAGATGGACCCTCGGTCTGATCCAGCATGGCTCTTCTTATGTTCTTATGTTCTTAAGTGAGTAAAGAGCAAAAAGGCAACATTTAAAAGGAAGGATTATAGTAAATCAACTTGACTTATACAGAAGAGGAAAGAGGGAAAGGACTCTGTCCTGCTTTTGAGTTGGGATGAGGTGGAGAGCTATAATCTTCTGTTTTAGAGTTGCACCTCCCTCCTCTACAAAATTGTTCAGCAGCTATGAACAAGTTTGGGCTCTTCTTCGCCTGACATAACCAACTCCCCCTGCACACAAAAAAGAGAGTTTATGTGAGAAACCAGCCAGCATCTGGGAGAGTCACAACCCATCTAATATGACTACTATGGAAACCCCACTGACACTCTTCAAAGAGCAACCTGCAGGCAAAAAGTGAAGCATAATCCTAATTGGACACAAGTGTTTTGCCAACATCCTCTTCTAGGAGCAGTATGAATCAGCTTGGCTTACAGAGGTTGTTGTCATCTGCAGGTTCCATGGATAGTTCCTCTCTCAGCATGACAAAACAGGCTGGGAGTTGAGATCAGAAATCCTTTTTCTGCTCTCATTCGGTGGTACTAATACAGTTGGTCAGAAAAGTCTGGTTGATTTATCTAACAAGAACCACCTCCAGCAGCAAAAGTGGTCTTCACGGGATACTATGTCAATTAAATGTTGGTCAGCTGTCACTAGGCTGGCCAGTTCACAACTGGCAGACCCCCTAGGAGTTAAATCCCTCACAGTGCTGGTCCATCCAAACAATTTACCATCTGCTGTAGAGCAAAACTGTAGTCCCCATGGCAGAACAGCTGAGGGAAGGGATAGTGAAGAGAAAGATTCATTCGGCTTCTACGTGCCTCAGAGCTTTCATATCCTTTATACTCTAATATATTTCTTGAACTTGAAGCACAACCTCGTTCAAATTCCTTCGTTCCATAAATCTCTCTTTCATATCGAACAGATGCCTCACATAAGCTCTACCTGTACCTCTTTTGTATCCCTAGTAAAACCCTCCCACCTTTATCCTGATGTTGCCTTTGAGGAAAATGCATGACTCTTACACAAAATAGATTGTTTACCTGTACCAGTTACTGTAGACTTCATCTGGTTGGAAACTACTCCCATTGGAAGAGTGAGGTGGTCGTGAGCAGAGGTAGTATCTATGCAGAGCAACGAGAGACACTGCTTTGGCCACTGGAAATCAAGCTCATCCCTTCCTGACTAGTTTCTGAGATTTCATAAGGCATTGCCCATGCACTTCCATTGGTTCAAGCCTGTCTTTGTACTCTCAACTAGGGATGTGCTCTGCTTCTAATCGGACCGGAGAAGCAGTAGCGGAGCGGGGGGCTTCGCCTGCCCTTAAGGCGGAGGCGAAGAGGATTGGGGGGCCGGCGGAGCGTGGCGAAGAGGATCGAGGTGAAGGCGGATCCTTCGCCTCGATCCGGAGCTCCGCCGGAAAGGTAAGTGGGGTTTACCGGGCCCTGCCGCTGTCGCTGTCGCCCATGCGGTGATGGCGGCAGGGCCTGGTAACCCCCCCCTCCTCTCCTTTACCTGCCTCCGTCCGCGGTCCGTCAGCGTCTCCAATTGAGCCCGTGGTTCCAGCAGGAAGTCTGGGCCGCACTTGCGGCCCAGACTTCCTGGTGGAACCACGGGCTCAATTGAAGACGGCGACGGACCACGGACGGAGGCAGGAAAGGCCCCCCTCCTCCTTACCGGGCTCTGCCGCCGTCGCCGCATGGGCGGCGATGGCGGCAGGGCCCGGTAACCCCCCCTATGATGGGGGACCGGAGCTCCGATCCGGATCCGGAGCTCCGAGTGGAGCGGAGTGGGCACAGGCGGAGTGGGGGCAGGGCGGAGCGGGCCGATCCGAAAATGGCGGATCTTAAAGTGAAGCGGAGTGGGGGGTCCGTGCACACCCCTACTCTCAACGGCTAGCAACATGTTTTTAATGGGGGTTTCTTAAATGCTAACATTATCAGAATGCTGAATTCTGAAGCATGGTGCATACATTAAATTGTAGAATACACAATTTATTTTATTTATTAAATTTTATTTATTAAATTTATATACCTCCCCATAGCCGAAACTCTCTGGGCAGTTTACAAAAGTTAAAAACAGTGAACAGTATACAAAATTTAAAACCATCAAAAACATAAAAATAACAATATAAAAACAATGGTATCCATTTAAAAACAACAGTTCTGGGGTCCGTTAACAAACAAACTTAGTGTTGTTAAATGCTGTTAAATGCCTGGGACAAGAGAAAAGTCTTGATCTGGCACCAAAAAGATAACAATGTTGGCACCAGGCAAGCCTTATCGGGGAGATCATTCCATAATTGGGGGCCACCACTGAAAAGGCCCTCTTCCTTGTTGCCCTAAAGAGTATATAAAATTGGGGTGTTTTTTTTCCAGTGGGTCACATTTTACTAGGGACTTCTTTTTAAAAATGCAATAAATGATGTCTGGTGTGCTTTAAAGATTCACAGTGCTAAAGTCAAAGAAAACAAAATATATTTGTAGTTAAACCTCAAATGTTTTATACCATATTTTAGAAGGCTTCACTAACAAATGTTTACATGAACAGTCTTTCCTTTTTACCCTCCCTCCCATTTGAAGGTCTCCTCTTTCCCTGTCTGCACATTTCATATAACATTTGTACATTCAGATTTCTGCTTCTTTGTTGGAATTGCTTCCATAATCCTCACATTATCTGTGTACAAACTAAATGTGCACAGCTGTAAAACTGCACATGAGAGACCAAAACAGTATGTCAGAAGCCATAAAGCACCTCCGTAAAATGAACAAATGAAGAACAATCTGAAAAATAGAGTTATTAAAGATAACTGGACCAAGAAAAACAAGCCCCTAAATTAAATTAGGAGGAAATGAACAGCACACACAGCGCAGGAATCAGTGAAACGTGTCAAAGTCTCATGTGAGAAGTGGTAGCATTAAGAGGGCCAGCCTTCTTGCATTCAGTAAATCAAAGGGAAATCAATTCCCAGCCCCATACACAGAAAGTCATATTTAGCAGGAGAGGAGAGAAGATACCATGTGTGAAATGTGCAGATGAATACATTAAACAGGATTCAATGGGAGGGAAGCAACTCTGTGGGAAAGCAAATGGCAAATATTCAACCAGTCCCCAATTATTACAGGTATTGACTTTGGTCACACACAGCTCTCAGATTGCAAGGCTGGTAAAAGCAGAGATGGGCAGGGGTGGGTGGTAAAACCCACTTTTATACAGTCAGAACTGTCACTGATTCAACCCCAAATGGAGCAGCTTAGAATCCACAGGAAAGTGAAGTTTAATTTAGGATTTGTGTGTGTGTGTGTGCGTGTGTGTTTCTGTTCAGTGGCCATTTATAATGCTTTTAAAAATGGCTGAAGTCAATAAGAGGATTCTAGTGTGGATGTAGCAGCCTTGCAGAAGCTAAGCAGGCCTTGGTCTGGTTGGTTTCTGGATGGAAGACAGAACCCCTTATGCACCTTCTTGAGTTCTATTGAATGAAATTTGGGGACAAATAAAGGATAGGGCTTTACTTTAAAATTGGCTACAGTGAAAATGGCAGCATCATTAATAAAAAATAAGTCCAACTGAATATTGTGGGAGTGGAATGTGGGGAAGATGTGGAAGAAAGGAAGGGGTTGCAGAGGGGAGAAGAAGCTAGAAGTATCAAAATGCCCAAATCTATTTTGGACAGAAGTTCAAAATTCAGGTTAAACCCCACATTAGCCTGATTTTCGGTGGACCCCACCCAGAGACCTACTCAAAGGTCAGCCAATGACTGAACTCAAATTGGAAAGCCTGCTGGGAAGATGCATGAAACAACATATTAAAATACCTAGCTGAAATGCCCCCACCCATTTCCCAAAAATATTCTCCCCTTCCTAAAATTGGGCAGACAATTTTTGGCCGGTTTCTGGGGGAGCGAAGGGACAGAATTGTCTTTAGTTGTTTTGTTTAGCTTAATTTTGGGGATATTATGAGGTTAAATCGTGTGTGTGTGTGTGTGTGTATGGTGTTGGCTAGTTTCAGCTCAAAGGTCAAAAGTTTAGTTAGATTATAAGTGTCAGCATGTCTTCTTAGGAAGCCAAAGGTTTGCAGTACATTCAACTGAAGGGGAGAGGAAGAAAAAACACAGTTGGCAGGAGGTTCAATAGAAGGTCAGCAAGTGGAAATTTAAGTAGCATAAGTGAACATGAAATTGCTCTACTGATTGGTTGCAGTTGGAGAGGGGGGAAACTAAGCTTAAGATATAAAATGTTTGGAAAGAAAGGAGAAGGAGGAAGAGGAGAAGGGAGGGAGGAAGGAAGGAAGGAAGGAAGGAAGGAAGGAAGGAAGATAGATAGATAGATAGATCTGGGAATTGTTGTAGATCGCAAGCTGAATATGAGCCAAAAGTGCGATATGGCTGCAAGAAAGGCAAATACTATTTTGGGCTGCATTAAGTATAGCTTCCAAATCATGTGAGGTACTGGTTCCTCTCTATTCGGCCCTGGTTAGGCCTCATCTAGAGTATTGTGTCTAGTTCTGGGCTTCACAATTCAAGAAGGATGCAGACAAGCTGGAGCGTGTTCAGAGGAGTGCAACCAGGATGATCAGGGGTATAGAAACAAAGCCCTATGAAGAGAGACTGAAAGAACTGGGCATGTTTAGCCTGGAGAAGAGAAGATTGAGGGGAGACATGATAGCACTCTTCAAATACTTAAAAGGTTGTCACACAGAGGAGGGACAGGATCTCTTCTCGATCCTCCCAGAGTGCAGGACACGGAATAACGGGCTCTAGTTAAAGGAAGCCAGTTTCCGGCTGGACATTAGGAAAAACTTCCTGACTGTTAGAGCAGTGCAACAGTGGAATCAGTTACCTAGGGAGGTTGTGGGCTCTCCCACACTACAGGCATTCAAAAGGCAGCTGGACAACCATCTGTCAGGGATGCTTTAGGGTGGATTCCTGCATTGAGCAGGGGGTTGGACTAGATGGCCTTGTAGGCCCCTTCCAACTCTGCTATTCTATGATTCTATGAAGGAAGGAAGGAAGGAAGGAAGGAAGGAAGGAAGGAAGGACAGACGGACGGACGGCCAGACAGACAGACAGACAGACAGTCCCCAGAGTCCTAGGCAGGATCTACACTACTGCTTATAATGGTTTATAATGGTTATGACAACTGTTCAGGCCCAGGACACATTACATATACAGTTTTCAAACCGTTTTTAAAGTGTTGTATCCTGCTTGGTGTAGATTGGACCCTAGAGGAAAGAAAGTTTCAGAGCTGCTAGAACTGGAGAACTGGTTGAGAGTGCTGGACTAATAGGAGTAAGGTATTGCTTGGATAAAAGAGGGACAGAATTTAGTTAGGATAACTGTATACCCTACTTCTAGCACGGGCTGGCCCCTCCACACACCGGGATTTAAAGGTAGGTCTAGCAAGGCCCCCAGTGTTACAACAGATGGGACTTTTTAGCTTGGGGAAAAGGATGGTAAAGGGAGAGCAATGCCATGAAGATAATTGGTGGGAGATTCAGGACAGATGAAAGGAAGTACTTCTTCACACAGCACATAGTTAAACGATGGAATTCATTTCCGCAAGATGTAGTGATGGCCACCAATTTGGATGGCTTTAAGAGGGGGTTGGATAAATTTCTGGAGGAGAAGGCTATCAATGGCTATTAGTTCTTATGGCTATGTGCTACCTCCAGTATCTGTGGCAGTATGCCTATCTACACAAGTTACTGGGGAACAGGGGGGGAGGGTGCTGTTCCCCTTGTGTCCTGCTTATGGTTCCCTGGTCAACAAACAGCTGGTTGGCCACTTTATAAGCAGAGTGCTATACTAAATGAACCCTTGGTATGATCCATGCATGGCTCTTCTTATGTTCTTATATTGGGAGGGGGAAGGTTAAAAAGCAAGGAACAGCTCCAAAATCTTCTGGCCACCTCATAAGGTTAAGTAAGATCATTTGTAACCCCCTCAACATTTCAGAGAAATGTCTTTCTCCCTGCCCCATGATCCGTCATTTTGTCCCTACCCTACCAACAAATGGACAAGGAAAGGACACACACACACACACACACACACACACACATTTTGGCCCAGCTCAGAAGCTAACTGTGAATAGCAACTGAACATCTATCGTCCTGAGTCAAGAGTAGATATTCAATATGTATACATGAATCCCAGCTGATTGATGTTGGGGTCTGACAAATTACACTTCACTTGTTGAAGTGAAGCTTTAACGTGATGACTCCCAAGGACTAGAATAATCTCTTTGATCTACAGATTTTACAACTTGAAGGGACTAGTTTGTTCTGGTAAACTGAGTGGAGTTTTCTGAGGTGGCCGGTGCTCTCTTGAAAGATTGGAATTTCAAAGAGTGTTTTCCTTAGAGGGGAATAAGGGACTCAGGAGAATGCTAATACGATACAGGCCACTGGTTTAATACTTAGTTGGCAAAGATGAAAAGTAGTTCCACCTAAAAGCTAAGAAAATATTAGTGCAACAAGAATTGATTCTCAGGCCTTATGTAGACAATGGGACACTGGAGAGTTCAGCCATATATAAAGCACATCTGACTTATATTAGCAGTGTATTGAAAATACCTATCCCTGCACAGAAATACAGGCGGATCAGACTGGGAGCCCCATCGAAAGCATCTGGATTAAAATTAATGGGGCAAGGAATAAAAAGAACATGATAATCAGAGTCTACTACCGACCACACAATCAAGAAGACGAGGACGAAACTTTTGAGAAACAAATTGCCAGTGTTTCAAGGAAGTGTGATGTAGTAGTGATGGGGGACTTCAATTACCCTGATATCTGTTGGGAGACAAATACTGCCAAAAGTGGCCCTTCCAAGAAATTCCTGACATGTGTGGGTGATAACTTTCTCCGACAGAAAGTGGAGGAAGGAACTAGAGGATCAGTGATCCTTGACTTGATATTGACCAATAGGGATGACTTAGTGGATAAAGTGGCAGTTACGGGAACTCTGGGGGAAAGTGACCACATCATACTTGAATTCTTGATTATGAAGGAGAAAAAAGTTGAGTGTAGCCATACACGTACTCTGGATTTTAAGAAAGCTGATTTTAATAAACTCAGAACTATGATAATTAAGGTCCCATGGCAAATGAGCCTAATGAGAAAAGGAGTGCAGGATGGGTGGGAGTATTTAAAGAAGGAAATTTTAAAGGCACAGTTACAAACAATTCCAACAAGGAGAAAAGATAGAAGACAACAGAGGAAACCAATGTGGCTCCACAAAAAGCTTAGAGATGACCTGAAAACAAAAAAGGATACATATAGGAAGTGGAAGGAAGGCCAGGCTACAAAAGAAGAGTACCGACAGGTGGCACAGAAGTGCCGAAATGGTGTCAGGAAGGCTAAAGCTGTGAATGAGCTGAGATTAGCGAGGGATGCTAAAAGGAATAAAAAGGCTTTCTTCAGATACGTGAGTAGTAAATGACAGAGGAAATAAATGGTGGTTCAACTGCTTAATGAGGATGGCAAATTGATAACAAATGACAAAGAAAAGGCTGAAGTGCTCAATTCCTACTTTGCCTCAGTCTTCTCCCAAAAGCGGATCTATGACCCCCCTGGAAAAAGTGAAGCAGAAGTTGAGGGAGCAGGATTGCAGTTTGAGATTGATAAACAAATGGTCAAAGAACACCTAATTTCCTTGAATGAGTTCAAATTTCCAGGGCCCGATGAACTGCATCCAAGAGTAATGAAGGAGCTAGCGGAAGAACTCTCAGAACCTTTGTCTATTATCTTTGCAAAATCATGGAAGACGGGTGAGGTGCCGGACGACTGGAGGAGGGCTAACGTTGTCCCTATCTTCAAAAAGGGCAAAAAGGAGGAACCTGGGAACTACAGACCAGTCAGTCTGACATCCATCCCTGGGAAAATTCTGGAGCAGATTATAAAGAAGTCAATCTGTAAACACCTTGAAATCAATGCAGTGATTACTAGAAGCCAACATGGATTTGTCAGGAACAAATCCTGTCAGACTAATTTGATCTCATTTTTTGATTGGGTAACCTCCCTTGTGGACTGTGGGAATGCTGTGGACGTCATATATCTTGACTTCAGCAAAGCTTTCGACAAAGTGCCCCATGATATTCTGATTAACAAACTACCTAAAAGTGCCCTAGATGAACAACTATTAGGTGGATTCACAGTTGGGTACAGAATCGGACTCAAAGAGTACTTATCAATGGAACCTTCTCAAACTGGGGAGAGGCAATGAGTGGGGTACCGCAGGGCTCATTCAGAAACAAACTTCAAAATGATCTTGATAGGCTGGAGTGCTGGGCTGAAAACAACCACTTCTTTGTCCATTCTTTCTGGTGAAGTTAGTTGGGCCAGTGAACCTCTACTATCTACTCTGTACAATTGTGTAACTCTACCAGGCAATCCTCAATAATGGAAATCAATATAAAAATGTGAATGGTACTTACGGAAACGTTGGCATGATGGCAATGGGTAAATGTGTAATTCACTCAAGTTATTATTATTTTAAGGAGAGGAGTTAGCATTGTGATCAGCAGTTGACAACTTTTGTAGTGAAATGCAAAAACAAAACAATGCTAACAAAGTACATGACTGGGAATTAATCTAAATCACAGAGACAGAGAGAGAGAGAGAGAGAGAGAGATGCTTATGATTAAGGAAACAATCAAAAGTATAAAGGGCAAACTATAAGACTATTACATAATAAATGTGAATAGGAAATTAGAATAAACAAACTGACACCACATAGAATACAAAATTGTACATGATGTATATACAAAGATGAAAACATAAAACTAGAAATCTTGATATGAAAGTTCAGGCCTTTAATCTTTCGTAAATGGAACATTCACCAGTGCCATTTACGCAACTTGGGAAATATGCAATTTTTCCAAAAACGCCATTAAATCCTGATAAAAAATGAAGTGAATTTCTCATACATTCCTATTCAAACATGGATAAATTTCCAAATTTTCATAATTTCTTAGAAAACACAATCCGAAACAAAATCCTTATCTATCCTTACGTTTCACCAGTGGTAGAAAACAAACGCATGAGTATTTTCCGGTAAGGCAAAATGATTCTGTCCTATAGCCTCTTCCTGACTGCACGCATCTCCTACGGCCTTCACATTGCAACTGCAGGGGAAGGAACAGAGGGGGGAAATATCACAGAACAAAAGATTCTGTTTACCTTGTGAAGGTCACTGTAATAACAATTTGAGCAAAATGGAGAAAAGGAAAACCAAGTAGACAGACAGACAGATTTTTTTGTCAGTAAAAGTGCCTCTAACCCAAATGCTTCACAGTTTGTCAGCATCAGTGGCTTAGCTTTCATGACGCTCTCCCTTTAGCCAGAGCATTTATCTATTTTTTTCCTCCACTGCATTCTCCTTTGTGATGATGCCTTTATTTGTCTGAGGAATGTCCGCCAGATCCAAAGATTTAATCGTTGCTGTAGCATTCTGAATGGAACAAAAATCTATATTATGCAACACTTGGAGCAAGGAAAACACCCAACTGCTGAATGGTTTACTGGAGGACAGGAGTACCAGGAAGTGCTGTGCCTGAAATCTCTCCCATGTTTTTTGGCCATTCTCTTTCTACCTGATAGAAAAGAAATTGCTTTCAGAAAGAAATTCAATGGTGGTCAAGGAGTATGCATGAGTGCCCTCTTTTACATTGTGTAATCGTCTCTCTGGCAACCCGTAGCCTCTTCACCAGCCCACACTTTAATTAAAGCCTATGAGGTTGGGTTTTTTTCAGATCAGGAAGTGCAGGCAGCCTGGAAGGTTGCAGAGCAATGGAGAGATATGTAATAGAACGAACACACACACACACACACACACACACACACACAGAGAGAGAGAGAGAGAGAGAGAGAGAGAGAGAGAGAGAGAGAGAGAGAGCACACTTGGTCACATCTCAGTGATTAGGTAAGCTCACTAACACTATGGAAATACATTCGAAAAAAGCTATAAAATGCCCAGAGAATGAGGCAGTAAAATGGAAGCCTCTTTTATGGGGGAAGAAAACTTTCAGGAATCCATCTGGACTACAGATGGAGAATGTGGATAGGGAGACATTTTTCTACCTCTCTCAAAATACTAGAATCCGGGCTCATCCCATGAAGCTGATTGGTGGGAGATCCAGGATCAATAAGAGGAAGTATTTCTTCACACAGCACATACCTAAATTATGGAACTCACTACCACAAGATCTAGTGGTGGCCACCAATTTGGATGGCTTTAAAAGGGGGTTGGATAAATTCCTGGAGGAGAAGGCTATCAATGGCTACAAGCCCTGATGGTTGTGTGCTATCTCCAGTATTTGAGGCAGTAAGCCTGTGTGCACCAGTTGCTGAGGTGGGAACATGGGTGGGAGAGTGCTGTTGCACCATCTCCTGCTTTGTTGGTCCCTGGCCAGTGGCTGGTTGGCCACTGTGTGAACAGAGTGCTGGACTGCGTGGCCCCTTGGTCTGATCCAGCAAGGCACTTCTTATGTTCTTATTTTGGCACAGCACTAGCTCCACATCTTCCCTGGAGCTAGATACAACACTGACCCCCCTCACACCTACATTGTGAGGGATGCAAAATGGAGACTTGGTTGTCAATACCGTTGCAGTTGCAGAGGGCTCCTGTATCTTTAACAGTTGTAGAAAAAAGGTAATTTTACCAGCTGTCATTTGTATGCATGCAGCAACTGGTGAAATTGTATCTTCATCACAACAGTTAAAGCTGCAGGTGCCCTGCCCTCTTTTGTATCTGGTCAAGAAGGCAGGGCTGCTGCTGTGATGAAGAGGGAATTTCACCAAGTGCTGCATGGATACAAATGACACTGTGGAAATTCACTTTTCTATACAACTGTTAAAGATACAGGAGCTCTGTCTTCCTTTCCATGTGATCACCCTAAGTGACAGAGTAAATAACCAAAAACCCTTATGAGAAAAGAAAGAAGTTGTGCAACCATTGCCAAAGATGAGCCCTAGCTATGAGAAACAGTTGGAGGGTTTCTCTTGCCCTTGGAGAAAGTTGTTGAAAATGTCCCCCAATTTCACTGCCTACAAATAGGGTGGAGAATTTTCAGAGGCCTTTTTTGCACAGCTCTCATGCAGAGCCTTAAGCGGGGGGGGGGGCATATCTGGCCCACCTGGGGTTCCAATCCAGCCACAGATGGCCACAGCCCATTTCTACAGCCCCGCCCCATATTCCCCAACCACTAACCATTTAGTAGTTTCTAGGATTTTGTGTAGGTTTTTCCCAATTATAACACTAAATTCCCCTCTGAAGGCTTAGTTACCAGGAGTAATAGCTTTAAGCTAAAGTATGCTGATATTTTTTGGAATTTGGGCCTTGTCG
Organism: Elgaria multicarinata webbii; assembly: GCF_023053635.1. Taxonomy (NCBI): domain Eukaryota; kingdom Metazoa; phylum Chordata; class Lepidosauria; order Squamata; family Anguidae; genus Elgaria; species Elgaria multicarinata. The sequence goes on from NC_086174.1 coordinate 44,813,474, forward strand.
CTTTGCCTTTGGCCTGCCCCTTTTAGCTTCCACCCACCAGTGGAATGTACCCCTTCCCTGGGTTTCTCCGAAATGAAATTTGGCTCTGGGGCTGAAAGCAGTTCAAGACCTCTGGTGTATATAATGCAACTCGTAGATTAAGGAAAACACTTGACTTTTGAACAGTTGTTGTAGTATGCCATCTTCCCCTATCCCCAAGCCCCATATCATTAATAGTGAAATATATTGTTAACAGTGTTTCTTCCCCCCACCCTCACTTCTTCTCTTCACTCTGTGTGTTCTTCTATTTATGCCTACTACATTCAAGATGGGGAAAGTCTTGTTCTGTTTGCATTTTGAGATAAACTTACCAAACTTGCATTTCCTGAATCAATTTGCACACAAGAATGCAATTATCCATATATATTCACAATTCTCAGAATTTAGCAATTCTCTGAACAACAACAAAAATGCATACAAAAATCCTTATATTAGGGCCAAGTGCTCACAAGAGGCATATACCACTGAAAACAGAGCATTATATGAAGGATAACTACTTGCAATGATGTATATATTAGGGGAAAAGTGAGCATAATATGTGTATATCAGGAGACTGGAAAGGGCACACCTGGCCCAGAACTTTGTATTTTCCCTGGGAGAAGTTCCAAGATCCAACACTGACAGAGGACAGCTCTCTTCAGAAGTTTTCCTCAAGACCTGCCAAACTCTTCCTGCATCCTCTGTGTGGGACACTGTGGAAACACTGCGTGAGATACCACATACAACCCATTTTGGGATACAAAGGACATTGTGCAAACCCCCAGAATTGGGTTGCTGGTGTCCTGATTCTTCAATGACGAGAAGAAATCTGGTAGGTCCTCTCTGACATCAGTTATCTCAGAAGGCTTGCCTGCCACTGGAGGTGGTGGCAACAATGGACCTATGGTATATGAAAGTTACCCAACATTTTATTTATGTATAGTACTCCCAGTGCAGTGACACTTTGTTATCCCCATCGACAGCGGCCTTTTTAATTTCCCAACAGGCTCCAGAGAGATGCTACACATTAGGGGCATTGTACATAAATACATTATGGGGTGGCCACAGCTCAGTGGTAGAATGTCATGGTTTGATCCCTGACATCTGTAGTTTGGCAGGAACATCTCCTGCCTGAAATGCCAGAGAGCCACTGCTGGTCAGTGTTGACAATACTGGGCTAAATGGATAAAGGGTGAAACACAGTATAATTAAGACAGGTTCCTAAAATGGCAAGTGGCTCACAGGCCCAGATGCACATGGAGTCCCAGATGTGGTGTCGATGCCAAACCTGTTCTTATTTCCTATCAAAGTTATGGCATGGTGGGGTGGGGGGGAGAAAGAGGTTTAGTCTAGGGCCCTTTCTTCTACCTTCAGATGAGATGTTGCGGGGGGATTTTGCCAGCAAAAGAAAGTAGGTTCTATGGGTGAATGCAAATTCAGTGCAGGAGATGAACTTGCCTCAGGATGCAAACCTGAACATACTGCATAATCCCTCACAGACTACCTCATGTGATAGTTCTATAAATAAATAGCTCTTCTGGCATTTGGGTACCAGACAGCAGTGGGTTGTCACTTGTCAGCTCAGTTCGCTGTTTTAGAGACTTAAGTGTGAAAGTACCCTACAGGAAAGGAGTCTGTATCAGTGAGATTTTCTTCTGGTACTTTCTGGGGTGTCAATGCAGAGTTTGTCACTAGGGTCATGGGGAAGAGGATCAAAATTGAGAATTAAAAAACATTTTCATAAAAAGTATTCTTTTGGCAATTTAAACATATGAATACCTTTAGAGGAAAACAATAACCAGTGTTTCACAAAAACCATAAACTATCCGGAGGAAATACATATTTGCTCCATGGGATTTTATTTTATTTTGAAATAAAGTTTTAAAATAAAGGCAAGTCTGTTAGTACATGATTGGGGAACAAGAGAGCCTTGTGTTGTGGTCAAAGATACTAAGCCCTCAGAAATTCTGATCCCTTGTCCTCTGAGGAATTTCCAGAGTTAATGGTTCAGGAGAGCCAGTGTGGTGTAGTTGTTAGAGTGTTAGACTGGGAGTTGGGAGATCCAGGTTCTAGTCCCCATTCAGCCATGGAAGCTCACTGGGTAATGTTGGGCCAGTCACAGACTCTCAGCCCTACCTGCCTGACAGGTTTGTTGCTATGAGGACAAAAAATGGAGAGGAGGCAGATTATGTACACTGCCTTGGGTTCCTTGGAGGAAAAAATGCAAAAAGAAAAAGACTCATCTATAGAAAGGCATCACAAGACTTCCATCTCCCCAGGTCAAAGTTTCCCAGAAAGACTACAGGAGTTAGACCTCCAGCAGAGGTTGCATTACCATCCTCAGCCTCTGAGGACTCAAGCCATGAGGACACTCACAGAGCCCAGCCACCCCTATACCAAACCAGCCTGAGGCTGCTAAAAGAAGGGCAGGTCCCTTAAGAGTCCAAGCCTCAGTCAGTATGGGATGGTGAGTGTTCAACCTGTTCTGGATGGGGTTGCACTCCCCCTGAAGGAGAAGGTTCATAGCTTGGGGGTTCAACTAGAACCATCTCTGTCACTTGAGGCTCAGGTGGCCTCGGTGGCATGGAGTGCCTTCTACCAACTCCGTTTGGTGGCCCAGCTATACCCCTATCTGGACAGGGATAACCTAGCTTCAGTCGTCCATGCTCTGGTAACCTCCAGATTAGATTACTGCAATGCCCTCTATGTAGGCCAGCCTTTGAAGATGGTTCAGAAGCTGCAGCTTGTGCAAAATGCAGCGGCCAGATTGATAACTGGAACGAGAAGTTTTGAACATGTAACACCGATTCTGGCCCACTTGCATAGGCTGCCTATACATTTCTGAGCCCAATTCAAGGTGGTTTTAACCTATAAAGCCTTACACGGCTTGGGACCACAATACCTGATGGAACGCCTCTCCCAACATGAACCCACCCGTACACTGCTCTCAACATCTAAGGTCCTCCTCCGAGTGCTTGGAGGATGGCAACAAGAGAGAGGGCCTTTTCAGTGGTGGGCCCCCCAATGATGGAATGATCTTGAAACTTAACATGGCAAAGACTGAATTGCTTGTTTTTCCTCCTAAACCTTCTCCTCATCTCTCATTCTCTCTTACTGTCAATGATGCTACGCTTACTCCGGTCAAGGAAGCTCGTAGCCTTGGCTTTATATTTGACTCCTCGCTCTCCTTTATTCCTCATATTGAGGCAGTAGCTAAATCTTGTCGATTTTTCCTGTATAATATTGCCAGGATTCGATCATTTTTGTCTGTCTCTTCTGCCAAGACGCTTGTTCATGCACTGGTTATTTCACGGTTGGACTACTGCAACCTTCTTCTCTCTGGCCTTCCTTCTTCTCACATCAGTCCGTTGGTTTCTGTTCACCACTCTGCCGCAAAGATCATCTTCTTGGCTCGCCGCTCCGACCATGTTACTCCACTTCTGAAATCTCTTCATTGGCTTCCAATTCACTTCAGAATCCAATATAAACTTCTCCTGTTGACCTTCAAAGCTTTTCACGGTCTAGCTCCTTCCTATCTCTCCTCTCTCATCTCACACTATTGCCCCGCTCGTGCTCTTCGCTCCTCTGATGCCATGCTTCTCGCCTGCCCAAGGGCCTCTACTTCCCTTGCTCGGCTTCGTCCATTTTCGTCTGCTGCCCCTTACGCCTGGAACACTCTTCCAGAACATTTGAGAACTACAAGTTCAACCGCAGCTTTTAAAGCTCAACTAAAAACTTTTCTTTTTCCTAAAGCTTTTAAAACTTGATGTTGTGCAGACTTCTACTGTTACTTTCTACTGTTAGTTTTACCCTACCCTGTGCCTGCTTACCCTACCCTGTACCTGTTGGCATTCTCTTCTCCTCCTTATTGTTTTACTATGATTTTATTAGATTGTAAGCCTATGTGGCAGGGTCTTGCTATTTACTGTTTTACTCTGTACAGCATCATGTACATTGATGGTGCTATATAAATAAATAATAATAATAATAATAATCTCCCTGATGAGGCTCGCCTGGCACCAACATTGTTATCTTTTCGACGCCAGGTTAAGACCTTTCTCTTCTTCCAGACATTTAACAGCATTTAACAATATATGCTAAGTTCATTTCTTTTTTAATGGACCCCAGAACTGTTGTTGTTTAAAATGGATACTGTTTTATACTGTTGTTTTTATAATTTTTGATGGTTTAAAATTTTGTATACTTTTTTTTTCAATGTCCACTGTTTTTAACTTTTGTAAACCGCCCAGAGAGCTTCGGGTATGGGGCAGTATATAAATTAAATAAATAAATAAATAAGTGCAGCCAAATGCCTGTTTAAGTTTCATTCTTGCTCTGCTCCTTGTTGTAACATACAGACAACCCTGACTGGCTTTCAGCCCCAGTGCCATGTGGAACTTTCCATGGTGCTGATCTCTTCCCATCTTGCTTCCCTGAAAAATGTGACCTAACCTGTACCTTGCTCATGATCTGACCCATAGCAGATTCCTGCAATGCAGGTTACAGTGCAGGGCATCAGCAGAACCCATGGGCTGAAATGTTACACCTTGTTGCACTCCCTGTTCAATTATATCCTGCCCTTCCTGACAAGAGGCCCAGGGCAATTATAGTACATTCAAGGAACCTCACTTTAGGAAGCTGCCTTATATAGAATCAGAGAATTGGTCTACCTAGCTCCATATTGTCCAAACTGACTTGATGTGGCTCTGCAAGGTTTTAGACAGATATCTTTTGTACACCCCTACCTGGAGATGTCAGGGATTGAACCTCAGACCTTCTACCACTGAGCTTCCCCTTCTTAACCCTCTTCTTATACATTTCAGAATTTACATTCAGACAATATCATTATTAGGACACCCAAAAATGTCTCTTGCACACATCCAAAAATATGTCACAAAATAGTGATATTAGATTTTGCCATTTTTCCACTGGACCAAGATGGTTGTTGTACAAGTAAAACATTGAAAGGGGGAAGATGTAGGACTGGAAGGGAGGGAGGGGGCAATTTAGTTGCACAGCAAAGTGTTTGAGTTTGTTCCCTAAGTAGTGTTTTCACCGATATCAGCCTGCCCTTCTCATTTGGCCACCTGTGAGAATGATTAGGTGGGTGTCTACATGGGGGAAGGCCTTCTCTGGGGTGGCCCCAAACCTCTGGAACAAACTCCCATCTGAGGTACATCATGCACCATCCTTGCAGGCTTTCAAGGTGGCCTTAAAAACATTTTATTTTACCATGGCCTTCCCATGATGAATACTATTATTGCTGCTTTTGTTGTTCCTTCTGGTTTTATTGTTGGTTTTATTGTTTTAACTGCTATTTTATTGTGATCACGTTTTTATTGCTTTTAATATTTTATGTATTTAGTTGTTGTAAGCCACCTTGTGAGGTCCTCTGCCCTAAAAGGTGGCCAAGAAATGTTTTAAATGAATAAATAAAAATAAATAATACAAGTCCTTCATGTGGAAGCCCCAAAAGTAAATTGTGTTATTTATGCCTAGCAAACCACACACACTAGCCAAAGGGTTCTAAAGATGAGATTTAGTTCTGTGATGTTTTCTTGGATGATGATTATGTGTTTGCAGATATGAGCACACATAACTCTAAGCCTTTTGCACTGTAACATTACACAACCATTCTTCAATACATAGTGCAGGGTTAAGGCTGCTTCACACTGAGGTGCAGTGCAATTTCCCAGCCTCATGTTCAAGTGTGGGTGGGTGAGTGAGGAAAAGGAATAAGGTGTCAAATCCAAAGAAGAAACTAGGGGGTTGAGACATTTACTTAAGATTCAGGTTTCAATTCTTCCACACACACACACACACACAAAAGTAAAACTCAGATTTTCAAAATTCTTTATGGTGGATGCAACATCAAGTAGAAAAAGATGGGTTCAATGGTGTAAAACTAGGGATGTATAGAAATTAGTTTGTTTTGATCAGGACTTTACCCACTTAAGAACTTCCAGACTGTACATGGACTCGGATGCAATCTATGGTTGAAGTTCATACATTTCCAAGCTTGCCATGTGATTCCAAAAAAATAATTTGACAATGCATGTACATTTAAAATTGTGCATGAAAAATGTGTACAAATATACTTTAATCAATGGGAGAAGAATGTTTACATGCACACAATTGCTGGGTACATTTGGAAAAAATGCGCATGGACTTGAGTTGGAACTTGCTTCAACACAGAATTTGAAGATCTTTGGCAAGTTTGAGTTGTGCTGATTCGCACATCCCTAGAACATGCATTGCATGCCGAAGGAGCCAAGTTCAATCTATGGCATTTTACAGCTGGGAAAGACTAGAGAGCCACTCCCTGTCAGAGTAATCCAGATGTCTTGGACTGCAATTCTCATCAGATATAGACAGTATGGCAAATTTGAAATGATTATGGGGATTGTAATTCAAAATATCTGGAAGGTACCAGGTTACCTAATCCTGTTGTAGACAATTCTGAGATAAATGGACTGATGGCCAGCCTAAGGCAGTTTCTGATGTTTGTTGTTTCAAAGAAGAGGCAAGATCTTCCAACTTTTGCACATGGAGAAGATCATGTGAACCTGCTGAATGATCAAGCTCAACACAGCCCACCTCCCTTGTATTCTGAGGTGCCATGTGTTTTACAATCCCCCTGCTTCTCCTTTTTACAGTCCCAGGCACCACATATATGGCTCGTGGGCTGTTTGCTGCTTGGGTAGGTCACAATTTGTATAAACTTTGAAGAATGTGGGTCTGGATTTGTATCCCTTTACCATCTATATTTATATTGCAACTAGGAGGAATATATTAGAACTGTTATAATACATTAGAAATCCCAACTAGTTTTATTCACCCATGGATTAGCTTGAAAACAGTGTATTCTGGGATCCTAACTACTAGGCTAGGATTACAGAATGGATCCATCATAAACACCACACCTCACTGATCAGCTGGTCAGGCATCCAATCCACAAATGAGCCACAATAGCTAGCGGTGAGTGCATCACGATAATCCTCATCACATCTTTTTTTCTCCAGAGCAATTAAAGAAGGAGTTCTGTAAAATGCTTATTTTCTGGTGCACGTACAGGCCTTTGCATTATCCGAAATGCTATCCTTGGTTTCTAGTGTTGGAAGTCAAACCTAATCAATAGAAGGGCAAGAAACAACAACAATAAGGAAAGAAGAGCTCTTTTGGAGAGTTAGAGACACAGGTTTCCTCCTCCCCATTTCTTTGTGCGTGCGACTATCTAGCAGGAGATGAGGTCATTCTTAATAGAAAGACAGTTCACAACGATGACTGCTTGGAAGAAAGAGTAGAAGTTTATCTGATAGCCAGGCTGCATCCCTTGGGATTTCACAACGTAAAAGAACTGTGTGGTACTTGTCAAAAGAACTAAGCACGGAGGGCATCTCTACCACTGCAAAGCCCATGACATTTTTAGACAAATTGTGGCACGGCTGCTATATCTTGCATGATGGGCTGTCATCTTCCGCCACCGCTACAGCACTATCTTCTAACTTTGTGATAACCCTTTCTAAAGGAGCAGGCCATGCATGGATCCTGCAAGCAAAGCCATAGAAAAAACATCAGTGGAGATTCCTTTATCAGATATGGGAGGAAAGCTTCTCACTGGTGTGTGGGATAAACCATCATTTCAGTTCTGCTACTGAGGCACAGTCAATGCCCAGATAGTTTGGGGTGGGGAAAATCTAATACCTGAAATCCCCATGGAAGAGGAAATAAATGACGAGATACATCCTCATGAGAGTTATGAAATCCTATCCTAAATGTAGCTTCTAGTTTTCTGCAACTATGCATGGGCCTCTCAAAGGAGAGTTGGAGATCTTCAAGCAAAGGCTGGACAGTGATCTATCTCTTGGGGATACTCTAGCTCTGGATTTCCTGCACTGAGCACAAGGTAGGACTATTTATTTATTTATTACATTTTTATACTGACCAATAGCCGAAGCTCTCTGGGCAGTTCACAAAAATTAAAACCACAAAGAGCTTAAAAAACAACCAACAATCTAAAAACACAAATATAAAATAAGCCCACAAGTCTTCCTCCAACATCATGATTCTATGATTCTAAAATAAATTCAGAGGGAAATCCTCAATGGATATAAAATAAAAATAATAAAATTTAGAAAGCTTCCACTATAAACCAAAGACGTGATCAGCAAAACTCAAGCTGGCCGAAGTTCTCTAAATTCCTTCTTGAAGATCATTCAGACATGAGTCCATATGACCTTTGTTTTATTCATTTTGCATGAAAATCTATCCGCATTTTGCTGCACATTTTTCCAAATGTACTTATCAATGGTGCTTATCTTTGAAATGTATGCATTCTCCCACTGAGTAAAAAGTATTTGTGTGCCTTTTTGAAAAGTATGCATTCTTTTTCATGTGCATTTTTCAAATATATGCATATTGTCGAATACATTTTGGGGGTCCATGAATCACATTGCAAGTTTGGAAATGCATGGACAGATTGTATCAGAGTGAACCAATTAAAGCTGTGAACCAATTAAATCCTAATCATCATCATCATCATCATCATCATCATCATCATCATCATCATCTAACGGAAACAAATTTCTCATATGGATGACCCTCAAGATGCTGCAGCTCTACGATTTCGCTCATTATCTTCCTCTTATGATCTTAAGCTTTGGTCTGATGCACCCACACATTCCCTTGGACACTGTCTGGATCTTGTTCTCACTCGGAATTGCTCTGTGTTGGACTTTTCTACTGCTCACTTTCCGCTGTCAGATCATCACCTAGTTTCTTTCAATATTACTCATAATCCTCCTCCTTCACGTCCCGCTTCTCGCTCTTGTCGTGACTTGCAATCTATCAATTATGAGGCTTTTTCCCAGTCTCTAGCCTCCTCCCTTCCTTCTGTCTATTCGGCTGTCTCCTTGGACTCAGCTGTCTCCTTCTTTAATTCCTCCTTATCTTCAACTCTTGATAATCTTGCTCCATCTACAACTCGGATAGTTCGCCCTTCTCAACCCCAACCGTGGCTCACCTCTTTCCTCCGCTACCTTCGCTCTTGTTCCCGGGCAGCTGAACGCCTTTGGCGTAAGACCAGGGACCGGGCAGACTTTGTCCATTACGAATTTGTACTCTCCTCTTTCTCTTCTGCCATCTCACTGGCCAAACAGCAGTACTACTCAACGCTGATCCAGTCAAATGCTAGGCATCCTCAGCGGCTCTTTGCGTCCTTCAATTCTCTTCTGAAGCCTAATCCACCATCTCTCCCCGCCTCTCTGTCTGCTAATAACTTTGCCTCTTTTTTCAATGCTAAAATCCAAACTATCCGCTCTGATCTGGTCAGCTCTGCTCCTCTTCCAGTTCCTGTTCCTCATCTGTCAGCTCCTCCTGCAAATTTCTCTGCGTTTCCTTCGGTCTCTGCGGATGAACTGTCTACAATACTGCGCTCTTCGAAGCCTTCCACTTGTTCTCGTGATCCGATTCCTTCTCACGTCTTTATTAATCTTATTCCTGCTATCCTCCCTTCCTTGCTACATATTATTAATCTTTCTCTGTCCTCTGGTTCATTTCCTTCTGCTTTTAAACATGCTACAGTCTCTCCCATTCTCAAGAAACCTACTCTTGATAGGCTATCTCTGTCTAACTACCGACCTGTCTCTTTGTTGCCCTTTGTTTCAAAGATCCTGGAGCGGGCGGTCTACTCTCGCTGTCTTGACTTTCTTTCTAGTAACTCTGCTTTGGATCCATTTCAATCTGGATTCCATCCTCTGCATTCCACCGAAACAGCCCTTACTAAGATCACCAATGATCTCCTTACTGCCAAGTCTAAAGGGCATTATTCCGTTCTTATTCTCCTTGATCTAACTGCAGCCTTTGACACGGTTGATCATGATCTTCTCTTAGATTCCCTTCATGACCTTGGATTTTGTGGCTCTGTCTATAACTGGTTTGCCTCCTATCTAGCGGGTCGCTCTTTCAGCGTGTTGACTAATGGCAGCTCGTCTTCCTCCTTTCCCCTTTCAGTAGGGGTTCCGCAAGGCTCAGTGCTTGGCCCGTTGTTGTTTTCCTTATACATGTTGCCCTTGGGCAAGCTTATTCAATCTCATGGCCTCCAATATGATCTGTACGCCGATGATACACAACTATATCTGTCATCTCCGGAACTTTCTCCTGATGTTCACGATCGTATCTCGGCATGTCTTTCAGATATCTCAGCTTGGCTGCTTCATCGTCGCTTGAAACTTAACATGGCAAAGACTGAATTGCTTGTTTTTCCTCCTAAACCTTCTCCTCATCTCTCATTCTCTCTTACTGTCAATGATGTTAAGCTTACTCCGGTCAAGGAAGCTCGTAGCCTTGGCTTTATATTCGACTCCTCGCTCTCCTTTATTCCTCATATTGAGGCAGTAGCTAAATCTTGTCGATTTTTCCTGTATAATATTGCCAGGATTCAATCATTTTTGTCTGTCTCTTCTGCCAAAACGCTTGTTCATGCACTGGTTATTTCACGGTTGGACTACTGCAATCTTCTTCTCTCTGGCCTTCCTTCTTCTCACATCAGTCCGTTGGTTTCTGTTCACCACTCTGCCGCAAAGATCATCTTCTTGGCTCGCCGCTCCGACCATGTTACTCCGCTTCTGAAATCTCTTCATTGGCTTCCAATTCACTTCAGAATCCAATATAAACTTCTCCTGCTGACCTTCAAAGCTTTTCACGGTCTAGCTCCTTCCTATCTCTCCTCTCTCATCTCACACTATTGCCCCGCTCGTGCTCTTTGCTCCTCTGATGCCATGTTTCTCGCCTGCCCAAGGGCCTCTACTTCCCTTGCTCGGCTTCGTCCATTCTCTTCTGCTGCCCCTTACGCCTGGAACGCTCTTCCAGAACATTTGAGAACTACAAGTTCAACCGCAGCTTTTAAAGCTCAACTAAAAACTTTTCTTTTTTCTAAAGCTTTTAAAACTTGATGTTGTGCAGACTTCTACTGTTACTTTCTACTGTTAGTTTTACCCTACCCTGTGCCTGCTTACCCTACCCTGTACCTGTTTGCATTCTCTTCCCCTCCTTATTGTTTTACTATGATTTTATTAGATTGTAAGCCTATGCGGCAGGGTCTTGCTTTTACTGCTTTACTCTGTACAGCACCATGTACACTGATGGTGCTATATAAATAAATAATAATAATAATAATAATAATAATAATAATAATAATAATATGTTCCTACTACAAAGCTACAACAAAGAAGTACCAGATCTCAGGATGCTGGGGGGTGGGGGGAATGTTTCATACAAAGACCTTCATTCCAAGTCACAGGTGTTGAAAGTGGGGAGAAGGTTTCTATAGGGTATGAAAATGGAGTCTAATTAATTTTCAGCTCATTTGAGTCACAGAGCTTTCCTGACCTTTGTGAGAAAACCCCCAAGATTCCAAGTTGCATCTTGTTTCCAAAGCCTGGAGCTTGTCTGAGTTTTGTCCTGTGGGGTTGAAAGGTCAAACACTGCATGTTCCCCTGAGCACTTAAATATCAGCTGATGGTTGATACCTTTTGCACAGCTCTACCTAAACTGTGATTAACACCCTGAAGGAAAGGAAAGGAACCTCTCGTGCAAGCACTTGAGTCATTGCTGAGTCCTAGAGGGATGCCTGCTTTTGCTGACGTTTTCTTGGCAGGCTTTGTAGCAGGGTGGTTTGCCATTGCCTTCCCCAGTCACAGTTACCTTTCCCCCAGCTAGCTGGGTACTCATGCTAAGGTCCTCAGCTTACAGGTCAAAAAGCAAAAGTCAGAAGAGACCTATTTCTTGAGCATTCTCCAAGAAAGTGAGCTGATTCTAAGTGGGGCTAAGAAGAGTTAAGTAATTAGTGACTGGTCAGCAGTGTTGTGCCACTTTTATGATATCATAGTGATTTATTTATTTTTTTAAAAAAGGAGAAAATACACATAAAAAGCTTAATCCAACTTTCTGCCCCTGAAGGATATTTGGATGTGATTGTGCTTCTCAAACTGTAGGTGACTGACGATTCATGAAGGACTTCTAGATGGCAGATAAATATTCTTCTATCAATAGACCTCTCTCTAAATCTTTAGTGACACTTCCTACACATAAAGAAGGCAACCTGCAAGCTAGAGATAGGGCATTCCTCCTGTCCCAATGAACTGTCAGATTTTATCTATGACACAGTAGTGCACTATAAGAACATTACCACTTGGTGATAAAGCAAGATCTTGGATATCAAAGGACAGAATCTGTAAAACCTAAACCAAACAAGAAGCAGTAAGCAATAATGCCTTACAAAGCTCTTTGTATGCCTGTTCAGGGGCAGGACACATAACTAAATAAATTCACCATATTGGTTGTGTGTGTTTGTTTCCTATGTGTGCTTTTCTTGGCAAAACACAATGTTCTGGGAGCCTGATCCTTCCTTAAACAACAATGCTGTTTAACTTGCCAAGAAAACAGAACTTTAATATGAGTAAATGGTTTTTAGTGGATTGGTGATAGGTGAAATTCCCCCATCCTGATATAAAATCAGCTTTGTCTTTCTTGGAGAATTACCTCTACCCCCAGAAGAGAGTTCTCCTGATCTTAGAATGATCCAGCCCAGGGGAGATGCCCTGCTGGCATCAGATCTCTGCAGCTGGTTTACCACATTTTCCCAAACGTATGGAAGGAGCAATCCTATGTCCCCCTACTCAACATCTGGAAGACATAGGATTTTTTTGGGTTTCCTGGCTCAGAGCATGCCACCCCTGCCTCCTCATAGCTCATAGCTTCTGCACAGGTTTCCCCACCCCCAAAGGGTTAATTACCAGCAATAAGAACTTTACACTAACATATGCTGGTATTTTTAGCCTTCGGCCCTACCCATCACTGAAATGTGCTCCTGCCCCTAAGAGCGTCTCCAAAATTGAATTTGGCCCTCTGGCAGTGGAGGCTGGTGACTCCTATTTCAGTGGAGCAGTGGTGATCCGTTCTGGATTTCAGTCAGAACCACTCTGGAGTGTGAAGGAGCTATCCAAAGTGCTGAACTCTATCCCCCAAATAGGATCAACACTTAGATAGCTCCTTTTGAGTTCTGGCTGAAACCTGGAGTGGATTCACTACCCCACTGAAACAAGAGCCACCAGCCTCCACTGCGCTCAGGCTGAAAGAGGTTCTGTACCTGTGCATTGCAGAGCCACTCTCAAACACAATAGGCAAAACTAGGCAAGATGAATCAATGCTTTGACACAGTCAGTGTAAAACATTTTCCTATGGTTTCTCCTGTATTAAGGACTTAAAGAGATGCAACACAGGAGATCCATGAATGATCAGATCTCCTGGCTTAAACAAATATTAAAATGGACATGAGAGTTCTCATTTTGATTTGAACTGTCACGTGTGTGCCCATTCCCTCTGGCATTTACCCATGCTGGCACAAGACCATCACGTCAGTGAGACTTCTTATTGAGGAAATTACATTGTAACAAGCGGAATGGTTAATTTCTCCAAACAACACCATTTAAAGCTTAAAGTTGGTCAGAAAGCTTTAGGCTTCTTTCCTGATATGATCCTTTGGGCAATCACTCAGGGGGCTAGGGTTAGCCACAATCCCATTTGAGCTTCTCTTGATGCCGCATACGCTGGCAACACTCAGCTTTAAGAGGTATTGTTTGGAGAATGTAACCATTATGTTCATTACATAACATAATGAGAGCTCCAGCTATTGGGCGGTATAGAAATGTAATAAATAAATAAATGAATAAATAAATTACCGTGTGATTTCCTCAATAAAAGAAGTCTCACCGACATGAGTGTCTCGTGTTAGTTTGCAAGCACGGGTGAATGCCAGAGGGAACAGGTGGGCCCATGACAGGAACCACGGCACTGAAGGATGCAGGTTTAACCCTTTCCACAATGTTTTTCCCCAATCAAAATCACCCACCCCCACCCACCCACCCAGCTAGGATAGTTCGGATAGGATTTTCATTCCGAAATTATTGGATAGGTAGCCAACTTTAGATTCCAGTTTACATGTCACATGCCTGTAATCACCAAAACTGTACAAAAGCACCGAAAAACTTGCTTTTTAAGGCAACTGCTCATTTTCTGCACACGTTCAGACCTTTTCAGTTTTGATGCACCATAGAAAATGATATTTTTTTCCGTTTCTATTTCAGAGTGCACCTTGTTAAAAGTCTGCATTGATCCCAGCAGAGACAGCAAGAGGGAACATGCAGACGTGTGACACAGAAAATTCAATACAAAGTAAGTTTCTACCACAGCTCAGAGACTGAAACTCTGCTTCTGATACCTTATGATGCTATTTCTTTATTGGTGCTTTTCTTCTTCTCCTCCTCCTCTCTTTCTTTTGCAGTTGTTGCTGCCATTGAGAAATAAATACAGCTCTTGTTTCCATTTAACTTGTGGACCCCGATTCAAGTTAATGGATGTTATTTCAAAACTGTATAAAAGGGAAAAAAGGACCTTTGATGCCAATGAAAATGTGACTGATGTCCATGTGTCCTCTTTTTCATTGTCACATTCTGGTCTCCCAATTGAGCCAAAGTGGAGAATAACTAACACTTCCATCTGCAACCAAATGTTCCTGCGCGTCTTAAGCACTCTTTTAAGGAATACTGCAAAATTAACAGGCAAATGAAGGCAATTTATTTAAGAGGCATTGGGCTGAATAGGCTTCATTTGCCCACACTTTCCAGATTGGTCAGAATCACTCCTGTGCCCTCACTCTAAATTAGCTTTGTTTGCTTGCTGTCTGTGACATTGGAAGGTAGCAAAGTCTGATTGGTTACATCATATTGGGCCTGTTCAGAAGATACCTTAACCAAAAGCTGGTTAAGGCTTTTGGTTAAGCAGCAGGCTTTAAGGTGTATTGTGCAATATGGTTTTCCAAAGCCTGCTCAATCGCTAGCAACAGTCGAACCATCTGCAGCAGGTTTAGCGACTCTAACTGTGGCTTAAAGTGTAGTGTGCGACAGCACAGCTTGTGGTTGGTTCTAACCCCAGAGAACCACAGTTTCTCTTACCACAAAGCCTGAAGTGTCATCTGAACAGGTCCAATGGGAGGTAACCACATTCACAGTGTGATCTCTGGTTAGTCATGATCATATGGTGAGGCTGAAAGCAGTCTTCCTTGGCAAGGGAAGAAATGGTGCCAGAGCTGCAGCATTTGGGGGCAGGGGCGGGGAGATCATATCTGCAACCCTTGTGAAAAAAAGAATGTTATCTTTCAAGGGATATTTTGTGGCACTGAAAACATTATGTTTACCCCTAAGAGCAAAATGGGTGTACAGTTAGTGCAACCCTAACAATGGGATCAATATTTAGGAATGTGGGACTCAAAATACAAATTTAATATGCTGCCTCCAAGCCCATTCTAAACCAGACCCAGATCCCTAAACTTCAGACCTCAATCAGAATTGGCTGTCCTAGCATCATCTATTGCTCTCATTGGTGATGAAGTCGCCCCCTTTTTTCTGATCCAAAGTTACCAGGATGCAGTACAGCAGAAGAGGCTTACCTGTGGCAGCATCTTAGGATGCTGTCACTGCAGCATCCTAGGAGCAGGCCCCTGGGGAAATTTAGTTCCCAGAATCCTGAGCCCTTACTAGGGGCATAGGGTGCTCTGGGGCTTCCATTTCCCAGGTTGCATACAACTGGTATGCTATTGCAAGCTCATGCAGTAGCATTCCGAGTAGCTTCCATGGTCACAAATCTAATTTTTAGGAATACTGTGAAAGCCCACAGACATGTAGATGCAGCAATCTGGAGGACATTACGTTACTAATCTTTCAAAACCCCTTTTAACAAAAGCTCAGCAAAGGCTCCTCCTATAAGTTCTTAAAGTACTCATTATTATTATTATTATTATTATTATTATTATTATTATTATTATTATTATTATCCTGCCTTTTGCCCAATACTGGGCCTTAAGGCAGCCAATTGTGAATGTAAGTTCAGGAACATGCAAGACTTTCCAGAAAAAATGTGCCCGCATTCAGGTTCATGTTTGGTGGGGCAAATATGAGTTAAAAAATAAATCAAAACAAAATTCTCATACATCCCTAATTGGGACAGACTGGTACTATTCATTTTACTCATTCAGAGACAGGATGAGCAATGTGATTCAGCAATATGGCTGAATCCAACCCAGTGTTGGAACAAATTAATGGGCAATCCAAAAGGCAAGGCAACAAAACAGAAAAATGGTCAAGCACAAAGGTTTCAGTCTAGTTTGGGATCAGGCTAAGGCAGAGGCAGTCAAGATACAAGCAAAGGTCGAAGCACAGTTAAGTAGCCAGATAAAATATGCAGTCCAGAAGTCAGAGTCCAAGGGGCAGTAGCATGGAGGGTCAGTCACAAGGCAAGATCCAGAAAACAAGGCACTGAATCTGAAAGAACGGTGTTGTTCCAGCACTGGCTAATCTAAAACTGAAGGCTTATATATCCAGAGCTTCCTGAGAGCTATGGAGGGCTCAGCTACATTGCAATACAGGCCCCCTGGCAGAAGTACTATTTGGGAAAAGGACCTTTTTCTCAAGGAATCTTTTCTTCCTGAGGAGTCCTCCTTTGTAACTGAGCACTTCTTTTCAAGGCAGTCCTGTTGTCCTGCCTCTTGAGGCGATGACACTCTCAGGGCCTAGGTGGTCACCTAGCCTCCAAAGAAGTGGAGCTCCCTTCCTCCTGTGGAGAAAGACTAGTGATGATCTTTTCCCATCTCTCTTGACCTGGGTTGCTCCATGGTGTTGTCTGTTTCTGGAAGCTCTAGCTCCTCCTCAGAGAAGGATTCCTCCTGTGGGGACATGTTTGCAGATAAGAAATTATTCAGGATGGTGAAAACTGGATGTGTTCCAAAAAAATCTCTCCAAACTGGCTGATGGGAGCCAAACCAGCAAATGAAGTTCAATGTAAGTAAGTGTAAAATGTTGCACATTTTGGGTCAAAACATATATATTTTCATATATACACAGGAGATCTGAAGTGGCTTTAAACTAGGGTCAGGATGGATAGCTCAATGAAGATTTCAACTCAGTTTTTAGCTTCAGTAGGAAGAGAGGGGAAACCATATCATTAGGGATTGTTAGGAAAATGAAAAGTACTGAAAATAGATTGGCCAAGATCATAATGCCTTTGTATAAAATTTGAATTTGGAATACTGTGTCTAGTTCCAGTCACCACATCTCAAAGACAACATTATCGAGTAGGGGAAAAATGTACATGAAGGGGAAACCAAAATGATCAAAGGATTGGAGGTTAAAGTATTTGGGGCTCCTTTTTGTATAGAAAAGAGATAACTAAGGAGGAAAGGGAGTTTATGAAATTATAAATGGTCTTCAGAAAACTGGTATAGAAAAGTTTTTCCTCCCTCTCTCATATTAGAACTTGGAGTTACCAAACAAAATGGATTAGCAGTAGATTTGGAAGCCAGGAAACTTCTCCACCAACAATCAGGGTTCCATTTTGGATTTCAGTACCACAAAATGTAGTGTTGGGTACTCGCTTACACGGTATTAAAAGGGGGATAGAAAAAATCATGAAGGATAGGTTGGTTTATCAATGCCTATTAGGCCTAATAAACTGAATAGAACATCCTTGTGCAAGAACGTTATACCTGTTCCAGATGGTCAGCTCGGCTAAGTGCTTCGCAATGCGCACAGTCCAGGGACGTCAGAAACTGTGCAATTCTCCTGGCATGCCATTAGCATGCTAGGGAGACTGCCCAGTTTCCAGAAGCTCTGAAAAGTGTGCTTTCCCTCCCCCACCTGTGCCCATTGGGACCTGAAAGTGCCTCACAAGTGTTGCAAGGGCCTTTCAGGTACCAATGGGCATGGGGGGGGGGGGAAAGAGAAGGTTTTTCCCTTCATTAGAGTAGAAGAGGAAAATCCTTCCCTTCCTCACCACCCACAACCAATGGGGGCCTTAAAGGAATAATGCAGTTTCTCCAAGGCTAGAGTGGAGGGAGAAAATACACAACTTCCCCAGCCTTGGGAAATTGCATATTTCAGCCTGTTGTGGTAATAGCAGCTGCCATTACCGGGGAAAAGGACAAAGGGCACACGCAGGTCAGGGCGGAAGTGAGTTCCACCCAGATCTGCACCCCCTTTGTCATCAAAGCAGCCATAGGGTGAAAATTTACATTCATTGGGGCCTGGGAGGGCCAAACACAGGTGCCTCTTACCCCCTTGCAGGCCCAAGAGGATTTTCGCCCCTTCCCTATCAACAACAATGCACTGAAGTCAGCATAAGAATTGGCCCTTATAGCTGTGCTCCAAGGGATTTCATGTTTTGATTTCCACTCAGGTGCTCTGGATTCAAATCCTTCAACTACAGACTCAGTGGATCCCTTGAGAAAACCATTCTCTCACACACTCAAGGCCCTGCCTTCAAAATGTGAATATTAATGATCCTCTTCACAGCTTTGTTATGAGGATAAAAGGATTTTAAGCACTTTCCAATATTCCCACTAAACCAAATTGTATTTCACACAGGATCATTTGAGCAGCAAAAATGGTTCCAAATCTATTCACTAATTGCTGAATGTCTGTATCATTAGAAAACATTAAAACGTGAAAAGCAATTGGAGCTATTCCCCATGCCCAGTTTTGGTTGCCAAAAGCAAATGTTTCCTATGGAAGTGCTAAGAAAATGACTACTGCTATTATCCTTGGGCCTTTATCCAGTGGTAGTCACTGATAACTAGTTACATGTAATAAATAGTGGCTCCAGGTGCAGATGCCATTCCCATGAAAAGACACATCTGGCCAATTCATTAGGATTGGAATGAGCATTACAATGTGGTTGTGTTTGGTTGGTACACATCCAAATCCCATGGACAACTGAATCTTCATTGACAACATCCATAGAAGGTCGCTTAAGTACACATCTCTGAAAGACTTAGTTATGAGTGGATAATGGATATTGTTATTAGTATGAGGACTAGTAGTGTTCTATCTCCAGTATTCGAGGCAGTAAGCCTGTGCGCACCAGTCGCTGGGGAACATGGGTGGGAGGGTGCTGTTGCACCATGTCCTGCTTGTTCATCCCTGGCCGATGGCTGGTTGGCCACTGTGTGAACAGAGTGCTGGACTAGATGGACCCTTGGTCTGATCCAGCATAGCACTTCTTATGTTCTTAAGTCACTAAAAAAATCACTTAGGATGCATATGGATACATGTTACATTTTGTGCAATGAAGATTGAGTTGTATTTTCCTGTTCAGGGGCAACATGTAAGTAATGAGATAAGATATCCACGTAGCTTCTTGTTAAAAAAAAAAAAAAAAAAAAAAAGTTAGATATCTATATAGCTCCTTCTTAAAAAGGGTTGTATCCAATGTTACTCTAACTTAAGTCTGATTCATTTCAGTGGGTCTACTCTAAGTAGGACTGGCATTGGCTAAAACTCATATAAAATTATATGTAAGACTCTGCAATGACAAATATTGTAGAAGGATAAAAGATAATTAAAATACACAACAATATAAATTCCTCATTACATATAAACACACACACACACTCAAGAACATAAGAAAAGCCATGCTGTATCAGACCAGAATCAAGAACTCTGTTCACACAGTGGTCAACCAGCTGTCGACCAGGGACCCAAAAACAGGACATGAGTGCAACAGCACCTTTGTGCCCATGTTCCCCAACAACTGGTGTACATTGGCATACTGATTCTGGTAATGGAGGTAGCACATAGACATCAGGACTAGTCGCCTTTGATATCCTTCTCTTCCAGAAATTTACCCAACCCCCTTTTAAAGCCATCCAAATTGGTGGCTGTCACTGTATCTTGTGGTAGTTAATTCCATAGTTTCAATTTTGTGCTGTGTGAAGAACTTTTTATGCCGAGACCTTGGTTACAACTTTCATGTTTGGGCAATAGTGTGTGTCTCATTAATTAGAATGTATTAATAAAGAAATACATAATTGAAGCTGCAATAGGGAGACATTTTTCTCCCTATCTCATAATACCAGAACCCGGGGTCATCCCATGGAGCTGATTGGTGGGAGATTCAGGACGTACTTCTTCACACAGCGCATGCCACAAGATGTAGTGGTGGCCACCAATTTGGATGGCTTTAAAAGGGATGTGGATAAATTCCTGGAGGAGAAGGCTATCAGTGGCTGCTAGCCCTGATGGTTGTGTGCTACCTCCAGCATTCGAGGCAGTAAGCCTGTGTTCACCAGTTGCTGGGGAACATGGGTGGGAGGGTGCAGTTGCACCATGTCCTGCTTGTTCATCCCTGGCCAATGGCTGGTTGGCCACTGTGTGAACAGAGTGCTGGACTAGATGGACCCTTGGTCTGGTCCAACCTTGATCTTCTTATGTTCCTGATCTATACCCATTTACCCAGGAGTAAGCCCCCTTGAACTCAGTTTGACTTACATCGGAGTTGATGGATATGATTGTGCTTTAAATCAAATTCTGCCCCCTCCCCCATTTACCCATAGCCTCTTTAATCCTCATGTCTAATATCTTCCACAGTACCCCTGTTCCCATAATGTTCTTTAAAACTAAGGTGATGCATTTATCTTATTCCCCCATATTAATCTTGCTGTTTGGTTCCCTTTTGATTTGCTTCTGCGAAGATAATAAATGGAAAACATTCTTTAAGGAAATTGCCCATCTTTTTGTTGCCCTAGCTTCATTTTAATCTTCTGAGATACCATATAGATCTTCTTCTTCTTCTTCTTCTTCTTTGATGTGTTCTATTAAACAGTTCACATCTTTTCAATGCTGGGCTATTGCAAACCTTTCCATTTTGTAGCAGTATTGATCTGGGCAAGTTTTATATCTGTTTTCCCATATATTTTGCTCTCTTCTTAAAAATGATAGAAAATTTGTTGAGACATTTTTGTTTGATATAACAACCCCAACTGAACAAATCTACCTATGCCATAACTGAAAACCCAGCAAATATAGAAGAGAAAAACAAAGAAAAGAGAGAAATTGGGGCGAGTGCCTACCATTAAGCAGATATGTCAGGCAGCAGATGCTAGAGGTGGTGAAAGCTGGCAAGGTTCTTGAGGATTTGTGCCATGTGGCCTGCCCTGAATACCCTAAGATGGCCTGCTATTTTGGGGCACAGCTGAGGATGCTATAGGGCTGCCACTAGATTGGGAGATGATTTGTTTGGCCCCCATTTTTTCAGCTGTCTTAATTTGCACTCCCAGATGAATACATGGATCCTTTGGAGCGCACATTTCTCCAAATTTTACAATGCAGTTCTCCTCTCAAACAGTTTGCATAGAAATAGAGATGTTCAGGAATGTTGCATAGCAAAACCCATACAGAGAAAGTTGTGTAACAAAATGTATGTTATGGCAAATAGCATATAAAATAAATGTGTGGGGTTTTTTTTTGAAAAAAATGGAGATCAATGTCGAAATAGGATGACTGAATAAACTTATGAGTGAATAAATGCAAAAAAAATGTCATGGACTGGAAATAGAATGTCTCATCCATTCCTAGTCATGAGTGTTGAAGTAGGATTCAACTGCTAGTCCAGTCAGCTCCTAGATATAGAAGGAGAGCCACTCTTTTCTCCTTCACCTTAGGCAGCAACATGTCTTTGGGCTGCCCTGGTGAGGTGAGCAGGAGATATATCGGAGTACAAAGGCTCTGATTCAATGAGCTCAAAAAATCCAGACCTTATGCCATTAGATTCAGTGTTAGCATTATACTGATTAAACATCATTTGTACTTGAAGTACCAGGTCCAAAGGTTTCCCCATACAGCTTTTGTTCCATGGGGAGGTTGATGTTTTTCCAGTGTTAGAAGGTGAGACATTTAGCTATGATGGCAGCATGCAAGATCATGTAAAAACAGTGGGGGAAAGCATGGTTAAGGAATGAAAACACTCTATTTGGCAGTTTGTGAAGTTCTTCAACTTCCCCTAGTGCTTTCCCCCAAAAGAGAATTTCAGCAGGTGCCATTTGTATGCATGCAGCACTTGGTGAAATTTCTTCTTCATCACAACAGTTCAAGCTACAGGAACCCTGCCCTCTTTTGTATCTGATCACCACAGTATAGCTCCTGCAGCTTTAACGGTTGCAATGAAGAGGGAATTTCACCAGGTTCTCCAAATATACAAATGGCACCTGCTGAAATTCCCTTTTCTATGCAACTGTTAAAGATACAGGAGCCCTGTCATCTTCTTTGTGTGGTCACCCTACTTCACTAACCCTTGTTGCAGCACAGGATTGTTCAAGTCAATAGCTGCAGGATCAGACTCACTTCTTAGGATACATAGAAAGTAGTTTCAAGATACAACAAAAAGCCCTCACAGCAATGCTAAGTAGCTGCAGGACCAGGCTGAATGACTACAAGGCATGACAAGCAAGTATTGACAAGATCAAGATGAAAGCCCATGGCATGGGGCATGTAGCTGCAAGACTAAGGTGAATGCTGATGGAGCAATAAAGCTAAGTAGCTATAGGATCATATCTGCGCAATCTGGGGTGTGATGATGTTGGAGGCAGTGTGGTGCCCTTTCAACCACAAAGAAATAAAGAAAGAGGCAGAGGGAGGAAGAAGGGAGATTTTCACATGATTCCTCTTGTGAGAAAACCGATCCACGCCCATCCAGCATGGTTTGGGAGGGGGTTGTCTGTTGCAACAGAGTGGAGCCAGGAAGGAAGCAATAAGTAGTCCAGGCGCCAGGCACATGGGCTGCCTTGTGAGCTGGGCCTGAGCAAAGGTATAAAGGCTTGCCCCCAGCATTTAAACTGGCCTCTTTCTATTTGGGCCCCACCCTCCCTCCCAATATACTAGCATGGGAGTAAAAAAACAGTTGCCTCATTTTTGAGGGGTTGAGTAGGAATTTTCCTTGTCATCTAGGGATGCTCAGGTTTTTGCTTTCTCCAAATGGAGGATAAATAAATTAATCCTAAAAACGGGATTGTGCGGGAATTGGGGAAGTCAGAGTAGGGACGGAGAGCACTCTGGCACCTTTATGGTGAAGGGCAAGCCAGAGGTCCTGCTCCTCGAGGGCTTTGCAGCTTTCGTGTCAGGATATGGTTTGCCTTTGGGGACCTTCTCATCTCATCTACTCAACTATGCAGACAGAGTGGGGATGACGTGGGTTGCTGGGTCGGTCTCACCAAACAAGTGTGCTGGAAAGGGAGCCTGGAAACCTGACCCCTGTTTCCAGCGGAGTGGCTTGCCCTGAGGGGGCAGGCTAGAGCCTGCAGCTAAACAAATGAGATTCCCACATGTTCACGCTCAGACCCATGGAGAGTAGCATATCCATGAATAAATAAAGAGGCCCTAATTTTACCCAAAGCTCTGGTATCTGTGTTTTATTTCTGGTATTCCACTCTCTGCTCGCAAAGAGTGAGGCTTCTCTTGGTTCAAAGAGATCCTAACTTTTGGGCTGTCCAGGAACTGTTTCTATGCCCCAAGATTGAGTTAAATCATTAAAACTTAAACAATGGCTATAATCCCTGAAACAATGGCTTATCAAAACTAGGATGTGTGTTATTTGGAAATCAAACCTTTGCTTCCTCTGAGCTCAGACAAACAGGTAAATATTAACACTGGATGAGTGGATTTTTTGGGTTACTCTCTTACGCTGACATTTTGGAGCCTTAATGTAAATTGAAGATAGGGTCAAGGAATTAAACATGAAGAATCATGGTCATGCTGGTGGAGGGGGATTGTTGGCTTTGGATCATATACACCATTCTGCTTTGAGGGTCAGGCTTGGCCCTTAGAATGGCAGACTTCTTCTAGGCTTTCTCAAGCTGGAATGGAACTTTCCTTTCAGTGTCAAAATCAGCAGAATATTGGCTCGTCTGGCAACAGGGTGGAAATGCATAATTTCCAGAGCGAGGGTGGACAGCTGCCAAGCACTCGTCAGGCCTTGCTGAGCAGCAAAAGAAGCTTGTGTGGTCCAACAAGTGTTGATGGACGGTGGCAGTGGTGGGGTGAGCATCTGCCAACTCAGACATGGGTGAATTTGCCCATCTCTAGTCTGGTTCATGTCCTTTATTTTCCAAGCCCTTTCGCTGGCTTCTGGAGCCTTCTGTTCAGTTTATAGTAATGAGGGGAGCTATTTTTTCCATGGAGTTCATTTCGTTTCCAGCCTTGTAATGTATCCCACCCTTTTCACTAATATTCAAGGCTTACCCATGCTCCATATTTGTGTCTGGAGAAGATGAATGTCATCAGATTAGAAGGGCAAGAGCCTTGATCTCATAATGAGCTTTTCCACTACAACATCAACATACTAAGTAAACAAAAACATATTTTGCAGCCATTTCTAATCTCCAAAGGCCATTGCTAAATCTAAGTGGGCTGGATTAATGTTCCAAATGAAAATGAAGAAAGAAACGTTTCAGAGGCCCACAGGGAAAAGTTATGGTTTGTGAAAATAAGGGTGAGGTGAGTGAAACCCAGCTATCACTCTTATACAAAAGTTGTGTGTGGGGGAGGGGGTTGATAGAAAGGAGATTAATTTTTCAGAGGTGAACATTTGTATGGAACACACATCTCCCTTTCATCATTTCATCTCAGCACTAATTAACTAATTATTTTCGTTTTACTGCAGTGAGTCCTGCCTCTACAAGATGCAAATCCGTGGCAGATGGGGTGATGAAAATAGTTAGGACTTTCCCCTCCCTTTAAACCACAGAACTGAGGTAATTTCTGTACTGTTGTTGAAATCCTCATTTGTGTGTTCTGCATTCCACATTCTTTTGCCACTTTACACAGAGCCTTGGTGCTTCTTCGCTTTGCAAACTGTTTGGACTGCTTCAAAGGGAGGAACAAAATAATTGCTGGAGGTGGCTGCACTATAAAGGGCCAATAAAAAAGGTCCTCTTTGTGTACAGATGCTGCCATGGGTCATTTGCCAAAGCCCTGAGAGACGAAAAGAGAAGTAGAAAACCATACAACGGGATTATTACAAGTTGAGGGAGGAGAAGTCCAGAGTATTAATGAACAATAGAACCAATGACTTCTATGGCCTGCATATTTAGTGCCAATGTGCCATGTACTGAGACACACAACTTCAACTCCCAGAGAGTCTCACAACCATAATAAAACAGATCAGCTAGTTTAGACACTGCAGAAGCCTACAAAACTACAATTACGCCTCAGCAGAAGGGGGGAAGGGGACATATTTTATTTACACTCTAGGCTTTTCCATGGACCAGTCAATACATGCCAATTTTATTAGGTGCAAGGTTTTGTGATAGCACGATGTACTCCTGAATCTCCTTGGGTTTTTAATGCTCATTGGCTCAGACAGGTAATCAATAGCTGCATCTCGGTAGGACCATAGATATTGACTTTGGTCTCCAAAAGACTTTATAAAGAGTCGTTTGGGGGATACTTTCACTTCAAATTGAATTGTGGACCATTAAATCTCTTTAGTAAAAGACTGGAACTAATATTTGATGCCTTTTGAATTTTTAAATAGGACACCAAAGTGAGTGGCTGGGGACGAGGATCCTAGCACATATCTCAGCTATGTTCCTTCCTTCAATGGATTCTTTTAATTACTATCGATTTCCCTGCAGGTAGAGCATTTTTGTTTGTTTTTTTGCTAAAACTCACGGAATCTTTATTCACCTCTCCCTTGCAATAAACAAAATGGGAAAATGCCCATGTTTCCTGTCCTGTCCACACTTTCTTTGCTGCAGTCCCATTATGGGTGGAACTCTCTTCTTTAAAAATATAGTTAGATTCTTTGCTATTGTCGTGTTTCTCCAAAACTCCTGCTTTCAATGGGAGGCAAATGATGAGACTTGGTAAGTAATCCACAAAGCTTTTATTAAGCAACAAACATCTCTTCTACGTGAAGAGAGTCTAACCTCTTGGAAACGTCCCCCTAGGCAAAACTATGCAAACTAAGCAAGACAATTGTCTGCTCAAGATGAATAGGAAGCCACTTCTGAAATGCCCATAACTTCAGAGAGCCTGGTGCGGAGGCAGGTTCTAGCGTAATTGAACCAAGTTTTTCACACCTTCTTTCTGCCCTGTGCATTTGAGCTTCCGCTGGACCCTAGCATCAGCTAGCTTGTCTGGAAACTCACCTCTGGAAGAAAGCTCACTTCCCATTGAGTGTGTAGGATTTGGCCTTGAGGAGATAAGCTCTGGAGAGGGCTGACTCCCAGCTGGGGAATCGCCTGTGAGAGCTTCCTCCCCCACTGGTACAGGCTGGCTGGTGTCTGGCGCTGCATCTTCTATTCTGAATCTGATTCTGATTGATTACCTGAAACATCTTCTCCCAAAACAGGGGCAGTAGGGTTAGACATGACAGCCATCTCCATTTAAAAAATATTAACAAGTCATTTTCTCTCTCTTGCATTTCCCTTCTGATATACTATTTTGCTTTTTTGATTCTTTCTTTCTAATCCTAGGATAATTCTTGTATTCTCTGACTCTCTTTCCTTCTTTCCCTCTTTCCCAACTTGGGCAAAGTTCCTCCTCCCGTTCAAACTCCCCTCTCATGCTTTTAGATTGGAAGCATGTGGGCAGGAGCATCTTTGAATGTGCTTGTGTATATGTTCTGTACAGGCCCTCCCAGAACGGGGTGCCCTTTACATGGGTTGGGCTGCAATTCCATCTTCCTTGACCATGATGTCTAGAAATGATGAGAGCTATAGTCCAACACATATGGAAGCATCTTGTTGGGGAAGGCTGGTTTACCATACATCAGGTGCTTCATAAATGAAACTTGGTGGTGCTAATGACCAATGAAATAAAGGGATCTGCCTGCAGTCATAATTAGAGATGATACTTTAGACATGACTCTCTGATCTGAGGAGAAAAGAGGGGTCACACCATGGTCTAATCAATACCAAGCAGGATAGCGCACTATGAAAGCAGTATATAAAAGGCAGTAGCCACACTAAACAGGATATAGCACTATGAAAGTGCTATGGAAGCAGTATATGGTATGTGTCAATGAGCCCCAACAGTTGTCAGTGCACTTCAATACCACCATAAAGCAGTAGTGTGGCTCCTGCCTTTTATATACTGCTTTCATACCACTTTTATAGTGCTTTATCCTGTTTGGTGTAGATTAGGCCCTTGTCTCAGAAGAGACCGTGGCTCTGTAGTAAAGCAGTTGTTTTGCTCACATATCTCATGATAAAGATGTGATGTATATTTAAGTACGGCTATTGGGCGGTATAAAAATGTAATAAATAAATAAAATAAATAAATAAATAAGAAAGGGACATAACTTTACTGAAACTCACAGGATAATTCCACCCAATTGAGCAAGCTTCAAGAAAGCTAGGAGGGCACTTTTCTGCAGGTTCATCTTAAAATAGGTAGATCACCCTGACTTCATGTACCAGATCAGACCAATACCCAATCTGCAGTTTTCTGCTCATGCAAAGATATCCTGAAGTGATGCCAGATGGTGCCCCCCTCCCCCATCACAGATGAACAGCCTTAGTTGAGATGAAGTTCTCAAATGGCTGGGTGCTCTCTCTCCTTATTCCTTCTTTCTGAATGACAAACCGTTTCTGCACTTATCTCCCTTCAGCCCCTACAGTCTGTCTTTTGTGGCCAAAATGAGAAAACAAAAGCAGCCAAATCACAATTATCCCTTCGCAATATTCCTTGCAGTGTGGAAATGGTGGAAAAAGGGGCTCCTGTATGTAGTGGTAGGAGCTGTCCTCAAAACTCCTTATGTCCTCCTATCAATGACTAGCTAAGGCAGCCTTCCTCAACCTGGGGTGCTCCAGATGTGTTGGACTGCATTCTGGGAGTTGGAGTCCAACACATCTGGAGCACCCCAGGTTGAGGAAGGCCGCTAAGGCATAAAATTATGCCTTTCCAATTTTTTTTTTATTTACACATTTTCTTACTAGCAGCGGGGATTTCTGTGAAATATGCTTCCGTTGGTGCTGTTGCATAGTGTGTTCAGGCTCAGGCTCCACCCTTGCCTTGTAATCAGTCTTCTGCTAGGCACGGGACTTAATTTTGAGCACATCGATGCAAAAATGGCTTTTTGAGCCTTTATATAGCATTGTGCCAAAAGTTGGATCGTGTGCATGGTAGCAGATGCACATGAGTGGCATTATCATGACATAGCAAGCAGATGGGCAGGCTCTTCACGTGGTATTTCTGCCTATCATGCTTTCCATTGCTATGTAAGTAGACCTTTCATGAGTCTATGAATGCATAAAATGAAAATAATGTTTGAAGGACAAAGTAAAATTATTACTCTTTGATATAAGGATGCCCAAGGTCTTCAGCCTTTGTAAATTCCAGTATGAACAAACCTCATCTACACATCTCAAACTAATGTGGGCATCAGAACAGTGTTATCCCTTGGATTTTGCATTTCTCTGGATTTTGCAAGGCAGTTCTAAGCTCAAACAAAAAGAGTATCAAAATGTGTTTTAAAATTCATATTTTGAGATAAAATACCTTTGGAAATGAGGATTTTGTGATAAAATACACTACAAAAAAGAAGTAAAGTTTTGCAGATTTTTAAAAGAATCTGCAGATAACTGAAAAATTTAGATCGAATAGACTTATCAATGAAAACATGCAAAAGTGACATCGGCAGAAAATGTACTGATTCATTCATCCCTACTTTCAAAGAGTTTAAATCCAAAAGGAATTTGTTCCACTCCCTGCATACTATACTTTTTGATGTAGGCAGTTTAACACGATGAGATGTGGTGATATCTGTGCCAATTCCCTATGTGTATAACAGTACAAAGACTTCTCAGATCCCCATAGTATGCCTGCCCAGGGCACTGATTCCATCCCATGGGTTTCTCAACTAATACCAAGCACGAAACTTTGTAAGGCATCTGGGCACTGCAACTAGAGACCGGGCTAATTCCAACACTGCTATGGCAGCAGTGCTGTTTCCAGGCTTCACCACCAGCAAAACAGCACAAGATGATTTTCTGTGGCAGCAGAAGTGATCATAGGTGGCACGGTGAGGCATAGGATCAGTTTGAAAAATGGTGGAAAGTCAAACTAGCTGAAGACAAAATAAATTTTAAAGCAGAAATTCCAAAGGGCAAAGCAGGCAAGAAGAAGAGTTGATTGGTGCTGCTGCTGATAACAATGTTGGACACAGTATTATCTCTACGCCGTCTTCTATAATGTCAGCTTTTTCTTTAAAGATCAACATTACATTAACAGATGCAGAAACCACAATGTTGTCCAAATGTTCATTTTCTGTGTCTCTTGTGTTCCTTCTTTCCAAGAGCAGCACTCCAAAGTCATTGCTTTGAAACTGGAGTGTCTGGCATGCTTAATTGCAGGAAAACATTTCAAAAAGAGCGGCATTCATCCAGGCTTTTCTGAATGACACTGAACATAAGCCCAGAGTACACGACAGGTGGCAGGAAATGTTGGTCAGTATTCCACAGGCCTGACCACGGCCAACTTCCTGTTTCCCAGTACGCTCAGTGGTTCTGCTCTTCATCTGTAGTCCTTTAATCACCAAACTAGCTTCCTAACACTACTGAGAAAGAGACAGAGGTCTTAGACAAATCAGCCCACATTAGAGATTACAAAAAATCTGAATGCTCCAGAATACACAATGCATAGTTCAATGTGCCTTCTCCTATATTCCGTCACTAGTGTTTCTATTTGCATTTATAGTTATTCTGATATTCCCCTTGGCATTTTGATGATCCCTAAAAATCTATAGGTGGCAACAAATATTTGAGTTGGATCCAGAGGATGTTAGATACAATTAGGTCCTACTGAAATCAATGGAGCTTCAATGAATCAGGACTAACTTTTCGTGTGGGTTTCAAGAGGGCTTAAGTACAGCTAACTTGTTCTGGACCAGCCAGGCTGAAATCAAATGCTACATGTTCATTGTTGTGTGTAAGTGTGCCAGGCAACTAACAGGGTTGTAAATCAGTGTAAAATAGGAATCTGCAAATAAGTGAAACCTGAGATTGTTGAGAATTGTTGAAGCTTGTTTTGATTCATGTCCCTATCAGATTGCAAGCTCTGAGTTTGTTTGTTTGTTTTTGCACAAAAATGTCTTTTTGTGCACATTTTTGAAATGCACACTTTTCCTGCCATTGATTAAAGCTCTCTCTCAAGATTTTATTGATTATAGTCAATGGCCATCACAATACAAACACAAAGCACACAAGAATAAAACAGAAAAAAATTGATACAATAAAACAAGAATACAATCAAATGTTCAGGATTTAAAACATTCCTTCTGTTTAACCCCCTTAGGATTTGACAGTGGTATGGTTTAGAAAAGCTGCTCTTTTTTTCTTGCAGCTAGCACAAATAAAGCTATCCTAAAGCTGATGAATTTATCCACATCAGCCAACAGCCATCTAATTTTAAAATTGTATGATTGCCTTCTAAGGTGGTCTGGAAAGAGAGAATAATATAGCCCTGGCCGAATTATACAATGGACAGTATGTGATATAATGTCCAAGATCTTCAATATGTCCTGCTTCACATATGCAAAAGTGCTCTTTTACAGGTCTTTTAGAAAATCTTCCAACCAGATACTCAGTGGGCATCATTTGAAATCTGAGCTTGGTAAAAGCATGCCTAACAGGGAAAAATGTTAATTCTCACAAATAAGTAGCCCTCTTATGATCTGTTTTGATTTTAGTATACCAACTAGCAAATTTACAGTTTTTTATGTATTCAGAATCTCTTTTGAATTGTGTTTGGCATCTTCACCAAACACAATAACTCGAATCTTATGATTATATATATATATATATATATATATATATATATATATATATATATATATATTATACATACCATACATGTATACCATACATATCCCTATCTATATAAGACCCAGATTCTATGGCTCAGGACTTGAACAGGTAGCTGGACTATGGATAGGAAGCACAGATATTAAAAATGATGCTGTCGTGGGACAGCTGACATAAGATCAAAAGAAGAGCCCATCTGCTCCAGTATTCTGTTCACACCATGGCCAACCAGCTGCCCATGGGAAACCCGCAAGCAGGACCTGAATGAAACACCACCCTCCTGCCTGTGTTCCCCAACAACTGGTTTACATAGGCAAACTGCCTCAGACATGGGAGACAGAAAATAGCCACCAGGCCTATTAGCCATTGGTAAACTTCTCCTCCAGGAATTTGTTCCTCCCATTAAAGCCAATTCCTCTTATCTATTTTGGGACCAAGAAGTCAGGACATGCTTGACAACTTCACAGTTAAGAAAGTGAGAGAATGAGTAGAAACAAAAGTAGTGACCCTTTCAGACAGGACAACCACCTTCTGAGTGTCAGAAGGGAATGTGTCACCCTGATTCACTTTCATCACATCCATGAGCTGGAAAAAGCATTGCCCTCTTCATTGTGTTAATGTCATCTTTTTACTTCTTCCACACCTTGTTTCCCTTATGCCATATTTTTGCATTATTTGTATTTTGGCTACACCCACTTTGCTTTTAGCTCCGCCTACTTTGCCTACAGCCCCACACACCACTGAAAAGCAGCCTCTGAGAGCTTCTCTGAAATTGTACTCTGTCTTCTTGCTAAGATTTCCCAGCCCTAACTTATGGCCATCAGATTATTATTATTATTATTATTATTATTATTATTATTATTATTATTCTCCCACCTCTTCCTCTGGATCGAGGTGGGGAACAACACCAAACACAATATTATACATAGAATTAGTTAAAAGAGCATATAAAACCAATTCAATATTAAAATAACAATCACAGCATCTAAAAATTCTAAGGTTTAAAATTCATCTGGGCAGGCCAGAATGCTTTAATACTTTCTCCCCTAAAAATAGGACAGCCTCGCTCCTTAATATATATATATATACAAAACCCCAGCTGACTTGTGTTTTAAGTTCATGATCAAACCTAGCTTAACTAGATAATCATTATACGGAATATAATTATAAGGAATAACTTATACACTCTGTTTGACTGACAAATACATTTTAACTGGAGGAATGTTCACTAATATGGGGCGATTCAATGACGGCAGCATCTCTTGTTATGAATGGGACATGCTGCTCAACACCTGCATGTTCTGATTTGGACCAAACTGCTCTAATTAGCACATTTTGAGCTATGATTAGAGCACCAAAGGATGCCTTCCAAATGCCATTAATTATGGATGTGATCTTAAATTATTCACTTTGAATATTTTTTTTCTTGATACACTCCTTTTATCTCCCACTAACTTCTCATTGCATCCTAGAATAGACCCAATTAAACTGCAAAGAAAAATGGAAATATGTTATTTTTCTTAAAAAGATAAACTTAAAACTAATCACCTATCTGCTTCCGTGCTTGCTTGTTTATTTCATTTGGCTTTGTGTACTTATTAGAATTTGGGGGGAGTGCATTAGCTGCAAGACAATTACCGTTTTCTTCCTCCTTCGCCTTTCTTCACAGTAAACAATAAAGCTTAGATACATAAGCGGTAAGTGCAGTCTGTTGCACTAACAAGTTCCAAAATTACTTAAACATGGGGATGCTTGAAGAATTCGATCTTTGCAAATTCTGATGCAAATTGGTGTGGTCTTGGACTAATGCTGAGACTGGCTTGTCACACTGGCTCCATATTATTAATTAATTTCTGTCACCTGAGACAGTGAAATTAACATATTAATTCATCCCTACCAGCAAGGTACAGCAATGTCAGGAGCAGCCCCAGTTCCAACACACCCACTGAACACATGGAGGCAATAAGTGAAAAGGGATTTAGGGTTGGAGAGACCTTGGAAAGAGTTTCCACCACTGGTTCAGGGCATTATATTTCTTATCTTGCTGCCTCTATTGTCTAGCTGTGTCCACCATTCATGTACTTCCTTCAGACACAAGTTTCAGCAGCTGATGTTTAGAGAGAGAGGCAAACATTTAAATACCATAGCGCATTTCAACCAAAGTTGAATCAGAGTTGATGGTGATGAAAAGGAGATGAAAGTCTTTGTACCCAAGGGAACCCACCAGCCTTAATCTATCTCTGCTCACAGTATGTCGGAAAAATAACTTTAGGCCAGGAATTCCACATGAGAAAACAGCAAAGCAGCATCAGGGGGGAACTATAAGGAATAACGAGGGGGGAAATAGCACTGAAGAAAAGCCAATTATTAGTGTAGGAAAGTAGGCTATATTTCCATTGCTAAAGGCCACAATCCAGAGATACTTGCCCACAAAGAGTTTCTCCACTGGTCCAAATTTTGAGGGGGTACATTAATTACATGGTCAAAGTCATTTTCCATATCATCTTTGTTGATTTCAGAACTCTTCAAGAATGAATCTCCTGGAACTAAGCGAGAGACCATTCATTATTTCAGAAGTGGTGATTACCGTAGCCACTTCCTGTCAAAGCAAACCAATGAAGTTATAACTTTCAGATTCGAGCCAACATGTAGCCTTAGCCAATGCATTTACTCAAAAGTTAAGTCCCACTACGTTCAACGGGACTTACCTGCAACTGCATAGGGTTGTAGCTGTGTGGTGTGGTGTTGTCTTCTGCATGCTTACTCAGGAGGCGTTCTTTGGGGTTTAATGGGGCTAACTCCCAAATTGTGCCTAGATTGCAGACTAAGGCTGCAATCCTGTGCCTCTTACCTGGGAGTAATCCCCACTGAATTCTGTGGGAATTACCTCTGAATACACATATATGTGATTGTGTGGTTAGTCATAGCATTTTCTCATAGGTGAGGCTAAACTATGCAGGATATCTCTCTGCTGTGGCTACCAAATAAGTGGGACCACCCTTCCTTAGGATATTCCAGTGTTACCATCACAAGTGGTGGAACAGCCAATTACTAACAGACCCTCTCTCAGCAGTTATTTCCAACTGTTCTGTCCCTACACTAGCTAGAACTCCCAGCCAATCAGAATCTATTGTTTCCCAGACCAATACAAAAATGATCTTAATCAATCTAGGGCTCATCTATATGAATTTATTTATTTATTTATTTATTTATTACATTTCTATACCGCCCAATAGCCGGAGCTCTCTGGGCGGTTCACAAAAAATTAAAAGCAAACCTCTCTCTCTCCCCACACACCCTCTCAATCCCCTTTCAGAGCCTGTCACTAAGCAGCTACTACTAAACACAAAACATACCAGGCATGTAGGAATGAGTTTGAGGAGCTTTCATTGGCTCATCCCCTCCCAGACCACACTCCATTTTCCTGAAACTGGCTTGACTCAGAGATCCATCATATGGGAGAAACACACTCCCTACCGTCACTTCTCTATCCCTGTTTTTGTTGCTCAGTTACTTCCTCTTTCAAAAGAGGAAGTAAACAATGAGCACGAGGCCCGTTCAGTTGGCTGTGCTAATTGCGCTGTTTCTCCTACACACAGCAGGAGAGAGCAGCAACTTCTGGGTTTAAAATATATTGGACTTTGTGGAGAGAGGGTTTTTTTGTCACACAAGGAAGGTAAGAAGGGGTGGAAGGCGCGTGGGAGGCAGACGATGTTATGGGAGGGACCTGCAAAAAATCCGTGAGTGTCCAGTGACGGGTGTGCAATAAAATGCTCATTGGATGGAACTATCAGTCTGCAGCGAATTGGGCCAGTTAGCAGATTTTCTGTTTTAAAATTTGCACAAATTACAGCCACAATTTGTTCAGATCTGTTTGTGCAAATTGCAGCCTGACCCAAAGCAACAACAACAAGCATCCTGCAAAAAATTCCCAGAGTTCAGGGAAAGCCTGTAGTTTGGCTCGCAAACACAAGCCAAGTCGAGCAGGCAGCAGAAGCCCATCAAGCCTGGAAGGACCAGCTTTGCAAGTGACGGGCATCCCTAACTGCACTCAGGCCAGGTTGCCCATATGTGCCTGTAATGGAAGCTGGTGTGGCTTTGTGTTGGTCTTTCCAATTGGGGGATGCAAAAAGTAACCTGAGTGAACCGTTCTTGTTCCTCCTGTGTAGCTCAAGCCCTGTAAGCTGTCAATCTATCCATTTACACATTTATGACAAGTTATTATACATATTTCACTCAGGTGAGATGTTTTCATCTGTGTCATGAGGCATTCAATGACCCTTGATTTGAGTTAGGAAATAGCATGAGGGGAATCAGAGTGAAGATGAATTCCAATTGGTGTTGTAAAATCAGATGTACTGAGGCGAAAGAGAGATGCTTGGCAATTGAGAAGCCTGCCAGCTGGGAGACCACAGGTGTGCGTGCTATTGAACAACTGCTTGCTGAGTAACATTTGATTTTCCAGTCCACCTCAGAAACAGAAAGGCAGGTTTCCCTTATTCTGCCCATTACCTTCTTCCCAATCCCCAACTGAGAGCTGAATTTGGCACATGTAAACACAGAGAGGAAACTAAGGTTTAATCTTCAAAGGCCAAGGTAGATAGAAGGCTCATGGATCCATGAATCAGGCCCCTGAACTCAGTGCTGTGTCACCACTTCAGATTTAAAGCAGATTGGCAGTTATGAACATAAAGTAATAGATTACAGAATCTATTTCCTCAGGAAGCTTACCAACGCCATTGCTTTGATCCTCTAGATACTCTGTGTATGGGCACTGCAAATGCGAGAGGAAAGAAAGTCATGTTGATGTGATTGTAGACACAAGCCCTATTCAGGCTTTTCTGAAAACCTCACTGTAGGCCCTGTCCCCTCCATCCTGAACTGTCTGAAAAGGGATTATAATGTCATTCCCCAAGAAGCTTAGCGATGCCATTGCTTCAGTCCTTTAGATACTCTGTATACGGGCACTACAAAAGCAAAAGTAAAGAAAGCCAGTGTGGTGTAGAGGTTAGAGTGTAGGACTGGGTGGGGGGTCAGAAGAACCAGGTTCTAGTCCCCACTCAGCCGTGGAAGCTCACTGGGTGACTTTGGGCCAGTCGCTGACTCTCAGCCCAACCTACCTCACAGGGTTGTTGTTGTGAGAATAAAATGGAGAGAAGGAGGATTAAGTACGCTGCCTTGAGTTTCTTAGGGAGGAAAGAAGATGGGATATAAATACAATAAAATAAAAAGTAATGTTGATGTGATTGTAGACACAAGCCCTATTCAGGCTTTTCTGAAAGCCTCACTGTGGGAGGCTGTACACCCCATCCCCTCCATTCCAACCTATCTGAAAAAGAACTATAATCTGATCTGAGTCATAGAGATTTCTTCCCTGTGATCAAGAATTCTTCATGATTACAGTTCCCAATCACAGAGAGGAGCATAACCATATTTAGTCACCATTTTTTTTCTTCAGACCTTCCTACTCAGTGCAGGAGGTTCAGGGTGGAGGGGAGGGGATGAAGCTTTGTTTAGATATAACACATTCGCATAGTGTTATATCTATGCCCATGTGTACACTGGTTATATTGAGGTAACAGTGGCAACAATGAAAATGAACTGAGGAACAAAGCAGACTTTAGTTTAAATTTTGGCTACCACCGATGTCTTTTTTCCTTCATTTTTACACTACAGTTGACAGAGGGCCCTAATCTGGATTTGACCCTAGCATGGTCTCCTGTGCCTACCCTTGAGTAAAAATGAAAAGAAGATATAGCTGCTAGATACACATTTAAACTAATCTCTGTTTAGGCTCTGAAAGAATGCAAATCTGCAGCAGAGAAAATAAACCAAACAATTAAAGGAACAGAATAGGGGAACTCAGTGTATTCCTACTCATATGGACTTCCTATTGATTTTGAATTTTGATTTCAGAGGTGCTTTCCATCTATGGCTGAGCTATGAAGAATTCTCAAGTATTTTGATTTTCAAGACTGTAGTCCCTATAATATAGCAAACTATTTATCAAGAGGACAGATCCTTGTCTTTATTGTAAGTTTGCATAAATAACATTCTTTGACTCAGGCTGTGAACACAGCCATCCGCCCACATAAAGACAAGACAGGAATAATTACATTATCCTTCTCCTGTAGCTCATAATTAATAATTGCAATACTTACTTAATTACACCAGTTGTAATTGGTGGATGTGGGGGGGTGAGTTTCTCCCCACTTCTTTTTTGTTTTTGTTTTTTTGATTAAGACAATTCAACAACTATCACAATTATACTGCCTTCTGCATTTATTCGCACAGCAGGCCCTGTCAAATGTCTGTCAGCAATTTGCATGTCATTTACTGCCGAAGCCGTGTCCTTTACAGGGAAGTTCTTTTCGACTGGGGAAATCACGTATGCCTGACATTCTGCTACCATGTTCATAATAATATATTGCTACACAAAGACATCCTGGTCAAAGTGCTTCCAATAACTATAAATCAACTCAAGCCCACGCTCCTATGAATCAGTCCAAACTGGCTTCAGCCTTAGCCAAGCGTCATTCATTCTTTTCCCAAATCACTCTCATTCTACAGAGTATCTGTAAAGCTTCTCATAAACTTCTAGATAGAAGCAGACATGGAATTTCTACAGGTTTCTAGCTGAAGGGATCAATCCTATGCATGTTTAGACAGAAAATGTCCTACACCTCCCAACATTCTCCAGCCAGCGATGGCTGGCCAGGGAATGCTGGGAGTTGTAGTATTTTTTTTCTGTCTGAACATCATAGGATTACACCTTAAGAGCACAGAACATGCTGTTGATGTTCACCCAAACCTGTGTTCTTAAAAGAGCATCTCATATGTAGGGATGTCTGAGAAACTCACCCTGTTGAGAGGGTTGTGTGTGGTGTTTTTTTAAAATGTTTATACCCAACTTGCTCCTCTCAGAACCAAATGCTACTTATTTATTTATTTTTATTTACAATATCTAAATACCACTCTCCATTCAACATTTCGGAGCGGTGAACAAGATAAAATAAAATAAAAGCAGAATAAAACACCTTAAAATAGATTTTTTAAAGAAGCAAAATGAAAAGTGAACCATGAACCGTGGCTGGTCATTAAGGAAAGGCTTCCTGGAACAATGATGTTTTCAGGAGGCATTGAAAGAAATACAAAGTTGGCACCTGCTTGACATCCAGAGGTAGGGAACTCTATAGGAGGGAGGCTACCATGCTGAAAGCGGTGATACTGCGGTGTCATATTTGTGGCTGACTCCATACACACCGAACTTAAGCAGGTGGGACTGACACTCATCCCATTTATTTATTTATAATATTTATGTACCGCTCCCCAATCAAAATTTCGGAGCAGTGTACTAGATGAAATATAATAAAAACAGAATAAAACACTTTAAAATAGATTTTAAATGATGCAAAATGTACAGTGAACCATGGCTGGTCATAAAGGAAAGGCTTCCTGGAATAATGACATTTTCAGGAGGCGCCGAAAGGAATACAAATTTGGCACCTGCCTGACGTTCAGAGGCAGGGAATTCCATAGCAGGGGGCCACCATGCTGAAGACTATTCCCCTGGTGGACTCCAGTCAGAGGATGGGTCTATGTGGAACCACCAGGAGCATGCCCTCGGATGACCTCAGTGACCAGGCAGGTTGGTAGGGGAGAAGGCGCTCTCTCAGGTATCCTGGTCCCAAGTTGTTTAGGGCTTTGTACACAAGTACAAGAACCTTAAACCTGGCCCAGTAGCGAATAGGCAGCCAGTGCAGTTCCCTCAGCAGAGGATTTCCATGCTGGAAAGGGGCAGCTCCAGAGAACAGCTGAGCTGCAGCATTCTGCACTTGCTCCAGCTTCCAGAGCAGCTTTAAGGGCAGCCCCACATAGAGTGCATTGCAATAATCTAATCTTGAGGTTACCAATACCTGTACCACCATGGCCAAGCTGTCCCTATCCAGGAGAGGCCATAATTAGCGAACCAGCTAAAGCTGGTAAAAGGCACTCCAAGCCACCATGGCCACTTGAGCCTTCAGCGACAGAGATGGAGTGAAGAGTACCCCAAAACTACAAACCTGATCTTTCATTATTTATTTATTTATTTATTTATTACATTTCTGTACCGCCCAATAGCCGAAGCTCTCTGGGCGGTTCACAAAAATTAAAACCATAATAAAACAACCAACAGGTTAAAAGCAAAAATACAAAATACTGTATAAAAAGCACAACTAGGATAAAACCACGCAGCAAAATTGATATAAGATTAAAATGCAGAGTTAAAACTGTAAGACTCGGGGACCACCCACCCACAGGGCTTTCATCTTGCCAGGATTCAGTTTCAGTTCATCCAGCCCATTACTGAGTCTAGGCACTGGTCCAGGATCTGCACAGCCTCACCTGATTCAGTTGTCACAGGGAGATAGAGCTGGGTGTCATCAGCATATTGATGGCATTTAGCTCCCAATCCCCTAATTACTGCTCCCAATGGCTTCATATAGATGTTAAATAACATTGGGGACAAGATGGTGCCCTGCAGCACCCCATAGCTCAACTGCCAAGAGGCCAAGGAGTGGTCACCCAATGCTACTCTCTGAAAACAACCCCGTAGTAAGGACCGGAACCACTGCAGAACCACTCCGAAGCCCATCCCATGGAGTTGATCCAGGAGGATACCATGGTCGATAGTATCAAAAGCCGATGAGAGATTGAGCAGGATTAACAGGGTAGCACTCCAGCTGTCCTTCTCTTGATCCATCAGGGTGACCAAGGCTGATTCAGTCCCATAACCAGATTGAAACCCAGACTGGAATGGGTCTAGATAATCAGTATCCTCCAAGAGTGCCTGCACTTGCTCCACCACAACCCTCTCAAGTACCTTCTCTAAAAACAGGGGGTGTTTGTGACTGGGTGGTAGTTGTTTAGTACCATTGAGTCCAGGGTGGGCTTCTTCAGGAGTGGTTTCACTACTGTCTCCTTAAGGACAGCAGGGACCACTACTTCCCAGAGGGAGGCATTCATCACCCCCTGGACCCACCCAGTCAAACCCCCTT
This sequence comes from Elgaria multicarinata webbii, assembly GCF_023053635.1. Lineage (NCBI taxonomy): Eukaryota > Metazoa > Chordata > Lepidosauria > Squamata > Anguidae > Elgaria > Elgaria multicarinata. The sequence goes on from NC_086174.1 coordinate 44,853,215, forward strand.
GGCTTGCTTTTATAAGCCAGGAGGGACAGGGATCAAGATGGCAAGCAGTTGGTCACATTGCTGCAAGCACCTTGTCCACATCATCAGGGTATAAAGTGTCCCCATGGGTTTTTCGAAAGAAACCTGGTCTAGGGATCAGGCTTAAGTACTTGGGGTGTCAATAGATTAACACAAACGTTAGGATTTCATTGGGAAACATTTATCTGACAAACGACAGACTTCTTAGGAGGTTAGAGAAATAAACAAGAAGACAAAATTAGTTCTTAGTAATAATAAAGTTTTACCTTGACAGTTATGACACTTTTCATATATATATATATATATATATATATATATATATATATATTGTTTGTTTGTTTGTTTGTTTAAAACATACTTCTTCTGACACTACAGATTCATTTTTCTTTGTGGGGTATTTTGCCACTCCAAGATATATTGGAAAATGTATTGGGGTAGTAAAATGTCTTCCAAACACATGTATTCATATTTTTACATGTGTTGGAAACCCTGCATATTCAACCATGTCAGTGGTCAATTAAGGTTGCCACCTCTTCTTTCTGGAAGGTTCCTCACCCTTAACAGCTCCATGGCAGTCAAGTTCAACATGGTTCAATATTCTAGGAATAGCTGCAGCTATTGATCTTGACTGGTGCAGATGTACACCATGGGTTGCTGGGGAAGATGGGTTGGAAGGTGCTGTTGCACCTTTATCCTGCTTGTGGGTCCCTGGTCAACAGCTGGTTGGCCACTGTGAACAGAGTGCTGAACTAGATGGTCTGATCCAGCATGGCTCTTCTTATGTTCTTACAGGTGAGAATTTTGTTTTGTTTTGGTTTTGATGAGAATTTATCCAAATTCACAATGTTCTTCAAATTGGGAAGATGAAAAATTTGAGATTCAAAAAATCCAAATGCATGAAAAAGTGAAACTGACAGATTCACCCAGTCCACCTCTTGACCCCGCTTGAATGAAATGGAAGTGATTTTTTCCCCCCGTCGATGCCTGCTCATGCTTCCCAGTCTATGAGTTTGGAGGGAGAAATGTTTGGCTAATGACCTCTGTGCTTTATCCTAGTAGGGGAAAAAATGACAGCCCAGAGCTACAGAAGATGGAGTGTGATTGTTCTCAGTTGAATACGTCCATATATCAACTTCCCCTTGTAATATTGATTGCTCTGTAGCAGGGCTCAAAGTGAGCTGTGGTTTCACCGCCCCCAATCCCCCTCCTTGCTTTCAACAACAGGGACTCAGTTCTGGGACATATACCACACAGGGTCATTTGGGGGCTAAAATGCTTCTCCTGGAAGAAGGCAGAGCATGGCATACCAATGTAATAAATAACAAAGGAGAGTGTAACATATACTGCATGTGGAGTGTGCCTGGCCATCATTGCTGAGTGCGTACAACTAGCCACACTTATCTGAGATTGCAGATAGGCAAGGCTTATGGGGCACAACAGAGCAATTCTCATCTTAGACCTTAAGCGCTCCCTTCTAGTGCTGGGAAGTAGTCATTCTTGCTGCATGATTCTTAGGCTCAGAGCCGTCTGAACTGCAAGATGGATTTAAAATCATGTAAATTGGAAGATGTTTCTGCCAGCCATTCTCAGCAAAAGTGTCAGAATGAAGGATGATCCTCCCCATCAGAGCAGCCAAGGAATTCAAGGCAAGTCTCCTGGAATAACCCTCAAAGTGGAAAATATTGGCAAATATTGTAAAGACTTGGAGGGGTAGGGTTTATCTTGCATTCTTGCACAAGGGAGGTATTCTTCATCTTGATTATTTTTTGCTCTAATGCTGAGTGTTTATTTTGGGGTGGGGGTGTTTCCATATTAGAAGCAATTCTCTTAAATAATGGTTGGCAGACCACAGAAATATTCAGAGTTAACGTGACTGTATTCTGTACTTATCAGTGAAACCCACATCTATGCAGGTTTGTACAGGCACACATGGGGCCCTACTTTATGGAGGACAGCCTGTATTGGAAGAGATGTCAGAGGATGGTCCTCATTTTGAAGGTCTTCTCTTATTTAAGGGCTGACCAGTCCATGCCCAGTTTGAAGATGAAGAACCAAAAGAAGAGTTGAGCAGGAAAGGCCTTGAAGTTGCCCATCAGCAATTAATCCCTAGACATCAGACAGAGCAGGCAAATAGGTCACCTGGACATAGTCCTCCACACTAGGTGAGATGTATTGTATTCCTATTTAAATGATAGTAACTATTTCTAAATTTGCATCTACGCCTATAACTTAGCACATTCACATTTCATGCAAATCTGTCTCCCCTTTGTTCCCTTTTGGCATGATACATTTCCTCTTCTTGGATGATGCGTATGTGGACACCCTAACACCCATAAAGAATCAACTTGTCCAAGAACAAATGGATGCTTCCTTAAATGCTTTGCCGGTTACATCATGTTCTGGACTGGTGCGTGTGATAGATTTACAATCTGCGACATGGTGTAGATCATCCAATCATCAAATTCAAATACTTGATCTGTGAGCACACATAATATATGGCTGCAATGCTCCACATACTCTTGGGGCTTACTTCCAGGCAAGTGTATGGAAGATTGCACTCATATATCACAAGAACACACCAAACAAACTTTTCAGTTTGATAATTTGGTGATCTACAGTGTGTAGCCGGGTTGTAAATTTATCTCATGCATCAAAACATGACATAATGGGCAATGTATTTTAAGAGTCTTTGTTTAGTTCCTTTCTGCCTTCTCCCTTTCACATTTGCAGTAATACAACAACCACAATAAAAGGAACAAATCAAATGAAATGAAACACATAGAGCAAAATGAAGTAATGGAGTGTAGTGACGATGGAAGGCACTTTTAAGCCACTTTGAATCATAAAGAAAGCGGAGTGAAAATCAACCCAAATATTCGTCAAAGCCCTTTCATTTGTGAACTTCCTTTACAAATGCAGCAGTTCTTGATAATTTCAGCTCTAATAAGAAACCAGGCAAAGAAGATAAGTTTCCATGAATGCTTGTTCATTTAGGTAAAACATGACAAGATGGTGTGTGTGTGTGTGAGTATGTGTGTGTGTGTGTGTGTGTGTTGATGCATAAGAACATAAGCAGAGCCCTGCTGGATCAGATCAAAGGTCTATCTAGCGAAGCATTTTGTTCCCACACATCTATGGGAAGCACATAAGCAGGACATGAGCATAAAAGCACCAGTTATTCCTGTTCCCAGCAACTGGTATAAAGAGGCATACTGCCCCCAATATTGGAGCTAATATATAGCCATCACGGCTGTGTATTAGATTTACAAACCTGCACTGACTTGAGATACAGCACAGACGGGTGAAAAGCATTCCTGCTTGTTTTACTTCTGTCCCTCAGTATAACTCTAAGCTCCATCGCACCTGCAGTTAACACTCTCCCTACCTTCACTTCTCTGCCCATGTTTTAGTTCCTCAATTACTTCCTCTTGTCAAAAGAGGAAGTACACAACTAGCATGAGGCCCATAGAGTCTGCTGTTCCAATAGCGCTGCTTCTCCTGCACACAGCAGGAGAGAGCAGCAATTCCGAGCTTAAAAAAAATCAGACTTAATTAGTTTGGGTTTTTTGTCGTGCAAGGAAGGTCAGAAGGGGCAGGAGGCAGACGACATCATGTGAGGGACCTGAGCAAACTCCATGAGTGCCCAGTAACGAGTGTGCAATAAAATGCTCATCGGATGGAGCTTTCTGTCAGCTTATGCCATCTCCACAATGCACCTTCTTTCTGGTCAGTGGTGCACTTAAGAGGAGAGTTTTTATTAGGGCTGTGCACAGATCTGCTCCGGATTCTGATCTGCACCTTTTGGATCGGGTCTGCTCCACTCCGGGTTGTTACGCCTCCACTCCGCGGCAGATCCAAATCTGGAGCTCCGTTTTTCCCCCCATAGACTTGCATTGCAAATCTAAAATGCCTATAACTTTTTTAGTTTTCAAGTTAGAAACATGAAAATGGGCACCATGATAGCTTCTAAATAGATCCTTAGGCATGGCCACTTTGAAGAAAATGGGATGATCCCCTGATTTTGGAGAAAATTTTAAAAGATTTCCCCCCATTTACAGAAATGCAGTTATCTCCGTCGTTTTTCAAGATACATACATGTAACTGGGCACCATGATAGCTTCCACATAGGACCTTAGGTATGGCCACTTTGAGCCCCAATTAGCAATCTCTAAGCTCATTCATTTTCAGTGCTCTAGCTTTAAAAATAAGGAAGTTATAGGCGTTTTATTGCCCAATACAAATCAATGGGGGGGGGGAGAGCTCAAAATGGCGTTTGGAGCTCCGGATCGCAGCAAAGCGATCTGCAGTGGAGTGATCCGCTTCACCTCAATCTGCAGCTCTGTCGACCCGATTTGGATCCAACCTTAGTGAGGCGGATCGGGTCACTCCGCTCCCAATTCGGGGATCTGAATCGGAGCAGAGCACAGCCCCAGTTTTTATTGTGATGAATTATCCATCTGTCTATGTGGCAGCTTTGTGAGGTGACTTGGATCATAGTGCATTAAAAAAAAGCCCTTCAAGATTTTATGAAGAATGGTATTCTAAAAGTTCAGCAGCACATCCTCAAGTCAATCATGACATCTTAACAAAAGAACAAGGTTATTTGTCATAGAACAAAACTTCATCTGTGTCTGCAGAGAGATCCATAAGCTGTATGGAAGGTAGAAAAGATAGTGAACAGAGATAACTAATGGGAAGAGCTATTCCAGGAACTGGAATATTACAGAATTGCAGGTTGGAACACATCCAATATGTTCTGTCCAGAGAGATCCTCTCCACCAAGAAATGTTAACCATATCGAGACTTCAATCATTCCACTTGCCATGCTTGTCATGGTGAGTGTGGCCACCCTTCCTCCAAACTCTGAAGCTGCAGAGGGGGATGAGGATCATCCTGGTTGTTGCACGGTGATCACCACCTCCTCCCCAGCCCCAAAGTTGGGAGGAAGGCTGAGAGGGTGTCTGGCAGCTGTGACCAAGGCAACTGGAGAGCTTGTGCCATGCAGGGCCAAACCAACAAATCCCACCCCGTGCCAGCCTTTTCTCAAGTGAGGGTGCTCAACTGAGCACACTCCCTGCTCAGGAAGGGGATATGGGTTTGGAGGGTTGGATGCTGCTGCCTGAAGGTCCTCAGGGCACCTTTAAGCAGTGGTATTCAACCAGGCATGCTTTCTGCTGGCCTTTCCTCCAGGAAAGGCAAAGTGACATTCAGTGGTGATTATCTCCAACCTTGTCCCATTTCATCTCTAAAGACAGGACACATCTATTGTACGGCTGAGAAGCTCTTTGTCAGAGGTCCTCTAGCTCAATTAGGCTGCTTACCTAACTTTCACCTTTCATACTTCTGGGCTGCTTATTATTATTTTTTATAACACTTGTGTACTTGTTTACAGTTCTCAGGGCCACAGTGAGAGAATGTAAAATTAAAAGAATAAGTAATGAGCTAATATGATTTTATCTTCATCATAAACATTAAATTATGCATATAGGCTGTCATAATATAATAAGACGGATGGATTTAGAGTAACTTAAGTTAATGTTAAGAGCTTGAATGCTGAAATTAAATATTGGATTATTAGGCTGAATTTATGGGTGGAATAGATAAATTATTTAAAACTAATTTGACTCAATCACTTTCATACTTTTGAAAATCAGTGAAATATATGATTTTCTAGATTTATATTTATGTTCTGTCTGGAATAATGTAACAACAACAACAACAAATAATAATACCCTCTGTATTAACACTAACTTGCTCAGCCATGAAACCTCTGGCTAATTAGTTTAATTTAGAGACATTCAATAGCACGTTTTACATCTTCATTTCCAGTTGTGGGTGTACACACTTTTCCCCTCTCCTCCTCTCACCCCCTTTTTATGCAGAGACAATGAGCAGGGTAGCAACCACTTAGCTGTAGGGAAGGATTTAAAAAAATTATTTAAATTAAAATGTACTCTTCAGGAAAGAAGAGCTGACTTTCCAAATAAGGCTCATGTCATACTCAAGGGAAGCAATTAGATGCAAAACAGGACACCTGGTATGACATTAATGAGCCCCAAGTTCTGTTGTTATCAAGCATCAAGGACTGCACTAGGAAATTAGCCCAGAACTTTAATTAAATCTGTAGCAACAACTAAGTTTCACATATATTTTTATTAATATATCAAATGCATTTTAATAAGGACCTGGAGGACACAATAGCTTCACACTGCTTGTTTCAGCTTCATGGATGATGATGGATGATGGATGATGGCAATGAGGGTGATGAGCACCAGTGCGGTAAAGTGGTTTCATTGGGGTTGGCCCAGGGTCCAACCCCAATGAACCCCATGAAGTTCACTTGATGACCTTGGACCAGTTTCTCTCAACTAGCCTACTTTGCAGGGTTGTTGTGATGGTAAAATGAGGGGAGAGGTCAGCTACCTTATGCTCCATGGGGGAAAGTGGGATATAAGTGTAACAAAGACATAAGAAAGAAAAGAAAAGAAAAGAAAAGAAAAGAAAGAGGAAGGAAGGAAGACAATCTATTAATGGTGCCAGATGTGCATCAAACAAAATTTGACACTTCGAAAACAGTTTGAAAACTGTATGAAGTGTGTGCCCCCAACAATTGTCACTACTTTTATAAACCATTTTAAAGCAGTAGTAGATCCTGCTGGTATTTCTGTTAACCAGCAAACAAACAAAAAACGCATGCAGTGATATGAAGTCACGCAAATAAACAAGACAACAGTATTAATAATAGCACAATATAGAAATATGAAAGCTAAAACCATTAAAAAGCCACAAGAAACTAAAAAGACTTCTATTTTTCCAGACTAAATGTTAATAATGTGGTGTCTGGTTGGGCCTTTCTGGGAAGCGTAGTTCCAAAGTTCCACAGCGCCATGGAAAATGTCCTGCCCCAGGTCTCACAAGATCTTAAAGAGCAGGAAGGGTCATCTAGGAGGAGCTAGTCCTGCAGATACGATTGGCCCAACCCAGGTGGCTGAAAGTTTTCAAGGTCATAATAACAAATTACTTGAATTAGGCCCGGTAGTACAATGACAGTGAGTGGGGACAACGCAGGTTTAATATATTCTCCTCAAATAAGGTGCTCACTTATATGGGGATAATGATGTGTATTTGACATAAATACACACGTACATAGAAGGAGCATGGTAATAGAGGAGTGGGAACCAGCTGTGAATGTTCATTTATTTCCCAATGTTCAGTGGGAAACTGATACTATGCTTGCTATTTCTCTGGCAAAACTGATGTACAGAGAATGTAAAAGAAACTGTCAGATTGTGCCATCCATCCAAAGGGGTTTAACTGCATTGCTCTGGATTTTAAAATTCTGGGTTGAAATTCCTGTATATTCAGCCATGTTTGTGCTGAATTAGGTTGCCACCTCTTATTTCTGACTGGCTCCTCATCTTTAATGCCTGTGTGGCAGCCAGGTACAACATGGTCCTCTCCATGCTAGTTGTACCTTTTGAATTTGGCCAGTGAAGATGGGTGAGAATTTTTTTTTTAGTTCATTTTTATAATGATTCAGCAAACTTTGCAAATCTCTTCATATTTGGGTTGGAAAGAATTTGAGTTTAAAAGCAAAGGAAAACACTGATGTGGGAGAAAGTGAAACTGACATTCGTCCATCCCTAGTTTTTTATCAGTGTGGCTCAAACTATGTTTGCCTGCTAACCCTGAGTTAGCCATAAAATAAATGCAAGGCCTTCATGGAAAAGCATGTTGTTTCTGGTTGTTGTTGTTGTTTTTAAGATACTAGCCTTCCAGACATGTGGAAGCCTCCTAAGAAATTTCACTATTTTTTTCCCTCCTTTGCTAATCTTCCTTCAAAGATCTCCTGAGCTTGCATGTGAGGAGGAACCCCAAATTGATCACAATTTTTTCTTTGGGTGAAATCTGATAACACCCTAGATATATGTGGCCCAATCCACCTCGCCTAAACAATTTCATTTGCCATAATTCAAACTCTTCTTCCTTCCCATAAAATTCCTCTGATGTTTCACCTGAAAGGTGTCTGATTCACTTTGAATGCACTGCAGTCCTGTACATGACTACTATGAAATGTATTCCATTGTGTTCATTAGCCACTTACTCCCAGGTAAGTGGGTATATTGGATTGCCACCTCAGACTTTCACTTCGGGTGAACTTTAGTAGCAACTCTATTAAAGATCAAGTAGGCATGACCAGAAGAAGCCAATTAAGCAGCTGTTGAGAATGACTGGATGAGATGCTTCAGTAAAATCAGTCTTGTAAGAGGGCGGGAGACTGGTATGAAAAGACAGTTGTAGGAATTTTGCTACTGAAATGATTTACTGCATAACCTAGAATATTTATTTAATGATCTGTTTCTTTAATATCCTGTTGATCTTTATGTTATTGAATAAAGCCACCCAGAAAGGGAGTGTAACCAGAAAAGAAAGCAATTTCATCAGAGTTCATATAAAATTATTCTCCTACATGTTCTTCTGATGATTACTTTGAAAACCATTTAGGATGTTCAAGTCCATAGAGCTGTGAAGATCTCAAAGTGCCATGGAATGTAATTTTAGCTTTCCTCCATTTGTGCCCTTTCTTGTCATTTAACCTTTCACATAGCTTGAACAGCAAAAGAGATGGTTACTTTTTCAACTTTATACACTCTGCTGTTCCCATTTCTCATCATTTTAGGGGCTTTCATTTTATTTCTAGTGATAATGTATGCCTATTTGTGAAGTGGGGAAACACTTATCAATTTAATTAGGAACATTCTAACCATTCCTACAGTTATACCTTAACAGTAATCTCACTTTCCAAATTGCTTCTTTTTTTAAAAAAAAATGCATTTCTACCTATAAAGCAGAAAGTATGTGTGTGTCGCATATGTCCCTAAATGTTTAACCACTTCCACATATGTTGCTGCCCTAATGCTGTTCACCAAGACAGGATGCCATGTACATGGATCAGAAAAAATCTAAAAACATGAATTTGGGGGTTTTAAGTATATTTAATAAAAACCTAAGTTTATGCCTACAACTCCCAGCATGCCTTGGGTGGGATGGAAGATTTATCAGGCTTTGGCAGCCATCATCTGGAAGTGGCTCACCATCCTGGGCCTGAAAGGAGAGCACTTGGGTTGGCTGCCTCAGTTACTAGACCCCATCGGGAGCAGAAGGGAAGGAGGTTGCAGCTCTGGCCAAAAGGCATGCCGGGAGTTGTAGTTTTTGTTTTCTGTGGGGACAAGGAAATTTATAATGACAGCTTCAAGGTGACCCTGGCCAAGCATTGAGGGTGTGAGAGAGAGTCAGAGAGAAAAGAAACTAATTTAATTTGTTTTAAAGTTACCTCACAGGCCTAGGACAGGCCTACCTTGCAGGGTTGTCATGAAGGTAGGATAGGGGGGAAATGAATTTAATTTGTTTAGATGTTAACTCTCAGGCCTAGCACCAGCCTGCTACTTTAAGATGATTACCTCACAGAAATATATATCTTAGGGGACTGGGTAGAAACTTGAAATTTGGCATGCTGATAGGTCTGGCTGTACAATGTACCAGAAAAATCTAAAAACATGAAATTTTGGATTTAAAATATTTTTAAAGAATTTAAAGAATTTAATAAAAAACTGAGGCTTATGCCTACAATTCCCTGCTCCAGCCAAGACATGATGGGAGGTGTAGGCTTCTCAGGTAAAACAAAAATTGTGGTTTATCATGAAGCTCTAATTTAAAATACAGTTCTTATTAACACAATTTTCCATTTACTCTAACAAAATAATTTACTAACTCAACCAAACTAAAAAAAAACCCAACCAACATAAAGATGAATAAGTTGCAGATAAATGTATTATATATCCAATAAATATTATAAACATTATTCACGGACCTGAGCAACGCTGGGTATATCAGGTAGTCTGATATTATAAAAGGATGCAACATGACCCATGACTTAATAGAAGCCATTCTTTCTGTGTGTTTCTTTCCAAGATAGAATTGAAATTAGGGCTGGGTATTTGGCTTTGGGCAAGATCAGCAGTAGGGAATAGAATTTGGCCCATAATATTTTCTAATTAGTTTGGAGAAGAGCCTATCATAATGGCGAATGTCTTTTCACAAATGAGTAACCATGGCATTAGCAGACAAGAGTAAAACTCTTTTAATTGACAGGGCTGTAAGTTGTGTCTGATGCAGTGAAGAAAGAGGCATTTGAATAAATACCAAAGACAACGTTTTTGCAAGCTTATTCTCTTGGCAAGTCTGAACCATAGATGGTCAGGAAAGATGCAGGCCCAGTATATCTGAAACAAGACAGAGTAGGAAACGTATACATAAGCAGAGTCCAACCCAAGTTCAAAGTCCCAGGGACCAAATGAGTCAGGCAAAGCAGGATTCAACTACAGTCCAGCCTGAGATTAAGGCCCCAGTAAGCATGGGCAATCAGACACAGGTCTTTCAGCACTCTGGACAGGTCACTTGGTGCAGTCTATTCCTGGGGGAAAGTGCTGTTTCAACTTCTCTGGTAAAGAAGAGCTCATGCCATTTTCACCACCACATTCAGTGGCGGCAAAGTGTGTCGCTGTGTTTTGGACAGGTGGCTATTTTCAAGAGTAGAGTATAAAATTTGAGAGTAGAGTACAAAACTCACTGATACTCATCCCCAATTCCCCAGAACAACACTATGTACTTTCATTGCACAGGGCATTATGGGGTGAGGTTGCCTCAGTAGGGCTGCCGTAGGAGGGCAGCTTCCGGTGCAGAACATTTTTTCCTGTAAGACACCTTAGAATGATGTCACATATCATTGTTCTGGAACATTATGAAAATTTCCATAATGAGGATTTCAAAATAGTGGTCAAAGGAACAGAGGAACTTAGGAATTCTGGTTTATTTTGCACCCACTACCCTAAATATTTACCCCACCTATGACTGAAATGAGAAAGAGGAGGGGCAGATTTACCTTTTGAGAACTTTTGGACCACTCCTTGTTTCAGCTAATCCATTGTTTTAGCCGGCCAGATGACTCCTCCAAGATTCTTGTTGAGGAATACAGAATCTTAAAATGGATGATATCTGACCTTGAGCATAGTACTCCATTGCAGCTCTGCTATCTCTTACGGGGCATGTTGTTTGCATTGATGATAGAGGCCCTTGCAGGCAAGAATGCTGCCACCTCATAGAATCATAGAATAGCAGAGTTGGAAGGGGCCTACAAGGCCATCTAGTCCAACCCTCAGTGATATGTGGCTTAGGAGTTGCACCTCTGGTGACCCCAATGAGAGGGGGGGTTCTCTGCATCAGGTGTACCCCATTTACTGAACTTGGGTTTAATGTCTGGACCATGACCCAACATGTCTATAGCCTTTGCACTTGGACCTCCTGATTCAGCTGGCCCCTCACTCAGTATCAGTGCCCTGGTTTGTGCTGGCATTATAGTTACACAGAAAGAGGATCCCAATCTGTAATGTAAATTGGCTTCATGTACAAAAGTGTTCCTTCAGATTGGTGAGATCTGTCTACATTAAGCATGCCCGTGTTTACAGAAGCCTATAGACATTTTGAAATGGCTTAGTTGCATTTCTTGGACCCAAGAGGTGCCAGGAACATAGGAGGAACTGTCTTATAGCAAGTCAGGCTTTCGGTCCATTTAGTTCAATGTTGTCTCCAGTAACTGGTAACAGTTCTCCAGGTTTTCAGACTAGAGATGTATGAGAAATTGCTCTTTTTAACCAACAGTTACCTGGTGTGCATCTCACAGAACCTAATGAAAATCCCAAATGCAATCTGGAGTCAAAGTTCTTACATGTCAAGCTTGTGCTTACAGAAGAAGAAAAATGAGACCATTTGAAAAATGAATATGTTTACACTTTTGGAAATGTGCATGAACACAGTTTAATCAATAAGAGTAAATGCAGACATTTGTTGGGTGCATTTATTTTCCTATTTATTTGTATATCCATAGCAATCATTATCTATGGAATTCATATATATGGAAATATAGCTTTCTATCAATTATACATAAGTTTAAGGGCCTCAATCCATTGCATTATAGGAGATGAGTGTCTATTCTTCTAGTGTTGCAATATGAGTTTTTTTAGCTGTCAAAAGGAGCATCAATTTACACTGACCATTCATTGATGTGTGCATTTAGGCAAATATGTGCAAAAATATGCACAAATGTTAATGTTAATAATAATAAAAACAACACTTGCAATCTGATATTGACATGAGTTGGAATAAGCTTTGAGGTGGAGTTCAGAGAACCTCAACAAGCTCAAGTTTTGCTGATTTGCACATCTCTATTTCAGACCAGGCCATGCTCTTGCCCTACCTGCAGATGCCAAGGATTAAACCTGGGACCTTCTCATTGCAAAGAATGTGCTCTCCAACTCAGTTGCAGCCCTTTCTAGAATGGCTACCTCTCAACTGAACAGAACGATTTAAATCTCTCATTAAAGTGTGAGACAAAGCAGCCATAGCTCCTGATGTCTTTTTCCATCTGGAGTCCTATCAGGTGTTTCTCTGTCCTCATTTGCTGAGGCAAACAGGAATCTAGGTGTGCTGCTCAGCAGGAGAGAGGGGGAAGATGATAGGAGCATGGAGCAGATGGGCAAGAGAAGATGTGCCTGCCTTGTGTCCTGCGTTAGCAGGAGAGTTAAAGGTCTATATCCACATTGGGTATTGAAATGTGGCACCTGGAAGATATTTCAAGAGAAGGGATGTAGATCAGTGATAGAAACATGCTTTGCATGAAAATGTGCGATGTTCAATGCATGGCATCTCTAGGTAGGACAGACAAAAGATCCTGTCAGAAACTCTAGGACAGACCTCCCCAACCTGGTGCCCTCCAGATGTTTTGGACTTCAACTCCCGTAGGCCCAAGCCAACATGGCTAATGATCAGGAATGCTGAGAGACAGCATCTCAGGGGGTTAGGAAGGGCTCCCATAGAGACGCCACTGCCAACTGTTTTTCTGAGATAGGTGGTCCAGTGGCTTTGCCTAGTATAAAACAGATTCCTAAATTCCTAGAAATACACAGTTGAGTATATAACAGAAGACAGCTACATAAAACCACTGTCAGCTCTAGTGCTATCTATTCTGAGAATGAGTACAAAACTCAGATTCTGTAATTTATTGTCATTGCATAAATATTAATCAAATAGGCAGCTGGCCTTCCTATGGAATAAAAGAAATGGATTTATTATTTGTGAATAAAATTGAATCGGAGTATGCCATGAAATTCATATAATTCATGATGGTCATTTGATAATTTTATTGTGGTCATGTTGGCAATCTTATAAGGCTGTCAATCTTCTTTGGTAAATAATATCATATATAGGCTTTCTAAACTAACACACTATTTCTACTTTCCTGTCATGTACTTCACTGTAGTTGATTAGGTTACATTTCCGTGACATGCTGTAGTTTTCCTTTAAGACCACTCAGTCCAATATAAACATGATTATTTGAACATTCAACTTTCCCCTCCCTCTTCCTATGTAGCTAGTGTGGTGTAGTGGATAAAGTGTTGGACCGGGAGTTGGGAGATCTGGGTTCTAGTCCCCACTCAGCCATGGAAACCCACTGGGTGACTCTGGGCCAGTCACAGACTCTCAACCTAACCCACCTCACAAGGTTGTTGTTGTGAGGATAAAAATGGAGAGGAGGAGGATTATGTATGCTGCCTTGGGTTCCTTGGAGGAAGAAAGGTGGGATATAAATTAGGCATGTGCTCCGCTCCTATTAGAAGCGCAGAAGCAGGAGCGAATTGGCCTGCTCCGCCTTGCCCAGAGGCAGAGTAGAAGTGGACCGTGGACCCCTAGAAGCAAGGCGAAGAGAAGCGACCATTTTCGGAGCGCTTCTCTTTCCGCGGAGCACTCCGATCGCCATCTTGAAACATTTCGCCCATAGATAACTGGGTTGTTTTTGAAGCTATCGTTCTGAAAATTCTTGTGCTTAGACAGTCGTGGATGGGGGTCATTTTGAGACTACTCTCAGCTCTCTGTGTCGTGCGGGTCGCGTGCTATATTTTTTAAAAAATCGGGTCAACAAACAGGGACAGCGCGGGTCAAACGGCGGTTTTCGCCCATAAGATTGCATTGCAGAAAAGAATCGGGGATAACTGGGTTGTTTTTTAAGCTATCGTTCTGAAAATTCTTGTGCTCAGAGAGTCGTGGATGGGGGTCATTTTGAGACTACTCTCAGTTCTCTGTGTGGTGCGGGTCGCGCGCTAGAATTTTTAAAAAAGTAAGGTAAAGGCGGGAAAAAGATTACCTTTTTGATTGCTGAGGGGCAGAGTCAACTCCCGGTCATGATCACATGATCCCAAAGTTGGAGGAGGGGATAGGCAAAACGGGTAACTTGGGATTCTGGGAACTTCTCTTTCTACTCTGAACGGACTTTTCCCAGTGTTTTTTAAAACAGTAGCCCCACCAAATGCACAAACACAACCTGTGAAATCATATACTAAGCCAATAATAAGAGATAGAAACACAGCACTGCTACCCACCCTAACTTTGGGGAACAACTGAAAAGATGTGGTGCAAGGGGATGAGCTCCCCTAGGGCATCTCATTGTGGACGTGCCCCCACTCTCTCCTGTACTTGGAAGGCCATCAGAGCCTTCCAAAGAGAGTAACCCGGTGGAGCAATGCCTATCATGAGTTGAAGTGAGCGGTCTACTTCTCTTAGTGGTGGAGTGATGCCTATCATGAGTTGAAGTGACAGTTCTACTTCTTAGCGGTGGAGCAATGGCTTTCATGAGTTGAACTGACAGCCTTGCTTCTTAAAAGACTGGTCACTACTAGGACCAGTCAAATTGGCAGCTGCTTCCCCCTCCCCCGGGCACGTTCCCCTATTACTGGTAAAAGACAGATATAACCTTTTTTTTTAAAGTTCTTCTCGTTGTTTATTCAGCAACACTGCTGCTTTTAATTCCACCCCTCCTTCGTTTATTTATTTATTTATTTATTCCATTTTATATGCATTACTGGCTTATCCTTGGCTCACTTCCTTATGCCCCCAGAAATGTCTGCTGCCTGCCTGCCTGCCTTCCCTCTCTCCTCCCCTGCCCGCCTTGCAGGGATGTTGAGTGTGTGTGGCTTTGACTCGGGGGAGAAGTCCTTCCTGCGCTCACTTGGAGTTTTGGAAGTTCCAAATCCATTTTTCAAGTGTGGAAGAAGATTCATATAGGTTGATCTCTACTCCCCAATTCATGGCATGTTGGGATTTCCTTTGAAATGGCCCCATTGAGAGGTCTGCAGGTTTAAGCCCCGCCAAAAAACAGGGGATGATGGGACTGCCTTGAGTCTTGGCGTGAGGCGTATGTATCCCTGGATAAGCTGTCATGGTGGTGAGTTTGAGGGTTTTTTTAACGTGCAAATTGACGGAGCTATTGGAAAGGGGTGTGAATGGATGTTGGATTTTCATAAATTCCCCAAAAATCAGGGGATGATGGGCCTGCCTTGAGTCTCGGCGTCCATGTGGACACATAGATAAGCTATCATGGTGCTGGGTTTGAGGTTTCTAACGTGCAAATTGACGGAGCTATCGAAAGGGGTGTGACTTAGGGTTATGGGTGGTGCGTTAGAGGTTAGAGCCCCGCCAAAAATCAGGGGATGATGAGACTGCCTTGAGTCTGGGCGTCCATGTGGACACATGGATAAGCTGTCATGGTGGTGAGTTTGAGGTTTCTAACGTGCAAATTGACGGAGCTATCCCAAGGGGTCTGAATGGGGTGCCCAATTTTCATAAATTCTCCAAAAATCAGGGGATGATGGGATTGCCTTGAAACTTGGTGTGCATGTGTATACTTCCATGAAGTGTCATGGTGCCAAACATGAGGTTTCTAACTTGAACAGAAAAAAAGTTGTTTACTTTTTTAGCTTTCAATGCAACCCTATGGGGGGGGAAAACGGAGCTCTGATCCGGATCCGGAGCTCCGAGCGGAGCGGAAATGGGCGGAGCGGGGGCGGGGCGGAGTGGCCCGATCTGAAAATCGTGGATCTGGAAGTGAAGCGGAGCGGGGGGTCCATGCACACCCCTAATATAAATGCCTAAATAAATAAATAAAATGTATTTGATGAATGTGCAGCTTATTCGGTGTTCTTTGAATAAAATAATATCATGGTGTGTGCAAGCAGTCTGCACATCAATAAGACATATTCAGGAAATTACAAAGCTCATGCGAGTGGTCATATGATTAAAAGAATTTTAATTTTATTCATCCAGCTGACTGAAATTGTGTATCACTCACTTTTAATGTTTACTATTTTTAATTGTTGTAAACCGCCCAAAGAGCTTCGGCTGTGGGGCGGTATATAAATGTAATAAAATAAAATAAAATAAAATAAAATAAAATAAAATAAAATAAAATAAATAAAGGGTAGTATACAGATCCTTCAAAAGCAAGATCAGACAACTACTGGGACAGAATGTGCACCTATTTGTATTTGATGAGGAAACTCCATACACCAGTTGTAGGATTTCTCCGGCTAGATAGCTAAGAGTGGGAAAGGGAAGCTGAGTGTGAGGCATGACAAAGGAATCAAGCTCTAATGGATAAATAAATCTTACTTTTCCTGCCAATTTGTGTCTACAATGTGGCTCACAACTAGAAATGGATGGATCTGTTCATTTCGATTTCTCCTGCAATTGAATGTTTTAAATTGCAAATAGTTTCCATCCTGGATATGAAAAAATGTTAGTCTTTTTTTATCAAAACCAAATGAAAAATACCCTATTTCTTCGATTCTAAGACACACTTTTTCCCCATATAAACATCTCTAAAAATGGGGTGCGTCTTAGAATCACGGGTGAGTCTTAAGAGTTTTTTTTTCTGTTGATGGTACTGAAATTAGTGTGCGTCTTACAATCGATGGCATCTTACAATCGAAGAAATACAGTAAATGAAATTTTCACTCATCTGCACTGGCCAAGTTTAATAGGTACAGGTATTCCCAGCATGGAGAAGACCATGATGTACCTGCCCAACATGTAGCTATTAAAGATGTCAGAAAAAGAAGTGGCAACCTACATTCAATACTAACATGGTTGAATGGAAAGAGGGCTCATCTACACCAAACAGGATATTCCATTATCAAAGCAGTATATAAAAGGGAGGAGCCACACCAAGCAGGATATAGCCATATGAAAGTGGCATATGGTATGGGTCAATGATCCCCAACAGTTTTCAGTGAACTTCAATGCCACTATAAAGCAGTAGTGTGGCTCCTGCCTTTTATATACCACTTTCATACCACTTTCATAATGGAATATCCTGCTTGGTGCAGATGAGCCCAGAGATTCCAACCTGGATGGCTCTGCCCAGCACCTACGAAGTCCCTGGCTTCATGTGAAGTCCTCGTGGCTGATACTGAGAAGAACAGCTATTGCTCCCAGCTGGTAAATTTCCTGCTGCCCACATCCCCAGTATTATCACTGATCTGAGATCACAGGTAACAGCAGGGATTCCTCCATTGAGCTGTACCTGGAGGTTCAGCTCCCTGTAGGAAACCAAGGGTTTTTTGCAGGCCAAATGTGACCCTCTCCATGCCAGAGGTTCCCCTCCCATCACAATAAAAATAGGTTAAAAGCTGAATCCAAAACCACACATACAATAGTAAGAAAAGAAAAAGAACTGAATCCCCAACAGCCTGGCCAAACAAAGCAAAAAGACCCAAAAAGTTTCTACCCTCTATTCAAAGAGTCAAAGCCACCTAGCAGTGCAGCTTTCAAAAAGAAATGCATTTCACAAATGAGTAGCAACTATAGAAGAAATCCCTGTTCTAGTCAAGGAAGTTACTACTTGAATTATCTGGTCACCATTGGCTCCATGCATGGCTTATTTATTGTAATGCACTCTATATACGTCAACCCTTAAAATTTAAATTGCCCCCAAATGACCCTCCTAGAATGTTGACAGAGCTGGCAAAATAGTGCACAAACATTGGTTGCCTATTCATTCCTAGTTCTAATTTAATATGCTGTTTCTTACCCCTAAATCACTAAACTCCTGGCACCTAGATAAATTAAGGACTACTTTTTTTCTCATATGTTCCTTCTTATGCTCTCTGTTCAGCATCTAAGGCCTGGCTCCCTGTTTTCCTACGTGTTGAAAATCAACAAGCCCAATCCCCACCCAGCTGGGATGGCTTGGGTGGCAGTCAGTTTTTGTGAGGGGGAAGGAGCCGGAAGAGAGACTCGTACATGTGCACAGCACGCATACAGCCTCGTGCAGAGGCAGAGCCAAGGCTATAAAAGCTTGCCCCACATGGCTCTTGATGTCTTTCGTTTCCAGCCCCACCCTCTCAACCAGTATGGGAATAGCCAGACATTCCCTTTGTTTATGCATGGGGAAGGGGGGGCTGAGTAGGAATTTTCCCTGGCATTTAGCGATGCACAGGTTTTCGCCTACTGGATTTAATCTTAGAAGTGGAGGATAAATTGGTCAGTTGGTGAGTGGCAGGGTTGTGCAGGAATTTTGGGAAAGTGAGAATAGGGATGGTGAGCACTCTGGCACCTTTATGGTGATTGGCAAGACAGAGGCCCTGCTCCTCAGGATATGGTTTTCCTTTGGGCACCTTCTTGTCTCATCTGTTCGGAGCTGTGCAGCCCCAAGTGGGGATGATGCAGGTCAGTCTCATCAAATACTCAAGTGCAGTTGAAAAAAGGGCCTAGATTCCCACACGTTCATGCACAGAGAACATTTAATTAAACAGGGAGAATTTCCCTGTTTAAATAAACAGGCCCTAGTTAATCCCAAGCTCTGGTGTCCCTCTTTTATTTCTAATGCGTTCTTCTCCACTCTCAAGTGGACAGGGCCTTTTACGTCATGGCTGCAGTGTCTTGAAATACCCTCCCCTAGACGGTGGGGTTCTATCCCTGTTGGTTTTTCATTGCCTAGTTATAACATGCCTAGTTACAAGAAAGCATTAAGGAGAGCTCAAGGAAAATTATTGAGTTCTCTCCCATTGGAGACACATTGAGCCTTCCCCAAGTATCATCCAAAAATGCTGGAAATACCCTTCTTGTTTTTGATAGCTTCTGATTCTACTCTTTAAATTGATGCTTGATGAGTTTAAGTTAGTATTTTAGTCTGATTGAATTTGGTAGATGTATTTTTTTAAAAAAAATGTACATGTTTTATCATTTTAGTAGTTGGTTTCATGCTTTTTAGATTGCTTTTCCAATTACTGGTCCTTTGGTATGAGCTGGAATACACATAATTAACCAGTCCTTGGGAATCTTGGGTAAATGCTCTGCCTCATCTTAGCAAATACCCAAGTTGTACTAATAGTGCTTTGGCACTACTTTTTGTTTTTGTTTTTAACTTGAGCTCAAGGCTCCAAGAGTGACCTAGAGGTGAGTATCTCTCTAATCCATTATCGGCCTTATAAGCAATTTGGTCCTTGCCTTCAGACCTTTCTGATGGCTGTGAAAGCTTTATTGACTTATATTTCACTGTTTTAACAACAAACAGGATGAGGAAACTCAAATGTCAACCTGCAGCATGAGACATCACAACCGAAGTAGAACCTTGAGAGCTAATTTATGGACAGGGAGTGGTTGTCTCTTTTAAGTTACCTATTCATCACAACTGGAAGATCCCAGTTCACCATAAATATTCTATCCAGTAACTTTAAAAAGCACACACAAAAAACATTCTCCTAATGACAGGTTTATTCAGACCATCAGGATATCTTGAGTCTGTCCCTTTTAAAAGTTTTCCAACAAAAACTGGACTGTGACCTATTTCCAGTGATTAGATTAGATTAGCCAATTAGTGCCTTAGACTACACTGCCCACTGCACAATATACTCTAGCTTAAGACAAATGAAACTGAGGGACAGAACAATCTATTTGACCCAAGGCCCTTCTGCATCTGACAGCTACTGCACTTTTCCCTACATCTGAAAAAACCCACAGAAACCGCAAGGCTAAAATGGAGGGCCTTTAAGGACAGGTTGTTTACCTGTAACTGTAGTTCTTCGTGTGGTGATCTGTACAGTGTCACGTATGGGTTCTGTGCTTGTGCAGAGCCTTTAATGGAATGTTCTAGGGCTGAGATATTTATGCCGGAAGTCCACCCTATTTCTTCCTGCACATGCCCTATCTTTCTCCTCAGTTTCTCTTTAACCCCTGTAACAGCATAATCATTGACAGCTCTCTTTACTAAATCATCTTCCGTTACACGAATGACCTGAGTTTCCTTCTTCTTGTTATTCTGTTCCTATTATTGTTGCTTTATTATGTGAATTTCACTCTTTTGTGTTGCATTTTGTTTTCTGTCAAGTGTTTTGCAGCCAGTGCTACTCTTCAGTAGCCAATAGTCCTTCAGGAGTAAATTGCCACTGTCAGGTGGACACAATTTTTGCCTCTTTTTTTCTTTTCTTTTCACTTTTTCTTTTCTTTTGATGTACTCAAACCATGAAGAAGAACCTGGAAGTACTATCCCCGTGACGGCTATTCCTACTAGAAACTATGTTTTGTGAACCGCCCAGAGAGCTTCGGCTATTGGGCGGTATAAAAATGTAATACATAAATAAATAAATAAATAAATAAATACATCCTAGAGAGAATGATTTGCTGGTGTTAGGGTTATTATTCCTGACCATTATACTGGAAATCAAGTGCAGCATCAAGCACTGCCTTTGCACTAATGTGAATGGTCACTAGTACAATGGGAATCTAGCCCAAATCCACGTTTATGGCATGGAACAAGTTAGCAGAGCTCATGGAAGGGAGTTGCACTGACCGGTCCCATTCCTGAAGTGCTACTTAAACATAGTTTCTAGTAGGAATGGCCATCACGGGGAAATCCTGCCCTTTTTAGGCTTGCTGGATTTCCTTGGAGACCCCCAACTTGGCTTGCATTTGCAAGGTGGACTGCAGGCTTTTCCCCCAAATCCAGGAGCATTTCTTAGTTGTTGTTTTTATTATTAAATCACCATTTACGCAAATTGCAATATGCTTAATTTGCACAATTATGCAAGGGAAGCATATTAGGGATGCAATTTGAGCAAATTAAGCAAATTACAGCCCAAATGTGCAACTTGTGATAACTTGTGGCAAATTGCAATTTGTGTAAATGGCGATTTAAGGGAAAGAATGAAGAGCAAGCTAGAGTGGGTGGTGATAGTGGTGAAGAAGGCTTGGCGATCTTCCCCTCCAGATGGATTCCTCCAACATCCTCAGTGTCTGGGGTTGTGCTGTGAAACACTAGCTTCCGGTTGCATTCATGGCTGTTCCCACTAGTGCAACATGATTGGTACTGGCAGACTACTAGGGCTGGATAGTGTCCCTTTTATATTTCTTCCATCCTTACCCATAAGCCTCTGTGGCAGGGGGGACTGTAGCTTCAGTTGCCAAACTGCACTTTAAATGGCAGTGGGAGCCCATTTCCAGGAACTCCCTTTTTTATTTCTTCTCTCCTCACTCATAAGCCTTCAGAGGGGAAGTGGAGTAAGACAGTGACTAGCACTATGCAGGCGTTCAGGCTGCACATATTCTATTAGCTGGGTAGTGGCTCACTTGATTCTCACCATGATGTCAGAATGCTATAGCTGGCATAACATCATAGACACTCGTAACCAAAATGGTATGCGTCAATACAGCAGTAATGTGGGCAAATGATGGGAAATATTTTCTCAGTAATGTTTTTGGCTATAATGAATACGCTCCTTCCAAAGTGAATATCAAAATTAGAGGATATTCAACACAACCATAATCTTTTGTTTCAGTCTTGAAACCAAAATCGACTCCATACCCTTGCAGATGCCCATAGGTCTTCTTAATTCCTTGTTTATTGAAAAAGAGATTAGGGTGTCAGTTCATTTATTTATAAGGCATGCCTATAATTATCTGCGAGGATTTTTTCTTCCCAAGTGAACTTTTCCCCTTTGTTGTTAAATAACAGAATGAAAAATCAAGTGCAACTTGCTACATCTAACTGTATTAGTCTAGGATGTCTTTTCAGTGTATTAAAGTGCTTTCAATTACCTTCTAATACACCTCCAGGGAGCCTGGGAGAATGGAAGGATTAGTGGAATAATGAGTTTAAATTATTTAGCTTTCTTCCATTCCTTTTTATTATGGGGCTCTATTGAATTGAATCTTTGGTCAGATGTGTTTGACAATAGAAGCCTGGTTACTTCAAATGAGTTATCCTGGTTGCAAATCAAAAAGCAGCAAATAATTTGTATTAATATGCAAATT
The DNA here is from genome assembly GCF_023053635.1 of Elgaria multicarinata webbii. Classification (NCBI taxonomy): domain Eukaryota; kingdom Metazoa; phylum Chordata; class Lepidosauria; order Squamata; family Anguidae; genus Elgaria; species Elgaria multicarinata. Next base: position 44,875,430 of record NC_086174.1, read on the forward strand.
CCACATTTCATATTGAGGAACCAAGTCAGACACTCTGCGAATTATGGAACCCAGGGGTTACAGTAAATTATCCTTTAGAAGAGAAATGCTTAAGACTAAGGAGAAGCAGAAGAAGGTTGGTGATGCTGTATTTTATTCCATTCAATATCATGATGATACAATTGTTCCACGTGTAATTGAATTTAAAAATCTGGCAAAATGAAAAGGTTTTTGTTTTAATAGAACTGTGAAAGAATGTGTCAAATCCTTTAAATTGGCTGAGATGTGAGAATTGCCATCTGCCTGAATTTGTATCTCTGCTATCTCAATATGTATCTGACTATAATTCATTGTGCATGTGAAATCTACTCGTTTCATGCACTTCAGAAATGTAATATTCCTATGGACGATAACAAAATTAGATGGTTGAAAGGTATGTAATAAACTAATGCATGATCGCATAAAAGAATGCATAGCCAAAGAAAACAAAATGTGGAACAAAACATGTACATAAACACATGGGCAGATCATACAAATTTGCACTGAAACGAGCCAAGGCAAAGGGTGCACACGCGCACACACACACACCCCAAAAAGAAATTTGGCAAAGGGCTTGAATTTTTAATTTCCCTGTTTGTTGATATACTCAGAGAAACTAAGCTAGAAGTGAAGAGCAATAAAATCAGCATATACAGAGGTTAAGTTTAAGTACAAAATATGACTCCGATGGCCAATATTTAATTGATGTTTTCCAACAACTAACACAAATAACTCATGTATTTATTAATGTTGTTGTTTATGTTTATATCTGCTTTTCCACCAAGGAGGCCACAGCAGTATGCCTGATCCTCCACTTCTCCATTTTACCTGCACAACAACCCAGTGATGTAGGTTAGGCTGAGAAAAGTCACCCAGTGAGATTCATGGCAGAGTGGCAACTAGAACCTGGCTCCCCAGTTCTAGTCCATCACTTTAACCAGTACCACTACTGACTCTCAATCAGTATCAAATCCCACATCCTGACTGGATTAGTGCTCCTTCCCAAGTAAGGCCAATGAAATGCCTTGAGGTCTTTCACATATTCCCAAATTGTCACTAGACTTTGCATGTCTTAATGGTGCTTTGCGAGTCAAGCAATCATTGCTATATCACTACTGAATACTAGGAGTGTGCAAAGTGGGTCTTCTCTGCCTCAAAATCTGATCTGCAGCTCCATAGAGGTGATTTTATGCCTCAATTTCAGACTCCCTCCCACTCTCTCCGCCTCGTCGAATTACCCTCGAAGAACCATGCATTATTTGGGTAACTTTTATTAACAGAAATGCTTACAGCTCCCTCATTTTTAAAGATAAGGAGATAAAATTTGGCAAAGTGATAGCAATTAAGGAGAGCTTTAGCACCACCAAATTTGAATCACATCAGTTCAGGATTTGATTTTTTAGAATTTTTTAAATGGAAATTAACAAAAGCTTGCATCTGCATAATTTTTACAGATAAAGAGATGAAACATGGCAAGGTGAGTGCTCTTAAGGAGGGCTTTAGCTCCACCAAGTTTAAATTAGATCAATTTATGCCTTAATTTTTTAGGATTTTTTTTTAAAATCCCCACTCCAGCCTTCCCCATCCTGGTGCCCTCCAGATATGTTGGACAGACACCCCCCCTTGCACCCAACCACTGAAATAAAGAGGCTGCCTGTGCCTTACTCAGGTGTAGAAGCTTTCTCACTCATGATGCCAGCCATCCCAGCTGCACTTTCACACTGTGGAAATGTGAATCATTCACTTCTATGAGACCAAGCAGAAACATGCTCCCTCTCAGCAGCCACCAGTTAGTGTTTCCCACTTCCTTGAACACTGGGATTGGAGGAGAACACCACTGTGACTATTCCTATTGGTTAGCCACAGAAGTCAATATAAAAGCTACCCCTCACCCCAGTCAGTGTCTTCCAAATATGGAGACACACACACACACACACACACACACACACAGTGTGTGAGAGAGAGCGCTTTATCACACTAGTGTTATATTGTGCAATCACTGTGAATTGCATGCAAAGGACTCAGAAGTTTTCCACCTTATAATCTGCTTTTATGGTAAAGTACTCCCATGCATCCTGCCTTAATTGTACTATAAAGCCAAAAGATTTGCCATATTTAGCCCCTACTTTTTGAGCGTATCTTCCGAGCCGCCACTGGGGCGCAGGAGCAGGATTTTAAAGAAATGCTTACATCTGTGTAAGCTTTAACGATAAAGACACCAAAATTGGCACAGTAATAGATATTAGGGAGAGCTTTAAGCATAATAAATCTGAATTGAATTGGATCATCCGTTGATTTTTTATGATTTTTTTTACATTTCCCCCCTTCAATTCACTTCCTGGTATGCAAAGGATTGCTGTCGCCCGGTAGCAAAAACAACAACCATGAAAGCTTAGCACTATGGGGATAATCCGAAGGAAGCAGGTATGTGGGATGAAGGAGAGAGAGAGAGAGAAGGTTAATTCTGGAGACTTTAGAAGCTCCAATTGGGCACGTCTCTGCAATGAGAGTATTTGATGGGTTTGGAAGCGGCCAATCTCTGCTCTGGAAGATTGAATGCTCCGCAGATGTTTGCGGTTACCAGATAATTCCAGGGCAGAGTGGACACCCCTACTGAATACCATAATAATGTCTCACCCAGCCCTTTTATGTATGAGCAGATTTTTCTCATAGATACTATAAATTAGCTCAGCATCCGCCAGCCAGCATGGCCTCTTTGGAGAGCTCTCCCCTCCAAACAACAGAGCATACTTATTAGGGATGTGGGAGAAATGTATGCAGTTTGTATTTTAATGCAAACATAACATATTACTCACATTAGAAACACTATGCTTACCAAAACTCAGTTATCCTTCAAAATTCACACTTCTCTAAAGTTTGCAATGGAGTTCTCCAATCAAAGAATGTTTCAAAAATGTGTACATTAAGGAAAATAACATTCAAAATACATTGCATTAGGAAAATTGTTTGAAAAAATCTGTATATTATGAACAAATGCATATGAAAATGCATGTCTTAGGAGAAATGTGTGCAAACCTACTTATTAGTTTTCACAAGAATATTTTTTTAAAAAATAAATAAATCACAATGTGGGATAAACCAAACCTAATACTGAAGAAATTCTCAAAAATTCAAGATGAGCTGAATTTATGATGGGGAGGAATGAGAAACTGAGAAAAACTAATGTTGACAGATTCATCTGTCCCTAATATTTATATTATAGTTGTATTGTTGCACATTGCCTGGATATATTGTACATGACGGGCAGCATCAGAAAAAAAATGTATAAATAAATAAATAAATAAATAAATAGCTGCTGGATTTTATATTTTCAAAAATGGTGAATCAGCCATTCCATGGGTTTCTTTGACACAACTTCCATGCATGGACTTCCCTATCTGCTCAGCGCCTAAGAGAGCCTAATCCAACCAAGTCTGCAACCTCTTCCTAGACTCCATTTTAAGACTGAGCAATTATGGGGGATTTTCTATCCCAGTGCTACGGCCACCTATGGAGAAACTACTTCTTCATGGGGCATTCCTATTTATGGGTTGTTGTTCTGTTTTTGTTTTTGTTTGTTTGTTTGTTAGCAAATGTTTATATTTCAGTGCCTAAGGAATTCTCCGCAACTAAAACTCAAGAGTTCCACAAGCTGACCGTTTCCTGCTACCACCAATTCTCTAAGAATACTTTAACACCTCCTAGTAGCTGGAATAAGAGGCTTAGGCGTGAAACAGGCACAAACATTAGAGACAGGATGAACTACGAATCTAGTTAATTTATTAAATGAATATTTCGTACATAAGGGATTACTCATATTTATTTTGGGGTTCTCTCAAGAATGTATAGTACCAATTTGTAAGAACTCAAGAGACACTGTTGCCGATACATGCTTCTTCATTACTTCTTTTACCTCAGGCCCGTTCCTCTAACGTCTCCATCATACGGGCACTCAATGGATTTTTGTGTGTCCCTCTCGAGACATCCTCTGCCTCCCACATGCCTCCCACATGCCTTGCACAACAAAAAAGCCCCCGGTAAGTCTGTAGTATTTTTAAAGATGGAAGTTGCCGCTATCTCCTGCTGTGTGCAGGAGAAGTGATGTGATAAAGACAGCCCCTGAATGGGCCACATGCACTTTTTTACTTGAGAGAAAGAGGAAGTATCTAGCAACAAAAACAGGAGTGGAGTAGCGATGGCAGGCAAGCATGATTCCACCCCACCCACCCCATCTGATGGAGCTCTAATTCTCCACCCCAGCAAAATACAGATGTTTTACATTTACTTGCTCTTGTACACAAAGCTGGCTTTAGTCTGTCAGTGAGTACTTTATCCATTCAGTTTGGTGGCGGGAGGATTGAGACACAATGCATTATTATCCTTTGCAAAATATCTGAATATTAAGCAAAATTCCATTAAACTGCATGCACTGGGACAATGCACACAACAATGATGTACCAATTTTTGTACTTTAAAAAAATGTGCTCAACATTTGGGACAAATAAAAAACTGAGAGAAACTGAAATTGACAGATCTGTCCATCCCCATGTGAAAAAGCTTGGGAACAAAAACGGTTGGATGCCTGTCAACATCCTTTGGCCACTGTACATGGAATTAATATCTTTAATTAGGTTCTTGGGGGTGGGGGGACTGGCAGTCAATAAACTTCAGATGTCAGATTTTGACAGCAAATATTAATATGAGATTTTATTTTTTTACTCCACCAAAAAAAAGGCCACTTTGCAGAATTTTCTCTGGATATTCTCCCTCAAATATTTTCCTGTCATTTGCACATACACGCATACACACAATGCCACAGATTGTTGCTAGGTCAGGGGCATTGTGGAGAATGCAAAATGGTGTCCAGGATACAATGCACATGTTCCATTTGTCACTTGCAGTGGAAGCGAAAAAGAAAAAAAAGGGGGAATCTTAGGAAACAAAGAAAGATACCACTGCTAATGATAAGACCCACCCCAGAGAAATTGTTGGAGAATTTGTCCTTCCTCTGGAGAAATTCAATGAAACATTCCCCTATCCTCAATTTGTCTGTCCACAATAGACAGCACTAATTTAAACAGATGGACAACTGTGTGTGTGTGTGTGTGTGTGTTTCTGGTACATTAATATGTATATATTAAGATGGCATGGCTCTTTAAGAAGCATGTGAGTGCTTCCAGGGCCATTTCTCTTCTGTTTACCTACAATAGGTCATTTGCTGTTCTCTGTACTTAAATATCGAACACAACAGCTGACGTTGTAAGAACTTTGAAAGGTCAAGGGGAATTCATACAACTTTACTGCATTAACTACTCATGAGGAACTGCATTTGGGATATCACCCTCGAAGGGGAGGGTTGTTAATTCATGTTTTAATTTGTCTGACTAATGAAGAAAAAAGTATGTGATAGGATATAATTCAGAATTAAAGCCTGAGTATTTAACTGATGCTAGAGGTGACTGTATTCTCATGAAAACCAATCCAAATTGCTCATTTATGGTGTATTCATTATTCCAGTTTCAGCATTATACATCCCCCCTCTCTTCTGGAAAAGGGCCCCTCAGCATACTTTTTCCAAGTGGCAGTTCATCATCATGCAAGGACCTCCTGGCTGTGCCACATTCTGCAGATATCCATTCTGTCATAGAATCTTAGAATAGTAGAGTTGGAAGGGACCCATCGAGTCCAACCCTCTGCTCTATGCAGGAATCCACCTCAAAGCATCCCTGACAGATGGTTGTCCAGCTGCCTCGTGAATGCCTCTAGTGTGGGAGAGCCCATACTAGAGGAAAAGGTCCTTATTTCTGGTGGCACAACTCTCTGGAGTATACTCTGCCCCAAGATAAAACATGTGCCAGTTCTGATACAGTTTAGCATATCTGCAATACTTTTCGTTTGATGATTTATGCCTGTCACTCTGATTTTTAGTTGATGTTTTAGTATGTCTTCGTTATTTTGTATAATTATAGCGTAGATTTATATAATGTTTTTTTATTGTTGTACATTACCTGGATACATTTTTACATGATAGTGATGCAGAAATATTTTTAAGTAAATAAAATAAATAAATATTGTAACAGAAGCAGGCATAGTTACTTTTACACTAGTAAAGGGCATGACTTGTACATCTGGAGTAATAATTGACAACAGAGTGTATGGAAATAGATATAGTTATATCACCATGTGTCTTAGATTCCATTTCTGATTTATTTATTTATTTATTTATTTAAAACATTTATATCCTGCCCTATATCAATAAGATTTCAGGGTGGCGTACAGATATGAATATGAATCATAAGCAAGTTTCACATGTTTGATTAAAAATGATTGGCTCCTTTACACAGGGATTTAAGTTGCACAGGGTTGAGTGTGAGGATTTGCTATAGATAACACCTCATAGGGCTCTTAGAGTCAAAATAGATGTGCCACTAAATGCATCATTTGGGATCACTTCAGGATTTTTTTTAAAAAAAACCAAGAAGGCACAATTTTCATCAGGACCACCTTGCATAAGTCTTTCCTCCCCTACCACCACAGTCCTGAGAAAAACCACTTGTATCAACTATTAAAACTGGAAGGGAAGTTCCCAATTTGCATCAATGGTGGGGATTCCTTGTTAATTTTATTTTTGTTTTAATTTTAATTCATATTCTTGCCACTGCCTGTGAGGGTAACAATGGCAGGGCTGTTCCTACTGGCTAGAGAACTCCAGCTGCCATTTTCTTCTCCACAGAGCACCCCTAGAATGACTCTTACAACTAAAGTGTAATTGAAAGGGGATTGAAACAGAAATGGCGTGAAGAATGTGGATAGGGAGACATAATACTAGAACCCAGGATCATCCCATGAAGCAGATTGGTGGGAGATTTAGGACAGATAAATGAAGTACTTCTTCACACAGCGCATAGTTAAACTATGGAATTTCCATAGTTAAACTATGGAAGATGTAGTGATGGACATCAAGTTGGATGGCTTTAAAGGGGGTTGGATAAATTCCTGGAGGAGAAGGCTATAAAAGACTATTAGTCTTGATGGCTATGTGGTAACTCCAGTATCAGAGGCAATAGGCCTGTCTACATCAGTTGCTGGGGAACATAGTCAGGAGGGTGCTGTTGCATCTATGTCCTGCTTGTGAGTTCCCGGTCAACAGCTGGTTAGCCACTGTGTGAACAGAGTGCTAGACTAGATGGACCCTTGATCTGATCCAGCATGGCTCTTCTTATATTCTTAAATATTCAAATGAGGCAGCCAGAATTGTGTCTCAACCCCTTTTTTCCTAATCAAATGAATAAAGGATTCACTGATAGGTAAAGAGACTAAAACCAACTTTGTGTACAAGAGCATGTAAATGTATAATATCTGGAAAGGACCAGACCTTTGCTTTGGGACTTAAACCCTAAAACAATGGAGCACACCTTAAACCAGGGATGGGGAAACTTTCCCTTCCTAAGAGCACCATTCCCTGAAGGGAAAGTGGTCAGGGCACACCAGCACTGGCAGGCTGGAGCCAGTGAGGGCACGATCAAATTCAAAAATAAGAGGGGCCAAAACCAATGCGCACACATGCATACCCCAATGACACACACATTTACAAATACCTACCCCACACAGAGACATACACACACACACTACACCAGTAATCAGCTGAACATCAAAGGAATGGGGAGGTTGCAAGGACCTCAGGTTCTGCACAATCTCCTCTGCCCACCCTTCTCAGCTGATCATTGGAAAAACAGCTGAGGAATGGAAGGGGGTGGGTGATTCTCCATAGTGTAGCTGTTTTCCTCCAATCAGCTGAGCAGCATGGTGGGAGATTGTAGGGAGGGAAGTTTTCATCAGCCTGAGCCATGTGGTGTGGAGGGCAAAATCACAGTGGCCACAGAGGTGTGTGTGGCTTGACGGGAGAGGCTCAGGCCCCTGCCTTATACCAAATTTCAGCCCTTCAGGATTTCTTCATGTAACAACTTGGCTATCAGATGCCAAAGTGCAAGAAACATGGAACAATTCCCAGAAAAAATATGCTAGAGATAGAGATGCAGACCTACAATTTTGATAGAACAGTGCAAATGGAAAGCTAAAAAAGCAAAACAAAATCTATTTCTCCTCTTAAGTCATGATGAAACTGTCTTTTTTAAACTCTAGAGACCATTGATTTCTCATATAACGTAAGGAGGTTGCATCTTGTTTGGATAACTCCAGTAGGAGACTTCTTTGATCATTTAAGCTTTGTTTTAGTTTCTTTAATCCACCAGGCCCTTCCAGGTGCTAGCATTACCACCTGCCAATTCTTTCTCTATAATCTTTTTTTTAATCCAAGGCAATGTGTTGGAAAATACAGCTAATAAACTAATGTTCCGAAGGCCTATTCCTAAAACCAATTTAGGGCATGTCTACACCTGCCTTTTTCCCTGGGATCATCCCTGGGCATCCAAACGACACACAGGGGATCCCGGAAGCAGGCAGGGATGACCCCTCCATTTTCCTGGGATAATCCTTAGGTGTAGAAAGGGCCTTTGACTGCAGCATCTAACTTCCTTCTAGAAATTTTAAGCCATGAGGGTTGGGATCTGTTGTTTTTATGGACTTTTTGTTTTGGAAATTTGAAATTATGCAATATTTGCTTTCTTATTAAACCTAAGGTTTAAGAGGTGAAAATGTACAGGGGAAAATGGCTGGTGACCTATAGGGTCTCTAGAACATGCAGTGAAATGTAGCCCTTAAGAATACCAGTGTATATCAGTGTCTGTGTGGCTGGGCAAGCTGGGCATGTGCCCCCTGGAAATGCTGAATGTTTTATTTGATGTATGGAAATTAGGTTGTTCTTGAACCCTGTCTAGTTATTAGGGATCCCAGAAAGAGATTTCTGAGACCATTCCTAGCAAGAAAATGGCATCAGGTGTCCAGGCCAAAAATCCACCTCCCAGGTCTTAGAACTTCCTCCTAATCTGGAGGAAGTTCTAAGACAGCAGCTGTGTTCAGAATGTTTCTCATTCAGGATTGTCTGGCTCTGTTTGACACCAGTAAATCTCATAAGATCTGGGCAGCCTCTAGATACAAGGAAACTAGTTTGCATAACTATCATTAAGCATGAGCTTCTACGATATAGTTTGAATTCTCCAGTCATGGTAATGCATTTATAGCAGCTCAATTCCTTGCTTGTCTAAACCTGCAGGCCCTGGTCAAGTTCTCTGGTATAACTAGGGATGTGTCTTATTCTCACTGAGATGGTCAGTTGTGGTTGTTAATAATAATTTTGAAATCAAGTTTATTCCATCCCATTTCTGCATGTGCTTACACCTTAAAAAAACTTCATATGGAAATCCATATACATTTTCTGTAATGTAAGCATTAAGAGACACATTGTGCACATTTTTAATCTTACACATTCTTGGATACATCAACCCATTGACTAAAGCATGCTCATGCACATTTTCAAAATGTACACATTTTTCTTTGCACATTTCTTTCAAATGTGATCATCTCGCTGAATGCTTTTTTCAGAATGCATCAGAAGCTCAGAAATGCAAGGATTTCTGACCACAAATTTTGTTCAGCTCTGAGAGGTACAAATTGGGTAAATCCATAAAAAAAACAAAAACCTCAATGGAGTAAATTTCTCACGTATCCCTATTACCAACTTGACTGGATTATCTCCGCAGATGGGCAACTTCACACTGGAGAACTTAGTCCTTTAGATACCTTGATTAACTTACGTTGAATGTGGCATGGGAACCTACTGTGCAGTGCATCAACCATGACAGATAATGTGGTCCTGCTAAGCTTTGTAGTGCGTTAGATAATGGATGGGATTTCTTTTAATGTGCCTCTTTTTAAAAAAATAAATAAATAAAAGGTTTGATCTGGCAAGATATCATTATAAGAGTATGCTGTGAATCTTGGCTAGGAATTGACTATCGGTTGTTTGATAAATGAGCCTTTTTTTCTTTGCAAGAGAAACAGAGCTAACCACGAGGCCCTCATTATTAATCAAAGCCTCAATAGAGACTTGGCTAGGGAAGAGAGGGATAGGGCAATCAGAACAAGAAAGAAAAATGCATCTATAGTTGGCTGCAGCTGCTCCTTTGACTCTGAGAAGAGTGAGAAGCTAAAGATTAAAAAGTTTGCTTACAGCAGACACGTCTGGTAAGAGGGAGAATGGCCATGGAGTTGGCTGCTTGCCTAACACATTGAGGCTTGAAAGGAAGAGGGAGATATATCGAATAGGCCTGTGCAGGCAAAATTCTTTCTCCTCTAACCAAGATACAGGCTACATTCATACCATGTCCCCAGTTAGTCTGCCCTTAGAGTCTCTTCTTTTATACATTGGCTGCATTTGGACATAACAATAAACTATGAGTTTCTGTTACATAAATAATCCTAGGTGAGCATTAGACTCATGTATCTCCCCCTCCCACTTCTAACATAGTGACATGGAGCAGATCAGGAACTTTTGTTTCCATTCATAACCACAGTTATTTCTATGCTTCCTCCTATTTTTGTGGGTTTTTTTCTCCTCCTACAAAAGAGGCTTTTTTAAAATTTATTTATTTATTTATTTTATTACATATATATTCCGCCCCACAGCCGAAGCTCTCTGGGCAGTTCACAAAAGCTAAAAACAGTAAACATTAAAAGTATACAAAATTTAAAAACCATCAGAGACATAAAACCAACAGTATAAAAACAGCAGCATTCATTTAAAACAACAAGGGGGGAGAATTTTTAATAATTTTCTCCTTGGTGGGGCCGGATTTGCACATACCTTTATAAGTTTAGGGGTGAGTGGGGAATTTTTTATTGAAAAGGGAATTTCTGCAGGTGTAATTTGTATGAGAACCTGGTGAAATTTCATCACGTTAAAGCTGCAAGTGCCCTGCCCTCTTTTAAATCTGGTCACTCTAGTATAGCTTCTGAACTTTAACTGTTGTGATGAAGAGGGAATTTCACCAGTTTCTCCATATATACAAATGACACCCACTGAAATTCCCTTTTCTACTCAACTGTTAAAGATACAGGAGCCCTGTCCTCCTTTTCATATGGTCACCCTAATATTTGTATATATATATATATATATATATATATATATATATATATATATATTAAAAATGCCTCAGCAGAGCATTCTGAAATCTCTTCATTGGCTTCCAATTCACTTCAGAATCCAATATAAACTTCTCCTGTTAACCTTCAAAGCTTTTCACGGTCTAGCTCCTTCCTATCTCTCCTCTCTCATCTCACATTATTGCCCCGCTCATGCTCTTCGCTCCTCTGATGCCATGTTTCTCGCCTGCCCAAGGGCCTCTACTTCCCTTGCTCGGCTTCGTCCATTTTCGTCTGCTGCCCCTTACGCCTGGAACGCTCTTCCAGAACATTTGAGAACTACAAGTTCAACCACAGCTTTTAAAGCTCAACTAAAAACTTTTCTTTTTCCTAAAGCTTTTAAAACTTGATGTTGTGCAGACTTCTACTGTTACTTTCTACTGTTCGTTTTACCCTACCCTGTGCCTGCTTACCCTACCCTGTACCTGTTTGCATTCTCTTCCCCTCCTTATTGTTTTACTATGATTTTATTAGATTGTAAGCCTATGCGGCAGGGTCTTGCTATTTACTGTTTTACTCTGTACAGCACCATGTACATTGATGGTGCTATATAAATGAAGAAGAAGAAGAAGAAGAAGAAGAAGAAGAAGAAGAAGAAGAAGAAGAAAGAAAGAAAGAAAATTTTTAATTTTTGTGAACCGCCCAGAGAGCTTCGGCTGTTGGGTGGTATAGAAATGAAAGAAAGAAAGAAAGAAAGAAAGAAAGAAAGAAAGAAAGAAAGAAAGAAAGAAAACAACAGCAGCAGGAAACTTTTTGCTGCAACATGGCAACTCTTCCTGAACTCTGATAAGACTATGTGGCATCACTGTCTTTCATAGGCAGTCAGGAAGAACTGCCAGGCTGCAGAAGTCTCTCTGCAAAGAGCACTGTACTGCTGAAAGCTAGAAGGAATGATGCTTTCAGAGCTTTAAAAATCTATGTTCTTGCTGGTAGCAGCACAGCGCTCTTTCCAGAGGGCTTGTAGACCAGCAAGAGTTCCTGAATGCTTTTCTGCACAAAGCGTCTCTGCAAAGAGCTTTGTGCTGCTCCAAACAAGAACCAAGTGTTTCCTAAAGCTCTAAAAGTCTGAATACATTCTTGCTTTCAGCAACCTGGGACTCTTTGCAGAGAAACCTCTGCAGCCTAGGAGGTCTTCCTGAATGCCTATGAGCAAGGCCAATGCCACATTGTCTTATGGGAGTTCAGGAAGAGCTGTTGGGCTGGAGAAGCCTCTCTGTCAAGAATATTCTGCTGTTGCAATTGCATGAAGTGCAATTTTTTAAAAGTTAAAAAAAGGAAGAAGACCCCTCAGCCACTGCCCACATTTAAAAAGGCAAGCAGAAATCCTGTCTCCATTTCCAAGGACAAAACTATTTGAAATTCTCACCTCCCGAGCCTCTTTTGCTAGAGTTTTTGTTTCAGCCCCACCCCACACTATGAAGTGACAAAAAATAGAAGCCTCAAAATATTTGGCACAGCAGTAGTTATTTCCAAGCCTGCAGAAGCCACAGATAACTATGGTTGATTCAAACAACCCAACTTCAAACCTCGGTTTATGAAGCTGGCTTGTTTTACTGAACTATAATTAACATTAACCATTGTTTTGGATTCAGCTGTATAATGTTAAAATGTAGTTAATTGAAAATGGAAGTGAAAGCTTCTGATCTCCTTATTGTGGTCATGCTGTGGCAAGGGGGTGTACCCGGACCTGAGGTGTGTTCACGGAATAATAAACCATCATTTTAGCATTATATTTGAACTCTGCCATTATCTGTGTGGGCTTTTAACAATCTGTATACATTGCAGAAAAGTCCAGCCAGCTGTTGCACCCCTGCAAGTTTCACAGTTATATGCCAACTTTTCACAGATTGTCTAAGCAACAGTGCCTGGTTGCCACCACTTCCTTTCCTATCCTAATTATGTACCTGGACCTTAAATCTCCACCAATCATCCATATTGTGCCCCCAAAGCAGATAAAATTTAAGTATTACATGTGGAGTAAAGCCCAAACCTGTTAAGGCTTTTAAAGCCTGCAAAAGGTTTTGTGATACTCAGGAGAACGGCTAACCCAGAGTGGCGTGTGCAAGCAGCTTTCCCCCTTAAGCTTTCCTTTTGGAGAGAGAGATTTGCCTGCTATCTCTCTAACACAACATTAAAATCAATACTTGCTCTCTCATTTGACAAGAAATTACTCTCTCCATTATTTGAGAGGTGTATGTGAGAGGAAGGAAGCCGGTTGCCTCATTAAGATGTCTGTCCACTGGTCAAGTCCTCCCTACTGTTCCTTCTAATTAAGCACTTTGTGATCCAAAACCCTAACAAGATCTTGATCTTGGATTTTCTCCAAAGCTGATAAGACCAGAGGCGCAATTTATGAGCTCCACTCGCCAACATGTACTGAATTATAAACAAGTCTTGGTTTTCCAGCAACCTCAGTTGCTCTCGTTTGGGGCAGTGGTGCCGATTATCCTGAATAACCTTCTTGTGACATTTGCGCAAATCCTGCATGAAGAGCAATCAGGTAGAAGATTAGATTTTTTTTTTTTAAGTGATCACTATTCTCACTACATGGCTACCAGAATGTAGTAACAGGATGGCCTTCAACACCTAGCTACTTTGATAAGATATAAGAGGGGAACCAAATGGATAAATGATAAATAATGTATCCCTCCCCACCTAGCATAGATCACAGCTGGTGGCAGATGCCTGATGTAGGTGTAAAGTGAATGGGGAAGGAAGGACGTGTGCTGTGGATGTGGAGTGTGGAACGATCTGAATGAAAGAAAAGAAGGATGTGCTGCAAGTCTGCAAGCTGCATGTTGAGTGACTTATGAGCTGGTTCTGACCTTGGATGTCCCCAAGGGCTACACTTGTATGAGTAATGAGTAAGTGCCATTGAACTCAGTGAGACTTCCTTCTGAGTAAGTTTGAATAGCATTGTGTTGCATGATAAATGTTAGAAAAGTAGGGTGAGGCTTGATGGGCAAAGTGGCCAAAGACAGAAGTTTTTGTAGTGTCAAAGAGGTCCATCACACCAGCGATTTATCACACGCTCACCATTCCTGGTATGTGGATTTGCAGCACGGTACTCACATGATGCCGCTCCTGTCTTGCACTCGTCTCGCCTCTTCTCTCCCCCACCCCCATTTTGGTGCGGGGAAAGTCTGGATTATTTCCCCCTCTTGTTTTTTCCTTTGTTGGGGCGTGTGCTAATGGAGTCTTGATGATGAAAGGGGAGGGCAGAGCAGTTCTCCTCAACCAGCATGGTTGTCATAGGGACTTGCTAGTCAGTTGAATGGACTTTTTAGTGCTCCAGCTGCCCCGCCCCCATTGCCAACAGAAACAGAGCCCAGATGAAACCTTAAAAGTAATTGCTAGATAACAAAGCCAGAGCAAGGGGTGGGAAAAGAGCCCACTCCCATCAGAGTACCGCAACCAATGGACTGGAGGAGGAAGGGGAAGGGGTGAGGTGGAGTGGAAGAGCAAACAAGTGAAAACCCACATGAAAGGGATCATGTGTGAGGGGGCCCTTGAAGCACTTATGAAATGGAGATTAAAAAAAACGTTGAGACAAACCAGAGTAAAAAAAAAATAGGTGTGATGGAGACCAAAAGCATCAAATGTGAGGCTGATATACAGAACTGGGAGACCATGGCCTTAGCTAGACCTGAGGATTATTCCAGGCAAATGGAAGGGTCATCCCTGCCTGTTCCCGGGATCCCCTGTGTGTCATTTGGATGCACAGGGATGATCCCAGGACGATCCCAGGATATAGGCCTGGTCTAGCCCATGTTCCAGAGCCTCCCTTGGTCTAGCCCATGTTCCAGAGCCTCCCTTGGGATAAACCTACATGTTCTGCTAATCATACATTGTGTAGCTATGTGTAATCATTTTGCTTACTCTTCTGTAAGCATGGATGACCCCAACTTGGATTGGTACCATGATGCACTGAGAAGGGAGAAGGTTTAAACTTTTACTTCTTCCATTTTCCCCCAAAATCCCAGCAACTCCATTGGAACTCCTCCAAACAAAAAAATCCTGC
Source organism: Elgaria multicarinata webbii (assembly GCF_023053635.1). NCBI lineage: Eukaryota > Metazoa > Chordata > Lepidosauria > Squamata > Anguidae > Elgaria > Elgaria multicarinata. Next base: position 44,890,569 of record NC_086174.1, read on the forward strand.
ACTTAGAAAAGTAGCATGTTGGAAGATTAGGCTATAATTTTCTCCCTGACATCTAGTTGTCTATGCAGAGGGGATTTTCTGATTGGAAGGGCACTCATTCTTGCAAAAAGCCACCTGATGCCCGAAGTGATACAGCTTACCATCATGGTGAAAACTTGACTCAGAAACTGAGGGCCTTGCTAGACCAGGGGTTAGCGCGGTGCAAGGCCCGTGCTCGCCCCTGTGCATCCAAATGATGCACAGGGGATCCCGGCCTCAGCCAGGGCTCAACCCTGGAACCGCACTAACCAGAACCACTTGTAGTGTGGTTCTTCCTGTGGTCCCAGCCTCAGGTTGGGCTGAGGCCGGGACTACGCACGTGTGGACCGGTCTGCCGCTTTTCCTGGCTACCGCACTTACGCGTGAGTAGCCAGGAAAAGCAGCGGACAGGCTGCAGCGCTCCCACCGCCACCGAATCCCCAGCCTCTGTTTCCTGCCCCCCCCCCCATGTCCCTGACCTGTGTTGGCCTCTGCCGCCAAGTCCCAGGCCAGTGATGCCCGGAGCTGCCATATCTCCCAGCCAGGCATCACAGGCCGGGGACTCGGCAGCAGAGGCCATCACAGGCCGGGGACATGGGGGGGCGAGAAACGGAGGCAGGGGACATGGGGGGCGGAAAACGGAGGCCGGGGACATGGGGGAGAATTGCGGGTGGGAGACATCGGGTGTGGGATCGGACATCGCAGGTGGGGGGCAGGCGGGAGAAGGAGAACGGGGCTGGGGGACATCGGGTGGGGGATCGGACATCGCGGGTGGGGGGCGGGTGGGAGAAGGAGAATGGGGCTAGGGGACATCGGCTGGGGGATCGGACATCGTGGGTGGGGGACGGGTGGGAGAAGGCGAACGGGGCTGGGGGACATCGGGTGGGGGATTGGACATCGCGGGTGGGGCGGGTGGGAGAAGGAGAACGGGGCTGGGGGACATCGGGTGGGGGATCGGACATTGCGGGTGGGGCGGGTGGGAGAAGGACAACGGGGCTGGGGGACATCGGGTGGGGGATCGGACATCGCAGTTGGGGGGCGGGTGGGAGAAGGAGAATGGGGCTGGGGGACATCGGGTGGGGGATCGGACATCGCAGGTGGGGCGGATGGGAGAAGGAGAACGGGGCTGGGGGACATCGGGTGGGGGATCGGACATTGCGGGTGGGGCGGGTGGGAGAAGGAGAACGGGACTGGGGGACATCGGGTGGGGGATCAGACATCGCAGGTGGGGGCGGGTGGGAGAAGGAGATTGGGGCTGGGGGACATTGGGGGGAATCAGACATCGGGGTGGGGGCGGGTGGGAGAAGGAGATTGGGGCTGGGGGACATTGGGGGGAATCAGACATCGGGGGTGGGGGTGGGTGGGAGAAGGAGAATGAGGCTGGGGGACATTGGGGGAATCAGACATCGGGGGTGGGGGTGGGTGGGAGAAGGAGAACGGGGCTAGCGGACATTGGGGGGAATCAGACATCGGGGTGGGGGCGGGTGGGAGAAGGAGAATGGGGCTGGGGGACATTGGGGGGAATCAGACATTGGGGTGAGGGCGGGTGGGAGAAGGAGAACGGGGCTGGGGGACATCAGCTGGGGGATTGGACATCGCGGGTGGGGGGCGGGTGGGAGAAGGAGAACGTGTCGGGGGAGAGAGAAGGAGACTTTAAAAAATCTACTTACCTTTCCTGGCTCCTGCTGCTTCTTTAAAAATAAAAAATAAAATGGTGGCCGCAACAGCTCTCCTCCAGAGCTTGTTGTGGCTCCCGTCTGAATAAGGGTGAGATCTCGCGTTATTCCTAATGCGAGATCTCCCCTCCTCTCCTCCGGATTGTCACGTAGGTCTAGCAAGGCCCTGAGTCATGCTATCCCGGGCTTTATTAGTGCCGTGCCAAAAACTTTTACTTTTTTAACCATCCTTGTTCAATTTAATAGAAAAGAAACTGCTTTCAAAAATTAATTAAATGGCGAAGAAAATTTCAGATACTGGCAGGATCTACACCACTGCATTAAAACAGTTTATAACAGTGGTGACAACTGTTCAGGCCCAGGACGCATTACATATACAGTTTTCAAACCATTTTCAAAGTGTCATATCCTGCTTGGTGTAGATCTGGGGCTGATCTACACCAAGCAGGAAATAACACTTTTAAAACAGTATGAAAACTGTATATGTAATGTGTTCTGGGCCTGAACAGTTGTCATAACACTTATAAACTGTTGTTAGCAATAGTGTAGATCCTGCCCTAGTCATAGTCTCATGAGTTGGGTATGGAATTCTTGTATTTACCTTACTTAGGAGTGTTCACAAGTATCTTCCTTTAACAGTCATTTCTCTGGCAAACTGCATCCTCTTTGGCTTCCTACACTTCAGTTAATAGATCATGAGGCAATTCCTCCCATAGGGCATTTCAGATCAGGTAGTGCAGGCATCCTGAGAGGCTACAGAGCAATGGAGAGATGTATAATAGAAAGATGGCACACACACACACACACACACACAGCATCCTTGGACACATCATAGCAATTAGGTAACTTCAAAACACCACAAAAGTAAATTATAAAACACGCTAAGAATGAGGCAAAACAATGGAAGCCTCTTTCGTAGTGGAAGAAAACTTTCAGGAAATTGGAGGTCAGATTTTGGCACAGCACGAGCTCCATCACTTCCCTGGAGCTATTTATTTATTTATTTGTTTATTGCATTTCTATACCGCCCAATAGCCGATGCTCTGCCCACTTCACATCTGCATTGCGGTAGTTGCAACATCAGGGCCAGCCTGCCAACACAGTTGATGGTGTTGCTACCCAAAAACACTTAGGAAAAAAGAAAGAAGTTGTGCTACAGCTAGGGATGTAGGAAAGTCCGCCAACGGATTCAAATGAGTTTGGATTTCTATGAATCTGCCCTGAAGATTCCACAACAGATTTTTTTTTTCCTGGCATCTCACAAATTCCACAGGCTTGCGGATCAGTTTTTACTTTGGGGGGGGGATTGACACAAATTTGCATTTGGGACATTAGGGCAAGTTTAAATTAGGACTAACGAGTGTTAGTGCAAGCAGAACAAATTGTCATACAATCTTAAAAAAAGGGGGAAATCTGATTGTGTCAATGAGCAGACAGCAGAATAATAGACACTTGACTATTCATGAAACACAAACAGAATGGATTTAACAAAATTTGAACATCCCCAGCTACAACCTTTGCCAATGGTGAGCCCTATCTGTGAGAAACAGTTGAGAATTTCTCCTCCCCATGAAGAAATTCAGTGAAATTGACAAAGAAGGTAGAGGACTTTGAGAGGCCATTTGTCTAGGCCTTATTGCAGACTAGAGAATCCAATCAATAAACTGTCCTAAAGGAAATGCCCCAGGCAATCAATTTCATCTATCTGTCCCATGATGACCCATACCTGATGGCCCAAGCTCACACCGTTTCTCGTTTGACTCAGTTCAAAGAGAGGGGGGAAGTCTTTCAATTGAAAGCCTACCTTCCTTTCATTTCACAGGCAAGAGAATTGGAACCAGAGGATCTGAACCAGCTGGTTTACCATGATTTCTGAGGCATGCTGGAGATGATCTACTACTGGAATAACTTCTACAGAAATGTATCCATTTTAAGTGTGTCAAAGTCATGGTGCTCCCCCGCCCTTTCTCACCACACTTTGTGTTGGTGTCATTTGTTCTCAGCTGGAGCATACCCTTTGTCAATATTGATGCAACTCCCTCCATGTATGAGGCCTGGGGCAATTACCTCCACCACCCCCAATAGGATCTGACTAAATGACAGAGGATGTATTACACACTAAGACATTTCAATTGCAGCAGCAATCTGACAAGTAAGGCCCGTGAGATAATGCTTCTACCCTTGTAACCCTAGGCCCCATGGGTGAGAATAAATGCCAGGTTCCCCATCTATAATGTGGTCATGGAGCAGACTTCCTTAGGGACTAAGGAAGTAGAGCAATAAATCTCAGGATGTAGAGCGATAAATCATATCAAAGAAAAAAAATATCCCTCCTCAGATACAGCAATTTGTAAAAACAGCAAGTTCTTGTATTGCTCCCAGAACATATTCAAGCTTAAGGTATTTCAGTCCTCTTAAGCCAGGGAGTTGCAAAGCTATTGAGATCACCTCTCTGCATGTTGTCTCTCTTCTATGGAGGATACCAACAAAACCTCATTCATGAGCATACATACTGGATGTGATAGCAACAAAGTGACCAACAATGTATATTTTCAAAACTATTGAAAAATATTTACAGGGAAAACTGGTGAACTCTTGTATGAATGATGTCTGGAAGGCAACAGGAAGACAACAAAGAGAACTGGCATGGTATACTCTTAGTGATGGATGCCTTCACCTAGCGATAAATTGCCACATTCTGCATCAGGGGGACCTTCTGAAACATCTTCCCTAAGGTGAAGTTTATACAAGGGAAACTGGGCAGGGATAGCAGATGATGCCATCATTCTTTTTCCAAATGACTAGTCTGGACAAAAGGAGAAATGCCCACCCTGTAGGACTTGGGGAGGAATGTATGTTTTGTAGGCATGTGCTCCACTCCGATTAGAAGTGCAGAAACAGGAGCGAATTGGCCTGCTCCGCCTTGCCCAGAGATGGAGTAGAAGCGGACCGCGGACCCCTAGAAGCAAGGCGAAGAGAAGTGGCCATTTTTGGAGCGCTCCGGTTTCCGTGGTCCGATCCGATCGCCATCTTGAAACATTTCGCCCATAGGATTGCATTGCGGAAAAGAAAGGGGGATAACTGTGTTGTTTTTGATGCTATCTTTCTGAAAATTCTTGTGCTTAGAGAGTCGTGGATGGGGGTCATTTTGAGCCTACTCTCAGCTCTCTGCATGGTGCGGTTCACGTGCTATATTTTTTAAAAAATCGGGTCAACAAACAGGGACAGCGCGGGTAAACCGGCGGGGTTTTGGGGTTTTTTTTTTTTTTGAAGCGATGACAGGCACATTCAACTCCCAATCCTGATGAGACTTGATCACCTCATGAAGCATCCTCCAATTCCAGCGTTGGAGGGGGGACTAAGGCAGAGCCACCCTGAGACCTTTCTGCTTTGTGTCTCTTTGTGGGTTGGCGTTCGTGGAGAGAGGAGTTAGTTATAGGTGTTGCTGCTGTGTTTGGAGATAGATTAGGATTTAGCTTGGCGCGTGTGTGTGTGTTTGTTTGCTTCTTTCTGACTTTTAGCTTAGTTTGCTCTGTGTTTTTCCCTTACTTTGATTTAATATAAACTTTATTTTTAAATTTTGGAGTGTGTGTTTGTTTGTTTGGTTGGTTGCCCCCCCTCCCCTCTCTTAAAGCCTGACTGTGTTTCATCTTCCTTCCTTCTATATACAAAAAAATACAAAAAAAATTATTCTCTATTTCTTCTCTCTGTTACTTGGACTCTGTGTGTGACTCTGTTATTGTGTGAGTGTGCTGTGTGCACTGTTTGTGAAGTGCAACAGCCACAGATTGAGCATTTCAAATCCTGTTTGGGCAAAGCACACACACTTCTTGTCCCATTTCCCTACATATAGTAATATTTCTTATACATATTATTATATTCTTATACATATTATTCTTATACATATTATTATTAGTATTAATATTTTATTCTTATACATATTAGTAGTAGTATTAATATATTCTTATAGATATCATTAGTAGTATTAGTATAATATCATCATGAGAAGAGGGAGCAGGCTCATGTCTGTGGCGGGGCGTGCTGAAAGCAGTGGTCAAGGCAAGGCTCAGGCTGGCACCAGTAAGCAGGCTGCCTCTCCTGCTGTGAAAATCAAACGGGCAACTCCTTGGCTGGCTGCTCCGCAACAGAAGCAGGAGAAGGAGCAGGCAGAGGCAGTCTCTTCTGCAACTTGTGCCCGGTGTTCTCTTTTTGAGGGTGGGAATGGGAAAAGTGCCCCTTTGCAAGAGGCACGTGGCAGCAGTGCCATTAGAGGAGGAGGAGGAGTATCCCCAACTCCTTCATTATCCTTTCAGCCCACAAGCCCGCTGATGGACCTGTCTCCAGACCTCCTAGACAAGGTTCTTCTCAGCACAGTGGAGGGGAAGAAGGAGGAGGAGGGTGCAGAGGAGGAGCAGCAGCAGGCCAAGGCTCTCTCCCCAGTCTCATCCCACACCTCTTCCGCTGCAACCCCTGTTTCTGTGGCAACACCAGAGAGCTCAGGTGGGCAATTGGTGGTGTCACCACGGAAGCGAAAGACAAGTATAGTGTGGGACCACTTTGAGTTGGGAGCAGATCCCCACTTTGCTGTCTGTTGCCACTGCAAACTCACCCTAAGCAGGGGTTCATCTACAGGGCATTATGGAACCAGCAGCATGAAGATGCATCTTCAGAGGCAGCACCAGTCGATCTTGCTGGGGAAAGAGGCGGGCAAGGCGACTGGTTCCAGGGGAAAGCCGAAGGCTGCTGCTGGCACTGCCACTCTAAGCTCTCCATCTCCCATCCCCACAAGGGTTAGGCAGGCAACCCTGCAGGACATGGGGTGGGGGTAGTATGGACCCACAAGATGGCATTTTCCAACACCCACCCAGGGTGCTACTGTGGTGGGGCATCTGCCGGGACTGACTCCTCCCCAATACTAGATCTATGACATGTCACTCTGCCTGCCCCTCTGCTAGCCTGTCCTCCTCCTCGGTGACCGAATCACTGGGATGCTTTGCGTTTGCAATGCGTGACTAACTGCAGTGCTGGCTTAGAAACCAGCCATCCTGGCCTCACTTCCTTGTGCCCCCAGAAATGCCCGCTGCCTGCCTGCCTGCCTGTCTGTCTGCCCGCCTCCCCCGGGGTGCTGCTGTGGTGGGGCATCTGCCAGGACTGACTTCACGCCTGCTCTTCCTACCTCTCTGCCCGCCTGGTGCCTGGGAGATGGGCTTTGCCGTTCATGCCCAGCACCCTCTGGCACGCTTGCTCCCAGTCGTCCTCCTCTGTGCCCCTCAATGCGTAACTGCTGGCTTAGAAAGAAACAACCAGCCATCTTTGCCTCACTTCCTCCTTGCGCCCGCTTACGGGTTGGTTTGCTATGCGTTAGTGCTCAAGCCATCCTTGTGGCACTACAATGCATGCTGCCTGCCTGCCTGCCAGCCTGCCTTCCCTCCCTTCTCCCCTTCCCGCCTCGCAGGGATGGTGTCTTGCTTTGACTCAGGGGAGAAGTCCTTCCTGCACTCACTTAGATTTATCAAGTTCAAAAATCCATTTTTCAAGTGTGGAAGAAGATTTAGGGTTATCTCATGGCATGTTGGGATTTCCTTTGAACTGGCCCTATTGAGCTGTCTGCATTGCAACTTTAAATCCCTGACATACTGGAGTGTCAGATTTTCAAAACTTCCCCTAACATCAGGGGATGATGGGATTGGCTTGAAACTTGGCATCCATGTGGACACATGGGTAAGCTGTCATGGGACCAAAGGATAGGTTTCTGACGTGCAAATTGACGTAGTTGTAGAATGGGACTTGATTTGGGGTGAGTTAAAAGGTTTAAGCCCCGCCAAAAATCAGGGGATGATGGGATTGCCTTGAGTCTGGGTGTCCATGTGGACACATGGATTAGCTATCATGGTGGTGAGTTTGAGGTTTCTAACGTGCAAATTAACGGAGCTATCGAAAGGGGTGTGAATGGAGTGCCTGATTTTCAAAAATTCCCCAAAAATCAGGGGATGATGGGATTCCCTTGAAACTCGGCATCCATGTGGACACGTGGATAAGCTATCAATGGTGCTGAGTTTGAGGTTTCTAACGTGCAAATTGACATAGTTGTTGAATGGGACAATTTGGGGGGAGTTAAGCCCCGCCAAAAATCAGGGGATGATGGGATTGCCTTGAGTCTGGGCGTCCATGTGGACACATGGATAAGGTTTCATGGTGGCGAGTTTGAGGTTTTTAACGTGCAAATTTACGGAGCTATCAAAAGGGGTGTGAATGGGGTGCCCGATTTTCAAAAATTCCCCAAAAGTCAGGGGATGATGGGATTCTCTTGAAACTTGCCGTGCATGTGTATACGTCCATGAGGTGTCATGGTGCCAAACTTGAGGTTTCTAACTTTCACAGAAAAAAAAGTTGTATACTTTTTTAGCTTTCAATGCAACCCTATGGGGGGGAAAAACGGAGCTCCGATCCGGATCCGGAGCTCCGCAGTGGAGCGGAGCGGCCCAATCCGCAAATTGTGGATCTGGAAAAGAAGCGGAGCGGGGGGTCCGTGCACACCCCTAATGTTTTGCATTTCTGTACCACCTTTCTGGAACCAAGGGGGAAAAGGAAGAATGATAAACAAATACAATCATCATAAAACTTTAAAAAGCGGACTTAAAACCATCACAATTTAAAAAGCCAAATTAAAAAGATGCATCTGAATGCTTCCTGAAGGTAGACAGAGTGGATATCAGATGAAGTTCCAAAGGGAGCATATTTCAGAACAACACAGGAGAAAGCGCTTTCCTACATGCCTGAAAAGCAGGCCTCTGTAAGCGAGGCTGATTTCAAAAGGCCTCTCCAGCTGGTCTTAGTAACGGAGAGGGTTCATACAGAGATCAGCGGTCTCTCAGATAGCCAGCTCCTAAGACATTAAAGAAGGAATGGTGTCCCCTAACAGAGGCAATCCTATAGATGTCTACTCAGAAGTAAGCCCCACTGAGTTAGAACAGAAGAAGAGCCCTGCTGGATCAGACCAAGGATCCATCTCGTCCAGCACTTTGTTCACACAGTGGCCAACCAGCTATCAGCCAGAGATCCACAAGCAGTTCAATGAGACTTACTCTCAGGCAGGGCCGGTGCCAGACTATTTTGCGCCCTAGGCAAGGCGAGCTACTGGCACCCCCCACCCCCAATTGGCAACTTTGATTTTTAAGAACAGATGTTTTGTAGAAAAAATAAAAAGCACAAAATTTGAAACATAAGAACATAAGAAGAGCCATGCTGGATCAGACCAAGGGTCCATCTAGCAGCACTCTGTTCACACAGTGGCCAACCAGCCATCAGCCAGGGATGAACAAGCAGGACACGGTGCAACAGCACCCTCCCACCCATGTTCCCCAGCAACTGGTGCACACAGGCTTATTGCCTTGAATACTAGAGATAGCACACAACCATCAGGGCTAGTAGCGATGGATATATCCTTTACCTCTAGGAATTTATCCAACCCGCTTTTGAAGCCATCCAGATTGGTGGCCATCAGTACATCTTGTGGTAGTGAGTTCCATAATTTAACTATGCGCTGTGTGAAGAAAGACTTCCTTTTATTAGTTCTGGGTCTCCCACCAATCAGTTTCATGGGATGACCCTGGGTTCTAGTATTTTGAGAGAGGGAGAAAAATGTCTCCCTGTCCACATTCTCCATACCATGGATCATTTTGTACACCTCTATCATGTCTCCCCTTAGCCTCCTTTTTTCCAAGCTAAACAATCCTAGTTGATGTAACCTTCCCTCGTAGGGGAGATGCTCCAGCCCCTTAATCATTTTAGTTGCCCTTCTCTGCACTTTTGGCAGGAAAAATACCAGGGGAGGGGGCATTTCCTTAGTGGTGCCTGCCTCTCCTTGAACACCTTAGAAGGGAAAAGGGGGGGCTCTACATTTCCCTCCTACCCCATCCCCCTCCTTAAAAACAGAAAGAGTCACAGTGACTTTCCCTCACTCCCAAGAAAAGAATCTAACTCCTCAAAGTCTTGCTCTCAGGGAGACCGACAAGGGCAGGGGGTGTCGGGCAGTGCCAGTCCCTTTGCTTTCGATCTCCGAAGGGGGGGCGTTTCCTCGGGAGCAGGTCCCCCAGACCTGGACGGCCCCTGCTCCCAAGGAGGCCAGCCTAGGCGTAGAGGGTGTATCAATAGGTAGAACTAAGTGAGACACACAGGAAGTTAGATGGAAGAGGAAGTCAGGGACACAGACTTTCAGGAGGTGACACAGCAGTCAGTGACTCAGCACTCTCAGGAGTCAGTCAGGGCTGGAGAGAAGTTAGTTAGAAGCAATGTTTGTTTGAGGCAATAAAAGTTTTATTTTTATATAATACTGCATTCCTCATTTGCAACAAACCTATCTTTGAAACAGAGGGCAAGTGTCCCCCGCCATCCTGTTTCTTGTGCGCGCACACGCAGTGCCTTACATACGTCTCTCCTCTTCCTCCTCCTCCTCCTCAGATCGGGTCCAGTGAGCTCCCCTCCCTCCCGAGGAGGCGGCGCCGTGCAGCCAGCTGAGCATCCGCCCCGCGAGGCCCCCTCTCAGGCTGCACCAGGCCCCTTGCTTCCAATCTCCAGGGCGGGGTGGTGGTGATGTTTCCTCTGGAGCAAGCCCCCCAGACCTGGATGGCCCTTGCTCCTGAGGAGACCAGCCCAGCCGCAGATGGCAAGTGTCGTCATCCCCATCCTGTATCTTGCACGCACGCACGCTGCCTTACGTGCGTCTCTCCTCTTCCTCCTCCTTGTTGGATCGGGTCCAGTGAGTTCCCCTCCCTCCCGAGGAGGTGGAGCTGTGCAGCCAGCCAGCCAGCCAGCCAGCCAGTCAGCAGAGCGTCTGCCTTGCAAGGCCCCCTCTCCTGCCGGGCGGTGCATGAGAAGGGGGCCAGGCTGGTGAGGCTCCCGATGGTCCCATGGAGGCGTGCGCGCGCACACACGCACACACAGAGCGCCCCTCTGAGATCTGCCGCTCTAGGTGGCTGCCTTAGTCGCCTATATGGACACACCGGCCCTGCTCTCAGGTAAATGTGTATTGGATTGCAGCCTAAATTACTAAGCAAGAGATACCCATTGAGTTTTGTAAATTGCAACAATAACAACAACAACCCTTCAGAAACTGCAAAGGGGAAAGGGGGGCAAGATTTTTGAAGAGGTCACAGCTAATTTGTAAATCTTGGGGAAGAAAGATTTGACATCTGTAATGGAAACCTTAGCTGTCAAAAGAGGGAGATGAGGTGGAGACAATTGCAGTTCCGTTCCAACGTCCTTTGTGTCTCATTTGCTGGTTTTTTGCTGACCCTGAGTTGGAATCTCAGCTCTGGTAACATGGAGTCGGCCTAGTCAGAAACTCCATCTACTGGAGTGAGAGTTGGAGGGCTCTGCTAATTGGTAAAATCAGCTCTGGGGTCTGGCTGCTAGTTGGCAGATACTGTCAAAGCCTCATTAAGTTTCACCGGTTATGTTGTGCACTTTTCTAATCCAAATGGGACAGGACTACGGGTTCTTTCTTTTGCTTGACTTGAATCACATCTTAAATAGGTATTTCCATCATGCTAACAGGATGATGGCCTGCAAGGGTGTGAGAAGCCATTCTAAACCTTGCATTCCACACTAGGAAAATAAATAAATAAATAAATAAATAATTATGGTCTCCCATCCACACACACACACTTTTTTTCCTCTTCATTTCAACTCCCCTCTTTAATTCGAGTGATAAAAGGCGGGGAGAAATCATTCTATTTGGCCAGGAAGGCACCCGACTGTATCAGTTAAGGCTTTGATATGTGGCTGGGAGCGAAACAATCTTCAGTTAAGAATCATTACAAATTCAAATGGCTGCTTTCCTCCTTGAGCAAGCACAGCGCTGCCTTTTTAAAGTTTAAATTAAAGGCCTGATTTTTTTTCCCCTGCCCCCGCCCCATATTCAAATTTTGAAAGCTGTACTGAACCCATTCTTTTCCCCTAGGACAGATGGCGAAGAATAAGGAATCCATTTCCTGGACCAGATTAGCAAAAAGCTCTGTGTGTTTGGGGGATTCTAAGGTCGGGATGCTTCAGGGAACACTTAAGCTGAGTCCTGTGCTCTGTCTCCCTGTGGCTAATGAGTGTATCTGCTACTGAGACTAATGAGAATCTCCGTTCGCATGGCAAGGAAGGGAAACTGCACACATCATTCCCAGCCTCAAGAAGGGCTTTCTCTTCTGACACTTCAAGTCACTGAACGGCGGAAAGAGATACTGTACTGAAGAAACTTTAGGTACATGCCCATGGCTCTGTCTGACAAAGTGACTGGAGACAGCAGTGTCAGTACAAAACAAAATAAAATTGGTCCAGGAGCTTAGGCCTGATTTATGGATTGTCCAGGTGTACCATGGAAACACAGAATGGGTTCAATGTATCCTATTGGGCTCATCAGAATTTTGACCACAGCTAGCCCCAGGATTTCTATAGCCTATAGTCTTTCTTTTGCTTCTCACTTCCTCCCTCCCGCCACTCTGACCTCCAGCATTGCCGAGAGCATGTGTGTTTGCTCTCTCATTCTTGCCATGTAATGGAACATAAAATGGGCTGAACAAACTCGTTTTTCAAAACTCTATGCTGAACCTGCATTTTAAATGCAATAACATATGTGAGTAAAACCATTTTACTTTTCCTTCACAAAGAAGAATGTGGTTTCCTGTGTGCATGTGGGACTGGTAAATGCTCATTCTGTTTTGCCTTTTGTTTTTTCTCTGCTAACTGTCTTTCTAACAGGAGGAATCGTTACTAAATAATCCCACCAGAAAGCAGGGATATACATTTAACAAATATAAATACAAGCAACTTTTAGAGACATGCATTGGCTTGGACTGCCTCATTCAAACATTCAGAATCAACAATGCCGTATACTCCTATACTTGCGATACTAAAATACAGACATTTGAATTTGTCCTCTTCTCCTGGTATCAGTTCAGTTAAAACAGGATCCTTTGAAGGTATTTTGACGATTTCTCTCAAAGCTCCAAGTTGTAGAGCACACATCACTGGCTGTGATGTGTGCTGTTGCCCATGGAAGTAGAATAAACCCTCTTTCTTCCCAACAACAGTAAACAGTACCTTTAATAATATGTGGCAACTTAGGAACCTGGCATATGCAGACTATTTGTTCATCTAGCCCAGTATTGGATAATGATTTCCAAGGAACCAGGAGATAACTTTCACTGAGCTATATGAACAAGCATGTAGCGTAGCCTTTTTTTAAAAAAATTCCTAACCTTTCTGTTACGCTAGCCATGTTGTTCAGATTTTCAAATATTTCTGACAAGATAACATCCATCTTACTCTCAGGGTTGTCCCTCACAAAACAAACAAGGCCTGCTGCCCCACAAGCCACATGTGTGAAATAGAAAGTCACACCATCCATGCCATTCAAAGCCCAAACAGCATTTACATCATAGATAAATAGCAATAAACAGTAAAACATCACAGCCCCCTTTTTGCCGCTGCCACGGCACTGCTGGATCCCCTATTGTGCTAGTAAACACCACTGACACTGCAGTGATTGCACAAGCATTGATTTACACAAGCATAAGGTCAGTAGGGCCACTGCCTAAGCTCTGTTATAACCTTCCCTTAATGGCAACCTTTCATTGTGGATTGTTTATTGTATACTATCTGTCACCCTTTTTTAGTGTTGAAAAAATCAATGCATGTTTTCTGTTTTCTTTTTAAATATTTTAGTGCATTTGACAAATCATGATAAACATTAGAAAATATTTTAAAAACGCAATGCAAAGTATTATTTTGTCTACCTGCTATGCATTCTCCCTTTTGAAATGCCTGCTGCTACAGATTCTTTCTTTTGAAACATAAAATAATGTAAACAATGCTTATAAAATAAACAATGCAATACACTTAATGTTTATTAGAACTGTTTTATAAATGTTTTGTATAAATGCTTTTGTGTTTACCATATATTTTACTGTATTTAATTGTGTATTATGATGCGTTTTAATGTATTTTAATCTCTCTGCAAGTCAATTACAGATTTTCTTTAAATATGGTAAGTGGAATCTAATTATTATTATTATTATTATTAGCAATAACAACAACAACAACAACAACAACAACAACAGTGTAGAGGCAACAACTGCTAATTGGTATTGTTGTCCTGGAGATTAGATAAACGTATTTTTAAAAAACCGAGCTTGACTCTCACAGACCATCTGCATGGCAATACTTTATTGCTCAGTATCATACTTTTCTGGCTTTTCCGCGGTGCCTGGAAAAGTTGGCATGAAGCTCACTGGGAGTCCATTGGATTCCCCTCCTCCCAGGCACTCCCCTGCTCCCTCCCAGCCGTTTCCCTCCATTCCCTCCCAGCAGCTCCCCCCCCCACCCCCGGCTTGCCTGCCTGCCTGCCAACCCCTTACTTGAGACCTACATGCATGGCGGTGAGCCACCCTCCCACCCCTCCCAGCCGCTCCCCCCTCTGCTTCCAGCTGTGCTTTTATATCCTGTCCCTTAGCCACACAAAATTCTACTCAAAGCTCAGAACCTCCAGCATGTCATAACTCAGAACCTTGGTGCCACACATCGTGCGATCCACAATTTCCACGAAACTAATTGGTCCCATAAATAATTTTTTCTCCGCAGTCTTTTAAAGAGCCGTGGGACATCAAGCAGCAGCGAAGTCCTCCTAATCCTACCAGTTTAACACACTAATTTAAGAAGTTGAAGTATTTTTTTCCTTTAAATATTGGGGTAAAGATATTCACATAATGCATAAATATTCTATATCATGCATGTTCTTGTCATTCATGCTACTTCTCTTTAGATATTGCTGTATTATTATATATTTTTCAACCCAGTAACTCACTGTGTGGGAAAGAATTCTCATATTTCTCAATGGAATTTCCCACCATGTTCTGTCAAGAAATATGTCTTTGTTTCCTTTCCCCCCCCCCCCCAATGAGATTCTGAGTGGTTTTCAACCTCATTAAAATATTTAATATTTGAAATGTCAGTTATGAAAAAGCAACTTTTTAAAAAACCAAAAACCTCAAATGTAAGCCTGCACACACACACACACACTCAAACAATATATGTTCCTGAAAGTTGTACTCAGACACATCTCTGCTGGGAGGATATATACCATAATGATGTATTTAAACATTGACACTTGACATGGAGCTGTCAGTTTCAGCAGTGTCGACTCATACAGCAAGATGTAGTGCTCAAGGTAACCCATACTGAAATCATTTAAGGCTTTATAAGTTAATAACATCAGATTGGCATGTTATCGTGTACCCCAGAGGAAAGGGCTTCTCATAACACATTCCTCACCTCTAGTCTATTCCCATCTTCAAGAACATAAGTAAAAAAATTGACATAGAGAGGGGGCAGCCATTTTGATCTCGCATTCTGAAACACCCTCTCCTAGCAACAAGATTTAATTATGTTTGAGACTTTATGGTTCACTTCAAATCCCATCTATTCTTCCAAGATCCTATCTTTTCTTGCTAGAGTATAATGTCGGGCTTTATTTGTTTGTAAATTGGGGTGGTTGACTGATTGTACATATCAGCCTGGTTGAAAGTGTAGGGGTGTGTGTGTGTGTAAGGCTGGACTCCTATACTCACTTACCTGAAAGTAAGCTCCTTTGAACACAATAGGGCTTAGTTCTGAGTAGTCATTGCACATTGAATGAAATCATAATTATAATTGCAGCAGTTAAAAACATTGAGAGCTATTGTAGTGTAGTGCTTCGAGTTTTGGACTGGGGCTCTGAGGATAGAGGTTCTGGTACCACTCTGACATGATGTTCACTGGATAACTTTCAGCCAGTCACTGACTTTTAATCTAACCTCATAGGTTGTTGTGAGGATAAAATGGAGAAGAAGAGGACCATGAAAGCCAACTAGGATTCCTTGCAAGAGGAAAAAGGCGGGATATAAATGTAATAATAAATAAATAAATTTTATTCAGAAGATTCTCCAAGCTTGTTGTGATGGTGGGAGAGCAGCAAAATGAAATGTGGAGTACAAATATATGAATCTGGACATTAATAAAGCAAAACACTGGGAGATGGGCAGGAGTTCCATGGTTCTGGCCATTTCCCATTTGATCTTGGCATAGCTATTTATAGATTCCCCATGCCTTATTGTCTTCTCTATATATGTAATATTCATTTATTCATTCATTTCTCTGTTACAATTCAGTCAGGGTGGCTCAAAACGCATGTGCCCATTCTTGCGCTACATGACAAGATAAGGCACATATGTAGAAAAGACAATAGGAAAGCTACAAATGGCCATGCCAGCACCAACAGAGAGCATAGACAGAGCCAAGGAACTCCTGCCCATCTTTTGCTCTGAATGCAGTCCAGAGTAAATGCCTCTTCTGTCACAGAGCAAACTACCACATCTGGTCAGTTCTGCTAGAAACCTGGCAGAGACCGTTGCAGCTCCCAGGGCTGTCAAACCTCATCTGTGTTCTCTGTTATCAATCTTTTTACGTCTGTTTTACAAACAAGGTAGTCTATGTGTGTGGAGGGAGGTTGGCTCCATTGTGTATTCTTAAAACATTTATAACCCGCTTCTCTATTTTATTTTATTTTATTTTACTATTGCCGCTCCCTTGTTCTTGATAATGCTACTGTTTGTTCTTCACCCCAAGACTGGGACCAAGGAGTTCTTTTTGGTCTGAATTATGTTTGTAAGATAATGTATTAGTGGATGCAGTAATTAAAGGGATCCGAACTCAGTCCTCAGTTTCAGGGACACATGATGAACTGCTACATTAGATGCTTGTGGTTGTCACTTTCCAAGTGTGGACAAATCAAACAGAATGTGGTGCTATTTCTAAGCCTGTGGGATGAATAAGAAAACATTCAGGCAATGAGGGCTTCTTCATTAGCTAGGCTGGGACCTTCTGCAATTTGACTCTCTCCTTCCCTTCTAGAACTATCTTTTGCAATGCCCATTCCACCACCTGGGTGTAATGTAACATTATATTGATACCTGAGTCTGCAATCCTATACCCACTTACCTGGGAGTAAGCCCCACTGAACTTAATGAGACATACTTCTGAGTAGATGAACATGATTGTAAGCTGTTCTTTTACATCCTTGAGTGCACCAGGAGAAATGTGCTTTATAAATGGACTACCTTGAAAAAGATGATTGATAGTCCCACTTCAGGATAAATAACATTTTGTATGTTCTCCGTCCCCTCCTTTCTAGTACCATCCCAGTGGAAGTTCAAAACTTCAAGAATTAGTCTTTTTATTTCTGGTAGATTAAATCACACAAATTTCATTAAGATTCTGAAACACAGGGATTGTTTCAATGGTTTCTTCTTTCTAGAAAAGCCATCTATCTATCTATCTATCTATCTATCTATCTATCTATCTATCTATCTATCTATCTGAATATATATATCTCCAAGCCTTTGAAGGTAAGAGCTGTGTAATCGAAGTTGTTCATGACTCAATATCAGGTCATATTTTGGACAAGGTGTCAGTGGAGCACTCAGGCCCAAGTTGAAAGAAATTAGCCCTTTAGTTTTTTGCTCAGATGGACTTAGACTGACTCCGGATTTGTTTCTCATTGTGCCTTGGGCATAGCATAAGCTCTGGGCAGAAGGCTCCTCTCTGAAATGTCAACACTTATCTGAAAAGCAATGGATTGGGTGACATATTGTGATGCCAACTGTGGTGTGTAGCTAGCTGTCAGCTGCAGTTCTGGATGTTCTCACTGGAGAGCTTCCCCCCTGTTGCTTTGCTCTATATTTTTGGTTTTGCATCCTTTTGGCTTTCGGTCTTGGAGAAAGCTCAC
The DNA here is from genome assembly GCF_023053635.1 of Elgaria multicarinata webbii. Taxonomy (NCBI): domain Eukaryota; kingdom Metazoa; phylum Chordata; class Lepidosauria; order Squamata; family Anguidae; genus Elgaria; species Elgaria multicarinata. The sequence goes on from NC_086174.1 coordinate 44,908,074, forward strand.
TCATGTGTATGCACCAGGAATCACAGACAGAGAGGCTGCTGCCTCTGATACAGCTGTGCAATGTCAGGCCATCAGGTGCATCCCTTTTTCATCTTAACTTGTCTCACAGCCTGTGTAGGATCAAGGGATTTCCATTCAATGGTTATTGCTTTTCTGGCAGAGGCAGGAGCAGAAATCCAGATGGGAACTTTTCCCCATGGGGATGGATAAACTTCAGTTCAAAATCATACCATGATTATTAAGGGGATCAGTTTCCTTGGGAATAAGAACACCCTTGATAATGGTTATTTATTACTGAGCCAAATACCCTATCAGGGCTGGCACTATGTTGAATAGCTCCCCCAGTGGTTGGATCCCTTAGGTTGCAGTGTCTTCGTAGCCCATTTCATGGCTTTGATGCATTATTGGCATGTGTGATAAATTTCTGTGAGAAATTTCCACACATAGATCTGATTACCACCATTCACATACACACCATTTGTTGAATAGGTAGACTTGCAATGTACATTTTACTGCAAGTAGACTTATGGCTTGGGTTCTGGTTATCTGAAAGACCGTATTCTCCCTTCTGAGCCTGCCCGTGCTTTGAGATCTTCTGGAGAAGCCCTTCCTTCAGTCCCACCATCTTCACAGGCACGCTTGGTGGGAACATGGGAGAGGGCCTTCTCAGTGGCTGCTCCAGTGCTCTGGAACGCTCTTCCCGGGGAAGCTAGACTGGCTCCCTCCTTGATGAGCTTTCAGAAGCAGGCAAAAACTTCTTTGTTCCAGTAGGCCTTTGGAGAATAATCTGGTCCTCCTATGTTAAGGACTCTTAAAAATGTTGTGTATTTTAAATGTTTAATGTTTTAATATTGTGGTTTTTGTTTTTAAAAAAGTACATTTCTTTTCCTGGGTTTAAAATGTATGTTTTCAATTTTGTAAGGCCACCTTGAGGACCAGTATTGGGCAAAAGGCGGGATGCAAATAAATATATTATTACTACTATTATTATTATTATTATTATTATTATTATTAATAATAATAATAATAATAATAATAATAATAATGTTACTGCAAATAATGTTAATAGTAACAAAATAATGTTAAAAAATATGGATGCAATGCTGGTCACATAGTTTTTAGTTTTACAAGTGAACTATTGGTACTATATTTGTTTCAAGTGTTGAGTGGACAGTTGAGTAAGGATGAGTGATCTCTCCAGTGTACACCTCAAACTAATGTAGTAGTTCCCCAATTAAAAAAATATGAAGGGTGAAATGGATAATATTTCTGAGCCAATCTGAAGGGCTCATAGAAATTATCTATCCCGAAGGCCTCCCTAAGAAGCCCACCAACCTTACCCCCAAACCTCTCTCCCTTTTCTTTCCCTTTCCACCAATGACTGTTGTTGTTTTTATCAAGAAGGCCTTTGGCATGTAAGTGAGTCTAATGGTTTGGTTGCTGTTTTTATTGTTGCTGTGTGTTTATTGTATCTGAATGCATTGTTTCATGATCATTTTAATTCAGTTTGATTTGTGATTGTAACTGTCTTGAGTGTCATTTGTCTTGGTGAAAGGTAGGGTACAAATCAAATAAATAAATAAATAAATGGAGCAAGCACACTTTGAGAAGAGAGAAAGTTATTTCCTCTTCCTCCTTCCTTCTCTGATGTACAGCTCACAGTGCTGATGGAGTCCATAGGCCCATGGGAGACGTAGGGTTTTTTTCCCCTTGTGGGCTGCTACAATTGCAGCATCCCTCAGACAGACTACATCCCCCATGAGCCAAAGATTTCAGGAGAAATTGAACAATGTAAAATTAAATATGGGTAAATTTTACTAAATGTTATTGAGGTGGAGCTAGACAAGTTGTCATTTTCATAGTCATAGCATGAGCTACTTGCTTCTTCATGAGTGGTTGTTCCACCTGGCCAGAGAGGCAAAGAGACAGCAAGGCCCCATCTATCAGCTCAGCTGACACCCCTTGATTTCTCCACTCACAGAGCTTCCATTTTCCTCCCTCTCCACCCACAACTGTTTGTACTACAACAGTGACTGTTTCAGCAGTTCATTAGGGCTGGGTGAACATTCCATCTCAGTCCGGTTTTGATGAGAATTTACCCAAATTTTCAAATTTCTTCATATATGGGATGGGAAAGCCTTGAAATTTAAAGAGTTTGAATGTGGGAGAAAAAGAAATGGGCAGGTTGTTCCATTGCTTTTATGTACCTTCATTTTATAGCAGTTTTAGGATGACCATATGAAGACAGGGCTTCTGTATCTTTAACGGTTGTTTTGAAAAGGGAATTTCAACAGGTGTAATTTGTATGCATGCAGCAGCATCTGGGGAAATCCCCTCTTCATTGCAACAGTTAAAGCTGCAGGAGCTCTGCCCTCTTTTGTATTGGCTCACTCAGAGAGCAGTGCTCCAGCAGCTTTAACTGTTGTCATTCCAGCCTCTGATCATTGGTGTAATTGGATTTTTTCCAATTTCCTGAATAAGCAAATTCATACTTGTGAAAATACCCAAATGGGCAAATCCACCCTCCCTCAAATGCAAAAATCTCCCCAAAATGTGCATTTTCATGCCTATGGGGAAATGTGCATTTCAGAAACTGATTTTGTAACGTTTTTTCCTATGACTTGCATAAAATTCCACAAGTCCATCCAATCCATGCAACTTGGGAAAAGCCGGTCTGCTGCAGAATCCACAGGTCAGATTCATAGAAAGCCAAACTCATTTGATTCCATTGTGGATTTCTCCGACATCCCTAAAATTAAAGTTTGTTTTCTTAAAGAAAACCACTACTCACCCAAGCTATCACACTAAGTGTGCTCCTGCCATCATCAAAAGACTATTAATATTTTTTTCTCTCTGCTTACGGCTGTTTGCAGGCCTAATTTCACTTTTCACATATACATACACACACACACACACACATTTTAATTTTATCAATTTTCAGCTTGGCTGCACTGTGAACTGGCTTAGGTGCTTTGGTATATAAATGCAGTAAACAAATACATGCTTTGGTCATCACATCTAAGCCCCCTTCATGGGTTACTCATGTGAAAGGTAAAGCTGATCAGAGATGGGCTATGAGGCAGCACCTGAAGCCCCCACCCACCACCCACCTCCTCCTGCTAGGGGTGGCCAAAATTGGCAAATTGGCACCTGCTGCCCACCTACCCCTATGAACTGGGCCACATGAGCCTTTAACACCCTCATTGGCAAAGCGAGGACATGCGCTTTCCAGAGACTCAGAAAAGTGCACATTTCCCCCCACTGTGTTAATGGCAGCTGCCATTAAAGCAATGGGGGAAAGGGCCAGAAGCCAGGACAGACTCATGCCAGAGTCTGCATGCGGGCTCACAAATGCTCGGGCGCAGGTCCTCACGCACCCTCAAGTGCGTCCAACTGGATCTGCAAGGGCCGGACATGGGGGTCCTCTGCTCTCATGGACCCAATCAGATGCTCTTGGCATCCCTACCTCCTGCCTCCACCATCCAGGCATTCACATGGGTGTCTGAGGCAGCAGCTCCTACCTGCAGAGGCATCTACATGGGTAGGCTTCCTTGGATCCTAGAATCCTGGGCAGTCAGGTTTTTGGTACCCAGGGAAGTACCTGCCCACAGAGGTTTATGCCAAAATGCTTCCCTACCTCAGGTGTCCCTTCAAATATGTCCCTGACCACAGCTTAAGACCCCTGTTTATGAAAAGCTCATGGATACTGCAGCATATTTGAGATTTGACAGCTCCCACCCCAATTTGCTTAGGGGAAACCTCCCATACAAGCAGTTAAGACTCAGGCATAACTACTGTAACAATCCTGCAAGCATGTAGACAACATATGTAAACCACCCAGAGAGCTTTTTGTAAACCGCCCAGAGTAGGGTGACCATATGAAAAGGAGGACAGGGCTCCTGTATCTTTAACAGTTGTATTGAAAATGGAATTTCAGCAGGTGTCATTTGTATATATGGGGAACCTGGTGAAATTTCCTCTTCCTCACAACAGTTAAAGCTACAGGTGCCCTGCCCTCTTTTAAATCTGGGCACTCTAGTATAGCTCCTGCAACTGCTGTGATGAAGAGGGAATTTCACCAGGTTATATATATTGTTGCCCAAATGGCAAGGGGGTTCATTCCCTGGAGGACTGTGCCAATTTATCCTTCAGAGTAGAATCAGACTCGCAGACCTTCGGCGGATACAACCCAGTTTTTATTTCTCGAGAAAGACCAGAAACCAGCAAGCTAACGCCCTGCAGGGTCTGGCCCCGAACAACCTAAAGGTATTTCCTTATATTAGCATACAAACAATGGAGATGAATCACACTCATGTGAGGTTACTTCAGAGTCAGGAGTTTAAACGCCACAGCACTGTTGCTGGGCAGAGTTTGCACTCGGCACCCAGAGTTTGCGTCCTGCCTGCTGTCTTTGTACTTTTTACTCCGGAGCTGACAGTCCTTATATGGCCATTCTTTGCACTCAGAACACAAAGCTAAGCTCCCGGCCTACTATCTTAGGCGCAGCTGTGTATACAGGGTCTTGTGATTAGCTGATTCAAGCAGGCATTTTGCAATTTATTCAACAATATGACACCTGCTGAAATTTCCTTTTCTATGCAACTGTTAAAGATATAGGGCCCTGTCCTCCTTTTCATATGGTCACCCTAGCCCAGAGAGCTTCGGCTATTGGGCGGCATAGAAATGAAATGAAATGAAATGAAATGAAATTAAATAAATAAATAAATAGGGCTGGGAGAAACAATGTGGGGCAGTGCCACAGGGATGGTCTCACATCGTCTTTCTGCACACCCATAGCCCTACATGTGAGTAATGTATAAAGGGCGCTCTAGTTCAACCCTGATTTGTGCTGCATGTGTCCTTTTTATCCACAGTTTGCTTTCCTTCGTAGGAAAATGAAAGAAAGGAATAAAACTAGAAAGGAAAGTCATCTGCTCAGAGTAGCTTTTCACAATGTTTTCTTAAAACATGAGGTGATTCCCCTGAGTCGCTCCTGTTTGGACAGGTTGCAAACGTCTTGTCTGAAAACGTTACATCTGTGACTGCTTCCCAGCTAGACCGGTGACTTCTTGAGCCATTTTCAGAAAGTTGTACTAGTGAGGCTGACTAGGAGCCATCTGTGTGTGTGGTTCAGTTAAGTTCATTGCTCTTCTTGCTAGAAACATGAGGCAGCCCCCACCCCCAACCAGACGGAGCTTTATAACCACATTCGCTATGGTTACAAATGTCATGTCAGATTGCACATCCACGCTCCCCTCCACACTTACAGCTTTTGAGCTGGGATGCATGAAAACTTTGTTTCTGCTCACAGCCCTGTTTGCAACCTGGAACACAAACATAAAAACATGTCACTGAAAATGTTCGCAAATGACTGAACATATGCCTGTGTTTCATTTCTGGAGATTTTCAAATAATAAAAAAAGGGAGGAAGCAATTTCACCATCATATAATGATCACTGCCAATATTGCAAACCACCCAGAGAGCTTTGGCTATTGGGCGGTATAGAAATGCAATAAATAAATAAATAAATAAATCTGCCTCCTGTTGAAGAGAGCTAATAATAATAATATTAATAATGTATTTATTTATTACCCGCCTCTCCCTCTGGATCGAGACGAGAAACAACATAAAATACAAAATATTATAAAATACATAAAATTGATTAAGGCATATAAAAACTAATACATTATTAAAATAACTGCCTGATGTCTTAAAATTCAACTGGGTAGGCCTGCCAGAAGAGATCAGTCTTTATTGCTTTTTTATATTCAGAAAGACTATTGAGTTGGCAGATCTCTCCCGGCAGGCCATTCCACAGTCTGGGAGTGGCAGCAGAAAAGGTCCTCTGAGTAACAGTTGTTAATCTAGTTTTTGCTTCTTCCCAGAGGACCTGAGTGTGTGGGGCAGATTGTACAGAAGAAGGCGAACCTGCAGGTAACCTGGACCCAAACCATGTAGGGCTTTAAACGTAATAACCATCACTTTACACTTGGCCCAGAAAATTATTGTCAGCCAGTGTAATGATTTCAAAACTGGTGCAATATGGTCACCCCTAGATGTACCGGTGACCAACCTGGCTGCAATGTTTTGCACTAGTTGAAGTTTCCAGACTAGGCACAAATAGGGTGACCATATGAAAAGGAGGACAGGGCTCCTGTAGCTTTAACAGTTGTAGAGAAAAAGGATTTTCAGCAGGTGTCATTTGTAGGCAGACAGCATCTGGGGAAATTCCCTTTTCATAGCAATACTTAAAGGTGCAGGTGCCCTCCACTCTTTTGTATCTAGTCAAGAGGGCAGGACTCCTGCAGCTTTAACTCTTATGATGAAGACAAAATTTCACCAGCTGCTACATGCATTCAAATGACACTTGCTGAAATTCCCTTTTCTATACAACTTTAAAGATACAGGAGCCCTGTCCTCCTTTTCATATGGTCACCCTAGGCACAAAGGTAGCCCTATGTAGAGCACATTGCAGAAGTTGAGCCTCGAAGTTACCAACGTTTGCACTACCATCTTTAGGTCTTCCAACTCTAGGAAGGGACGTAGCTGGCATATCAGCCAAAGCTGAGAGTAGGCACTCCTGGCCGTCGCATCTATCTGAGCTGTCATTTGGTGCGATGGATCCAGGACCACCCCCCAAGCTGCGAATGCAATCTTTCAGGTGGAGTGTAACCCCTTCCAGAAGTGGTTGACACCCCTCCAAACCCAGGTTGGGGCCTTTGACGGTAAGCTCCTCCATCTTGTCTGGATTCAGCTTCAGATTGTTTTTCCTCATCCAGCCCATTATCGCCTCCAAGCACTCATTCAGAGGAGAAAACACTATCCTTAGCTGACGCTGTTGTCGAAGGCATAGAGAAATATATCTTGGTACTATCAGCATACTGGTAGCACTTCACCCCATGCCTCTGGATGATCTCTCCCAGTGGTTTCATGTAGATAGGATGGCACATTCATTCCTTATCCTTGCCCAAATGCTCAAATATAGAATTTGAAATGATGCCTTTAATAGACTTTCAGTTGCTCTATATCTTTTACTATAAGAGTATTCACTGGCCAGCACACTATTAGAGAGATGTGAGAAAGCTTTGTTATAGGTATTTCACTGAATTTTCACAAATGAAAATTTCAGAGTGAGACGGGTATTTTCAGGCAACCACAAAATGCTCTCAAAAACCCTATATATCCTCTTTAATTGGACTCAAAAGTGTTTATGAACAATGCCCCCATAATAGTTTTGGCTATTATGAGATTTTGCCAACTGCATATTTTTTTTCATTGATAGGAAGCCCATTCCTATGCTATTCTCTTAGAGACATAGATAAGAAAAATTTCATTCCACTTATCCCAGTGCAATATTTATTTATTTTTAGATTGTAAGCCTGTCGGCAGGGACTGTCAAGAAATATTTTTGTAAGCCGCTATGAGAGCTTTTTGGCTGAATTGCGGGATAAGAATGCTTAAATAAAAAATAAATAAATAAATATTGGAACAGTTATACCCCATTTATGAAGAGACTTGTAGCTGGAGGCCCTCCCGGAATTCAGCATTTGCACAGCATTCCCTAGTGGTCTGCAAAGTGCTGGTGCTCTCATTTTGTAGGCCAGGAGGAGAGACAATGAACGAAATGGGATGACTTTGGGCAAAATCCCAAAGGGAGCCCATGGTAGAACGAGGAACTGATCTTATATTAACTGAACCCCAGGATAGAGGCCCATTCTACCAGACCTTCTTTGCTTAATAGCTCTCTGTACAGAAGAGACAGTGGCATTAAAATTAGATGTGAAATTGGAAGAGAAAACCCATAAACCATCACTGGAGAAGAGACCGAGGGGGGCGGGTAGCGAGGCAAAGGCCCAAGGGGAATACGATCACAGTGTAATATCTTCAAGGTAACAGTATAAATGAAGGAATGAATTAATGCACTGTCTTGAAGATGGCAGGTCAGGAAGAAATGGCCTGAAGCTAAAGAAGGGAAAAGTTTAGCCACGATATTAGAGAAAGGTTTGAACAGCCAGAGCAAAGGTGCAGCAGATTATACTCACCAAGGGAGACTCGATTGCAGTAGACATTCAGCAGGAGGTGAGGTGAGGTGGAATGAAGTACAGAGAAAGAAGGCTCAAAGCAGATGACCCAAGAAAGCTTTTCTGCTCCTGCTATGATCTATATGATACAGCTGCAGGAAGCATAACAGGGTTTGGCATACTGCATGCAAGACTGTAGCCAGTACCTAGGGAGTACATCTCTGTATGTGAACGAAAGAATTACTTGATCTCTTTTCCTGTTCTGTTTCTAGCTTCCTGCATTGTGGGTCTGTGTTTGTGCATTTATCTCTCTCTCTCACATACACACACACACTGGGCTCCCTGTCATTTAGTTTTAGCCAAAGATTAGATGTTAAATTTGATGTATTTCAGAAGAGGACACCTGATTCCTCACAGGAAATAGCTGAACTAATCAGTGAAGCAGGAATACTATAAATGCAATTTCGCTCATAGGCTCTCTGCAATGTGGTTTGCCTATCTTGGAGACGAACATAAATCAGCTATAAGAAGAACATAAGAAGAGCCATGCTGGATCAGACTAAGGGTCCATCTAGTCCAGCACTCTGTTCACACAGTGGCCAACCAGCCATCGGCCAGGGACCAACCAGCAGGACATGGTGCAACAGCACCCTCCAACCCATGTTCCACAGCAACTGGTGCACACAGGCCTGCTCCCTCGAATGCCATGGGGATTTGAAACTTTGTGTAATTTTAAAATGTCTATTTTTACATATAAAATTTATAAGATGTGCGTGTGTTTAAAAACAGAGTAAATAAACAAACAAATTAACTGAAACAGGTTGCCTACTAGGAGTGTCTGTGAGAAGCACACTGCATATAACAGCATGATTTCTATTTCTATTTTTTTTCTTGTTCTCTTTCTCTTTCTTTTTTCTTTGTTATGCAAGATTTACAACACATATCAATGATCAACTAATCAATAGTGCAACATTAAAAACAATCCACAATACATCAAAAAGTATTCAGGGACATAAATATCCTTACATTCTCACCCACTACTTGATTCAGGCGGAGTGAGGGCCTTATACATTTCAATTCAGCCAACGGTACCTAGTACAACACACAATACTCTAAAATCATTTATTTTATTTATTTATTTATTTATTACACTTATATACCGCTCCCATAGCCAGGGCTCTCTGGGCGGTTTACAGAAATTCTAAAATTGAGATAAAAACAAGTATACAAAATTTAAAATTCTAAAACACAGAACATACACACATAAAACATTAAAAACCGTTAAAAAACTAAACATGTGGGTGATTAAGATGTGCAGCCATATGCCTGGGCAAAGAGGAAAGTCTTAACCTGGCGCCAGAAAGATAGCAGCATTGGTGCCAGGTGAGCCTCGTCAGGGAGATCATTCCATAGTCTGGGGGCCACCATCGAAAAGGCCCTATCCCTCATTGCCACACTCCGAGCCTCTCTCGGAGTAGGCACCCGGAGGAGGACCTTAGATGTTGAACGTAGTGACCGGGTATATTCACGTCGGGAGAGGCGTTCCATCAGGTATAGTGGTCCCAAGCCATGTAAGGCTTTATAGGTCAAAACCAGCACCTTGAATTGGGCTCGGAAACATACAGGCAGCCAGTACAAGCGGACCAGAGCAGGTGTTATATGGTCAAACCTTCTGGTTCCCGAAATCAATCTGGCCACTGCATTTTGCATGAGCTACATCTTCCGAACTGTCTTCAAAGGCAGCCCTACGTAGAGTGCATTGCAGTAATCTAACTTGGAGGTTACCAGAGCATGGACAACTGAAGCCAGGTTATCCCTGTCTAGATAGGGGCATAGCTGGGCCACCAACCGGAGTTTGTAAAAGGCACTCCGTGCCACTGAGGTCACCTGAGCCTCAAGTGACAATGATGGATCTAAAAGAACCCCCAAGCTACGAACCTGCTCCTTCAGGGTGAGTGCAATCCCATCCAGAACCGGTAGAACACCCCCCATCCTGTCAGCGGAATCACCTACTAACAGCATCTCAGTCTTGTCTGGATTGAGTCTCAGTTTATTAGCCCTCATCCAGTCCATTGTCGCAGCCAGGCACCGGTTCAACACATCCACAGCCTCTCCTGCTGAAGATGAAAAGGAGAAATAGAGCTGCGTGTTGTCAGCATACTGATGACAGCACACTCCAAAGTTCAGGATGACCGTACCCAGGGGCTTCATGTAAATGTTAAACAACATGGGGGACAAAACCGACCCCTGCGGGACCACATACTTGAGAGTCTACGGGGCCGAGTAATGTTCCCCAAGCACCATCTTCTGTATCTGACTGCCAAATAAGAGTGGAACCACTGCAGAGCAGTACCTCCCACTCCCAGCTCAGCGAGTCGTCCCATGTAATCATTATAAATCATGTAATCATGCAAATGATAAATTCCTGTAATGCCAATCATTATGCATACATACCATGAATACCACGTAAACAACAAATATGCTAAATAACATGCAATGGTTAATTACCAAAAAGGAGAGATTCCAGGGTATTACTTAGGGGTGTACTTCACCTAGGTCTCAAACCCCAACTCTGAATCAAAGCAGGCTGATTTGGTCCACTTTGCTCGAATCTGGTTTGGGACCGGATTGGGCCACCTCAACCCAAAGCAGCCAAAGTGCTTCAAGCCAATTTGGCCCAATGGCCAGATGCTGCCCCCTGCCCATAGGACTTACTTGAAGATTCTGCACGAGACGCCCATCCTCCAGGAGAGCTGCCATTTCCAGCTACTGTCATTTACAACCGTAAATCTATGGCAGGCTGGGGCAGCTCTCTTGGAGGAGATGCAGCTCACTAGGACCATAGCTAGACCTAAGGTTTATCCCTGGATCGTCCAGGGGTCAAACCTGTTCATCTAGGTGACACGCAGGGGATCCAGTGCTCAGGCAGGGGCGAACCCTGGATGATCCCAGGATAAACCTTAGGTCTAGCTGTGGCCTAGCATGCACAGAGGCTTCAAGTCCAGCAGGTGGCGGCAGCTCATCAGGTGGTGGCGAGTGGAAGGGGGTGAGCAGGAGGGAGGTCCTATGGCCTCACAGTTGGCCTCACGACCAGCTTTCCCAGGCACCCATGGGTGCCGAGATCTACACTACTACTTTAAAGTGCTTTACAACAGTTTTGACAACTGTATATGGACTGTGTCCTGGGCCCCAACAGTTGTCAAAACTGTTATGAAGCACTTTAAAGCAGCAGTGTAGATCCTGCCCAGGAAACCACAACAGCCAGGCTGCTTTGGATTCAAAACCAAATCCAAAATGGGCTGGAGCAATTGAATTAGTCCAATTTGGAAGCTCTGAACCAGCCTTTGAGTTGAATCAGGGCAGGGACTGTGCACAGCCCTAGTATCATTCCAGATGGAATTTGTGTTCTGAATATTGAACAGCCATCTCCTTAATTCCACATTTGTGGTGACTGATTGTGGATAGTCAGCACTGAAAGGAAGACGTTCTTCATATGTACTTCCCTCTTAATTAATAGTATTCCATATATTCCAGACATTGACATGAAAACAGGCACTGAAACTAACTTAATGAGCTCTAACTCAAATAGTAACATAAATAGTACTCCCTAAATAGTACTCCCAGACTTGACGACTTGAAATAAATGACCCCCCAAAGATAATATGAATTGCCTCTTACTGAAAGCTAACTGGGGGGTGATTTACAAAAGCACATGATGCATTTGTAAGTGTTGGCCATGTACAGCTGTTCCCAGATTTAGGCTTAAGCTGTTTATATCCCATCTAAAATGCTCATAATTAATATTTGCAATGAGTATACAAAAAACATAATATGTAGCTGATGCCCATGACCAGATGGACAGCAAGCTGGAATTACCAGCTGGCTATCACAAGTCTAATGCTCATGTGAATCAATTCTACCATGATAGTGCAGAAGCATGGTAGAAGCATGCCATATGACCCACAATCAGCCATATGACCCATAATCAACAATATGGTCACTACACTGCAGCTCAAGTTGGCTTCTTCATTGCAACTTGACTCCTTTTTAAATAACCCACTGCTGGTGATTTCCAGAGCTAATGCAACATTTGCCAGCACCTATTTCTGTCCATGGCGTAGAGCAGGGATGGGCATCTGTCCTTCCAGATGTTTTTACCTACAGCTGTCATGATTGTGTCCAGTTCTGGGCACCACATGTCAAGAAGGATGCAGGCAACTTGGAGGGGGTTCAGAAAAGGGCAATGAGGATGATCAGGTGACTGGAAACAAAGTCCTACGAGGAGAGACTGTTTAGCCTTGAGAAGAGAAGACTGAGGGGAGACATGATGGTGATCTTCAAATACTTGAGGTTGTCACACAGATGAGGGGCAGGATCTCTTCTCAGTCATCCCAGAGTGCAGGATGCGGAATAATGGGCTCAAGTTACAGGAAGTCAGATTCCAGCTGGACATCAGAAAAAAAATTCCTGACTGTTAGAGTAGTATGACAATGGAACCAATTACCACACTAAAGGCCTTCCAGAGGCAGCTGGACAGCCATTTGTCAGGTATGCTTTAAGTTGGATTTCTGCATTGAGTAGGGGGTTGGAATTGATGGCCTTATAGGCCCCTTCCAACTCTACAAGTCTATGATTCTATGATCCCTCACCATTAGCTTTACTGGCTAGGGCTGATGAGACATGCAGGCCAAACATCTGGAGGGCCACATGTTGCCCACCCCTGCAGTAGGGAAACTTAATAGCAAAGGGCAGTTTTCATTTCAATAAACAAACGACTGCACCTGGACTGAGCATCACCAAAGATCAGATCTTCCCACTTACATAGCCTGGATAATGCAGCCCATCCGAAGCCATGCCCTGTTTCATGATACATCTTCACCCATTTTATAATCCAAGGCAAACATGGGGTAGCTTTATCTAATCCCCGATGGGCTTCCATTCATGGCCAGTGGGCTGTATTTGGCATACTGGGTCACAAATTGTGCAGGCCTGACTAAGATGCTGTTAAATGAGATGCACAAGAAACAGCCATTAATGCACACTGAAGCACCAGCATACATAAATCCTAAGAAATTCTGAATGGACAGATGGTGTCATGGTGGCTTAGGAGGTCTTCTCAAGCTCCATTTTTGCAATCCGCATCAGCTGGTCCAGCAGTCAGGGGCCATGGCAATACGAGCATATCTCTTGCTTGGATACTAATGTTTCATGGCAGGAATGTCACTCCACATAATTAGAATTCAAACTATGGAAACAGCCAGCAGACTAATTAATTGTGGCAGAAAGCACATGGTTCTCCATTTCGAGTAATTAAGTGGAGTGTAACTAATTTTTCCCCCCTGCTAAAAAATGCCTAGTTGTTATTGGTTTAGTTTGGTTTGGTTTGTTTGTTTTGGAAAAAAAGAGGAAAGAGATGGATTTGGAAAGCTTCCATCCTCAATGCAGGATTCGACAGAAGGAGTGCTCCACACGGAGAGGACCTTGCAATGGACTCAGGGGGAGTTTGTTTGGGTTTGAATATAAAGTGTGCAATCAAACATGCTGGCCTCCTGGCTCCTCTACAAATGCAGAGAGGAAACCACAGGCATTGCGGATATGCAAGAGAGGGCTCAGTGTGTTCAAGAGAAATTGGGTTTCGAGCATGCTAATGGATTAATGAGATGTTGCACTAAACGTAGTTAAATAAGGATTAAGGATAATGATGAAATTAATACAGGATAGAAGTGACTAAACTGATATCCTTTTAACAAATTGAATTGGAGGAGGGTTTTTTTTTTCATATGGAAAGAAAGAAAAATGGCCCTATAGTTAAAAGTGCTAGCTAGGGATTTTGGACCCCTGTATCGAATTTCTTATTTTCAACATTTGGCACTCAGAGTAATTGAGGAATGGGCTAGAAATGCAGACTGACAGACAGATCCACCTAGGGGCCTAATCTTTCCATGGTTTTTATTGAATGCTCAAGTCCTAATTAGGCCTGCCTGAAGAATCTACACAGCACAACATTCTTTTTGAACTTTATGTACCTGCACACTACAGAAGGACCAATGGATTGGGCTGTATTTTCTCACAAGTTTATATGCCATTTTGAATCCTAAGATGAGTTTTCCAGTGTCTGCAGTCAAACTACATATGCATATATAACCACATAACAGCAATACATGTAATTATTTGCAGATGTGGCCTCCGAAATGGATGAATTGGGCTGTTTTCCCAAAGCCATAATTTTTCAGACTCAAGGTTCTAAAGAACATATGGGGCACTTCTCCCTTTCTTGCTGTCTTTCAGGCATGTTGGCTAGGGATGTACTGTGCAAATTCCATTCAGTTGGTGTTTTGTGATTTGTCAGGTGCCTTTTGTTCTGTCATCTGCCCATCAGTACGATCGTATTTTTTTTTGTTTCCAAATTTGTGCAAATTCACAAGCGCAAAAATGCACAAATTCCCCTAAATTTGCATTTTCGCCCTTTCAATGGGAGAAATGTGTATTTTGTGTGTGTATTTTTCTATAACGGGATGGGCAAAATCACTGAGCCCTCACCCCATGATGGGGACATTCAGCTGCTCTCCCCCAAACCCTGTTGCTGCTGCTGCCATCCTCCCCCAGGAGCAAGGCCGTGCAAGCCTCCACCAAGCACTTGTGAGGCTTCGGCAAGCACTCAGCAGCCACCCACAGCTTTGCCAGAAATGCACATTTTCCCCTTCCACATGAATGGTAGCTGCCGTTAGCATGGAAGGGGGGAATGCACATTTTGGAGGCTTGGGAAATCGCATATCCCCTCCACATAAAGGGCAAACCTTTAGCCTTGACTTAATAGGGCCTTTAAAGCCCACATTGGCACGGTGGGGGGGGGGGGCATGATTTCCAAAGGTTCCAGAAATGCACATTTCCACCTTCTATGTTAATGGTGGTCATCATTAATGTGAAAAGAGGAAATGCACAATTTCCAGAGCCTCCAAAAATAGCACACTTCCCCGTTTCACACTAGTGGTGGCCACCATTAGCAGCTGCCCGCACACCATGAACAGTGTGCAGGCAGCTGCCGAGTGCTTGCTGAGGCCTAGCAAGTGTTTGGCAGTAGTCCGTACTTGCTGGTGGGATGCCCCACTGGGTCTGTGGGGGCTGGACATGAGGGTACTCGTGGCAAGCCTATTCTCAAAGTTTGAAAGTTCTGCAAGTCTGCAGAATCCACTCAACAGGGAAGAAGCTGGTCCACTGAAAAATTCATGGGTTGGATTCAGAAAAATCCTAATTAATTTGGACCAGTTGCAAATTTCTGGGATCCCCTAATGTCACCTCTTCCATACTTCCTGTTTTGTTGGTGTTCTGTATCCTTGGTGTTCATGTGTACCTTTCCATTGCTCCTCAAATGCATCGCCTGCCCTTCAGCCATGAGCGAACTGCATAGAAAAGTGAAACCGACATCTCCCGCCCTCTAAACTGTCTGGCATAGAGAAATGAAAGTTTACTATAACATTCTTTAATGTCATTGAAATGCAAACCAGATGTTTATGATGATATTTAGGCATAAGTGAGGCATCTCAACATACCAATTAACATTGAGTTACTCACCAGATCTGTAATGCTAACAACATTACCATTGATTTGATGGGCTCCATGTTTCCCTGGGAGCATGTGCACACCCAGAGGGCACAAGTCTGTCTTGCACCCAAGAAATGGAGATGGGGAGAAGAGAATGAATCTTTCCCTTGGTCAAGCCTATATTGTGTTTTCATGATTAGCTTCTTTCCCGAGAGGTACACTGGATGTAAAAAGTAACAGAGAACTGCCTGTGGGCTGCCATGACCCTAGTTTCACACAAAGCAATGGCCCTATCTGTTGGGTCAGGCTGGGCTTGTGATCTACGTGTGCCTCCCAGAACCCAGGAGAAGCACACTGGTCACTGTGACAAAGATATGGAAGCTGGAACATCTCTACTAGATCTATGTATGACCTTTAAAAGCTTCGAGAAAGCAAATCATTTCATTTCATAAGTTATGCATAAAGTTTTTGAACTGAGTGTAGCTGTACTGGGTTTGTACTACCAGGTGCTTAAGAAAAGGGGGTAATAGCTAAACCAATACATGGCTCTGCTCATTGTGCTTGTGGGACATTAATTGGCTCTCCTCTAGTGATATTTCCATCCATAACTACAAGCCACACTGATACAGAGAAAAAGTCCAAAGGGAGTTGACTAAACATTACTGCTTAATGCTTTAAAAGTCTTTGAGACCAGGGACACACAATCCTTGAGATGCTAAATGCTGATTGCATCTTCCGAAGAATACAGTTTCCCATTGCATTTACATGACATTAGCATAAGTTGGTCATTACTAAGTTAAAATGAGCTCCTACTTGTGAGTTCCTCGAAAGATGAAGAGTTTGATTCTCTCTTTGTTCATGCCCATTTTAAAAAGAAACACTAGGCAGCACTTTTAGAGCAGGGTTGGAGAAACTGCAGCCAAGGGCCCTGCATGCAGACCTCAACCTACTTCCTTGAGAACTTCAGCCCACTTTGCAAACTCTGCCCACTTTGGCTCCAGGTCTGTCCACCATTGGCTCCTCTGTGTGGTCCATTTTTGACACCAGTCATGGCAGCCATGATGGAAAGTGGACCCTATCAAGTTTTGACTGAGCTAATGTGGATCTTGACTGGAAATAGGTTCCCTGCATCTGGTTTAGAAGATAGTTTTTAGGAAATTGGCCACAGCTTGGAGAAATTCAGTTATGACATATGGAGTATCTATTTTCCACATGGACACCATTTGTGCAAAGACCTTGTGAGTGGGGGAAGAAAAAACAAATTTCACCCCCCAAAACCCTTATACACAGCAGTATAACTAGTTTCACATTGTTTTTGCTCTCCCAGTACATCACATCTAGCTCTCTGGATTGTGGCTTAGAGCTATAGAAATCCTGCCTCTGTTACTGAAAGACTACATGTCCTTAAATTTGCTCAACAGGAAAACAAAAGCTGCAGTCAACAATTAAGTGTTTTTATAACTTGTTTTTGCATTTTGATCAGAGCTCTTCGTTACAGGAGAATCTATATAGTCTTATATCCTACTCAACTGAAGAAGTATTCTGCAGCAGGTCTTTTAATGAATTGAAATCAGTTTAAAAGGGGGGAGAATAGAAAACTGGGTCTGAACTCAGAGTACCGTGAGACTTGAAGTGACAAGAGACAACAACCACAAAAATATGCTAAGGAGAATTCACGTCACAATGAGAGATGCTGTCAAAATTCTCCAGGCTCAGGCTTCAACTTGGGGGAACCATAAAACCTCAACTGAAGAGGTGAGCTTTACAATTGGGTGTGGACCAACCACAAAATTTCATTCAGAGCTTGATTTGGCAATTCAGAAAGCACCCCATTGCAGCTTAGACCAATTGTGAGGTTTCCCCGTTCAAGTCAGGGGCAAATTCAAATCTCGCTTCAGAAATCCGAAACTTTGTGCCTCTCATTTACTGTCACTAAAAACCAAGAAATGACTGTAACAATTTTGGTTGTTTGACACAACCTACAAAAAGAGGAGGGCATGATCGCTAAACCCATGAAGACTCCGGAAGCAACACTGTGGGATTTTGGCTAAATGTGGAGAATCCCATAGTAGCCCATTTCTGGGAGCATGAAGCCCATCAAATAACAGACAAATAGGTGCAGGGGGTTGTGTTGCCAAGAGGCAACAGTTCTTTTTAGGATTCAGAAACAATGAACACAGAAAAAAACTTTTTTATTAAGCAAAGTAAGAAAGCAAAATACTAAAAGGCAATGATTGCAGTGAGAAGCTGTAGGGCAGGATTATAATGCTTACGTCCCTATTGCCATTGGGAACTCCCTTAGAATCAGTGATGGACAGACTCCAATATACCAGACTCCTGGTATACAGCACTTCCTGGATCTCAGACTTCATCTAGGTGCTGAATTGGGAGTGTCCCAGGCAGTGGAGGCTGGTGGCTTCAATTTCAATGGGGCTGTGGATCCATTCTGTATTTCAATCAGAACCAACCAGCACTCTAAAAGAGCTATCCAATCTGCTAAAGCTAATTTGGGGATTGGAGACAACCGTTTGGACTGGGACTAGCAGTGGTTGGGGTGGAGTGCTCAATTGTCAGGACCGGCCAATGTTACAGGGTTGTTGTTGTTGTTATCCCAGGAAAATTGACTATGGCCTTAGCTAGACCTAAGGTTTATCCCGGAGTTGTCCCGGGGTTGTCCCATCCTGCTCCCGGGATATCCTGTGTGTCATTTACATGAACAGGGATGACCCCAGGATGATCCCGGGATAAACCTTAGGTCTAGCAAAGGCCTATGTCTGATACGATAGGGATGAATCATCATTGCAGACAGGGCCAGACCCATCATGAGGCTCAGTGAGCCTCTTAGCTCAGGTGCTGGGTTTCGAGGGGTGGCAAAAAGGTCGTCCTTGCTCCCATTTCCACTTATTTGAGCTCTCCACAACTCTGCTGTCACTGGTTCGGAGCTCTGAAACAGCATCATCCACAGCAATCACCTATTATTTTGATGCCACAAAATGCAATGTTGGATCTGAGGATGGGATTATATTTGGGGGATTTTAAATGGCACCCATCTGCTTCTGAGTCTCGCTCTCCCACTTCAAGATGCCATTGTGGTAAAGGGTGCAAGTTGGTGGCATCAGCAGCAGGCAGCTGGGGCAAGGAAGGCAATGGCCCATTTGAAGGGGCAGCCTTCTCAGGTGCCTGTCTCAGGTTTCTTTCTCAGATGGAGCATGGTTTGGGCTGGCCTTGAATTCAAATCATTTTGAATTCAAGACTTGAAATGGGATGCTGATAGCTGCATAAAGAGTTCTAAAGTTGAGATAGCATTTAATCTAGCGCAGGCTACCTGCCAACTTGAAAACAGCTTCTGGCCCCAAAACCTGTTGAACCATATTCAAACAAACCCCTGTATTTACTAAGGGGAGAACTTGGTATGGCTGCCACCCCCAACCTGGTGCCGTCCAGGTTTGTGGGGACTTCAACTCCCATAATCCCAGGTAGCCTAGGTTTTGCTGGCTGAGGATTATGGGAATTGTAGTCCAACATATGTGAAGGCCACCAGGTTAGGGAAGGCTGCTGTTTGGAGTTAATTTTAAAGAAAGGATACCTTGTTCCCTACAATGGAAGGGCTACTGAAGAAGTACAAAAGAAACCAAGGCACTGCTATCCCTTCCGAAGCCCTCTGATTTTGAGCCAACTCCCCCGTTTTCAAATTCAGTGTGGTTGGAAGCGCCTCGCTGAAACCAAAAAGACATCCTCCTCCATCCCTAGCCCTGCCAGCAAAACTGATTGGCGCTGACACGTTACAGTGAATCAGGAGAGATGCAGAAGCAGGAAAATCACAGCCAAAGGAGAGCAGGGAAAGGAAGAAACTGCCAGGAATAGAACTGTTGGTGCAAACGTGAAGGCTGATGCCTCAAACCACGTGCATCTTTGAGATTTGCATGTCTTGTTCTTGTTCTTTCTCTCCTGAACTGGAAGGAGAGAAGAAGGTTTTGGTACGAAGGACAGTATAATTATCTGTGTTATGGTGGCTTCCTTTTCAACCTTCCTTTTCAACCTTCGGTGGTTTTCTATTGTAGAAATAAATTGATATATTTACATGTAAAAAGCCCAGTATTATCACTCACAGGCTTAGGATGGATGGGGAACGTGCACATTCTGGTGAAGTGACAAAAAAAGAAGAAGTAAAGTCAAATAAAACCATCCTTTTGTTTTCTTGAAATACTCTTTGCTTGCTTTTAGATGAAGATCATTTAACTGTCAGTGATCAAACAGCAGAGCACTACTTCACCTGTTCTTGTAGTGTTTACCTGCAGCTGCTTGCAGATCCACCTAACACATAAACACTTGCACCTCGAAATTTTCAGAGTAGACAGTATTTTCTTCCTTGAATGCTTTTGCTTTGCATAACATACTCCACAGGAAAATCAGGTTCAGGGGCGTATTAACAGGGCATGATACTACTTTCATTCTAAGGAAGTCAAGCTCATCCTGTGGGTTTGGGTCGATGGGCGGATGTAACAATATACATATGGGCTGATCTAGCAATGTAACTAAGGGCCTTTGTGCACATTGTTAGTCTGAATCTGTATTATTTTTTAAAGGGGAGATGAGCACAAGTGTGGTCCAACAAAAAATGTAAGTGTTTTTTTAAAAAAACAAACACAAAACAACAACCTGACCCCACTCCCCCACCCCGATGGGCATGGAGCACTCAAAGAGCTCGGTGCCCATTTCTAGCCTCCTCACATTTACTTGCAAGGAGGCAGGACGAAGCAGGGGCAGGCGGCCACACATCTCCCACAGTCCCAGGATGGTCCTGGGACTGCAGAAAAAATGGGAAATAGCCATTTTCTATTTCCCGGGTGTGGGGGATGACCCCAAGAAAAACAACAGTGTAGAAAGGGCCTATGTTTCATCTGTTCCTCCAACTAATCAGGCCCTGAGTTATAATATCTATTATTAGTTACAGAGGATAGATATAGATAGATAGATAGATAGATAGATAGATAGATAGATAGATAGATGTAGATATAGAGATAGATAGATAGATAGATAGATAGATAGATAGATAGATAGATAGATAGATTTAAGGATTTTGTAGGGCAGGTCCAAATGTCCCCAGCAGCAGAATATTCACTAGTTTTGGTTGACAGTGTGGGGGAACCCATGGCAAAGATGGAATGGGGGATATTTGTGGGGGGAGAGACTTTCTGATGAGTAGTGTACTAGTAATCATACAGTAATACAAGGTGGTCCAAGGGCTTTTCATCTATTTTTTCTTTAAAGCTAAGAACATAAGAAATGTCATGCTGGATCAGACCAGGGTCCATCTAGTCCAGCACTCTGCTCACACCATGGCCAACCAGCTGATGCCCAGGGACTAACAAAGCAGGACATGGTGCACCCGCACCCTCCCACTCATGTTCCCCAGCAACTGGTGCACACAGGCTTACTGCCTCAGATACTGGAAAGCCACACTGAGTTTGCAAGGAAGTGAGGTTTCAAAATGGGGTTGGAGGAGCATCCCTTGAAATAATGCTATCTGGTCAACCAAGTGGGCAGCACCAGGAACATTGTGTCGGACCCATTCTGGAAGTGTGTGCCAGGAACTGCATTTCCTAGCCACATCATGTGGTGTGTACCTTTAAAGAGGTTTTCTAAAACGAAGCAGCAGCAATGGATAAAAAGCCCTCAGACGACCTTGTAATTCTTAGTTACTCAGTACCACACAGCCTAAAGTCAAATGACTTTCTCCGTCTACCCCCAAACTCCAGGCATATCACTAATTTTCCTTCCCGCTTTCAATTGAAACAAAGGGAGGAGGGACATTTTCAACAGCCCTGGAATTTGGATTGACCTAATAATTTTGCCTGCAACTTAATTACATAGGGCAGGTCTACACCAGGCGATATCCCGGGATCGTCCCTGTGCATCCCTCCATTTCCCTGGGATATTGCCATACCCTTTTTTCTCACTTTTTCCCACGGTCCCGGGACAATCCCGAGGACCGCAGGTGGTGTGGCTAGCTGTCCCGGCTTCTTTCCTCTTCCCCGTGAGTAGCGGGGTACATCGAAGGGAAGGAGCGGGGCTCGGGAGAGTTCAGGGCCATCAGGGGTAGGGGGAGCAGGGTCAGGACTTTGTTCTCTCTCTTTTTTTTAACTTACTTTTGCACTGGAGCATAGGTGTGCTCCAGGTCCTGTCTTTTTTTAAAAAAAATGATGGGCGCGATGTCCTCCTTCCTCCCTGGATGTCATGTGCTGCATCTGAATGCAGGGGAGACTCTCGCGATCAACATATCACGAGATCCTCCCCCTCCTTCTCAGATCGCTGGGAGGTGTACATATGCCCATAGTGCATGGCCTTCATGTAAAACCTAAACTCTGATGGATACTAAAAAGTCTGGGAGAGACTTTCAAAAGTAAGTCCCATGAGTTCACTGGGGCAGGCTATGATCCTATACTCCCATTTAAGTGAGTATAGGATCATAGCCTGACACAGCCACAAACCTGGGTCAGTGGGTTAAAGAAATACTTCAGGTGGCATCTGGCAAATCTACACAAGCTAAACACACCTGCATGGCTCAAACATCACCTGTTTATGCCTTGAATTCTCAGATTCCCAGCTCAGGCTTTCATGTATTGACAAAATGTTGAAAACATGATAAATCAGCCCAACGTTCCATTCAGACTTTATGAAACACATTTGAAATTGCACAGTAAAAAGCTATTTTATGGGTCTTCAGCCTAAAAATAATTTAAACCCAAAAGGAGTAAGGTAGTTTTACAAACACAGCAGATTGGTGATGCAAATAGATAACCCCAGTAATGGTTCTGTCTGATGTTATTTGAAAATATTATTCATTAAAATATGGCTTGTATTGCTCCTAATCCCATTCAATCAACCTTTATTAGCTGAGTCAAGCTGTGTAGCCTTCGCACAGAAGCACAATCTTCCACATGCTTTATTCCCTTCGACAGCCAACTGTGGAGAACGATGTACGTGGTGACATTTAATGTGGAACTTTTGTTGTTGTTCATGCTTTGTTTTATATTTCTGCTGCCAGAAATACTTGAGGCCTCTTTAACATAGTTCTCAACACCCAGCCCTTCTAAGAGGAGGATTAGATGTGGAATACAGAGCAAGCTGCCTCCCACTTTGGTGAACGAACAACACTGACACGTTTTGCAGATCAGTGCACATGTCTGGCGATAATTGCTCTTGGGCTAATATGGGGAAGTGTTGTTTTTTTAATGATCTTTGCTATTTTTCCCCCATGTCAAGAAATCCATTTTCTTTTTCTAGTCTAGCTACCTGTAAAATGTCCATTTTGTGAAGATGGGGCTGCACATACCTGTTTAACCACCTGAGTGTGTTATCTCCTGCTGTTCTGACTTCAAGGCCCATTACGACTGGAATAGAACTCTGGCTAATTAGACTGAATGCTTTCAGCTAAGCTTCTGTGAGAACCTCCCACCTCAACCCCATCCTGAAACTATTTAGCCTGCTAGTGATTGGCTAAGGAGGCTCACCTCATTTTTGTCAAGGGCTTTTGACTCTGAAACTTATATTTTGGGCCCTGTTCTATTTTGGGCCCATGCTTAGGAGCCTACTGCTTTATTTTTATTTTATTGTTTTGCCTGAAGCGTTGTTTCCAAAGATCACACTATTGTTTTATATGTTATCCCTTGTCCATTTTCCTTTTTGTAAATAAACTTACCATTTACTATATTTGAATGCGGCTTTGTGGACTTTCGTGACCCTCTCTCCCGGACCCTTTATGACAATTGGATTGATTTATGGACTGGCTTTGACTTCGGCGTAAGCACAGAAAGACTGTTCTGTTTCTTTATGTTTTGAACTGTGTGAGAAATACAAATTAAGTGTTATCTCTTCATTTGGTGTGTTTGCTGGTACCTGGCGGTCTTCCCAGTCTGGGCACACAGCCCATGTAGATAAGTTGAAAAGTGGCTGGTTGCAAAGCCGCTTTCCAGGACAGCGCCCCTCTTATAGTGGAGCGATCCACCCGCCATTTTGGAACTTTTTCCCCATAGGATTGCATGTTGTGAACTACGTGCATATAAGTGCTTTTCAAGCTACATCCTTAAAACTTACTGTGCTTAGAGAGTGATCATTGGGAGTCATTTGTGCCGATTTTCAGAAGTTTTCGTCATGTGGTTTGCTTGCTATTAATTTCTTTAAAATGGGTAAAAGCAGGAGGGGGGAGCGCTTTTTTCCCACCTTGATGATTGACAGATTCAATGCCCAATCATGATAAGTGATCACCTGATGTGAAGCATCCTCCAATCCTAATGTTGGAGGGGGGAATAAGCAAAAGGGATACTTAGTAACTTGGGATACTAGTAACTTTGATTTATTTGTCTTTCGATCAGACTTTTTTCAGTGTTTTGAAGCAGTAGCCCCAGTAAACTCACACACACAACCTTACATCATATACTAAGTAAAATAACAGATAGGCAACACAGCACTGCAATGTACCCATCATAACCTTGGGGAACAACTGAATAGATATGGTGCAAGGGGATGATGTCCATATGGCATGTGGATGTGCCCAGTGCACACTGTCCTGCCTTGAGGGGTCATCAGAACCCTCCAAAGGTTAGCCATTTGGAGAAGCCAATGACATGCACGAGTTGAAGTGTGATGTCACTTCTCAAAGGCATGTACCTAGACAGGACCGATCAAATGACTGGAATCCCCTGTCCACTTTCCCCTTACTGGTAATAAAGTCAGACAAAGCCTTTTTAAAAAATTCTTGTTGTTATGATTATTCCTAGATTCAGCAATACTGCTGCTTTTAATTCCACCCCTCCTGTGTTTATTTATTTATTTATTACCACCCCATAGCCAAAGCTCTCCTGATTGAAGTTTTTATTGTTGTTGTGATTATTATTAATAATAATATTACTAGTACTGCTATTATTGTTGTTGTTGTTTACTAATGGCTGTGTGATCACAGTGCAGTCAATCAACTCTGAAGCAAGGAAGACAAAGGTTTACTCTTATCCTCCTAGCCCCCTATTAGTTATGGGATACAAAAGTCATCCCTCCGTGCTGTTCCCGCCTCACAGGGCTGGTTTGCATGACTGGCTTTGATTGCCTGGAAAGTGGAAACAATCCTTGGCTCACTTACTTGTGCCCCTAGAAATTCTGCTGCATGCCTGCCTTCCCGCCTCCGCCTGGGTGCTGTCGTTGTGGGGTATTGGGACTGCTGCCTGGAACTTACTTCCCCATAGGTCTACGGCACAGTGTGTGTGTGTGTGTGTGTAGCACCTCTCTGCCTGCCTCTCTGCCCTCCTGGTGCCTGGGAGATGTAGGTGGGCTGTGTGGGTCAACGCCACAAGCCTCTTGCATGCTTGCTCCCAGAATCAGATATATTTTAGAGCTGTATGAGAAATTTGTTCCACTTGTGCTAATGTACTAGGGGTGGCCGGAATCGGCAAGAGCTCATCCCACATGAGCCTCCACTGAGCACTCACAAGGTTTGCAAGCGCTCAGCAGCTGAACACACTGCCTTCCGGCCCTTTCCCCCCACTGCTTTAACAACAGTTGCCATTGAGGCAATGGGGGAAATGCACAATTTTTGGAGCCTCTAGAAATTGTGCATCCCCCCCTCCCTGACCAATGAGGGCCTTCAAGGCCCTATTATTGAAAAAGTAAACCTTTACCCTTTCGTTAATAGGGCATTTAAGGCCCCCGTTGGCAAGGGGGGGGGAGAACACGCGATTTCCATGGCCATCATTAACACAGTGGAGGGAAAGGGAAGGAAGCCATGGTGGACCATGCTCTCAGGCATGGGTCCTCACTCACATGGAGCACAGCTTACTGGGTTCATGAGGGCCAGACACAGTGGGTGGTCCACCACCCTCTTGGACTCAGTTGGACACTAGCACCATTCTTAATTAGTACTAATGGGCTATGACTTCTCTCCATTAGCTCCTCCCTTTACAGCTGATAAATTGACCCTATCCTGTGTTCACCTCAGCACAGCAGATGAGGTATCAGTATCAGAGGGAGTAAGCCTATATACACCTGCTGCTGGGGAACATAAGTGGGAGGATGCTGTTGCACCGTGTCCTGCTCATGGCTCCCCCATCAACAGCAGCTTGGCAACTGTGTGAGCGGAGTGTGTGCTGGACTGGATGGACCCTTGGTCTGATCCATCAGGACTCTTCTTATGTTCTTAGGTATTTCTGGTTTACTAGTATGGGAAGCTTAATACTCCTTTGCAATTCAGTATAATTAAAGCAGGTTGGATGGGTGATTTTCTAAACCCCCTGGTTGCCCATTTTGGAGGTGGCAGGCAGATTACCTATCCTCAATCTGTACTACCAGGACAAGAGCTGATGTTCTCTGCAATGCCAACATTCTGGTGTGGAGTTCAATTAGTTTCAGCCTGCTATGAGCTTGGTCCAGTTTCAGAAGTGCAATGACTTGTTGCTAATGCTAATGTGATTATGATAAATGGTTCCAAATATCTTCTCTGATAATAGCACATGCCGACATGATTAGTACTTTAATCATGTGCATATGTGTGTATGCCTGCATCACTAATGATTAAAATGTAATTATCTCTTCATCTTTATGATCATTTCTGTAGCATGGGGCTTAATTTGAGCCAAGGCTCCAGTCCAGGTCAGATTTTTCAACACTGGAATATGTACAGTAACAATAACTAAATATCAACTTCTTTTTTATTTACTTTTAGATTTACTTGAATTATTGGATTGTAATCAATTAATCAACTATTTTCATTCTGTTCTTGTTGTGCTTTCAGTATTTGTTTTGTTATTGTTTAAAGCAAGTTTTTATTCATATTTATTTTTCCAAAAATCTCCTACAATCGTAAGCTGGCTTGGTAGAAAGGTGGGGCACAAATCAAATAAATAAAATAAATGGAAAGGATGTGTATATTGTCAAAGCTAAAATTAAACTGCATGCTGAAGATACTGAAGGAAGGGCATCTTTTCCCTTAAATGTGAGATGATTTACAATTTAACAAACAAAAGCTGCCACTAAATATTTATATATAAAAATATAGTTCAAAGTATGAATAGAATATTTTATAAACCAGTATTTCCCTTTTGATCAACATAGGCATCTGGACTTAGTATTTCATATTCATTTTATTTATTCAGAGTATTTATACCCCTCCTTTTGATTCAAAGGGTTTACAAAGTGGCTATATGATCCAATCTTCATTAACATACATATAATTCCCTGTGCTTCTTATTAAGACTTAGTGGTTCACCTTGAACTGATATCTCCTTGAAGTAGAATCTAGTAGCTGTGGCAATAAACTAGAAAGAAACAGCATTTGTATGTTACCTTTTTATTAAATTTGGCACAGCACAGGGAAATGCCTGCATGCGAACAATAAGGTGTGTTTCAGTCAGAGCCTTGCTAGTAGTTTGGGTTGCCAGAGATACATTTTTGGTTTGGTTTGGTTTTTAAAATTACTTTTAAGGTGGAGGAGGACGATGACAACAAGAACAACGATTTTGAAGCAGCAACTTGTGCATACTGCTGCACCCAGATTGATAACGGGGACCAGAAGGTTCGAACAGACTCTGGCCCGCTTGCATTGGCTGCCTGTATATTTCCTAGGCCGATTCAAGGTGCTGGTTTTAACCTATAAAGCCTTACACAGATCATGATTGCAATACCTGATAGAGTGCCTCTCCCATCTTGAACCTACCTGTATACTATGCTCAACATGAGTGCCTACTTTGAGGGAGGCTTGGAACATGGTAACAAGGGAGCGGACCTTTTCAGTGGTTCCCCCCCCCCAATTATGGAATGATTTATTATTTATTTATTTACTAGCTGTACCCTGCCACGCGTTGCTGTGGCTCAGTCTGGTTAAATTGAAAAGAAAGAAAAGACAAAGCGGATGTTTCTAATATGTTTAATTTCACAATGCTTGTGGATATACAATATTTTTAGTTGTTCCATTGTCTGTGTAGAGATAGAGATTGTCTGGTTTGCCGACTCTAGAACACGCAACATATAATTGTCCATGTGAGAAGCAATCTGTGTCTAGATCTAAACCGCACAATTCTAAAGATTGGCCCTGAGCTTTGTTGATGGTGATTGCAAACGCCAATCGAATTGGGAATTGCAATCTCTTAAATTGAAATGGCATATCTGTTGGAATCATAGGAATGCGAGGAATGAGGACATCTTCACCTTTGAAAGGTCCTGTCAAGATTGTTGCTTCTATGACTTATAAGAGCAAATAGGAGAGAACATGCAAATAGGAGAGGAGGCAGAGGCAGTGGATTGGCCTACTGTTTGGTTTTTTAAAAAGGATGTTTTTACGGTGAGGAGGTTAGTGGAAACTCCTGGCAGTTACCTTTCTTCAGAACGTGCAACTGTCACAGGTGTGACATCTATATTCACTCAGCCAATTGTGAGAGAACATGCAAATAGGAGAGAAGGCAGAGGCAATGGATTGGCCTACTGGTTGGCGATGTCACAATGACCTATAAGAGCAAATAGGAGAGAACATGCAAATAGGAGAGGAGGCAGAGGCAGCGGATTGGCCTACTGGTTGGTGATGTCACAATGATCAGCAGGACTGGTTTTGAGGAGGCCTATTTCTTCGATTTTAAGACAAACCTTTGACCCCATAGAGAACATAGTTACATAACAACGCTCGCGTATTCGAACGCAACGCTGTGTCAAAATTTCAAACAATCAGTGAAGAACTTTTGGAGATATAAAAGCATGTTTTTACGGTGAGGAGGTTACTGGAAACTCCTGGCAGTTACCTTTCTTCAGAACGTGTAACTGTCACAGGTGTGACATCTATATTCACTCAGCCAATTGCGAGAGTACATGCAAATAGGAGAGGAGGCAGAGGCAGCGGATTGGCCTACTGGTTGGTGATGTCACATTGATCAGCAGGACTGGTTTTGAGGAGGCCTATTTCTTCGATTTTAAGACAAACCTTTGACCCCAGAGAGAACATAGTTATATAACAACGCTTGCGTATTCGAACGCAACGTTGTGTGAAAATTTCAAAGCAATCGGTGAAGAACTTTCGGAGATATAACGACAGTAACGAACGGTCTTTTTCATTTTTATTTATATAGATTACATTTCTATACCGCCCAAAAGCCGGAGCTCTCTGGGCGGTTCACAAAAATGATCTCCATGATGATGCCAGCATTGTTGTCTTTTCAGTCAAGACTTTTCTCTTTCCCCAGGCAATTAGCAGCATGGGATGAGTTTTAACTTATCATGGATTTGTTTTATGGTTGGGCTGATTGCTCAATATTGTTTTTATTTATTTATTTATTTATTTGTTACATTTTTATACCACCCAATAGCCAAAGCTCTCTGGGCGGTTCACAAAAATTAAAACCATAATAAAACAACCAACATGTTAAAAGCAGAAATACAAAATACAGTATAAAAAGACAACCAGGATAAAACCATGCAGCAACATTGATATAAGATTAAAATACAGAGTTAGAACAGTAAAATTTAAATTTTAGTTAAAATTAAGTGTTAAAATACTGAGAGAATAAAAAGGTCTTCAGCTGGCGACGAAAGGAGTACAGTGTAGGCGCCAGGCGAACCTCTCTGGGGAGCTCATTCCACAACCGGGGTGCCACAGAGGAGAAAGCCCTCCGCTTTTAGATGTATGATGTCCCTGTGTGTACTGTCTGTTGTGTGTTTTTAAATTTTGCATATTGTTTTTAATGGCTTTAATCTTCATAAACCGCCCAGAAAGCTTTGGCTTTGAGGCAGTATAGAAATAGTAACAACAACAAAGACAACAAGCTCACTCAGCTTTCTGGCACTCAGCAGGAAGTCCCAAGGGATAAAGTCGTGGTTGAGTCCTCTAGGGAGCTTCCCATGAAGTATAAGCAACCACGGAGTTTGCAAAGTACAGATACTGACAAAAGTTGTAAAATAAAGAGTCTATGCACACCGGTCCTCCACCCCTCCTTAAAGTAAGGTAAGCACACTGAGAAATATCTCCAGAATTCTCAAGACCCCTGCAAAAGAGGCAGAAAAACGACGTCCTCTTTTTCTGCAAAAGGGCAGGCGGGCTTTTGGCACGACAATAATAATAATAATAATAATAATAATAATAATAATAATAATAATACCCTCTCCCTTTGGATTGAGGTGGGGAACAACATTAGTACAATGATACAATATAAATCAAATACATAAAATTAATTTTAAAAGCATATAAAACCAATACAATATATAAAAAAATCAAGACATCTTAAAATTCTTGGTTTAAAATTCATTTGGGTAGGCCTGCCAGAAGACACTAGTCTTAATAGCTGTCTTAAACTCAGAGATAGAGTTAAGTTGATGAATCTCATCTGGCAGGCTATTCTACAGTCTGGGGGTGGGGGGGTGGCAGAAGAAAAGGTCCTCTGGGTAACAGCCTAGTTTTGGCTAGAGCCTTTACCCAAAGATCCCGCCACCACCACCACCACGTCTTCATTCCAGTGAATTACCCTGAACCCTACCATTGTTTTTATACTGTTGTTTTTATGTTTTTGATGGTTTAAAATTTTGTATACTTTTTCATGTTCACTGTTTTAACTTTTGTAAACCCCCAGAGATCTTCGGCTATGGGGCACTATATAAATGTAATAAATAAATAAATAGCAAATCGCAAATCTCTCTGCTTACCTGGAGACCGTCTCTTGTCTTCCACTTGGTAGACACATTGAGTCACGAAACAGGAGCCCCGGCTGTGCCAGCAATCACAACTTGACACCGTGCCCAGCCGTGGGTGTTCAAGGAGTGTAGTCAGAGTCCGGTCCCATGCGCACTTACCCAGCCTCCTGCCTCCCAAGCTCATCACGCTGCCAAACAAATCAGATGTCTAATTAGGCACAGTGAGAACGGCGTTCTTTAAAGCTGACTTCCACTCTATAACACACAGATCCAAACCACTGTAGGGATTCAGAGCAATCAGGAACACAATGATTGCCACAACTCCTCCAGGAAAAAATCAGTCTTTTGGCAACCCTCCACCAGCACCGAGGATTTTAACACAAGAAAAAAAAATGGGGGAACTAGTGGAATAAACAACATCATGATGGTTCAGCGGAAGCTAAGAGTTCTGATTGTCAAACTAAATAGCATCGCCTTTCTCAGAAATTAAACTTATCTTGGGGTAAGGCACACAATACACTACTTGAATGTAAGGTGTAGAAATTCATGTGCCTGCATGCACATACGGTAAAATATCAAGCTATGCATTAATGGCATTTTCAGTGCTGAATGACGGTTTTAAAGCATTTGCCAGATCTTTTTTTAAAGTAACTCCTAGAGAAAATCATGAAATAAAAGACTTGGGCGTCAATCCTACGCAAACATACTTGGGTGGAAGTCGCATTGAGCGAAGTGACACTTGCATTCCCAGTAAACTGGGGCAGGACTGCCTCTTCATATATCGCAATTTCCTTTTCATTGCTAGTTTTTTTCCCTTTTCAAATTAAGCCACAGAAATCCTTCTAAAGTACGAAAGAGGCACTGATAGTTCAAAGCGTCGTGTAACCAACCAGAAACTTCTGTAAGTGGCCAGTCACGAGTGTGCTATAAATAGCTCATTCAGAGAAGTCTGCAGCCTCCTTCTTGATGGAATGTTGCTCCAGTGGGAAAAGGCCATAGGATGAGCTTTGCCCTTGTGGTTGAGGTGTTCACACACACACTGCACGAACATGGGAAGCAACTCCTGAATGGCACTATGTATGTATGAGTGTGGGGGTGGGCTCTCTTAAATCAGGATAGTTCTTCTCAGCCACCAGTCTGCTAAACAATTGCACCTGATTTTCCAACCCAGCATCAGGACCACTTTGTTCCTCTGGAGGTTGTATTTGCTTAAATGTTACGCTTGTTCAGATTGAATTACATGGGAGCCAAATCCTTCATTGCAATGGCACAATCTACCATTACACCTTCTCATTTAATGAGGAAATTAGCTCAGCAAGTAAAGCAGTCCTAATATACCAATTAGGGAACTATACGCATCAGATCATTTGAATGTGGTTAGAAGTATTATCAAGAGATGTTTTCAAACACTGAAGAATATTAGAGGTCTCGCTGTAAGTGAACATATTTCCCACTGGGAGTCTTTAAGGTGAGTGCCCTTTTGTAGTTCAGGAATCAATGAGATAGATTATCTCAAAAGAGGGACTGTTTAACAGGCTTACACTGCAATCCAATACCTGCTTACCTGGGTGAAAGTCCCATTGATCTCATTGGACTTATTTCTGAATAAATATGTGTAAGGTCTTGCTATTAATTGCCTACAGCTGTCTTCTCCAAGCTGGTGCCCTCTAGAAGTATTGTCCTACAATTCCCATCATGCTGGCCAAGAATAATTGGAATTGTGATCCAACACATAAAGAAGACACCACGTTGGGAAGGCTGTTCCATAGATACATGGTTTCATCACCACTTACAGAGAGCTTCTTGCAGATCAAAGAAGAATCAATTCTGTAAACACCAAAAACACCTTTCTAAGTTGTACATTGTCTCAAGTGGTCATTGAGTGGAGGGGGGAAATTTAAAAAAAATGTTCCAAATAAATAAATGATAAATAAGTTCCTGACACCATCCACATGAAAAATCTATATCTTCCTTCACTTTAGAAAAGGTTGAAAAGTGGTTGAAAGATTAGATGAACTAAGACTCTCTTTATTTTGTGATTTATTATTTATTCTAGGATATATAATCCACTGTTCAATAGAGATCAAAGCTGCTCACACAAGTGAATAGAGAGAAAAAATATATTCACAAATATAGTACATATTCCTGGCTGCCACTGAAACTGGTCAACAATTCAAGGCTGGCTCAGTCCTGTGAAGGGAGTGCTTCAACATCCATGTGGATGTTGTCCTGGCATGTGTGTCCTGGCTTGTGTATTTATTTAAGAAATGTATAGACTGTGCTTTCACCCCAAAATTATCCCAGCATTGTCTGCACAAAAATCAAATACCCCATACAACAACAACAATAATAATAATAATAATAATAATACCCAGCATAAAGCTGAAACAACAGTAGAGTCAAAGTGAGAGGCCAAGAAACTATTTCAACAGGCTTTTTAAAAAATGTCTGGGTAAATCAATAGATTTTAAGCTGCCACCAGTGGTTTTAAACTGCTTGACTCTGTAACACACACATTCAAAGGTATCGAAGCTGAGTGCGAACAGTAGAATTCAGTTTGCACTGGTATCACACCATAAGGATAACCAGCCAACTCCCCTCCCTCAACCTTGAGCACCCATTGTCTATGCCCCCCCCCCCGGCTTGGTGGCCACACATTCAAAAATACTGAGAAAGAAGTTTTACATGCATAGGGTTCCTTCACACCATTTGGAATGGAGGCCCATAAGGTTTCCCAGTGGGATGGGGGCCCTTTCACAATTTATTTATTTATTTATTTATTTATTTATTACATTTTTATACCGCCCAATAGCCGAAGCTCTCTGGGCGGTTCACAAAAATTAAAATCATTATAAAACAACCAACAAGTTAAAAATACAAATACAAAATACAATATAAAAAGCACAACCAGAATAAAACCACGCAGCAAAATTGATATAAGGTTAAAATACAGAGTTAAAACAGTATAATTTAAATTTAAGTTAAAATTAAGTGTTAAAATACTGAGTGAATAAAAAGGTCTTCAGCTGGCGACGAAAGGAGTACAGTGTAGGCGCCAGGCGGACCTCTCTGGGGAGCTCATTCCACAACCGGGGTGCCACAGCGGAGAAAGCCCTCCTCCTAGTAGCCACCTGCCTCACTTCCTTTGGCAGGGGCTCACGGAGAAGGGCCCCTGTAGATGATCTTAAGGTCTGGGTAGGTACATATGGGAGGAGGCGTTCCTTCAAATAACCTGGCCCCAAACCGTTTAGGGCTTTAAATGTCAATACCAGCACTTTGAATCTGGCCCGGACCTGGACTGGCAGCCAATGAAGTTGTAAAAGGACTGGCGTAATGTGATCTCGCCAGCCAGTCCCTGTTAGTAAACGGGCTGCCCTGTTTTGTACCAGCTGAAGCTTCCGAACCGTTTTCAAAGGCAGCCCCACGTATAACGCATTGCAGTAATCCAAACAAGAGGTTATCAGAGCATGGATAACTGTAGCTAGGCTATCACTGTCCAGATAAGGGCGCAGTTGGTATATCAGCCTAAGCTGATAAAAGGTGCTCTTTGCCACTGAGTTCACCTGTGCCTCAAGTGACAGTTCTGGATCGAAGAGCACCCCCAAACTACGGACCCGATCCTTTAGGGAGAGTGCAACCCCGTCCAGGACAGGGCAAACATCACCTCGCCGGACAAATGAACCACCCGCTAACAGTACCTCCGTCTTGTCTGGATTGAGTCTCAGTTTGTTAGCCCTCATCCAGTCCATTACCGTGCCCAGGCACTGGTTCAGAACAGTCACTGCCTCACCTGGGTTTGATGAAAAGGAAAGGTAGAGCTGGGTGTCATCCGCATATTGATGACACCTCAGTCCACATCTCCGGATAACCTCCCCCAGGGGCTTCATGTATATGTTAAACAGCATAGGGGATAAAATAGAGCCCTGCGGAACCCCATGGCTTAGGAGCCACGGCACAGAGCAATAATCCCCCAGCACCACCTTCTGGAATCGGCCATCCAAGTAGGAGCGGAACCACTGCAACGCAGTACCTCCAACTCCCAGTTCAGACAACCTATCCAGAAGGATACCATGGTCGATGGTATCGAAGGCCGCTGAGAGGTCCAGGAGAACCAACAGGGTCGCACTCCCCCTGTCTCTCTCCCGACAGAGGTCATCCCACAGGGCGACCAAGGCAGTTTCTGTTCCAAAACCAGGCCTGAAACCCGATTGAAATGGATCTAGATAATCCGTTTCATTCAAGAGTGCCTGGAGTTGTCCTGCAACCACCCGCTCAAGCACCTTGCCCAGGAAAGGGATATTAGCCACTGGCCTGTAGTTGTTAACATCTTCCGGGTCCAGATTAGGCTTCTTCAGGAGTGGTCTAATTACCGCCTCTTTTAAAGAGGCCGGCACCACTCCCTCTCTCAAGGAGGCATTTACAACCTCCTGGACCCAGCCGGCGATCCCCTCCTTATT
The DNA here is from genome assembly GCF_023053635.1 of Elgaria multicarinata webbii. Taxonomy (NCBI): domain Eukaryota; kingdom Metazoa; phylum Chordata; class Lepidosauria; order Squamata; family Anguidae; genus Elgaria; species Elgaria multicarinata. The sequence goes on from NC_086174.1 coordinate 44,942,750, forward strand.
TGATGTAATGAGCCACGAGGGGCAAGGGTCAAGCACACAGGTGGTCGACCGGACTTGGCCAAGCACCTTGTCCACATCCTCGGGCCTCAATAACTGAAACTCATCCAATAAAACTGAGCCGGACGGCGCTCTGAACGCCTCTACTAGTGGTGCTGCATTAAGTGTGGTGTCCAATTCATGACGAATCTGAGCGACTTTATCTTCAAAGTGCCGTGCAAACTCGTCACAGCGTGCTACCGAGGGTTCAACTATCTCACGCCCTGGCCCAGAGTGTAACAGGCCACGAACCACTCGGAAAAGCTCCGCCGGACGACACCGAGAAGACGCAATGCTGGTGGAAAAGAACTGCCTCTTTGCCACCCTCACCGCCACAGAGTAGGCTCGATAGTGAGCTCTAGCCCGTGTTCGATCAGACCCAGCACGAGTTTTCCTCCACCTGCGTTCTAGCCGTCTCCCCTCTTGCTTCATCGCCCTCAGCTCAGATGTATACCAAGGAGCTGACCGGGCTCTGCTCAGAGGGAGAGGACGCTTGGGCGCGATCGTGTCAACCGCCCGAGTCATCTCTGCATTCCACAGAGCGACCTGGGCTTCGACAGGAGCACCGGCCATATCAGCAGGAAAATCCCCCAGAGCCCTCTGGAATCCATCGGAGTCCATTAGCCTCCGGGGGCGACCATTTTAATAGGCCCCCCACCCTTGCAGAGGGGAAAGGCCGCCGAGAGTCTAAACCTCAGTAGGAAGTGATCCGACCATGACAAGGGGGTAGATGTTAGTTCCCCCACTTCCAGATCACCATCCTCCTGTCCAGTCGAGAAAACCAGATCAAGTGTGTGTCCCTTTGCATGTGTTGGGCCGATGACATGTTGAGACAGCCCCATGGTTGTCATGGCAGCCATGAAGTCCTGAGCCGCTCCGGATACAGCAGCCTCGGCATGGAAGTTGAGATCCCCCAGAACCACCATCCTGGGGGTCCTCAACACCAGGTCCGAGACAACCTCCGTCAGCTCAGGCAGGGAGACTGTTGGGCAGCGGGGTGGACGGTACACCAGCAGAATCCCTAATCTGTCTCGAGTACCCAACACACAGTACAAACACTCCAGACCAGCACTCGACTGAACAGGAAGCCTAGAGAGGGAGATTGTATTCCTATAGACCACGGCAACCCCCCCTCCCCGGCCCTCGAGTCTGTGCTGGTGCTGCACCGAGTACCCAGGAGGGCAGAGCTGGGTGAGAGCAACCCCACCCAGTTCACCCACCCAGGTCTCAGTGATGCATACCAGGTCAGCCCCCTCATCCACAATCAAATCATGGATGAGGGAGATTTTATTCTGGACTGACCTGGCGTTCAGCAGCAGCACCACCAGACCCGAGAGCAAGCTGATATGGCCACCAGGAACTATCCGGTTGGGGTAGGAACCAGAAGAGGGAATAGCTGTAAGGAATCTATCCCCTCTTCTCCTCATCTGGCCTGTTCCTCCCCTAGCACCATACCTCCCCCTACCCGTGACCACAGTTATGTGGGCATCCCCGTATCCCCCAGAGCTCCCCAGGCACATATTAAAAAGTAATTAAAATGTATTTTACAATTTGTTGCTGGTTGGCTGGTTGGAGATCTTGCAGGTACAGTAGTATGGTATCTCCTATGTGCGCCGCAAAGTGCGGCGCCAAGTGCGCACTCGGCGCCGCACTCGGCGCGTCGCCGAGGCGCGCGCCGAGGTGCAGCCTCTGGCAGGCTGCAGATGTACCTGTTAGGGAGAGGTGGAGCACTCAGTCAGCTGACGCCCAGCAGGTGAGGGGAGAGACTGCAGAGGGAAGCCCCAGCAGTCCCTGTTCTTCTTTCCCCCCCACCAGCCAAACACACCCCACCTTCCCAGCCTCTGGCAGGCTGCAGATGTACCTGTTAGGGAGAGGTGGAGCACTCAGTCAGCTGACGCCCAGCAGGTGAGGGGAGAGACTGCAGAGGGAAGCCCCAGCAGTCCCTGTTCTTCTTTCCCCCCCACCAGCATTTAACACTAAATGCATGGATTGGAGGCATGGTCACTGGACACATTGGAATTGTAGGACATGGCCAGAGATGCAATCCCACTCCATTCCTCATCACATGGTCAGTGAATGTGTGGGGTGTGCATGGTCATCACATGTTTTCTTATACTAGACATTACTGGGCAGGTAGGAAATGGCAGCCTTGCATCTATATTAACTACTGGTCCCAAGATCCATATATAGGGTGTGTGTGCACGCGTGCATGTACATGTAGGGCTGTGCACTGCCTTGGGCCAAAACCTTGAATCCAAGCCATGGCAGGATGATTCATCCTGCGAGGCAGTACGAGATTGGCCTGAAGAACCCCAAGGTCAATAGGGTGACCATATGAAAAGGAAGACAGGGCTCCTGTATAGAAAAGAGAATTTCAGCAGGTGTCATTTGTACAGATAGAATGTCCAGATACAAAAGAGGACAAGGATCCTGAAGCTTTAACTGTTGTGATGAAGATGGAATTTCACCAGGTGCTGCAGGCATACAAGTGACACCTGCTGAAACTCCCTTTTGCTCTGTCCTCCTTTCCATATGGTCACCCGTGCCTTGGACCAATTCAGTGAGGGAGTTGGTGCAAGGCTATTGGACTCCCCTCCCTCCCTGCGCACTCCTGAACCCCTGCTGCTGATGGGAATTTTGCCATCTGTCCTCCTCTATTAGAGCTAAGAGGGCTATTTCCATAATTTTAACCATAAATCTATGAAAATTACAGAGCCCCCTTCTCACTTTTAATTTGCCACTTTAATGGAGGACAGATGGCAAAGGTAAGTCCCATGGGTGCTGGGTTCAGGGAGGGAGTGGGACCAGTGGAGAGTCCAATGGACTCCTGGTCAGCCTTGTACCCAGGACCCCACAAGGGCTGACCTGCACTGGGGGGGAATGAACCTCCAAAAGGGCCTCTGAGGTGAATTATGGGGGCTATACACTGCCCTATATTATATGTATGTGTTTTGTTTGCCTCAACAATTCCAGAGAATTTGGGTCCATCTCCTAAATACACTTTTGCCAATGGGGACTGAAAACTGAGGTGCGGCCTAGTCTATTTCAAGGGATTCTTCCACAGAGCCTTTATTTTACCAGAGCAGCTGAAATGAGGGAGGGAGAAAGAACATCATGGCAGACTACTTCAGCTTATTATCACTCGTTAAAAATATGCTGTTTTCCATCCTTCTCTTTCAAGTTCATGTTTTTCGTTTACTCATCTCTTTCTCTTCTGTTGTTGTGCTAAATATTTAATTGGGTTTTGTTACCGTAAGATCTTGCGTTTGACTGGCTTGTTGCTGCATTGGTATGACCACATCTGACAGTGTGAATGTGGTGAAGCTGCATCTATTATTAACAAGTTCCCAATTCTGCAGCCACAGTGCTCAATGTTATTAAAATCTAAATAATGTTCCCATCTGCAAACTGAGACAGGGGTTATCCACCCCTTCCCCTTGCTTCAGTTGCATGTGCCAAAAACAACAACAATGGAAACTCTAGCATTGCTATTAGAAGAAAAAAGTACCATACATTATAACTTTCTTTGCTTGAGTGTTTCCCCAACTTTGATTGGAATTACTCCTGTGGAGAGCAGTAAGAGAGAAACAGGAGAAATTAGATGTAGCTTGCCTTTTTTATTTTTCGATGTTAAAAGAAAGGAAAGAAGCCCTTCCCAACTTGCAAAGGTAATTAGTAAACTCTCCACAGACAATCACGTCCCCAAACTTTGGAGTTATCAGACTACCCCCGCAGCCTCCCCCAAAGTTGCAAAAATAAAAAATGGGGTGAATTTCTCTGCTGAGCCCACAACCACAGGTGCTTGCATCCATTTCAAGAGAAAACTGGAAATTCTGTACAAAAAGAAAGAAAGAAAAGAAGAAAAAAGGAGATGCCATCATTGGTAAATCCGCCTTCCTTTTCAACATTTTTAAACTTTTGCTCCCTTGAATGTTAGTTATTTTTCACTACTGCTTTAAAGCGCTTTATAACAGTTTTGAAAAAGGTATATGGAGTGTGTCCTGGGCCCCAACAGTTGTCAAAACTGTTATAAAGTGCTTTAAAGCAGTAGTGTAGGTCTTGCCATAGATTCCTACGGGTGCTGAGCACCGTGTTGGACTGAATCCCGAATCTGAGGCGAGGTACCTGGAGCCAAAGCAGATCAGTACCAAAGCCACAGGGCACCTCGGGCAGATCTGGAGCAGTGCTGGGCTACTCTCACCCACCCGCCCACCACATAGATTCCCCAACAAAGTCGATGATGGTGTTGATGATAAGAACATAAGAAGAGCCCTCCTGGATCAGACCAAGGGTCCATCTAGTCCAGCATTCCTTTTCACACTGACCAAACAGCTGTCGACTGGGAACCCACAGCAGGACATGAGTGCCACAGCACTGTCGTGCCCATATTCCCCAGCAACTGGTGTGCATAGGCATACTGCCTGTAATACTGCAGGTGGTACATAGCCATCAAGATTAGTATCCATTGATAGCCATCTCTTCCAGGAATTTATCCAACCCCCATTTGAAGTCATTTAAATTGGTGGCCATCACTACATCATGTTGTAGCTAATTCCATAGTTTAACTATGTGCTGTTGTGTGAAGATGAATGCATCTGAACATCTCTGATTTATATCAAACATGCTTATATTAATTGCATGTTTGGCTTAAGCTTATTTAAAGCCTGTTTCTATTTTTCAGGAATGGCTAACTGCAGGGAGCTGGGGACCATCCCCTCCCCCCCCCACCCACCCACACATAAAACTCCCATGGGCTGCACTCCTGCTGGTCTATGCAGCAGCAAAATTTGGCACTTTGCTACTGACATGCAGGATGAAACAGCTACGGAGTAATAGGTCAAATTTACCTTGTCCTCAAGCTAAATTTGACCTAATTAATGCTATGCAGCCTCTATGACGCTAAATTTGACCAAATTACCACTGCATAGTAGTAAATGGATGGGTTGGTGTGTGTTTTGTCACCACCATGAATTTTGTTAGTCTGGTGTCAGCCGGGGGATCACCAGGAGCTGATGGGGGCTGCACCAGAGGGCAGTAGGGCCATGCGTTTCCCACCGCTGAGATATATATTTATATTGGAATATATATATATATATATATATATATATATATATATATATACTTGGAACATAATAATGTTTTTAATCAGTTTTATATATTTTATAGTATTTTTGTATTTGATGTTGTTCACCGTCTTAATCCAGAGGGAGAGGCGGGTAAGAAAATATTATTATTATTATTATTATTATTATTATTGTTGTTGTTGTTGTTGTTGTTATTATTATTATTATTATTATGGTGGGCAGTGGGAGGGCCCACTTATAGTGTTGGGCTCTTTTGCACTCCATCAGTCCTTCCTGCTATGCTGATATGACTGTGTATAACATTGCTGCTGCAAATGTGAGTGGAGTTGTTCTATAGGTCTTAATGCTTAATATATATGAAAACGGCCAACCTAACAGGCCTTATTCAAAGGATGGAGGAAGGGACATAGCTCAGTGGTAGAGCGTGTGGTTTGCATGTAAAAGGGTTTGATTCCCGACATCACACAGGGAGGGGCAAACTGCTACCTGTAGAGCTGATGCTACCAGTCAGTGCTAACAATACCAGACTAGATGGGCCAGTTGTCTGACTCAGTTTAAGCAGCTTCCTATGTACTAAAGCACTCTGGGGTGCCAAAGTCTATTAATCAAACAGAAAATATGTTTTATACAGGGGGCTGTCTATATGTGGGGAAAATCCCATGGTGGCTGCAGTTCTGTGCTATGTCAGTTGTATGACACAGACACAGCTTCGCAGCTACTGCTGGACTTTCCTGAAAAGCTGCACATTGAAAAAGTGAGGGACCTACTCCGACTTCTTCAATGGGAGCAATGTCGGTACAGCTCTTACGCCATCTGACATCACTCCAGGAGCCAATCCGGGGGGGGGGGGCATGCCTGGTGGAAAGTGACCAGCAATTGGTCACCTTCCAGCAAGAAGGGGGTGGCTCCGGTACCTATGCAACTGTTAAAGATACAAGAGCCCTGTTCTCCTTTTCACATGGTCCCTGTGATAATACTATGACAGGTGCACAAACATTCACATCCAAGGGCTAAGCTGAAATACTAAAAGTTGGCTTTAAGTGAACACTTAAAAGAGCAAAATACTCAGAAGATCTAATGAAAATCGCATCAAAGATGGTTTACAGAACAATCCTGAATACTTGTCTACTCAGAAGTAAATCCCATTGAATTCAATAGGGCTTACTCCCAGGTAAGTGGATAAATGATTGCCATCTTAATGTTGAATAAATGGTTACTTAGATGAAGCTGTGCAGAAAATTTGGCTTTTATTGGTAAGGCATACACACACACTCACACACACACACCTTGATTGTATGTTTTCTTTGTGGCAATGACCTTCTTTTCTAAGCTCTCATTTCTATTCTGGTCTCTATTTTTATGCCAGCTTATAGTTTCATCACAAAAGGCCAGAGGATTGCTTCATTTTTCAGAAGCAAGAGTAATTGCTTAAAAATACAGCAACTGATATCCTTCCTGGATAATAAGAATAAAGGGTTTGGGTCCCAATTAAGGACAGGGAGATGGTTGCTGCACCACTAAAAGAGCCCCAATTTTGGAATCCCACTGTCCCTCATTGATTTTTCCCATTCTTTCTTTGTTGTGCAGCATATTGACTGTACATTGAATCTGTAGGATGACAGCAGTGAGCAGCAGAAGGTCTGATGAAATATTCGATAGCAAAGTACTGAAGCCAGAAAAGAGAAAGTACTCTTCAAAGCAGATGAGTTCCCCATGGGAGTCCGACTCACCAAAGCTGTTAAAATGAGCTTTTATATGTAAACTCTTCATCGCTAGTGCATGTGTGGCAGAAAAAGGGAGGGTGGGAGGGGAAGAGAGAGAGATGGCCTTTCTTCCTCTTATTGACCTAGTTCACACGTTCATCACAACCCACTGGGGTCGGGGACAAAGCAATTCATTTACAACTACTTGTTGTTGTTGTTGTTTTTAAAAAGGTCAGTATTTCCAGGTTGATGGTTCAAGTCTTCCGCTGCAGCTTCTCATGTCATTTGAACCCAGCAAGGGAGACTTCTGGGGGTGGTTCATAAACCAGAGCATAACCCTACAGCAGTCCATAGATTCTGGATGGTTTGTTAAGCCAAACTCGCCGGGTTCAGATTCTGACTCTTGCAAGACAAATAGATGCTTGTTTTCCAAATAGATGTTTGTTTCTTCTTTTATCTGTTACATTTATATCCTGCCATTCTTCTGAAGAGCCCAAGGCAGGGTATACATGGTCCTCCTCCTTTCTATTTTATCCTCACAACAACACTGCGAGGTAGATGAGGCTGAGAGTCAGTGATTGGCTCAAAGTTATCCAGTGAGCCTCCTAGTCCAGCACTCTAACCACTATACTACATTGGGTCTACTGGCCACTTTTAACACTGTCTGTGACACTGAGTATTGCTCAGCTGATGTTCAACTCCACCTCCCCTCTCCCACATCTTCTACCCCAGCATGCTTTATACATCAAGAAGAGTGAAGTAGACAAGTACTAAGGTAGTAGCATAGATGGTACCACTTCAGATTGCGGGTGGGTGGGTTTCCTCGCCTTTTAATTCTCACCTTGATGCAAAAAGTCTGTGGAAGTTGTACAGCAGGGAGCTGCCTGGGCTATAAGCTTCCTCCTGTTGTCTTAGGAGTCCAGTGTGTGTGTGTATTTGTTTTATTTTCAGGGAGTTTATATGTATTATTTATACCCTCCACCTGCAGCCTGAAATGGTACTGTCAGCAGTTCACGTGTCTGCCTTAGGATTCTGCTAAGTCATTCTACACAGCATGCATCTACTAAACCTTGCTTTTTAGTTTTCTGGAAATGCTCTCCATCATACCAATTGTGGGAGTTCTTTCAGCGTCTACCTGAAATTGGGGATGCCCTTGTCATAACTATTCCTTGGCTTCAATATTACTTGTTCCCCATTTAACCATGTGTCTGTGTAATGGTCTTTAGAAATTGAAACCATAAACTATTTTCTCCACATTGTTTGTGCAATCCAGTGCCTACACAGAAGGTTGCAATGATCTGCATGCTCATTCTCCTTAGCCAATATTCTCACTCTATTAGCCACTAACATCCTGTATTCTAAAGATCAGAAGGGGACATTGATTGACATATAGATTTGAGGAATGTTTAATCTCTGCAGTTATCTTATTAGATCTTCTTTTTAACTGGAGTGAATAGCACAGGACTTAGCAATCATTAAAGTGTGAAATTAATTTCTATTTGTCAAACAGATGGTTCAGTTGGTAAAAAACAAAGTAGATTCAGCGTGAAATCTTTCTAGAAATTCTTTTGCTTTCTACTAAACAGTGCTAATACTGGGAGACCTGTTCTACACAAATAACAGATAGGTAGGTTTGTTTATTTTTCATAAAACTGTTTCTGGACTGAATCACCTCAGGTGGTAGGTGGCGAATTGCATAATGCTTCCCCATTGAAGGGTGGGGGTGGAACCCCAGGATGTGTATGTAGAAACCTTGACTGCATTTAGAAATCTAGTTTACAAACCTTTACCCTTGCTAGGGATGTGCAGATTTTGTTAAATCCATACTGTCTGTGTTTTGCAGATTGTCAATATAGCAAAAAAAGAGAAAGATTTATGTCATCCCAGTGTCTGTTAACAAGAAACTCATTGTCTGAGAATAGCAACCCAACAGATGCAAACACAGGACGACATCCTTTTAATGCAGCAGGCACTGGAAGGAGAGGGCAACCAGATACAAAGACCTTATTGAGTTGTCTCCAAGAATTTATTCTTTCAAGTGTTTTTATATCCAGCCCAAAATGCTACTGGAGTGGCTTGCAAAGAATCAGCAAGACAGCCCCTGCCCATAAGCAAGCTAAAAAGAGATGACACACAAGGAAAGGATGGTGTGGCGAGAAGAGGGGGAAAATTAAGCAGACTGTTAGTTTTACTGGTGGACTGGCCCTGCTTCCCTTCTCATGTCCTGGGGGCAGGGGCAGTCCAACTGCAGCAGGTTCTGATGTTCCCTTTGCCTGCTCCTTTCTCCCTCACTCCCATTTCACACATCTCAGGATGTTGTAGGTGCACAGTTCATGGTCTATATATGGTAAAATGAATGCATATAACCTCTTCAAACATAACTCAGAATACAGTCTTAAGAATGCAATGCTACATCCACTTACCTGAGAGAAAGTCCCATTGAACTCAATGGGGATTACTTCTGAGTAGCTAGGTGTGGGTTTGTACTATTAAGCTGCAATCCTAACACAAGCCGTGTTCAGGTGTTAAGTCGAATGCATGAGTAGAGTCATGCACCCTCCTCTGTCCCCATGTCCCTGAATGTGCCAGCCCCACTCCCTCAGTTCCTGACTTCTCCATATTGAGTCTGAAAAGCAGTTTGCTTGAACACGGATAGAGCTCTCCACTCAATTAGGGTGTCTGCTTTATCAGGGTTACTGATTGTGCAGAGGGTCCTACTTGCATTCACGCAAACATGATCAGAAGTCCTCTTCAGACATTGTCACTCAACACAGCAAAGTCCATACTGAGAGAGAGAGAGGGAGCATGCAAGGGGATGTAGAGGGCAGGGCCAGCATATATAGCCTTGTGCTACTACTCATACATTGGTGTACCCAGTTCAAGCTTATCAAGCTTAACAGATGTAGGAAGAGAAGGGAAACCCTGTGAGGGAGTGAAAAAACAAGCCGAAGGCAGGGGCGGAACCAAGGATAATCTCGCAAAATATTATTTGTATAAAAAAGGGTTTAATGAAGGTGCCTATGCATTTTGGACAAAAAACATCCTTCCTCAGGGCTTATTCAACAAGGTTCTTGCAGTTGTCTGCTCAATGAAATCATAGGCTTCATTGAGCAGACAACTGCAAAAATCTTGTTGAGTAAGCCCTGAGGAAGGACGTATTTTGTCCGAAACGCATAGGCACCTCCATTAAACCCTTTTTTATGTTTTGCAAGATTATCCTTGGTTCTGCCCCTGCCTTTGGCTTGTTTTTTCACTCTTATTAAGCTTAACACCTGAACAGGGCTACATACTTACTTGGTGTCAGGGATAAGCACCATTGGACACAGTAGGACTTACTTTTCAGTAAAATATGCTTTGGCTTGCTTTGCATTATTGGACTATGTAAAGTAACAGTCATTTCCATATGAATCTGCCTATTTATTATATTTATTTAAATACATTCATTACTTACATTTATATCCCACCATCTCCTCCAAGGAGCCCAAGGTGGTGTATATTATTTTCCTCCTCACCATTTTATCCTCACAGAAACCCTGTGATGTAGGTTAAGTGGGACGTGGGAGAGGGCTTTCTCAGATGTGACACCCCAGGTGTGGAATGCCCTCCCCTTGGAGGCCCGGTTGGTGCCGGTACTGGTTTCATTTTGGTGCCAATTTAAGACATGGCTTTTAAACAAAGCCTTTGATGGCTAAACTCACCAATCCTGTACATCGTTTTAATTGTTTTAATTGGTTTTACTGTTTTTAAATTCTGTACTGGTTTTAGCTTATTAATGAGTTGATTTGTTTTTAGCTGTGTATATTTGTTGTTTTATATTGTTTGTATGATTTTATCCTTGTGATGCAGGGTGGGATACAAATGTCTTAATAAATAATAAGTTGAGAGTCGGTGATTGGCCCAAAGTCCCTGTGGCCATAGCTAGACCTAAGGTTTATCCCTGGATCATCCAGGGGTCAAACCTGTTCATCTAGGTGACACACAGGGGATCCAGTGCTCAGGCAGGGGCGAACCCTGGATGATCCCAGGATAAACCTTAGGTCTAGCTGTGGCCCCAGTAAGTGGTGCCTGGAGCCCAGGTCTCCACAATCCAGAATGCTCTCCCCAGGAATATTTCTGTGGCACCAACCCTGTTGGCACTTAGGCAGCAAATGAAAATTGTTTTATTTGCTTAGTCCTTTGGGGGAATAAGTATGAAGGATTTTCTGGTGCTGTGTTACTGTTTTTCTTCATTTTGTTACTCCTGTTTCATGTAGATTTCACTGTAGTTCTTTGTTGTTTTTCTTTTCCAGTAAGCCACTCTGGGTACCAGTGAGGTAAGAAAGCAGGATCTAAATATTTTAAACAAACAGACAAATCTCTTCTCATGAATGCCAGCAATTCACACACCCCTTTTCTTTTGAAAGTTATGCCTTGAACTTATAACTGTGTCATTGTCCATTTTGGACAATTATGTTCATCTCTAGTTCATGAGTTTCAGGACCATGGAGAGCAGCAATCGATTTGGGAATGGTAGGTCTGCCTTTGGGAGTTTTGCCTTGTGAACATTAACGGTGGGGGTGGGGGTGTTACTTAAAGAGACAAACATGTCCTTGCCATGGAGGGGACTGTCCTTTGAACGGGGCAAAGCCAACTTTGTTTCTTGAAGCTCCAGGTGTCTGGTGGGGGGAGTGGGGGTTTTTGGGGGGTGGGGTGAGAATGACAAATCAGACATCATAGCAGATATGAATCAATTGCGCTTGAGATCTACGACATGAACAGCTGCAGCTGCTTCTTTGGAAATGATTTTCACAGCTTCCCTGGTCACCCCCTGCTCATATTTCCTCTCATGCATTATGCACTAAAGCTAGTCACCCCCGCAATTTGCTAGTAGGGTGGCTTGTGTTGCTTCTGCAGCTGCTTTGATGTCCTCCAAGAGCTGCAGTTTCATTTTCCTTTGGCTTGGCTAATATATCAGCAAGTCGCAGTCTGGAATGTATGTTTATTTCCCAGTGCATAGACACTCATCCATCTCTAAATAAACAACAAATGCAAAAAAGGAGGAGGAGGCATATGCACCTTGGGGGGAAAATGCAATTGAAATTACTGTCTTGTTTTGTTTTTATGAGATTTTGAAAGAACTTTATTAAGGTTGGCTGCCTTTCTGTAGAGAAAGTAGAGAAAGCAGGTGATAGAAATGGCTGCCTTTTAAAAAAATACAAATATATATCTTCTGAAAACAACACGTTTTATAAGGGTCTGCTTTAATATACATTTCCCTTTTTGTGTTAGTTTAACCATAAGTGGTAAAGTTTGGGTAGATATCCTTGGGCACAGCTGTTCCAATTTGAGAATCACAAATACTGGAGAGTTGTTTGTTTTTAAAGTAGTTGTAAATGGGTTGCTTTGTCCACTGACCCCAGTCTAGCTTCAAATTTCCCTTTTGAGTTAACTGTAAATGGTTTGGTTTGGGTACGTCACCACATCCTGTTGCATTCTCTTCCATGCCTTTCCTTCCATAGAAGCTTTCCTGGAGAAGGAGCCCAGTAGTTCTCAGGCAAGTGGGCGATTGAGCCCTCCTACTCCTTCTGGGGGCAATGGGCCTGCTCCAAATGTTGCAGCTTTTCCTTCATCCTTCCACGTTATTCACTTCTGCTATAAAGAAGATTTACGAGATTACCCAACATATTAGTGCATACAGAATGGGTACCGGGGCTTGCCTTGCAAATAGGGATGCTGCGAAACCTACTTCTATTTTGGCTTTTCTCTGGCATGTACAGCTTGCTCTGCATCTGTGGGCTGAGCTGCAGGCTGTTCCCCCAAATTCCAGGAATTTCTTTTGGACATTTTTAAAATGGTTCCGCAATTTGTGAAAAATCGTGAGCACTTCAAACAAATTATGGCCAAATCTGGACAAATTACGCAAATTTGATGGGGTTCATAAAGGCCTCATTAATGCAAGGGTAGTCTTTTGTTAATGGGATCTTTAAGGCCCTCATCAGTGCAGGGAGGGTGCATGCTTTCCAGAGCCTTTGGAAAGTGTGTATTTCCCCCCTCCATGCTAATGCCGGTTGCCATTAGTCCATAGAGGGAATGCGCATTTCCCCGGGGAAATTTGTGATTTTCCCAGGAAAATATGCAATTTCCCCAGCCTTGGGGAAATTGAACATTTCTAAAAAAAAACCTCGCACCAATGGGGGCCTTAAAGGCCTTACCAACATTTATGTTAATAGAAGCTTTAAGTCCCCTGATGGTGCGGGGTAGTGGAAACACATGATTTCCCCAAGGCTGGAGAAATGGTGTATTTCCCCATACTGTGTTAATGGTGGTCACTACTGTTGCAGCAGGGGGGAAAGGCCACGATCCCGGAAGCCAGGAAGGACTGGCACCCAAGCACTCTTGGGAGGCGCATGTGATTCCTCATGCTGGGTGCATCTGCTTGGTCCATTAGGGCCAGATGCAGGGGTGTCCACTGCACTCACGGACCCAAGCAGATCCTCATACCATCCCAAGCTGAGACATATGGCATGCTGGAAAATATACACAGGGAAAACTTGAATGGAATGGGGACAGTACACTAAATCTTATAAGTAATATGAGTTATGTAAATTGTTGTAAACTTTCTTATGGAATTATTTGCAAATTTTTCTCATGAAACACACACAGGATGGATTTCACAAAATTGAAACATCCCTACCACCTCAGGCTACATCACTCCCATCTCAGTCTCCTCTTCCTCGAAACACCATGTGTGCAAACTTGTAGTTAGTGTGACTGTCTTGAGAGATAGTATTTCAGCCTGGCGGCACTTCCTGGAATGACCATGTGATTCCCCTGTGTGATGTGCTCTCGCATGGTCACATAGCCATTCCAAGAAGGGCCTGTTAGGCTGTAACTGTAACACTATCTTTAAAGATGCACTACAAGCATAAAAGGAGAGCTTCTAAAGTAGTAAGAACTTCAGAAAAGTGCCTTTATAGCTGAGAAAAAAGTAATGTAAATCATGCACATGTTTTTCATAACCAATTTAGATTTGAATAAATAGATACTCATCCAGGCTTGGTACACATATGCACATTGCAAACATAGCAGATTCAACTTACAAGCCACCAAATTTCAAGTTTCAATGACATCACTACTTCTTATACACATAATCTAGGAAGGATTTCTCCTGTCAAGCAGACTGTTCATGTTCCAAATGGGGTACTTCCTAATACTGAAAGGGTAGAAATGACCCTTTACTACAGGCACACAAACAAAAGTCCTGCACATGATCAGCAAGTACACACTAGTGGTTATTGTCATTGTCATTGTTGTTATTATTGTTGACGATGTTGCTACACAAGTGCAAAAGCAATTAACAAATGTGACAGAAATATCCATCTCAAAGCGCCATTTCTTGCATCTACTCCCTTGAGAATACTGCTGGAAACTGGCCAGCAATTTCTCATTATTTAACGACAATTGCCATGGCTGTGCAAGTATTATCAATAAAGAGCCACATGCCCCTTTGCAATACCTCCCAATGCAAGCAAACACACTGTGTTTAAGAGATATGTAAGATTATTAGCATTATTATTATTGGGAAATACTGTCATGTTTGACTTTGCATTTATTCAAAACAGCTTTTTGAACTTGCCAGGGTGGTTTGGTTTTTTTTTTTTTTTTTTTTACAAAATCCCTTTGCTTCAGAAAGTGTTTAATGAAAAGTCATTCCAAATTCAAACATGCTGCCTTTGAAAACCTCCTTGTCAAGGTTAGTAATGGCAACAGAGTATTTCATGGTTATCCCTTCAGTGCTAGTGGTAACCAAAACCCCATCAGGGGGGTTGTGTTTTCAATGAATCTTTAAAGCAAAGCCCTGAATTTTTGCATCTAAACAGCCATGTCTCACAACAAAGCTGGCTACATTTCAGGAGCAAAAGATGTGATTCTCCTCTGTAAAATATCTGTCTCTTGAACTATGCCATCTTGTGCAAGGATGTGATAAGATTCCCTGAAATATCAGTTACAGGAATCCCCAGAAATTATTATGGATGCTTTCACAAAATGGATGCCATGGGGAGGGGGGTTCCCATTCACAAAATGGCTGCCATGGTGGGCAAGTCCAGTCACAAAACATCAATTTCCCAAGTGAGTCTAAAAGAAAAATAACTTGCCCAAGAACAAGGACGAGGTTGTATCTGAACTCCAAAACACAAAACCACTCATTTGTACCTGGAGTTCTCTTCTCCGACACCCATTTCACTGAATGGTGGGTGCAGTGGTGCAGAAGCGGCCAGTGGAGGATCCAAGGGGATGTACCAGGGGTCGGCAGGGTCTAAATGAAGTCCGTAGGTAGTGTGTTGACCACCCTAAACCCTAGCTTTATCATAAAATATAGTAGCTGCTTGTGTGTCACATGGTGTGAAGAGTTATATTTGGCCCGTATTGCCTATATTAGATTTTAGGGCTGTTGCCACCCTACAACATCCCTACAACCAAAGAGCAATTGCTATTTCCCAATTTCCCAAAGCACCACACTACATAAAAGAAGCAACATGCTTTATTTCTGTGGCTTAGATGACAGGATATAGAAGTTCCTGAAGATATTAGTAGTGGTCCATATAGAGTTAACACCAGTGATCAATCACAAGTTGTAGAAGAGCATGCACAGAGGACTCCCATCATATTCTTCATCACTCATCCTTATTCTTTCCCTCTTTGTTATTTCATTTTGCAGATAGTATTACACACCCTCAAAAGCTGGAGGTCTACCACTAGGCAGTGATTTCTGAAAAGCTGACACTTCCCCCCACCCAAAATATAATCTGTTCCTGCTAATGAGTGACATGTTTCAGCATGCAATGCTGTGTTGGAAGACAGCACCATTCCTGGAGGCCAACTATATTGCAAGGGTGCAGCATAAAGTATTTCTTCTCATTAGCTGGCAGGTAAGGATAGCTAAGACATACTCTGTGTTTGTGTGTGCGTGTGTGTGTGTTGAAGCTACACTTACACCAGGACATATCAAGTGTAGAATTCGAAAAGAGACAGTTGAGCATAGTTTTCTGTAGCAACAAAGATGCAGAACTAAAGTTTAAAATGTGGGAGAAGGCAGTAAAAATGAAGAACGAAGGAAACAGACAAATCTTATGGGGTGGCATCCAATGCTGCATGAGTGGACTTTGCTTAGGCAGTGGGACTTCCCCTGCCTCCCTTTCCCCAACCATCCAGAGCAGCTTTATGGGTTCATGGAGGCTACAGGGGGAGGGGAAATCTATTTTGCCAATAGTATCAGAAACTGGCATAATTGCAGTTAAATCTATCACTGCCATCAGGGCCTTTAACTACTGGCTCAAGATTTTTTCCCCTTTAACCAGAATACCTAAACTGTGTCTTTTAGAGCAAATGAGAGCCAATTCATGAGATACATCATCTTGGTTTCAGAAACTGATTCCTCAAACTCATTATTATGTTTTTGTTTTTTTTTCTTCTCAATACTTTACTACTTCGAATTTAGCTCACAGCAAAGAGGTCTTTAAGGAAAGGGTCTAAATGGATCTCTGTGCAGTTTCAAATAATAAGATAGCACCTTGGTTTGCAGAAACAAAGGCCATAGCTAGATGGGACGGGGGTGTTTCCCAGGACAATCCCCAGGATCGTCCCTGTGCAATCACATGACACACAGGGGATCCCGGGATCAGGGAGGGATGATCCCTCTTTTGTCCTGGGATATGGCCCTAAACTTTATGCCCACTTTTTCTGCAGTCTCAGGAAGATCCAGAGAACACAGAAAGTGTGGCCCACCATCATGGTTTGTCCCGGCTCCTCAAGGTTACTCACGAGGAGCAGAGCTCTGCACCCATTGGAGGTGGGGTGGGGGAGCGGGAAAATGTTTTTTTTTTAAAAAAAAACCACTTACCTTTTGCGCATGAGCACTCGTGTGCTCCTTCCTCTTTAACAAAAAAAAATGGCGGGCACGACGTCCTCTCCCTCTGAGGTCATTGCGCGCCATGTGTAAACAGAGGGGGAGATCTCGCAATAAAAATATTGTGAGATCTTCACCCCTCCGTCACACTAGACCAGTAGATCTAGCTCAGGCCAAAGCTTAAATTTGAATGTGAACACTACCTGATTCTAATTTCTAATCTTCGTCTTAGATTAGCCTTTACACGATTAAAGATGCAGCAAATGAAAACAGCAGTTCTAGAAGGGTGTTTTAATAAAATTCCTTATGCCTCAAGACTCTGCCCTTGCTGTAGTGGCAAAGTCTGCCTCATTATTTGTTCTACTGCCCTATCTATTCTCAAATGCGTCCTAACTATTTAGATTGTTTTCCTGAGAAAAAGTCCAACTGGTCCGATTCAGAAAGAATTCCCTTTTTGTTTACATGCGACAGCCAGACTGTCCTACTGGCGTTGGCCAATTTCTCTCTTACAGCCCAAACATACATTGATGGTGCTATATAAATAAATAATAATAAAATAAATAATAAATATAGAGCAAAATTTCCCACTTGCAGAATGTATGATTTGTTTTACCACTGTTTTTACTGTGCTTGTTGTAACCACTGGTTGAAACAATCAAGCTTTATTTCACCCATACGGAAATCATCCATGACAAACAGTGAGCCTACATATGGAGGAGCCAGTTTAAAAAGAATAAGCCATTTTTAGTTAACCATTTGAAGATGTAAAAAAGTGTTCCTCTGAAGCAGGTGGGATGATACTGTCCATCGATAGCACAATTTGTGATGTACAAAAGCTAGTAGGGCCATTACAGATTAATAATAATGCTGGTGGAGAGTTTGACTGAAATCTTAGAATTCAGCAGTGGAGGCTGGTGGCTCCAATTTTGGTGGGGGCTGTGCATCCATTCTGGATTTCAGTCAGAAACAGCCACTACTCTAAAGGAGCAATCCAATGTGCTGGTGCTATTTTGGAGGTAGTGTTCAGAACATTGGACATCTCCTTTAGAGTAGAGGCAAATTATGTCACTCCCCTTCAATGCTCCCCCCCCGAAGGGCCCACCGCCACTGCCCCAGCTCCACCAGCGAGTGCTCTGGAGGGCCCCACCAACGGCTCTTCTCCCCTGCCCTTTGCTGCAGTGAAAGTGCAGCTAGCAGGCCTCTCTAGGTAGAGTAGCCACCTGCCCTCTCTTTGCCTGGTCACACAGAGAGCCATGTGGGCAGAAGAAGCAACCGTGAGCAAATATGGTGTAGTGGTTAGAGTGTTGGTCTGGGACTTGGGAGATCTGTGTTCTAGTCCCTACTCAGCCATGGAAACTCACTTGGGCCATAGCTAGAAGGGGTAAAACCCCGGGGCGATCCCCAGGACACACAGTGGATCCTGGGATCAGGGAGGGATGATCCCTCCCTTGCCCCAAGATCTCGCCCTACCCTTTGAGTCCAGTTTTTCTGCAGTCCGGGGCTGAGCCTGAGACTACGGAATGTGTGGCCAGGCATTGCGGTTTGTCCCGGTTCCTCACAGTTCCTTGTGAGGAACCGTGACCTGCGCACAGGGTGCAGAGCTCCTCAGGAGCACTGTGCACATCGGGGGTGGGGTGGGGGGAGAAGGTTTTTTAAAAAAATAAAATTACACCTTACCTTTTGTGCACGAGCGCTCATGTGCATCTTCCCCTTTAAAAAACACAAAGTGGCGGGTGCGATGCCTCTCCCTCTGAAGTTGTCACGCACCACGTGTAAACAGAGGGGGGATCTCATGATAAAAACATTGTGAGATCTTCACCCCGCCATCACACAATACCAGGTAGGTCTAGCTAAGGCCTTGGTGACTTTGGGCCAGTCACAGACGCTCAGCCCAACTTACCTCACAGGGTTGTTGTTGTGATAATAAAATGGAGAGGTGGGGGATTATGTACACCACCTCAGGTTCCTTGGAGGAAAAAAGCCTGGATATAAATGTAATAAATAAACTGCAGGAGTCTCATGAGAGGTTACCCAGGCAAGCTCTTGCAAGAGCCCTGAAGCCACTTCTTCCAGCCATCCTAGCCTCTCCATGATGAGGCAAACTGGGGGATGGGTGGGGTGTGCAATACGGCAACAGTGCATGTTCTCTCACACTTCAGGTGGTGAAAGACCTTGTGCCAGGATTGGTTATGGTTTTCATAGGGTGACCATATGACAAGGAGGACAGGGCTCTTGTATCTTTAACAGTTGCATAGAAAAGGGAATTTCAGCAGGTGTCATTTGTATATATGGAGAACCTGGGGAAATTCCCTCTTCATCACAACAGTTAAAGCTGCAGGAGCTATACGAGAGTGACCAGATTTAAAAGAGGGCAGGGCACCTGCAGTTCTAACTGTTGTGATGAAGAGGGAATTTCACTAGGTTTACCATATATACAAATGACACCTGCTGAAATTCCCTTTTCAATGCATTTGTTAAAGTTACAGGAGCCCTGTCCTCTTTTAAATCTCATATGGTCATCCTAGTTTTCACAAACCTGTTGCAACTTTGGAGCAGTCATTCACAACACTGAATGTGGGAATAGTAGCCAGTCTCTTTGAGATTTGTCATGCATTTGTTGTTACTGTTAAGGAGAAGGGGCTGAGGTGGGTGACACTCACAGGCTATTGCACAGAAAGAAAGAAGCCAGCTCCAGAAAGAGCTCCATGTGGCACAATAAATGTTAGTTTTACAATTTAATAAATCATAAGAATATAAACATAAGAAGTGCCCTGCTGGATCAGACCAAGGGTCCATCTAGACCAGCACTCTGTTCACATGGTGGCCAACCAGCCAACAGCCCGAGATGAACAAGCAGGACATGGTGCAACAGCACCCTCCCACCCATATCCCCCAGCAACTGGGGCACACAGGCTTACTGCCTTGAATACTGGAGATAGGACACAACCATCAGGGCTAGTAGCCATTGATAGCTTTCGCCTCCAGGAATTTACCCACCCTCCTTTTAAAGCCATCCAAATGGGTGGCCATCACTATGTCCTTTGGTAGTGAGTTCCATAATTTAACTATGCGCTGTGTGAAGAAAGACTTCCTTTTATTAGTCCTGGGTCTCCCACCAAGCAGTTTCATGGGATGACCCCGGGTTCTAGTATTTTGAGAGAGGGAGAAAAATGTCTCCCTGTCCACATTCTCCATACCATGGATCATTTTGTACACCTCTATCATGTCTCCCCTTAGCCGCCTTTTTTCCAAGCTAAACAATCCCAGTTGATGTAACCTTCCCTCATAGGGGTGATGCTGCAGCCCCTTAATCATTTTAGTTGCCCTTTTCTGCACACACATCCAGAATCGTAAGGTAGGTGTGTGTGTGTGTGTGTGTGTATTTATTTGCTTTTATAGGTTTGTTTGTTTTTGATCTGGCATCCCTAGATGCAAATACAAGGTGGATTCTGGCTGGTATTTACAAAAGGTAGCAAATAAATAATATGAGTAAAGGCAAAACTAAGGCTGTTAGCTGAGCAACATCTGTCAGCAGCACCAAGAGACTTTACTCAAGAAACCCGAAAGAGAAAAGGCTTCTAATAAATGGAGTTAATTAACTTAGGAAAATAAAAAAGAAGGTTTTGTTCTCCTTTATTTTTATTGGCTTTTGAGGGAGTCTTTTTCTCATCGCTCTCTGTGGCTGAAAGGGTCCACGGATAGCCCTCTGACTGCGAAGTCTCCAGAGGAGAGAAACTGGCGCACTGTTAAATATTGCTATTAAACTGTTTTCTTGGGAGTGGTTTTTGATTTGCATGGAATAGATTAAAAGTCTGTTTCTAATCCCACCAGATTTCCCATGGAGTATAATTATACATGAAACAGAATAGCAAATGTGGGCCAACAATTACTTTAATTAGATTGTGGTTACTGAAGCCGACAGTGCACCTAACCCCACCAAGCACTCCAAAAGAAGACTTGGGTCCTGGAATTGCTGATAAATGTTTGCATTCTGGAGGAATTAATTATCTGAGTAAATAAATAACAAACTAAAGACGCTTCAGCCAGCAAACAGGGCCTGGTCCTTTGTAGCCAATTATAACATAACAGTTGCCTAAGGTCCCAGTCTGTGCCTGCAGCTTCACAGGCAATACCTTGAACTCCCTCTGAAATTTGGATACTGGGGGCATTTTGTGCTTTAGCCTGGATCACCTGGAGACATTCACCTAGATTTCCACAGCTTTCCTTTATGCCATCAGCAAGAGGCAGGCCCCTGCCCCCACTGAGCTTACAATCTAGTTTTAGACAGGCTGTGGGAAGGAAAGTGCAGAGAGGTAGAGGTAAGGGCAATGAAGGCTCAAGTGCCTTTTACCAGCTTTGGCTGGTTTGCCAACTACGGCCCCTCCTGGACAGGGATAGCTTGGCCACGGTGGTACAGGCACTGGTAACCTCAAGATTGGATTACTGCAATGTGCTCTATGTGGGGCTGCCCTTGAAGCTGCTCCGGAAGCTGGAGCTAGTGCAGAATGCTGCAGCTCAGCTGTTTACAGGCTCAGTTGAAGCAGCCGCGGGACCGCAGACTGATGCAGGTAAGAACCCCCTCTCCCTTACCTGGCTCTGCCGCCGTCACCGGGATACTAGTAACTTGGGATACTGGGAAACTTCTCTTTCTTAGTCTGAACGGACTTTTCCCAGTGTTCTTTAAAACAGTAGCCCCACCAAATGCACAAACAGAATCTGAAATCATATACTAAGCAAATAAATAACTGATAGGAAACACAGCACTGCTACCCACCCTAACCTTGGTGAACAACTGAATAAATGTGGTGCAAGGGGATGAGGTCCCCTAGGGCATGTGGATGTGCCCAGTGCACACACTCTCCCACCCTGGAGGGTCATCAGAGCCCTCCAGAGAGTAACCAGTGGAGACTAATGCCTATCATGAGTTGAAGTGGCAGGTCGCTTCTTAACACTGGTACTTACTTAGGGCCATTCAAAAATTGGCATATTATCCCCCTCCCCCTGGGCACGTCCACTTTCCTCTTATTGGTAAAAGACAGACATAGCCTTTTTTTAAAAAATTCTTCTTGTTGTTTATTCAGCAACACTGCTGCTTTTAATTCCACCCCTCCTTTGATTATTTGTTTATTTATTCCATTTTATATTTACACCCCATAGGCCAAGCTCTCCTGGCTTTTCTTATTCAGTGAAGTCAGGCAGGCTTTCATTGTGGTTCAACTCCTTGTTGTTGTTGTTGTTGTTGTTGTTGTTGTTGTTGTTATTGCTATTAATATTAATTAGTACTGCTATTATTAATGTTACTATTGTTGTTGTTGTTGTTGTTGTTTAATAATGGCTGTGATCACAGTGCAGTCAATCAACTCTGAAGCAAGGATCACAAAGCTTTACTCTTATCCTCCTAGCCTCCTAGTTATGGGATGCAAAAGAAAAGGCATCTCTCTGTGCTGTTCCCACCTCACAGGGATGGTTTGCATTACTGGCTTTGAAACTATCCTTGGCTCACTTCCTTGTGCCCCCAGAAATGTCTGCTGCCTGCCTGCCTTCCCTCCCTCCTCCCCTGCCCGCCTCGCAGGGATGGTTTGTGTGTGTCTTGCTTTGACTCAGGAGATAAGTCCTTCCTGCGCTCACTTAGACTTTTTGAAGTTCCAAATCAATTTTTCAAGTGTGGAAGAAGATTCATATAGGTTTATCTACTCCCCAATTCATGGCATGTTGGGATTTCCTTTGAAATGGCCCCATTGAGCTGTCTGCAGCTTTAAATCCCTGAGATACTGGGGTGTCCGGTTTTCAAAAATTCCCCAAATATCAGGGGAGGCTTGGATTGGATTGAGTCTTGGCATGCATCCATGAGGTGTCATGGTGCCAAACTTGAGGCTTCTAGCTTTAACAGAAAAAAAGTTGTAGACTTTTTTTGGATTTCAATGCAAGCCTATGGGGGGGAAAGCGGAGCTCCGATCCGGATCCGGAGCTTCGCAGCGAACCGGAGAGGAATATAGGTGGATCGGAGCAGAGCAGACCCGATCTGGAAGTTGCGGATCTGGAAGAGAAGCGGATCGGGGGGGGGTCCGTGCACACCCCTACCAGAAAGGGTGGAAGGCGCGCAAGAGGCAGACATCAAGTGAGCTACCTCTGAGGAATCCGTGAGTGCCCAGTAACGAGTGCATAAAGCGCTCATCAGATGGAGCTTTCAGCCAGTCCAGCTTTATCCAATCAATTAAGCATCGGACATGTGAGGCATCTATCACTTCCCCCCCCCCCAGTGGACTAATGTCACTGTCAATGTCTCTACAGTGCTATTTTTTTATGTGAGGGTTCAATTATCTTCTTGTTAGTTATCTAACTTCAGTATTAGTAGTCTTCTCCATTTTTATTTTTTGCACATAGGCTTTCTTGCGAAGACTGTGAAAAGCACACCTTGCAAAAGGAATTAGTATAATTGACAAATTATGCCGCTCTTCAAAAATCCCCATGTTATCTCAAAAGGTTGAAACCATGGTGACATACTAGTGATCCAAGTGAGGGCATTTGGGGCTCCTCCATTTTTCCTACGTTGCTTTGAGATTTATCACATCATCTTGTTATCTCCTGGCAAATGCCTGATACTCTTGTTTGCAGGTGTGTTCTTGCCTATGCCGCAGTGGCTCATAGAATGGAAGGTGCTGTGTTTGATGGTTTGTGGGTGAGGTTGAAGTTCATATGGTGCCTCCCTGTTAGTATCAGTGGATTGGCTCTTCCAGTATCTGGCACGGACATCGGGGAGTGAACACATCAACCTCATGACATTTCTAACATTAACATGTTAAATCACGGCAATGCACTCTACATGTGACTTCCCTTGAAGACAGCTCAGAGGCTGCAGCTTGTGCAAAATGTGGCAGCCAGATTGATAACAGAGATGATAAGGTCCAAACATATAACACTGATTCTGGCCCACTTGTACTGGGGGCTTGTATGTTTCTAAGCATGATTCAAAGTGCTGGTGTTGACCTATAAAACCTTATATGGCTCTGGCGCAAAATCCCTGATGAGTCACCACTCCTGACATAATCCTACCTGTACACTACACTCATTGTCTAAGGCCTTGTAATAAATGAAAGAAATCAAATGGCATTACTACATCATCTCCATAACATCACCACAGTGACCTACAGCTGTTGGGCACTGGCGGTGATCCCATGGATGCTGGGATCATGGCTGTCGTTGCTCCGTTCTGTGGTTTTCAGAGAGTAGTTTAGGATAGGACTAGAAAGGGCAACTTGTGGCCTACAACTTACAAAGCCCTTGACAACACAGCCAGTAGTGAGGGTTGATGGGAGTTACAGTCCCAAAACATCTCAAGAGCCACAAGTTCCCCACTCCTGGAATAGGATATATGCTAGTATAGGATGTTGTGCTTTTTCTGCAGCATATCTCAGAGAAGGGAGATCAGAGGAATCTATCCGAGGATGGACTTCGCCAAGCTTTCGTCAGCTTCCCACCCCACCACTGCAGGACTTTGGCTCAGTTCCCTGTGAGCTGGCAAATTTTCCAGGATTTTTTTATTTATTTACGTAAATAGAAATGTGCATAATTTGCAGAAACTGCAGTCATAATTTATGCAAATTGTGGACAACATTTGCACGTTATGCAAATTGCAGGTGCAATTCACGCAAATCTCTAAAAGAACAGGAAAAAGTTCCCTGATTTGGGGGGGGGCACAAATGCAAGCCGAGCCAGGGGCACCACAGAAATATGGCAAGCCCAAAAATGGTTGTTTGCATTGATGATGGACATACCTATCTCAGAATAATTTTAGTATAGGATTGTTCCATTAACATCAGTGTTTTATAACTGAGAAGATAACATCTGACTTCCTCCTTTTGCCACCATGAGAAATCAGAATATTTATTACATGTGGCTTTAAATCCAGCAGTACTGAAGAGGTTTTTTTTTTTTATCAACCTAGTATAGTATTTAATGTGAGCAACTGAGTGGCTTGATAATAAAGTCTAACACTTAGCACAGCTGGGGTAGCGGTAGCGGTTTCTTCTTTTTTCCTTCAATTTAATTTCATCCTTGCAATTTTCCCTTGATACTGTCAATTTTCAGGTCCTGCATTTAAAACTTATGAGTTAATATTACAAAGCATTATGAAAGATTGAAGGGCAGCAGTAACAATATCATTTTAAATGCCACACTAAATTATTTTACTCTTTATTGCAAGGGAATGTGTTTCAGGCAAGTTTCTTTTCATTTTCTTCCCCAGATTTTCAGTGTCTCCTTGCTTCAAAAGTTTCCAGTTCCACACCCACATATCTTGGCACCTCTATCCAAAGATTTAATAAGGTTGCAATCCTATGCTTGTTTAGACAGAAAAATGTTCTATATCTCCCAGCATGCCTGGGATAATCCTTAGGTCTAGCTAAGGCCATTGAGTGCCTGGTGGCAGCTAGGTTGATCTCCTTGTGCTTACTTGAGAGTCTCTGTAAACATAAAAAGAACCATGCTGGATCAGACTAAGGGCCTTGCTAGACCTACCTTTAAATCCGGGCATGTCGAGGGGCCAGTCCACGCTAGAAGTAGCGTGGGCTGTTGCTCCTATATACACATAACACGCGACGGGGTAAAGGAAAGCCCCGTCATGTCGGCCATATTTTTTTGATTAAAGGGGCCATGTGCGCAGGAGTGCACCAACGAGAAATGTAGGGTGTTGTTGTTTTTTAAAAAGTGTTCCCTGCTCCCCCGTGCCCCCAATTTCCCCCCTGCGATGCCCCCACCCACCCGCGATGTCCGATGCCCCCACCAGCTTGCCATCTCCGATACCCACCCACCATGTCCGATGACCCCCATCGCCACGATTCCCCCCGATGTTCCCTGGGCCGCGATTCCCCCCGATCTCCCCATGGCCTCTGTTTCCCACCCCCATGTCCCGTAGGCCGCGATTCCCGCCCCCCCATGTCTCCACCATAGCCCCCCTGCTTTTCCTGGCTACTTGGGAGTAAATGCAGTAGCTGGGGAAAGCGGCGGACCTGGCTACATGCCTGTGGTCTCAGGCTCAGCCCGAGACTGCAGGAAAAACTGAGCCAGAAGCGGTGCCGGTTACCCCGGGCCCAGAGAAGGTTCACCCCTGCCTGACCCCGGGATACCCTGTGCATCATCTGGATGCACAGGGGTGAGCCCGGGGTGAGCACCAGGCTAAAGTCTTGTCTAGCAAGGCCCTAAGGCTCCATCTAGTCCAGCATTCTGTTCACATATTGGACAATCAGCTTCCCACAGGAAACCTGCAAGCAGGGCTACTGGGGGTCCTGGTTCGTTGAGTTGCTAGGATTTGAAAACTGCTCAGAACTGGATCTGTCCTGATGGAGATCATAAGAATGAGCTCCTGTAATGAAGACCCTCCCATCATGCATACCATGTGGGACTCTTACTATTCTGTGGCTGAATCCAGAAAGAGGCAAAGGTCATATTAATTACTCAGTGTAGCTACCTGATTTTTGCAGATATTTTTTTCTGTTGAATATGGTTATGTTTTAATTTTGTTCTATGTGTTTTTCTGGGCAGTGTCCAAATAATCTAAGGTGATTAGCTAAGATGTTCAGCTGACCCCCACGGTTGGCCCTTGTGAATTATTTATACAATTTCAGGGAGAATGTTAAATCCCACATTTTCTATATATTGTCAAATGCAGGAAAGGCTAATTAGTTGTCACACCAGCATTCGGAGATCAGGCCTTCATTCTCTTGACTAGAAAGCAGCAGAATCTACAATTTTACTGAAATTGTTTTTAGCTGTTTAAATTGTGTTTAAATGTTGCATATTTCAAATTTTATGTAGCATTCTATCTTGTGAACTGCTCAGAGAACTTTGGCTATGGGATGGTATAGATTTTAATATATATATGACATTTATATCACACCATTTCTCCTCTAAAGAGCCCAAGGTGGCATACATAATCCACCTCCTCTCCATTTTATCGTAACAACAACAACCCTATGAGGTAGGTTGGGCTGAGAGTCTGTGACTGGCCCAAAGTCACCCAGTGGGCTTCCATGGCCGAGTGGAGACTGGAACCCAGATCTTCTGACTCTCAGATCAACATGCTAGCCAGTAAACCACACTGGCTGCTACGTCTATTTATTTATTATTTTATTTATTTATTTATTTTATTTAATACATTTTTATACTGCCCAATAGCCAAAGCTCTCTGGGTGGTTCACAAAAATTAAAACCATAATAAAACAACCAACAGGTTAAAAACACAAATATAAAATAAAGTATAAAAAGCACAACCAGGATAAAACCACGCAGCAAAATTGATATAAGATTAAAATACAGAGTTAGAACAGTAAAATTTAAATTTAAGTTAAAATTAATTGTTAAAATACTGAGTGAATAAAAAGGTCTTCAGCTGGCGACGAAAAGAGTACAGTGTAGGCGCCAGGCAGACCTCTCTGGGGAGCTCATTCCACAGCCAGGGTGCCACAGCGGAGAAAGCCCTCCTCCTAGTAGCCACCTGCCTCACTTCCTTTGGCAGGGGCTCACGGAGAAGGGCCCCTGTAGATGATCTTAAGGTCCGGGCAGGTACATATGGGAGGAGGCGTTCCTTCAAATAACCTGGCCCCAAACCGTTTAGGGCTTTGAATGCCAATACCAGCACTTTGAATCAGGCCTGGACCTGGACTGGCAGCCAATGAAGTTGTAAAAGGACTGGCGTAATGTGATCTCGCAGGCCAGTCCCTGTTAGTAAATGGGCTGCCCTGTTTTGTACCAGCTGAAGCTTCCGGACCGTTTTCAAAGGCAGCCCCATGTATATTGCATTGCAATAATCCAAGCGAGAGGTTATTAGAGCACGGACAACTGTAGCTAGGCTATCTCTGTCCAGATAAGGGCGTAGTTGGTATATCAACCTAAGCTGATAAAAGGTGCTCTTTGCCACTGAGTTCACCTGTGCCTCAAGTGACAGTTCTGGATCCAAGAGCACCCCCAAACTATGGACCCGATCCTTTAGGGAGAGTGCAACTCCGTCCAGGACAGGGCAAACATCACCTCGCAGGACAGATGAACCACCCACTTACAGTACCTCCGTCTTGTCTGGATTGAGTCTACTGCATCTACTTCTCCTCCCTGCTATGGGAACCATCTCCTTCTCCATTCTTTCCTCTCCATAGCCTGCAGGATTTATAATAACATGTGAACTGTCTTAGACAGGGGCAGATACCAAAGGAAAGAAGAGTTTGGTTCATTAAGCACAGCAAGGTGATCAAAAAGTCTAAAAGATAACATACAGTTTCGCTGCTGGTGATAGTGAAAACTACCTACCTAGTGAGGCCTTAGCTAGACCTACCTTTTGTTCCGGGGCAGAGGAGGGGAGATCTCACGTTGGGATTAATGCGAGATCTCTGCCTCGTTTACATGTAAGGTGCGATGACCTCAGGAACAGAGGCATCACGCCCGCCGTTTTCTTATTTTTAAAAGAGGACGTAGCACACGAACACTTGTGCGCTAAAGTTAAGTCTTTTTTAAAATTTAATTTGGTTTCTCTGCTCCCCCCACCCAACCCTGATGGGCGCAGCACTCCTGGCTCCATGTGAGTAATCGTGAGGAGCGGGCCACACGTTCCGCGGTCTCGGGCCCAGCCCAAGACCACGGAAAAACCGGGCCCAAAGGGGAGGGCTATATCCCAGGGTAAGGAGGGGGATGATGCCTCCCTGATCCCGGGATGCCCTGTGCGTCATCTGGATGCACAGGGATGGTCCTGGGGTTCGTCTCAGGATATAGCCTGGTCTAGCTAAGGCCTGAGTTTAACTCTGTAAATGCTGATGGAAGGAAGTTAATGAAAGGTAATCTCACTAATGACACAGCAATCTTAGCTCCAATGCAATTCTCTTTATATAGTTTCATAAATCATCCATAGCCACTGTCATTTATTTAGTTTATGCATTACATTTTTGCTACCTTTCCTCCAAGGAGCTTGGGGTGGTAGACATGGTGTTCTATCCAAGGTTAGTCCTTACAGTAGACACAATGAAATGAATGGGACAAGTTAGATAACGTTGGATACAACTCATGGGCATTTTCCACCCTGTTTTATCCTCATATAACAATCCGGTATGGTAGGTTAGTCTGAGGTAGAGTCACTGACTCAGGGTCACCCATGGCAGTGTGGAGATCTAAAGCCATGGTCGGAATCCAATACTGTCCATCCACTAACAGAGCTGGCCACCAATCCAGGTCTGTTTGTAGCCAGCCCTGCCAGTTCCATTCCATAAGCAGCCATTTGAACCACAACAGTTTCTGACACCACAACACCAGGGTGTGATACTAGTGGCCATCTAGAAAGAAGACAAGAAAGGCACAGTTGCAATTTCAGCAGGAGAAGAAGATGAACTCTGCCCGAAAGACTCAGCAGATCCAATATAGTTTGTGGACTGCGTGTTGAAGAGCAATTGACCAGTTATTTATGTGTCATCAGAACTTCATGATGTGTGTGATGATGGAAGATGCTTCTGGGATGGAAATGAGGCACATCACAGGGTAGAGACAATGTGCAGAAGAACTTACGGAAACATCTCAACAATTCTGTGTCATGTTGCCCTTCTTCCTTATTTGGATGCAGCATCATGTCCCAGTCGTCTAGATGGGAAGACAATGGATGTAGCCTCCTTTCCAGCACTGAGCTGTCTCTGTAGCTTTATCCTCTACTCCACTGAGCAAGCTCATTATATATAACCCAGACTGAAAAGTCCATTACAAGCAAAGATTAAAACACATAAAATATACAAAAAGAAAACATATGACATTGCACGTTTACAGTATCCCTGCTAACAACATCAAGCTAACATAAAATAATGTGAGTCCCTCTCGCTTGGCTGCATTCCCACACTCTGCAACAACAACTGCAGCTTTATGGGAAGGCAGCCTGGGAGATTGAAGAGGGCAATTTCTGCTGGTATGGATAGAGCTCTTGCTTTGTGCACAGTTTGCCTCTGGGAATAAATAGGGATAAGACTGTGTTCTGCATCCTTCTTTAAACAAATCCAGATCTTTGCTGCTTTAACTACATCCTGCATTTAAAAAAAGACATACAGCCAGTCAACACTCTCTCACCTTGTTACACGGATACTAGAAATAAAATCTCAGTGGGGCACTTGTCTGAAGAAGACAACAGGCTGTTCTTCGGCTATAGGGCAGTATATAAATGTAATAAACAACAACAATAATAATAATAACATTTGCATCACAAACAATCCCATATCACCATCTCCCTTCACTTTCCTCCATCTCTTTGTTACTTCTTTGTTTTGCGTCAGCCTACCTAAGCCATGTTGGACTATAAATCCCAATGGCTATGTTGGATAGAGTAATGGAAATTGTACGCCAACATACGTGGAAGGCATCGTGCTGAGGAAGGATGTTCTAACCTTCCATACATATGGCTAGTGAAGAAGAACATTTCCAGCTCCTTATCCCCAAAGTGTTTTATACGTGACATGTGGATTCACATGAATGTTGCTAGCCACAGCCATTTGTGCTTTAATTTAAAAAAGAAAAAGAATAACAGAGCAAAGTCTCATAATTGTGTAGGAAAACATGGGACAATGTTTTCTTTAAATGATTATTAGAAATAGTAACGTGGAGAAACCAATTGTTTGAGTATGCATTGGGGTGAAAATCTAAATCTCCTAATGATCAGAGCAGCTCCATATTCGGTGATGTACAGTGTCTGGGACCTCTGGCCATATTTCCCTGTTCTGGGTGATTTGCTATAGTTGTGTAATAGAGCCATGGAATTCTCATCCCATGGACATTCAGCTGTGACTAGTGAGAAAATGAATGGCAATGTCTTGCCCAGCACTTCCTGTGGGTGAAGTGTTTGGTGCCTAGATCCATGAATACCTCTGCTCCATTCTCTTCCATGGGAATGGGAGGCACTTGTTTCATAGGCATGTGTTGCTGTTCCCCTGATGTCATTGTTGTTCCCTTTATGGACCTTCTGTTGTGCTTGTGTACTAGAAGATATTGCTTGAATATTGAACGATGTGTTCACAGAATCATAGAATAGTAGAGTTGGAAGGGGCCTATAAGGCCATCAAGTCCAACCCCCTGCTCAATGCAGGAATCCACCCAGGGCTGCCTTCATCCCAAATTAGTTCACATCATTCTTCCTGCCTCCCTGCCAGCACTCCCCATTCCCAGACACCCTCCCTATCTGCCTCCCTAAAACCAACATCCACAGCCCTTTACTTACCTGACTGGGAGGGGTAAAGAGAGTTACAGTGTGGTGCAGGGAGAGGGCAGAAGTGGCAGACGTTGCTTCTCCCTAGACCCCATCACAGTTCATTTCAATGAATTGCCTCCTTAATATATTATAAAGTGCATATACTGAGTTACAGTCTTGCAAAGGCAGGTCAGATGATGATGTCAAAATATACAGCTCAATCCCAAGCACCTTGACTTGGAAGCAAATCCTCTTGATTCCAAGGAAAGCTGCAGTCCTAACTGAAATCTGAGGGATTTATTTTAGTATGGACAAGGTAAGATCAGGATGTGCATGTGCAGCCATAACTGAGCCAGAATCATATATATATATATATATATATATCCCATAAGCTGCTGCCTCAGAAGCCATTATCTGTCCCAAGGGCCAGCTGCTCCCAGTGCTCCAATTCCAGGCATTCTCCTTCCATCGATGGAAACAAATGTGGCATCACAAGGTACATGGCACCATCCTGGCTTGCATGGAGAGGCAAATGTATTTCACATCTAACCTTTGTTTATTTAGTTCTCCCAGCAGCTAAAAAGAAAAGTGAACAATAAATGTGTGTTTTTTATTTTTTAAAAAAAGCCCATCAGAACAGCAAAACCATAAAAAGTATACATAAGATCTTATGTCCAAGTTTGGAAGAAATGTTTCTTTCTCCGCAAGTCAAAGGGGCAAGATATAGTCAGCCATAGAGACATGGAGAACTTTAGCACAGTCCCAACAGGCGATGTAGAACTGCCTTTGTTTGGTTTTGCCCATTCAGATTCTAAACGCAGCAGTTCATTTCTCCTCTTGGCTTCGGAGGCTCTGCAGTACAGCTGCCGGGGGTGGGTGGGGGGACAACCCTCCCTGGGTGGCTCTCTGAAGGTGCACCACAGTGCCAGGCAGCCTCTTCGAAGGCACCCATGTGGAGAGATGGATGGCAATGTGTGTGTGCTTCACATTTAATCATTTCATGACTATTTTATATGGCTGTTATCATAGAGTGGAGGGGAAAGGAGGATTATTAAAGGTTAATGTAATTGTTGCACATGTTGTGCTTTGAATTGCTATAGAATTTCCCCCTCAAGCGATTTAATTGAATCTATAAGTAACAATGTAATTACATTTAATAATGTATGGGCCACTATGTCCCCCAGTGAGGCTGCTAACAACCTAAAATACCAGTTGTCTACAGCAGAGAAAAGATCCCCACTAGCCTTTTGCTCCTCCTCCCCCTCCTCTTCTAGTAGTAGTAGTAGTAGCAGTAGTAATAGTAAAATCTAAATTTATTAGATGTTTTTCTTTAATAAAAGCTCCAGGCACGATACAAAGAGTTAAAACAACTTAAAACAGCTAAAAAACATATAATATGCCAATAATATGTCATCATATGTCAGAAATAGAGATTAGGAATGTGGAGCTAGTTGAAGAATGCTGCATAGAACGGGGGAGTTCTCGGGAGCGTGGAGCGTGGCTTGCTTTGTCTTCTGGACTGGTGGCGGGGTCTAGTGGAGAGAACGTTGTGTTTGCGGGCTGGCTGTTGCTTCCTGGTGGGCGGCCTGTTCATACCAGAGGAGCTTCGGGGGTTGAGCCTCCGGCGGCGGGAGGGGTCTGCCTCGAGCCTGAGTTAAATTTGAAGGTTGGCCTGGTTTTCTCTCTAATCTATTAAGTGGTCTCGGAGTGCAGCCAGCAGAGAGTGGACGGGGATTGCACGCATTGGGTGGACCCTTGTGGGGCGCAGGGGGAGCCCCTTCAAGACACCAAGACAGAGCATAGCATTTGCCTAACTAAAGCTGAGAGTGTCCTTAGCTTACAGTCCAAAGAATGGAAAGGAAAGCCCCCTGACTATAAGCCTTTTTCAATTGCAATTACTCAGTCAAGCTTTGCACAAAGAGCACCAGTAACTTTCAGAGTAATTGCTTTAGTTTTCTTTATTCTAGCCAGCCATGCAAGTATGTTTAAAGAATTGGTTATTCTTTAACCATGCATTGGTTATTTCTCGGCAAATAACCATGCATTGGTTATTTCTCGGTTGGGCTACTGCAACCTTCTTCTCACTGGCCTTCCTTCTTCTCACATCAGTCCATTGGTTTCTGTTCACCACTCTGCTGCTAAGATCATCTTCTTGGCTCGCCGCTCTGACCATGTTACTCCACTTCTGAAATCTCTTCATTGGCTTCCAATTCACTTCAGAATCCAATATAAACTTCTCCTGTTGACCTACAAAGCTTTTCACTGTCTAGCTCCTTCCTATCTTTCCTCTCTCATCTCACACTATTGCCCCTGCTCGTGCTCTTCGCTCCTCTGATGCCATGTTTCTCGCCTGCCCAAGGGCCTCTACTTCCCTTGCTCGGCTTCGTCCATTTTCTTCGGCTGCCCCTTACGCCTGGAACGCTCTTCCAGAACATTTGAGAACTACAAGTTCAATTGCAGCTTTTAAAGCTCAGCTAAAAACTTTTCTTTTTCCTAAAGCTTTTAAAACTTGATTTTGTTCTGACTTTTATACTGCCTGTTTGGTGCATTCTCTTCCCCTCCTTATTGTTTTATTATGACTTTATTAGAATGTAAGCCTATGCGGCAGGGTCTTGCTATTTATTGTTTTACTCTGTACAGCACCATGTACATTGATGGTGCTATATAAATAAATAAATAAATAATAATTATTATCAAATGCCTGGGAGTTCATTTGTTGCCATAACTAACAGGTTTGGCATGGACCAAGAAGAGCAGCCAGCTAAAATAAGATTAGCAGATGTCTTCAGAAGTGAAGCTTCAAATCCTAGGATGAAACCTTGCCTTGACTGGCAGGTTGCCTTTATTTAATTTTAAAATATCTATACTGAATTCCCTGCCATTATGC
Organism: Elgaria multicarinata webbii; assembly: GCF_023053635.1. Lineage (NCBI taxonomy): Eukaryota > Metazoa > Chordata > Lepidosauria > Squamata > Anguidae > Elgaria > Elgaria multicarinata. Next base: position 44,976,543 of record NC_086174.1, read on the forward strand.
AGTATATGTCATCGTCATCATCTGAAACAGCAGGAACCACATGGCTCTATAGTCAGTCAGTTGATGTTATTTCATATAACCATATGTTGTTCCAATTTTGCCACAAGACCAAAAAAAAAAAAAGAGTCACAGAAAGAAAAAAGTTGAACGAACTACTCAAATCAGTTCATCATGTGAACCATATACACCATTTTTTTTTTGGGACCTATATAGATCCATAATTGTTCAGAACAGCTGGATCCAGGCCCTGGATTCTGGGGAAATGTTTTCCAGCTGCCAAAAGCTCCTTAAGTATGTTAGGAGGCAGCCTTTCCTCAAGTGGCAGACAGGACAAAGGTATGATGTCAGACACGGGGATGATGTTACATGAACATCTACAATGCTCCATCTGGGACCAAGCGCTGGTTTGCACCTCTGCAGCCCACTGCAGCCCAGTGACATTCACCTGGTGCTAACATTGGGCCTGTTCAGACAATATGCTAAGCTAAATTTAGGCGGCTAACCCTTTTGCAGCAAATGGTTAGAGCATGTTTAAAGTGGGGTTATGTAGGAATGGTCCACACGACACACTAAGCCATAATGTTTATAATGCTTAACCACTGTGGCTTAGTGTGTCATCCGAACAAGGTACTGTTATCTTTTCAGCACCATGTAAAGACTAGGGGTGTGCACTCTGCCCCGGAATGATCTGGTAACTGTGAAAATCCACGGAGCATTCGATCTTCCAGAGCAGAGATTGGCCACTTCCAAACCCCTCGAATAATCTCAGAGTGGAGATGTGCCCAATCAGAGCTTCTAAAGACTCTAGAATTAACCGTGTGTGTGTGTGTGCCCGTGCCCGTGTGTGTGTGTCTCCATATTTGGAAGACGCTGACTGAGGTGAGGGATAGCTTTCATATTGACCTCTGTGGCTAACCAATAGGACACAGTAGTGTTCTCCTCTAATCACAGTGTTCAGGGACGTGGGAAACACTAACTGGTGGGTGCTGAGAGTGAGCATGTTTCTGCTTGGACTCATAGAAGTCAATCCACCACATTTCCACTGTGTGAAAGTGCTCCTCGGATGGCTGGCATCATGAGTGAGAAACTTTCTACACCTGACTGAGGCACAGGCAGGCTCTTTATTTCAGTGGTTGGGTGCAAAGAGGGGGTCCGTCCAATAGATCTGGAGGGCACTAGGTTGGAGAAGGCTGGCGTGGGGATTTTTTTTAAAAAAAAAATCTATAAAATCAAGGCATAAACTGATCTGATTCAACCTTGGTGGGGTTAAAGCCCTCCTTAAGAGCTATCACTGTGCCGAGTTTTATCTCTTTATCTTTAAAAATGAGGGCGCTGTAAGCATTTCTGTTAATACCAGTTACTGAATGGTTCTTTGAGGGTAATTCGACGAGGTGGAGGGGCTCCAAAATCGAGGCAGAGAATCACCTCTACAGAGCTCCAGGACAAATTTCAAGGCAGAGAAGACCCACTTTGCACACTCCGAGTAAAGACTTCCCCTACTCCCAGGCATTTGACAGCATAAGGTGTGGTGTTTCAAAATGATCAGGTCTTGGTAATTCTACTGTCAATTGTTTCTAACTTGTTTTTAAACTCCTTTACATTCTTGAAATTGAATATTTTAGCATGCTGTGGACAGGCCAGAGAGCTTTGGCTATTGGGCAGTATAGAAATGTAATGAATGAATGACTTCCTTTTCAATCCTTGCATTTGAAGGGAGTAGGGTGAGGACAGGTGGGACCCAGTAAAACTGCATTAAGCTAGAAGGAAGAAGAGGAGGAGGAGGAGCAGCAGGAGGAAAATGAAACACCTTTTGCTCCAGCATGAATGTTAAGGGTAGCCATGCCCAGCAAAGGATATGATTGGCTAAAATTATACTAGAACAGAAGGGCTTCACTGCCATCTGATAACAAAACAGGGTGGAGAGGGGGCAGTCATCAACAGGTTATTTTTGTTTCTATAGTAGATTTCATCCACATATCTCAGGATAAATGACTGTGATTATTCCTCTACAGCCACTTGGTGCAGTTATGTCAGTGGGTCCTACTTAGCATCATGCTAACCAACATTTTGTGAACTAATTTCAATGAGATTTATGGTGCTATTAACTTTGTTAATAAAGACTACATGAATAGACCCAGTGTTAACTTCTCTTATATAATCAGGTGTAATAGTCACCTAGAAGCATTCATTTATACTCTTAATGGATTTGGTAGTACTTAGCTTAGTAACTGTTGCACTGACTCCATTCAACTTGAAGCTGCTAGGTGTGAGAGACGGTGGGTGTCTTTCAAGCCACCCTAGCTCAGAATGCAAACAGAGTTGCACATGCAGGGGATACAAACTCGTTTGCTGGCTTAGCTTGATCACAGGCATTATCAGATTATTTGGCAACACTGTGACCTTCAGATAAGTTAACTGAATTCTTCTTTCACCATATCCACTTGGGCTACTCCATTAGAACTGGATCCTGTTTTGTTCATGCCCAGAGAAAAGGAGCAAAGTTAAGCCATGTGTGAGCGAGAGGGAGAGTGGGGAATGGACAGACAGACCCGTTGGCTTGGAAGCTCTTAAGCCTAAATGTGTAGTTGGTGGACTATGTTAATTCAACAGTTGAGAAAAAGTAGGGATGTTTGAGCATTTCATCTCTTTTCACAAATCATGCAAACATGTCCCACGTGCAATCCTGAAGGTGAATACAAGCAGGAGGGGTTCCCCCCCCCTAGAAAAAGTTCACAATTTCCCGAATTTGAGATCACATTGAAAAATGTGTTGTTGTGGTTTTTAATGTGCATTTCACACATTTCCCCCCAATGATTTCATGCTTTAGTCAATGGGGGCAGGGAAGTGCATCCTTTTGAAAAATACACATAAAAACGCAGACTTTTCCCAATCGAAATGCACATTTTCCCCAGTCAAATGTGCTGAAAAACAGGTTGAAAATGAAATCAGGGGTGAACTGAAATGAGCTTCAAAATGATTTTCAGAGAATTTAGGTTCAAAATGATTTTCAGAGAATTTAGGTAAGCTCAAAAATGGCTGGTTCTTCTATTCCCTAAGAAAAGGCACTCTTCAAATGCTTACTTGGTTCTTCTTCTGTCTTTATTCTGGCATAAGCTTTTGTGGATGCTGTCCACTTAATCAGGTGCTTGAAGTGTCAACCTGAAATTGGGTTTGAGGTTTGTGACCTTATGTCAGATTTCTGTCCCAAATAAATGAACACAAATCTAACACAAGGAATGGCAAAGTAACTTTTAAAACCAAAGTAACAACTACTTTCCCCAATTTTTGCACTGACAATTGCCAACATAAAGCAGAAGATAGTAGCACTCTTCCATGTTTAAACAACAAAAAATAAACTGTTTAAAAGTACACTAATTGCTATAAGCAGGATTCAAGCCTCAACTGGAATTGGTACTGGATTTCAAGCCTACTGCCATAATTGCCGTTCGTTGTATAAGAGTCCAACTCTCTTTTTGTTTCCTTGGTAGTGAGGCACACAATGTTCTTTGAGGGTTACTTCCAGGTAAGCCTGCACAAAACTGCTGTATAGGGGATCCAATTTTAGTCTTACAAAGAGTAAAATCACTGAAACTATTTATTTATTTATTTATTTATTTATTTATTACATTTTTATACCGCCCAATAGCTGAAGCTCTCTGGGCGGTTTACAAAAATTAAAACCATAATAAAACAACCAACAGGTTAAAAACACAAATACAAAATACAGTATCAAAAGCACAACCAGGATAAAACCACGCAGCAAAAATTGATATAAGATTAAAATACAGAGTTAGAACAGTAAAATTTAAATTTAAGTTAAAATTAAGTGTTAAAATACCGAGAGAATAAAAAGGACTTCAGCTGGCGACAAAAAGAGTACAGTGTCGGCGCCAGGCGGACCTCTCTGGGGAGCTCATTCCACAACCGGGGCGCCACAGCGGATAATGCAAATTATCTTATTTGCAAAGATAATAGACAAGGGTTCTGAGAGTTCTTCTGCTAGCTCCTTCATTACTCTTAGATACAGTTCATCGGGCCCTGGAGATTTAAACTCATTCAGGGAAATTAGGTGTTCTTTGACCATTTCTTTATCAATCTCAAACTGCAATCCTGCCTTCTCAACTTCTGCTTCACTTTTTCCAGGAGGGGGTCATAGACCCGCTTTTAGGAGAAAACCGAGGCAAAATAGGAATTAAGCACTTCAGCCTTTTCTTTGTTGTCTGTTATCAATTTGCCTTCCTCATTAAGCAGTTGAACCACCCACTGATGATCTATTTAGATGGCTCACTAGTTATCCAATATGGAGTAGTTAAAAGAGGGATTTCTTGCATTGTATTTTGTTCCATTGTAATGATTTTTGTTTATCCTTGCTTTTTGCCTTCCCTGTATTTTGTCTTTTATGAAAAGTCTTGCAAAGTCTGTAATCCACCAGCAAATGTATTTGTATTGTGAAGCCTTAGCCACAGATGATCTAAAAGAAGCTAGCAAGCTTAAGTTTTGAATTGCTTTAAAAGGGGGGAAATGTTAGCAGAACCACCTCCATTTTTAACAGGAAACTGTATAGTATCCATTGCACACCAAGCAAAATGTCATAATGCCCTGTATGACAATGTCTCCTTGTGTGCGTCCTTGCATCCTTGATTACTAATATAAACAAGAGTCCTGGCTCCAGCTGTCTGTGTCGAAGTTAACTCTCTATAACTTACTGTCAGGCCAAAGGTATTGTTTACAGGACTGTTTAGCATAATTAGCTATGCCTCAGTGTTATGTTCTGATTGGTTAATGCTGCTACTGGGCCCTGCCCCTTGAAAGTTTTAATACTGTACCATATTCCCTATGTCTTTTGTCTGATTGCTCCCTTTGAAGAGACCAGGCCTTGATTACTAATCAATAAAGCGCTTTTGAACCCTCTGTCGCTGGAATGGTGGAGTCGTGCTTAAGGGCTGTTTGGATCTCGTCCTTGGGTGAAAAGAACATTGATCTAACACTAGTAGCCACTAGGAGGCTTAAATCACAATGAACTTAAATGCAATTCATTTCAATGGGTCTACTCTACATAGGACTAATTTCGGATACTACTCTAGAGACCCTGCTGCATCCTTCGATGTTCTTGGTATATTTAAAGAGATTTTGGTTTTAATACCTCTAGCAATTGCTTCCAGAAATTCCTCCTAATCCCCACATTTGTTAGGCTCGCCATCTTCTGAAATTAAAAGTGACAGCACTGCACAAGTCAATGTCCTACACAGATAAATTCAGCAACAATTACATCTTTAAATAGATCCTGGACACTGCTCACTATTTAGGGATATACAAACTGTGTAAAATCCATCCCCTATGTGTTTGCAGATTGTCAGGTATTTTTCATTCTGTCATCCACTCACCTATGGAGTTGGGGTTTCTTTGGGGGGGGTTAGTTTCCAAATTTGTGCATGTGCGAATTCACGCAAATGTAAAAAAAACCCACAAATTCATAAGTGAGGAAAAGTGGGATTTTACCCCAAATGCACAAATTCCCCCCGAACTGTACATTTGGTTTAGCGTATGAGAGAAGTGATCTTTTTTGGCTGTTTTTTTTATATATATTTTTTGCATTTTTTTCTATGATGAAATTCATGCAAATTTTCCCAAAATTGGAAAAACCAGGCCATAAGACCGCAAAATCTGCCTGATGGGGAAGCTGGTCTGCTGCAGAATCTTCAGTTAGGATTCATAAAAATATAAACTCATTTGGCTCCATTGTGGATTTCTTTGACATCTCTAATTATATCAAAGATTACTTCCCATCTTGGCAGTACTAATAGTACCATATTCTATTGTACCAACAACTGCCCCCCGCCCCCTTGGTCATTACCTAAATATAAATTTGTCCGGTCCATGTGAGAATCATTGAAGTCACTCTTTTTTCTGCATTCCTAATTTCTTCCTTATTTATTTATTTATTTATTTATTTATTTGTTGCATTTATATACCGCCCCATAGCCAAAGCTCTCTGGGTGGCTTACAAGATCAACACCAGAGATGTGACAGTATGTCTCCAATACTACATTACTTTGGGGGCTATTTCCTTTTGAGGTATTTCTACCTATAGTGATTCTGTAGCAGAAATTATTCCTCCAAAGGCTTGTACTCAATGTCTGTGTTGACATAAAGAGCAAAACCACAGTCAACGTGACTTGAATTTTATATCCGGAGATAACTGTATCCCACTGAGTATTGCTAGTATGCCAGCTATCTGACATTCAAGATATATCTATGTTATCTTCTAATAGTAGGTCCTCTAATTCACCACTGTTGCACTTAAGAGTCAAACCATCAGCATACAAACAGCAGGGAAGTTTTCTCTATCGTGTCCTAATCCTCAGTAGCTGTCTAACACGGCTTCAGACCCCATGCAGAATGGAAATGTAAGGGTGCCATCCTATGCATGTTTAGACAGACAAAAAGTCCTATTGAGCTTTGGCTATTGGGCAGTATAAAAATGCAATAAATAAATAAATAACTTCATGGCTGGCTGGGGAATGCTGGGAGTTGTAGGACCTTTTCTATCTAAACATGCATAGGATTGCACCCTAAGTGACTCCAGCTGCAATCATATTTCCACTTACTTGGGAGTAAGAACTTTGAATGCAGCAGGACTTACTTTTGCATAGACATCTATAGGGTTGCACTGTCAGGCTGCAATGTTATGCATATATACATGGTATAAGTCCAATCGATCTCAATAGGGCTTTCTTCTAAGTAGACATTATTTATTTATTTATTTATTTATTGCATTTTTATACCGCCCAATAGCCAAAGCTAGACATGTTTAGAATTACACTGTTACTCTTCCCATCACATATTTCTGTAATTCATCTAAAGCTTGGACATGCCTGTTACTTCCCTGAGAAGATGTGTATTCATTTCTGCACCCCGCTTTGGGATATATGGGGCAAATACACAGCTCCCTGAGAATGGGGATATAAGTATTTCAGGGTATGGGCAAGGGTTTTGTGAGAATTTTGTTCAGTTCAGTTTTTCATAAGAGCACATCCTAGTTCACAAATCTCTTCATAAATGACAGGAGAAACTTGAGATTTTTTTTAAAAAAATGAATATGGTAGAAGCCAAAATTGACGGATTCATCCATTCAGTCATCTCACAGCTTTGAGTGCTTAGGACTTCAAAGTCTGAGTTTGAATCCCAATATCATTCAACCATGTTTGCTGGACAAATAGAAAGATGGGGGGGCAGGAATAGGTCGATGCAGGAATTCATTTCTGAATGGTGCAGCAAGTCTTTAAAAAATGTTGGTTCTAATGTTAGGGACCCACATTTATGCTCCACTCCAGATAACAAAATGCCTTGAGCCATATATGGCCTGGTGGGCACCACTGCTTGAAGATGCATGCCTTTGAGTAGGGGCATTCAATCCTCCCCACCCACCACCACCCGCCTTTCCAGTGGAGGCTGGTGGCTCTAAGTTTGGTGGGACTGCAAATCCATTCAGGGTTTCAGGCAGAACCAGACAGAATTCTAAAGGAGCTATCCAGATTACTGAATAGACCCAAAATAGGTTTAGCACCATGGATAGGTCCATTGAAGTTCTGGCTGGTTCCTAATGAAACCCAGAGTAATTTACAATCCCAGCAAAATCAGAGCAACCAGCCACCACTGGACTTTCCCAAGGGAAGGGCCAGCAAGAAATCTAACCAGGTGGTCAATGCTACTTGAAGGCACCCCAAGCACCTTCAAGCAGTGGTGTCCAACTATCTCCCAACTGTCACTGAACTTTCCACAAACACCTTCAGGCAGAAGCATCCAACCTTCCCCAGTGAACCTGGGCTGTGTGTGTTTGTGTTTTTGTTGTTGTGTTCTTGTTCTTCATTGGTATGTCCTGGCATGGCCAAGTCTCTCCAGGCTCCTATGACACACAGCTCCAAAACAACCCTCAGCCTCCCATTTAACTTTGAAGCAAGGGACATGGTCAGAACTGCACCACAGCTTCCACCCATCTCTACAGCTTCAAAGTTGGAAGAAGGCATACTCCTCTGCTGTCCAGAAGGTAGCACCACACCATGCCATGACGAGCCTCAGAAGTGCTAATGTTGAAGCCTGGATTTGAGCATCCAATAGGAATACCCAAAGGGCTTGCGAGACTTTTTTGAGGAAGAGTATCATTAGGTTGCTTGCTCATTACTAAAAAGAATGACCAAAGCCTAAACAGCTGGGCCCATTGGCTTAATAATGAGTGTGCCACCCCCTTTCATATTTTGCCTGACATGCTTACATGGGCTGTCTGGAAATCTTATTGGTTGAGTCCACGCACATGATGTTGCCAATTTGCTGAAGCACAGCACATCTGGAGGTACTAGGTGTGCAAGGCCAGTCTAGCTGGTGCTGAATGGGGGATCTACCTGGGAACCTCAGGTTTGCCACCTTGAGTTTCATGATGGGAAAAGGACTAAAATAAATACAAAATGAATGAATGAATAATGAATGCAGAAGAACTAAATTCATAAGGAAGACCAGATTTTCCCAGTCAGAGTAAATCCCTGACCAATTAAATTGGAAAGGGGAGCAAAAACAAACAAACAGACAAACATGAAGAGTGAAGTGCATACAGTAAAGGACATCACAGTAATACAGCTGAATAATGATTGAGCATCTGAAAAATGTGTTCAGTACTAGCACTGTAATCAGTATTTTTCTCACAAGGGTGTTAAAAGTTGCTATAAGCAGATTATTTTCCCTCTCTGTAGCAATTGTCCCATTTCTTGCTCACATGCTCTCACTTGCTCTTTTTTATATATATAAAGGAAATCGATCAGCTACTCACTTTCCAGGGGCTCACTGCCTGAGATGGCAAATCTTTAAATTAAGCTAAGTAAGCTCAACTGGAGCTCCCTTAAGTCAAGGTGAAGCTTCCTTGAGGTCTGCTCCTACATTCTTTAATGGTCCCACCGAAACAGCTAATGGATCTACTGAAGCTCTGTGGCAAGATGACCTCCCCTCATCAGGGAACCTCTGTAGCACATTTATAGATCACTTCACCAAATAACTTTATGTCTTTTTACAGTACAGTATACGTTTCCTCCAGAGATGGTTGGGGGACCCTTCAGAGGAGATCTTGAAAAAGTGCAGGCATCTGCAGGCATTCAGTGAGAGGATGCAGCGGACCCATTCTGATAGCAGTATCCTTCAACTGGTAGGATGTTAATGCTGGATCCAACCCCAGATATTTAATCCACCCAATAACAAATGGTCACTGGGCCAAAAGAATAAAAGACAATATAAAGGACAACAAGCAGCACAGGGAAAATATATAAGCAGTATATAAATGCAGCCATAAAATCTAATATGCCCAGGAGAAATGAAAGGCCTTTGCCTCATGCCTAAAGTTTAACAGTGTAGATTCCAGGAGAGCCTACTTGGCTTGATTTGGGGAAGTGGTGAGCCACTGCCCCCACCCACCATGAGGCTGACTGGTAGTCCATTGGACTCTTCACTCACTCACTCCTGCCCTCTCCCTCTCCCCCTCCCACTTTGCTTGCCCCCAGAACCTGGAACTGCTACCCCTGCTACCCTCTGGACTTACCTTAGCTGTGTGTCCTTGATTAGAGTTGCCATTTTGCATGAAGATGGGGGCTCTGCAGTCTTCCTTGATCTATGGTCACAAACTGCTGCTCAGCTGGTGCCCAGGGACCCACAAAGTCTGACCTACTTCAGGGGGGGAGGCTGTCCAAATCTGGCTTCAGTCCCAAAGTGCCCCAAAACTAATTGTAGCTTCCAAATCAGCCTACTATACACCCTGACCTGGGAGCAAGTCTTGAAGTAAATCTTAATTTCAGTATATATATGGCTGTGCCATAAATAGGAAGATGAAAATCTGCAGTTTCAAACAAGTATAACCTAAAAATTATACCTCTCTCTCTCTCTCTCTCTCTCTCTCTCTCTCTCTCTCTCTCTCTCTCTCTCTCTCTCTCTCTCTCTCTGTGGCCATAGCTAGACCTAAGGTTTATCCCTGGATCATCCAGGGGTCAAACCTGTTCATCTAGGTGACACACAGGGGATCCAGTGCTCAGGCAGGGGCGAACCCTGGATGATCCCAGGATAAACCTTAGGTCTAGCTTCTCTCTCTCTCTCTCTCTCTCTCTCTCTCTCTCTCTCTCTCTGTGTGTGTGTGTGTGTGTGGTGTGTGTGTGTGTGGTGTGTGTGTGTGTGTGTGTGTGTGAGAGAGAGAGAGAGAGACAGAGAGAGAGAGAGAGAGAGATTATTAAAGAGAATGCTGTTGAGATTGTTTAATACATCTTTTAACAAAAAAAATATTTGAATGGGGTTTTTACCCAGATGTTTGGGGCCAAAGTTTGGATAGCTTTTTGCTCACAAACCAACTGGTTTTGCTGTAGCACTAAATATCAAGTAGGGGGAAAGTATGTACAGCCATATCAACTAGTGTAAGATTTCAGTACAACAGCCACTGAACTGAGCTATGGGATGTACACTCCTACTAAGAGACTACTGTTTGGACTACAGGGATTGGCATACTCCCCACATGGCTTGCAATTTCAGGCAGAATATCCCACACTCCCAGATCCCTCCATTTGGAAGAAGCTTTAAATGGTTCCCAAGTCTGCACTTGCTTCAGTGTTCATGCTTTGGGGACCTATTGGGCTCCAGTATTTCTTTTTCCTCAAGTAGCAGGTAGGTAGAGTTCATTCCAGACATGATATGTAGCAATAAAGTACCATAATATTTGAAAGGCTTGCTTGAGCTTTCTCTCTTCTCCTCCTTCTACCTAGTCAGCACAATGCTAACCATATTAACTAGGGGTGTGCATTCTGCCCCAGACTTATCTGGTAACTGCGAACATCTGCAGAGCATTCAATTTTCCAGAGCAGAGATTGGCCACTTCCAAACCCATTGATTAATATCAGAGCAGAGACGTGCCCAATCAGAGCTTCTAAAGTCTCCAAAATTATCTTGCTCTCTCTCTCTCTCTCTCTCTCTCTCTCTCTCTCTCTCTCTCTCTCTCTGTGTGTGTGTGTGTGTGTGTGTGGTGAGTGTGTGTCTAAATTGAATATCTCCATATTTGGAAGATGCTGAGTGGGGTGAGGGGTAGCTTTGATATTGACTTCTGTGGCTAACCAATTACGAATTGCCACAGTACTGCCCGTGACCATGTTCTCCAATCGCAGTGTTCAGGGGAGTGGGAAACACTAACCGGCTGCCAATTCTGGCTGGGGGGGGGGAGGGAGCACATTTCTGCTCAGACTCATAGAAGTCAACCATCCACATTTCCACAGTGTGAAAGTTCTGCTGGCCTGGCTGGCTGACATGGTGAGTGATAAACTTCTACACCTGAGTCAGGCACAGGCAGGGCTTCCAGTGTAGGGGCAGCGGCTCTGTCCAATAGATCTGGAGGGCACCAGGTTGGAGTCGGCTGGAGTGGGGATTTTTTTTAAAAAAAAATCCCTATAAAATCAAGGCATGAATGGATCTGATTCAATCTTGGCGTGGCTAAAGCCCCCCTTAAGAGCTATCATGGTGCCAAGTTTTACCTCTTTATATTTAAAAATTAGGGAGCTTTGAGCATTTCTGTTAATATCAGTTACCTGACTACTGACCGAGGCAGAGAAACACCTCTACGGAGCTCCAGATCAAAATTCAAGGCAGAGAAGATCCATTTCGCACACCCCAAGTATTAACTGCCTTGATAGGATCCAGTCACAGCAGCCATTCCCCTAGCCAAATGCTAAATAAGGTCCAAGACCACAAAGCACAGGTCAGATTAAAACAGGATAGGGCAGAGTGGGAGTTAAAACAACAGAGCACTTGCCAATTCCTTGAGTCGATATGAAACAAGTAAAACTCAGGATATATTTGAGCTACTTGATGAAAGAGGCACTTTCTATCTGCAAGCCATTTTTTCTGCAGCACCACGTTTAAAAGTTTATATCAAGTCACAAATCTATCCTGACCTGAAGATTGTTGAAATATATAGCGCATGGAGGAGAAAAAAAACACAGCAAGGGCTCCACACTCAATTAAATTATTGTGATGTGCTTCATGCAATAGGGGGAAAACCAGGCTTAGATTTGATTGACACGTTCTCTACATTCAGGGGATGAAAAAGTCATCCCAAACAGAGGATGGTCAAAATATACAGAATGAGAGACAGGTGATGGGATAGTGTGAGAAAGATTGAAACAAAATGTCTGGCTATATCATGTTACTAGCTGTGAATAGCAGCAGTTTGACATTAAAGGAAGCTACAAACAGAAGATCACTAAAGCACTTCTGGGGGTGGATCCAGATTCAGTCATATGTAGAACTCAGAGGCTTATGAACTATCCCCAGCCAGCCCCAGCCTCCTTCCCTCCACCTTCCTGAAGCCTCCGTTAGGAAGGTGTGCCTTCTGCTCTGCATTTTTAGCTACATGGGCATTTTTGCCCATCTAGCAGAGGCTTTAGAGAGAGGAAAAGAGGAGGCTGGGGCTGACTGGGGATAGCTTATATACCTGCACCTACAATCTCCTTCCTTCCCCTCTCAATGGCATGCCCCCTTTCACCCCTTCGATGAGCTCACATTTGCGAGCACATGGAAGCAGCCAGAGCATTTTTCTAGGAATCTGAAATATCATTAGTCCCCCAGATGCTGTCTAGAGGACATAGAATCGCTATTTTCTGAGGGCCTACTCTCATTTCTAAAAAATCCATGAAGCAAGGCCAAAAAAAATGGGCAAATGAAAAAATTTTTTTGTTATTTTAATCATATCACAAACATCAAACTGCATGCAGAGAAAGTCATATGAATTTTGGTAAACGCAGGTCTCTCACATTTACATTTGACCCTGCCAACATTACAAAGTTGTACAACTTTAGCCGTGTTAAAATGTGAACAAGAAAATGTAATACCTGGGGCATTATAGCATGGTATCAGAACAACAACATATCTGGATGTTAGCCAAATCATTGCATTTGTTATATTTTATTGTTTCATTCCAATTTAGGGAAAGTTCACTTGCTCTTAGATTTATGACTTTATTTTCCCCAGGCAAGTGGATATATGATTGTAGCTTGAATCACTTAGGATGCAATCTTATGCATGTTTAGACAGAAAAAACGTCCTTCAACTCCCAGTATTCCCATGCCAATAGTGCTGGCTCGGGAATGCTGGGAGGTGAAGGAGTTTTTTTCTGTCTAAACATGCATAGGATTGCACCCTTAACTATGTATTTTGTTGTACCTTTACTGACTGACCTCTTTTATAAAAAACTAGTTCTACATTTGGGTAGGAAATCAATGCATAAATATAGGATGTGTGACACCTAGCTTAACAGCAATACATGTGAAAAAGATCTGGGGTTTTTAATAGACCATAAGCTTAAACATGAGTCAGCCATGTGAAATGCAATTCAAGGCTGCATCAACAGAGTAATATTGTTCAAATCACCAGATGTAATTCCATTCTATTCTGCTTAGATCTATTCTCATATGGAGTACTCGGTCTAGTTCTGGGCACCACAATTTAAGAAGAATCGTGATGTGTTGGAGCAAGTCCAAAGGAGGCTGACAAAAATGGTGAGGGAACTGGAAACCAAGTACTATGAGGGAAAGTTGAAGGAGTTTGGTATGTTTCGCCAGGAGAAGATGTTGAATCCCAATCTCTGAGTCAGGCTTTCTAGTACCAACAACACCTCCATCTTATGTGCAAACAGCAGGCTTTTCCATGTGAATCCCCATCCGGAATAGTCCATGCAGGTACAAAAGTGAACTACAGAGGGAGTGATGTTCTCTATGCTAGACTGGAGTTTGAAAGGAAATATTTTGGGCTGTAAGTTCCTTGCAGACAGGAACCTGTCTGTCTTTTCCCTCATGGATGTAAGGTGCCTTCTATGTTGACTCTGATGGGGCTGTATAAATCCTAAATTAAAGCAAGCAATCCCAATCATTCCCCACTAAGAGTTGATCAGGCCTACCAAACCTGGCAGCAGCAACCAACTGTTCAGTGTGACAATCCTCTCGAGAAGTTCAGGAAACCAATTTTACTTGGTGCAAAAAAAAAAAAAAAAAAAGTGGGGGGAGAGATTTTACAAGGCTATAGAACTGACAACACATGTTTAATAAAAGGAAAGCGTTTCCAAGCCCAAGTGATAAAATGAAGCTAATGGGTTTAAGCAGAGGGTCCCAGAAAGAAGCACTTAATTTACACATCAGGAAAACAACTGTGAGTAAATGAAACATTGATCATAAAAAAGACAACTAATTAAGTTGTTCTAATTACAAAATACTCAGTTGTTCAGCAATCTGAGCACAATTAGCAATGAACAAATATTTAATAATGATCCATATAATATGTTGTCAATATTTTTCTCTCAGACTTTCAGAAAGAAAATAAGTGTCACAAATACTTATACAAGTGAGCGTGTGTGTGTGTGTGTGTGTGTGTGTGTGTGTGTGTGTTTACATATTCTGTGGATGATTGAAAAGCCTCATATCAATGGAATGAATCATTTAATCAACTGTCTTAGAGAGCTTCGGCTGTGGGGCAGTATATAAATGTAATAAAATAAATAAATAAATAAATAAAGTAAAGAACAAAAACAAAACACTGATCCAGAAGTCTGCAGAATCCCTGTGACTCAGGGAAAAGCCTGTCTGCTGTGGAATCCATGTGCCGGATTCATTGAAATCCAAACTCATTTGATTCCATTGCCGATTTCTCCAACACCCCGAGTCATGGCTATGCTGGAAGCATGTGGAGTCCAGATTTTCTCCCTGATTTGGTTCCGCTCATCCCACATTCCCATTTTAAAACGAAAAGAGTGTTGATTTAATTAGGGTTCAAAGACCTCCTGCTTCATGTCTGTTCCTCATCTGAGTAACATCTGCTTTTTCTGGCAGTCCATGATGGGCTTCTGTGAATGGCACCATACTCTGAACTGATAGCTAATTTACAGCTTCAGTGGTCACCTGGCTCTTCCCCAGTTGGAAGGATCCAGGCAGTATTTGTCTTTTGTTTTTTTTAAAAAAATCCAAAACGAGCCCAAAGCTTGTCCATATGCAAAATGGCAAGGTTTGCTCAGGTGCATCGTCTCTTAGTACACAATGGCTAAAGCATTCAGCCAAGCATACCATTTGCAGCTGCGTGCAGCTGTTTCTTTTACTCACCCGAGGAGGGCTAGGGGAAAGGATACAATTCTAATCCACTTTGGGGACCTCGATGAAACATATTTTGGTAATGGCACTAGTTAAAAGTAAATTCATATTATTTTTATTTTTACGTCAAGATAAAGGCCAGATGACCAATTTGTCTAAAACCAAATTATTCTGAATATATGCACAAAGTTCTCTGTTTGTACATGTATCCTGCATTTCAGAAACATTTTAATGGAGCTATTTGAAGAATGGAATCACATCATGCTATATTTGGATTAATTAACATTTGTTTCACTCCAAACAATGTAAACGGTGGCAATGCTTTACAAAATAAATACATCTAAAAAAGAAAATACTTTTGAATTCAGTGCAATGCATTGAAGTGACTCCATTAAATCATCAGTGTTAAATCACCAAAACACACAGGCTTGCATTTGTACAAGGCTCTTGTCCTGTCACTGCTAATGGGACTAAACTAATTAAAATGCCAATGTGCTCACTTAAGTCATTTGTGGATAATTGGCATTGTTTCCTTTCTGTGCAAGAGTTAAGTACAACCCCCAACAGCTGGTGTCCTCACAAAACCTATGCTCATGTTCTGTGCTGTTTGGTGCCACAAACCCCAGGCTTTGTCCCATCAGG
This sequence comes from Elgaria multicarinata webbii, assembly GCF_023053635.1. Lineage (NCBI taxonomy): Eukaryota > Metazoa > Chordata > Lepidosauria > Squamata > Anguidae > Elgaria > Elgaria multicarinata. The sequence goes on from NC_086174.1 coordinate 44,992,328, forward strand.
GCTGTGTTGTCCTGTCCAGATGTGATGTCCTGTTGAAAACCCCAAACCCAACATTGGCAGGATCTACACAACTGCTTTATAATGGTATTGAAGTGCACTGACAACTGTTGGGGCACAAGACACATTCTATATACTGTTTCCAAACCCCTTTCATAGTGTTATAGCCTGCTTGGGGTATATCTGGCCATTGTTGGATCCTGCCCAAGAGTACACCAAAGTTTCAAGCTAGTTTTGTGCTGTTTTGTGCTGCTGCCACCTCAATTGTGTAACTGTCATACACAGAGGGCATGAAGTGGTGTACACCCCAAACCCACCTTGTTGTATCCCCTCCAAACTTATGCCAAACAGCACAAATCACTGGCCTGGGTCTGGAGGTAATATGACAAGGCTGGATTTGGGATGCTGACTACAAACACTGGTTTGATGTGTCAATAATCCATTTGGGACAGTGGCACAAAACTTGGGGCTTGTACCACCACACTTTGGTGAGGATACCAGATTTGGGAGTTCGTCATTAATTCCCCTGGCAATTGTGAAACATACTCATCAAAGTACCTGAATCACTTAAGAATGACTTATCAAGGTACATGAATCACTACTTCCACCACCAGAGGCAATTAGTCTATGTACACCAATTGCTGAGGAACATGGGTGGGAGGGTGCTGTGGCACTCGTGCCCTGCTTGTGGGTTCCTGATTGACTGCTGGTTGGCCATTGTGTGAACAGAGTGCTGGACTAGATGGATGCCTGGTCCGATTCAGCAGGGCTCTTCTTAGGCTCCCATGTTCTTAAGAAATGCCTGGTGAGAGGCAGCTATAGGTATGTACAAAATCTAATTATTCCCTATAGACATTTCCATCTTCCCTAATGCTGGCATGCCATTGTTGAAAGTTTCATGAATGAATTGATATAAACATAAATATAATGGGTAACTTCTCATTGCTCCAAGCAACAATCCTTGATTTGGAGGGGAAATTGGGGGAGGGGGGTTAGAACAATGTTAGTATTTAGGTGTTCACCAAGTCATGTGATCTTGGTCCCACTTTCATCAGAGGCACATTGGGTGGGGCCTTTTCTGTGGCCACTCCCAGGCTCTGGAACTCCCTGCCAAGGGAGGCAAGATAGGGCCTTCTCTGTTGTCCTCTCACCAGCAGGCAAATATCCAGTAGAGGCTCCGATGTCAGTGGGATGGTGAATCCACTCCGGGGTTCAGTCAGAACTCTAAAAGAGCTATCTAAGGTGCTAAAGTGGTTCTGACTGAAACCAGGAGCAGATTCACTGCCCCGCTGACATCGGAGCCACCACTTTCCATTGCAAATATGCTGTTATTTAGGCAAGGCTTTGACATTTAGGATGATTTTTCTCTGAAGGGGGTTTCTAATTTGTTGGTGCTGTTTGTTTCTTTTCCTGTTGTGTTTTAATCAATTTGTTTTTATGTGATGTTTTAATTAAGACTCTGTTTTTACTTTGGAATTTTATTGTTAGCTGACTTGAGTGCCATTGTTTGACAGAAAGGCAGGATATAAATAAAATGAAATAAATAGACAAATTGGTTGGAGCAAAGGAAATTGTTTGGAATGCTCTTAAACACCACAGAGGTTTCTGACAGACATCTCCAGATGTGACACCAGTGTGGACATTTTTGTGACGCTGCCCTGGGCAAGCTTCAGGGTTGAAGATTCCCCTACCAAATTGCCCTCTGGCATGGGCCTTCCTGGGGGCTTACCTGCTATTGCTGGTGGCAAGTTTCAGGCAGCATGAAGCAATGCTACAATCTGCAGCAGGTAGCTATGACTGCCATTTTAATTGCCTAATCTGGGTGGAGTACCCAATAAATAGATTAAGCTACCAGTTTGCACCAGAGCGAGGCATCTGGGTCTCAACGTCAGCGTTCCCAGTTCAAGAGCCATGGTGCTTTACAGGTCTGGTTCAAAAAATAACCCTGAAATAGAATACAATAAAACAAATAATACATCTGTTGTTGTTGTTGACATTTCTTCGGCCCCATAGCCGAAGTTATCTTTCTCTGGGTGGTTTACAACAATTCAAAACCATTTATCTAAAAAACATATTAACAGACAGTACATAGAAAGATGACATATATCCAAAACAATTTTAAACAATCAGCCATACTGTAAAAGAAATCCAGGATCTGATTAAAAACTCAATATATGCTGCCAAATGCCGGCGAAAAGAAAAGTCTCAACCTGTCACCAAAAAGATAACAATGTTGGTGCCAGGTAGGCCTCATTGGGGCAATTGTTCCATAATTGACAGGCCACCACTGAGACGGCCCTGCAAAGGAGTTGCAAAGGATTGTTAGTTTCCAGGCATAAACTGTTCTATCTCCCACAATACAGAAGTAGGCATTTCAAAATATATAGCTCCCCCCAAAACATAAACAGTTATGTATGTTCACGTTAGGGGCTAAATCCAGTGTCACACTCACAGACTTCCACCCTTTCTTCTCCCCCCTGCAGCTTCCAAGCCACCTGAAAATCTGCCCCAGAGAGATTCCCAACCTCCAGAGCAGATGTTGAGAACAAATTGCCCCCCTCCAGTTTCCATTGACAGAACCAGTGCCTTTCCATTGCGTTCAACCCCAGCGCTCTCTCCAGTGCAAGGAGGCTTAAGTGTATGCAACTTCCAACCTCCTTCCCTCTTTCTTTGTTCAGTTTTTTGTCCTCCATCAGCACATCAATGCAAGGGGAGGTGATGGCTTCATAACTCTTTCACGTGTTGCAAGCTCCCGCTGATTATGGAAAGAGACATCCATTCCATGCACTTTGGGATGGTCCAATGGAGCCGAATCTGAACGGAGCCTTTTGAAGCACATCCAACATCCCCAGTCTACGTGTAGCATTTTGGAGCTCTACTGGGCATTTTTAATTTTCTGTCCAAATGATTTCTCTTTCAGTCCCTTGACTTTCTTCATTAGGAATGTGAATGTAACTTTAATAAGGAAAGAATCCAAGTGGCATCATTCCTAGACATAAAAACAAGTTTTAAAAAAGGCAGAAGTTAACTATGAGCAGCATTCTCTCATTAACTAAATGTCAGTATAAAAATACCTTTCTGTTACTACGGTTCCAGTCTGATGTAGGACTTATAAATAGTGTCACTATTTATAAATGCATTCCTTATGATATTTAGCATACCTCAAATTAGAGGCATCTTGGAGGGAACAATCCTATGGCCCCTAAACAGAGGGGGACATAGGATAGCTTGGATTCCTAGATCTAGGGTCAGAGTCACCAACCTGACCTTGGAGCCAGGAATCTGAGCTCTCCGTGTCTCCCCTTTGCAGCTGGTGCAAAGAGAACTGTGCTGGCTCTTTCCAAGTGAAACAGCAGAGGCTGGGGAGGCTGGCTTATGACAAAGCCCCAGGCCTCCCAGCCTCCTTCCCTCCCACTCTATTTTTTTTAACAACTTCTGGCGATTCAAAACTAAGTTCCAATTGGAGTATTTTACGTTTTTCGTCTGGTGGAGCTTCTTTCTCTGTGGGACTAGTGTCCAAAGATCCTGCGTATCAGAAACTTGGATCTGATCCTGTACTGATGTTAGTGAGATGGGCTGTAGGAGGGTATCAAATATAATTTCAGATTGGTGTTTGCCAGTATCACCAATAGTTTCCTTGTTCTTGGTTTCCTTAACTTTTGAATCTGCTTTCTGCTTGGGACTTTTGTCAAGCAGTTTAAAAAGTTTCTTAAATTCCATTTTCTTGTATCTTACAGAGTTAGCATTTTTCACATTTTTGGTCTTTTTTAGATTACTGCCCCCTTTCTTCTTAGCCAATCTCCTGTCCACCTTCCTATTTGGCATAGTAGAATTGTTTGTTTGTGCTTCAGTTTTACGCATCTCCATTTCTGAAACCACTCCTCCAAGCTCAGGGGCATCTTTTGTGTATACTTCAGCCAGTGTTGTTAGAAGGTTGGAATTTGGCATTGGTTTTTGCTCAGATGTCTTAGTTTCAATTTCACTTGTGTTGCCTTGGATTCCTTTCTTAGATCTGCCTAGTGCAAAAACTGTTAATGTAGTCAGAAGCTCCTTGCATTCTGAGAGAAACTTCTTTATCAGAGATATATCATCTGCCCAGCTCGTAAACAGTCTCTTGGTCAGCTCATGTTGGCTGCTAAGCAGATTGGCTACCACATGGGGATCTTTGTCGTCGGAGAAGATAGAGTGAATGTTTTGATATGGGGGTAAAGAATTGAAGTTCTTGCCCGAAAATGCATCCGGGCAAGTCGGTATGACAGGACTTTTTGAGTTGCCTTGTGGAGTTTCAGATGAGCAAATCGGATGTCCAGTCTCTGCAAGGGGGACCCCCACAGATGCGAATTCTGCAGCTAAACTGCATCTGCGTTCCTATGGGTTTTCCTAGTCCATGACCCTCATTATACTCTGAGGTCCCGGGGACCAGTCTAGAACCCCTTTATCAGGAGTCTTTGTCTCAGGTGTTAGATTGAGAAGTTCCTCAGAGTTGATGGGGAAAAAGTTAGTGATTTTTAATTGTTAGGGGGCCTTGGTATAGGAGATCACATCTTCAGTGACTGGAACCAGACCTTGTTGTTTATATCCGCCCCTGGTGAGGACCATTGTGTTCTTTATGATGTTACACACTATTAACCAGAAAGCAGGAATAAGCCCAGCGAGGCACAGGAAGTGGTATCCAATAATCAATGGCCAATGTCTTTCTGGTAATTCCTTTTGCTATTACATCTGAATGGCCGTGGTTCTTTTGATCCCTGGTTCCCTTAGTTCTTGTTTGGTTCTTCCCCTTCCTCTGTACAAACTGAGAGGTTTGATATGTGGGGGAGCTTCTCTAGCAGCATCCAAAGAACACTGAATCTCCAGGTGTCTGAGTATTGTGGATTGTTACTTCAACTGTCCGTAGACCTCTAGGTAGCGGCTTCTTGCCCACGGCGGAGAGCCTCAGGCCGAGAGCCCTTTTGCTCTCACCGCAGGCTCGCGCCTACATGATGTTGAAGGCTTAAATACCTGGGGGAAGAGGACAGGTTGCTTGCAGCTGCTGGGGAGGGCGGGCAACAGCAAACACACACAGGACTCCTCCAATGCAAACCCAACCCTCTCCTGGCCCTCCCATTCTATAGAGCCCCAGCTAGACAGCCAAAATAACCCATCTAGCCACAATTCAGCATGGGAGGAGCATGGAGTTGAAGTCTGCTTCCACCATTCCTCCTGCTCTGCATTGGATGGCTGGACGATTACAACCATCCCAATAGTACTGCACCCTTAATGTATTAATTAGCAGCACAAACTCAATTTAAAGTAACAACTTGAAGGTAGTATCACATTTACTTTAAGCTGATTAAAATGCAGCACTTAGTAAAAACAACTCCCTCATAGACTTAAGTTGGAGCACTCAAAATCAGCCAAGTTACCAGAGTCTTTCAATGTGTCTTTCATAAAATGGTCCTTTCTATATTTGAGAATGCCTCTAAGAACAGGGAGTTCAAAGTTAATATACAGACTCAGATGTCCTAATCTATCTAATGAACATGTGGATCATTCTGTAGGCATATAGCAAGCTAAAGGCAGAACCAGATGGACAAGGATATGCCATTTTAATGAGCATACTTAAATGGTTGAAGAGCAATAACTCAATCAGATAATTTAACTGCCCCCACTTCTTGCTTAAAAACAAACTTTTCCTGCCCCTTCAGTCCAGGTTCCTGCAGAATGCCTCAGTCAGAGGAACACCATATCTTCATGACATCGCATTGCTGCATTACCGTCCCTTCTAGTGGGATACTGAAATGGTTATTTCCACAGAAAAATAACTCCTACATGTCTGAGTTTGTGTGAGTGCGTTAGAGTGGCCAGGTGTCCTGCTTTACAATCCTCTATTTTGGAAAGCTGGCAGAGGACAGTCCTCTATTTGCAGAGGTTCTCCATTTGATGGATCTGGTTTGAAGTCAAAGAAGGATAAGCAGGGTGCCATCAAGAGTGAGTAAGTTGGACAGCAGCCTGAGCAGGTGAAATGCCTTAAATTTCTACTTAAATTATGCCAATTATTAGCATATGCATACTGGTGTCTTCTTTTGTCCTCTGCTTTAGTGGTCCATTTCCTCTTTTTTTGCGATGTTTCAATGGCCACCCTAGTGTGTGTGCATGCCTGTGAAAGGGGCTTCTTTTTTTAAAGTGTTGATTCCCTGGAATAATATCCAGCAAAATGAATGCACTTTGATTTACAGCTGCTGCTGACATGATCCCAAAACTTGCGGTGCTAGCAAATCTCTGTGATGGCACCGTGCTTAGGGTGACCATATGAAAAGGAGGACAGGGCTCCTGTATCTTTAATACTTGTATTGAAAAGGGGATTTCAGCAGGTATCATTTGTATATATTGAGAACCTAGTGAAATTTCCTCTTCATCACATCAGTTAAAGCTTCAGGAACCCTGCCCTCTTTTAAATCTGGTCACTCTAGTATAGCTCCTGCACTTTAACTGTTGTGATGAAGAGGGAATTCTCCATATACACAAAGGACACCTGCTGAAATTCCCTTTTCTATGCAACTGTTAAAGATACAGGAGCCCTGTCCTCCTTTTCATATGGTCATCCTAACCCATGCTGGTATTGTAAATGTGTACTAGAAAGCCAGTGACAGGCAATGCACAGTGGCTGGTCCAAACTACTTTTGCATCCCTGTGATGAAGGTGTATTGCAAAAAGAGCTACCGTTAAATCCCATCCCAGCCTCAGAGATGGTCGAGAAGAGATCCTTGTCTTTCAGTTAGAAGATGACAGACACATGTGTTTTCCCTTAGAAAATAAATTGGGAGATGAGTATCGCTGAAACACTGATGGGACCAAGGTTTCAGGCTCCTCATCTGTTTGATTCTTGGGCTGTGTTTACACACTTAAATTCAAAGCTAGTCAAATTGATTATTTTCTATTTAGACATCACTGTGGGGAGAAACCCAGTCTATGTATAGTGTAGTTTTTGCTAAAGAACTCTGTTTCCCTTACTAATGACATCTCATGGTTTCTGGAATTGCTTGAGCAATACTTTACAGGAAGGGTGAGTTACCTGTAGTCCTCTGTGGCTTGTTATCTGAACTCCAGGAGGGAAGCAAGGCTACAGGACAGAAGCCAAACAGAAAAGGAAAAATAATTGCTATGTGTGCTGCATTCCTTTCCAGTGCTGATTTAATTGAAGTCAATTAATTCAAGTCAATTAAAAGTCATTTACAATGGGCTGAAGTACAGAGAAGACTCATCGTAACTGAAAAAAGCCTCTTTGACCTTCTAAATCTGCTTTCCCCAAACTGGTGTTCTCCAGATGTGTTGGACTACAGTCCCATCATCCCCAGCCAGCATGGCCATTGTAGTCAAACACATCAATTTGCGGAAGGCAGTACTACATCCTCAACCTCTCTAGTCACATGTCTTTCTGAGACATTAACTACTAGTTTAAAATCTGTTTCTGAATTGCTAGTGTACCGTAAGCTGCTTCCATCCATGTTTCCTACAAAAATAGGTGCATATGAATAACACCATAGCCGTATGAAGATGACATGCATAAATTCAGTTATAAGTCAAAGCTAGAGGTGCACTGAACACCTTCCAATGTATTTAGTTCTGTAGGGATGTGTGAATCAGCAAAACTTGAGCTTGTTGAAGTTCTCCAAGTTCCATCTCAAAACTCATTCCATCTCATGTCCATATCAGCTTGCAAGCTTTGGGTGTTTTATTTTGTTTTTTCCATGAAAATGTTTGCCAAATTTATGCATCAGTTCTGTGCATCTTTGAAATGTATGCATTCTTCCATCAATTAAAGTGTGTCTATGTGCATTTTTGAAAAGTATGGATTTTCATTTCTGTTTTCAAATGTACACATGCTGGAGGAGAAGGTTAACAATGGCTACTAGTCCTGATGGCTTATTACCTCCAGAATCAGGTGCAGTAAGCCTTTATACACTAGTTGCTTGGGGATATGGGTGGGAGGGTGCTGTTGCACCATGTCCTGATTCTGGTTCCCTTGTCAACAGCTGGTTGGCCACTGTGTGAACAGAGAACTGGACTAGATGGACCCTTGGTCTGATCCAGCAGGGCTCTTCTTTTGTCCTTATGTCAAATGCGTGTGTGTGCTTTCGCGAGCGAGCGTGTGTGTGCCTACGTGTGTGTTTTGTTCACATTACAAGCTTGGAAATGCACAGATTTTGACTGCAGATTGTGTTTGAGTCTATGTTCAGTCTAGAAAGTGTGAACTGGATAAATCCTAATAAAAATGAATGGAAATGAATTTCTCATACATCCCTAATTTATAGATTTTTAAGGTCATAATCCTATGCATGTTTAGACAAAGAAAAAGTCCTAGAACTCTTGGGACATGCTAGGAGTTGTAGGACTTTTATTCTGTCTAAACATGCATAGGTTTGCTCTCTTATTTGTTGCTATGGTGTAATGTATAGTTGGCATAACATATTGCAGTTGATTGTGGGTTCAAATTTATACCCATCTACTTTTGTTCCTGAAACTTTGTAACTGGTAAAAACATCAATAATTCTGTAAATTGGGGTTGGTGGGAGAAATTACCTCTGGTTTGTGTCAGCACCATCACTGTCATCAAACAAGGTAACAAAGGCTTAATCTACACCAAGCAGGATATTGCACTATGAAAGTGGTATGAAAGCGATATAGAAAAGGCAGGAGCCACACCAAGTAGAATATACCACTATGAAAGCGGCATGAAAGCGATATATGGTATGTGTCAATGGGCCCCAACAGTTGTCATTGCACTTCAATATTGCTATAAAGCAGTAGTGTGGCTTTATAAGCAGTATTTATAGTATGGCTCGGGTCCAGGTTATCTGAAAGACCGTATTCTCCCTTATGAGCCTGCCCATGCTTTGAGATCTTCTGGAGAAGCCCTTCTTTCAGTCCCACCATCTTCAGAGGCGCACTTGGTGGGAACATGGGAGAGGGCCTTCTCGGTGCCAGCTCCATTGCTTTGGAACTCTCTTCCCGGGGAAGCTAGGCTGGCTCCCTCCTTGATGTGCTTTCAAAAGTAGGCAAAAACTTGTTTGTTCCTACAAGCCTTTGGAGAATAATCTGGTCCTCCATCTATGTTAAGGTCTTATAAAATTGTTTAAACATTTAATGTGTGTGTGTGTGTGTGTGTGTGTGTGTGTGTGTGTGTGTATATATATATATATATATATATCATATAATTTAATTTTAATTTTTGTACATTTCTTTTCCTAGGTTTAAAATGTATATGTTTTCAATTTTGTAAGGCCGCCTTGAGGCCCAGTATTGGGCAAAAGGTGGGATACAAATAAAAATAATAATAAAAATAATAATAATAATAATAATAATAATAATAATAATAATAATAATAATAATATAAAAATACAACATAGTGCAATATCCTGCTTGGTGTAGATTAGGCCAAAGATGATGTAAATGTTCATTTGCTGAACCAGAAGAAGGGCTGCATGCAGAAGGTACCCAGGTTCAAGCTGTGGCATCTTCAGATAGGATTGGAAAAGATCCCTACCTGAGTCCCTGGAGGGCTGCTGCCAGACAGTGTAGAAAGGGACAGGGGACATGTTTCCCTCCAGATGGTCCTGGAGCGGATCTACACATAAGTGGATAAACCACTTATGAACGTTTTTAATTGCGTTTTCCATCTTATTCCGCCACATGACGCTTGGTTTTTATCATTTTATTGCTTACCCTTCCTGTTGTAATATTTTGCGATGTTATTCTTATTACTCATAGTATGATCTCTTATGTGACCGATTGTATCATTCCTAAGCATTCTTCCCTCCCCCCCTTTTTTTTAAGCCAGTCAGCTTCCTAGGGGCGTGTTCCTTTTTTTTTCATGCCCAAAGTTGCAGCCATTTTTGCACAGTCTTGCCTCGTGTTTGTCTTTGCATGCAGTTCCATTTTCTGTTCTCTGAGGATGGAGTGTTTGTAGAGGATTTTCAAGGATTTTCAGCGATTGTCTACTACCTTACTCCTATGTAAAGAACAATGCAGCTATCCTGCCCAAACAGTTTGAATTTTAACACAGTCGCAGAAAAAGCACAGCCTACTGAGGAGGGGAAATGGAAGAAAAGAGGAAGTGGGAGGAACAAACAGCAGGCAGGGACTTGAGAAAACGTTAAAAATACATTGTGTGGCCCAGATCAGCGCATATCTACCAGTCAAGACAACGGTAAGAAACGTATTAATAAATACATGTGCCCGGGGACGTTTAAAATCATTTAAAAATAATATGTTTACTGTCTCAAAATAAGATGTAACATATAGCTGTGTAGATCCGCTCCTGGACTGTTATCCAAGAGGTGATGTTGGCTAGGTCTGATGGGAGCATATTTACGGATTACATTTCTATTCTGCCCAATAACCAAAACAGACTAGTTGCAGTCCGACGACATCTGGAGGGACACATGTTCCTCACCCATGGTGTAGACAATATCATGGAACTAGGTAAATGAATGGCCTGACATCTTTCTAGCTCCAGGTATTTGAAATGGAGTGAGGAGGGCAATAAATCCAGCCTTTCCCCACCATTGATAAACACTCAGCCCCTTAGTGTCATTGATGTCATGAATATCTCTCAGTGCTATCAGGTTTATCTGTGCCCATGTGGCCACTAGATGGCCTGGGTCAGATGGCAAGAGAACGAAGGAAAGAGACAAAACATTGTTTACTCAGGAGTCCTTTTTTGCATCTAATAGCTTGAGGGCTGCAAGGATTAAATAAACTGGATCAAATTAGAGAAACTCAGCAGTGTTTAGCATTTAGGTCCTCATGACCATTATGACGCATCAGGCAAAGAAAAGAGCTACCTCTCTGTCAAAGGCACATGTGCTTTTCCGGAGCCATTTCATTCTGTTTAAGTGGTGTGTAGTCATTTTGCTGTGCCCTAAATGCAGGGCTAAATTCCCCCCAGAGGGATGGTCACACCTCATTTCAGAAACATACTCCTGAATTCTACAAAAACCTCAACAGCATGAAATCTCCAGGAGGGTTTTTACTTTGCAAATAGTGTTAAGCCTGCCCAGTACACCAGGGAAGAAAATAGATCATGGAAGGAAAAGAAATAGAATTTGACGATATGAAAGGCTTTCTTTCAAGGCATCATTTTACCTTGCTAAAAAGGTCCGTTGCCTCGACGAACTTCAGAGACAGGTTTCACCAATGGAGATCAAATGGTGTTCTGGCAGTGAATTGTCATGCTCCCTTAATGACAAGCAAGTTAAGGAGCATAAAGTCTACATAAGCATGCCTGACCCATGGGATGGTGACCTCGCTTTCACCCTTCTTAGTAGGAGCTGCTTGCTGTCTCCTTTGACAGCTCACTGATAAAAGCATTAGAAAGAGAAGAAGCGATCTGTGGCCAGGAAAGCAGCATAAGGCTTAAAAGGTCTGTGGCATTCCTGGAGTGACCTCTCCCAATTCAGTAACCATGACTGAATTTCAGGGAAGCAGAGGTAATTTGGAACTGGAATGGGAGAGAAACTAGTTTGCTTCTCATTTGAAAACAAACTTACCTAATTCACATTAGGTAAGTCCCATGATAAGAGGTTATAGCTTTTAAAGTTGTTTTCACAATGTTGTTTTTTTTAATTTATTTATTTTATTTAACAATACAATAATACAATACTACAATAATCACAACAACACAAAAACAAAAAGAAAAAACATAATACATAAATTGAATAACCTTACTTCTAATTTAATACTTTTACATCATTGCATAACATAAAGTGCACCCACCCCACCCCAGGATCTATTCCTGTTTCCAAAATCTCATTGATTCTTCTGAAGTTGGTTTTCCACTCCCCTTAGATAATACATATTCTTGGAACTGATTCCAAATTCCCTCAAAATCATTCATTTTTGTTATCCCTCTTCTTACTTTTATATTACATGTCAATTTATCATTTATAGCAATATCCCAAATCTCTTTATACCAGTCCTCAACATGATAATCTCCTTGCACCTTCAAATTCCTAGATATGATCAACCTTGCCGCTGTCAACAAATTCATTATCAATCCTTTTGTTTTCACAATGTTGTTAATTGATTATGGTTTTTCTTTTCTGAAATACTTGTAAACCATCTTAGTTGGCTTCTGAAAGGCAGTATAGAAATACAAATAACAACAGAAACAGCAGCAGCAAATGAGCCAAAATGCAGATATCCTTCCATATTTGCATTTCTCTGAATTTTGCAATACAGTTTTCCAGTTTAAAGTAAAAATGCATACAAAATGTGCTTATTGTGGGAAAGTATGCACAAAAAAGTATATTGTGAAAATAACGTATGCTATGCATTATATCAGGGGAAATTGCTTGCAAAACATGTGTACATTAAGCAAAGTTGCACCCACACAAATGGTAAAATATGAGAAATACACTCAGAGTTGTGTACATATTTTTATGTTCACTTATTTCACAAAATGATGCAGAAACAGGGCATGAAAAACTTCTGACTGGAAAAATAGGAAACTGAGAGTAATCTAAATTGATAGATTCATCCATCCCTAGTTCAGAATGGAAAGGAATCACGGCTGTCCCAAATTCAATCATGTAGGAGTCAAGATAATTATCAAGATGGCCTTTGCAAATGATGGATTAATCTGCTCCACAAGTAGTTGTAGAGCTGAAACACTTTTTTTTTTTAATGTTCCAGTGTTTGTGACAAATTTTGCATATTTGTTGAGAGAGAACCTTTCACTGAACAGCTAAGCAAACCTGAAAAGTTTTCCTTTTTCCCATCTAAGTCCTGGACACTAATCACAACTCAGACAGTTATATGTAAAAGCTCCCAATAGCTGTTTTTAACACTCCAGGGAATCTGCAGTCACTGGCCTAGCCCATTTCAAGGAAACTCCAAAGCCTTTGGATGAGGGATGCAGCAACATTCAAACCCTATCTACCCAGTTTCATGGGTCTTCCAGCCTCTCTCCCATCCCTCACCTCTCCCCCCACCCCCACACAAGCCAATTAAGGACCAAGTTATGTGTCCAAGTTCAGGGAAGTTTTTCAGTTTGAGCAAAGTTTAGGCAGAAACCCTTGATCTGGTCTCTGTCAGATCTCCTCTTATGGGGTGTGATGGCTTCCAATGAGGCATGGGGGTGAGGGTGACTTGGGGGATCACGAAGATGGGAAAGTAGGGATTGGAAGTTGTTATATTCCTGACTGGGGCATGGGAGCTCAACAGCGTCTGAATCAATTTAGATTGGCTTAAATTAAGTGGAGCTATTAACCAGGGGGATGTATTGTTTGGCTTATTCTGAGCCAATCCTATTCAAGTGAAGGTGAGTTTACCCATTATTATTAGCAGAGGTTATATAAAGAGGTTATATCAAAGTTCAACCTCTCGTGTTTTCTGTGTTTGCCATTAGCTTCTGTGGAAGGTAAATGAGGCTAGCAGATATGAGCGGCATGATGTTTCTTAAAGGAGGTGTACAGTGTGATAACAAAAATGTTTCCTTCTCACCCTCTGGGTTCATCTAGACAGGATCTACACTATTGCTTTATAACAGTATTGACAAATGTTGGGGTCCAGGACACATTCCATATACCATTTTCAAACTGCTTTCAAAGTGTTATATTCTGCTTGATCCAGATTTGGCCCTAATCCCCCTCCACTGACTTTGTGGGGGGAATAGTCAATCTTAAGGAAATTTGAAACTATTGAGTTTGTCACACAGAGAGACCTTACAGATCACTTAGTTCTAACATCCTTTTGTAGCACTGGTTGTATTTCTGTCATCTTCCCTTCATCATGAAGGAGAGAACATGTGAAGTCTTTTGACATAAGTAGGGTGACCATATGGAAAGGAGGACAGGGCTCCTGTATCTTTAACAGTTGTATTGAAAAGGGAATTTCAGCAGGTGTCATTTGTATAGATGGGGAACCTGGTGAAATTTCCTCTTCATCACAACAGTTAAAGCTACAGGTGCCTTGTCCTCTTTTAAATTTGGACACTCTAGTATAGCTCCTGCAGATTTAACCGGTGTGATGAAGAGGAAATTTCACCAGGTTCCCCATATATACAAATGACACTTGCTGAAATTCCCTTTTCTATGCAATTGTTAAAGATACAGGAGCCCTGGCCTCCTTTTCATATGGTCACCCTAGACATAAGGTTAGAAGCAATGTAGAAACATAGCATGGCATCCATTTGGAGGGGGTAGCCCCCCTCCTATGGAATTCCCTGCCTCTGAAGGTCAGGCAGGCACCAACTTTGTATTTCTTTTGGTGCCTCCTGAAAATATCATTGTTCCACAAAGCCTTTCCTTAATGACCAGCCACGGTTCACTGTACATTTTGCTTCTTTTAAAATCTATTTTAGTGTTTTTATTCTGTTTTTATTTTATTTTGTCTTGTACGCCACTCCAAAATTTTCAATGGGGAGTGGTATACAAATATTTTAAATAAATAAATATTCCTCTGTTAAGACTGCATTCCAGTGATTGGGCAAGGCTGAAGAGCAACATAAATTGATTGGAGCCTAATATAATCTTCCCTTGAAGAATGTGAAACTATTTAAATGAATTGAGAATAGACAAAATTACTAGTATAATGCATTTCCAATTAAAAGAGAAGACACTGACAGAGTATAAACCTTTAATAAAAGCTGCTGATTTCTATCTTTTTAGTCTAAAGGGAACGTGCCTGTATGTTTAATGCCAACCATAACTGCATGTGATAAATTTAATCTTCTTATGTTCAGGAGAGAAGGGCAAGGAATAATTAGTTTACCAGCCTTAGATACACTAGATGGTTACAGCTCATGACAAAATGCCAAAAATAATCAGAAGGAGCTTAGCAAAAAATAAAATCATAAAATTATGGCTCCAATCTTCAAGCCTAGGAGGTGTTCTTAAAATAGCCCTTTCACTGTCTACAATTGCCAGGAAGGAATTGAAGTACAATTAGATTTAGTTAATGGATGAGAGGAATTAGTGAAGAGATGAAATTATAACAAATGATGTGATAAGTATGACAATACAGGAAGTGGCTCATACCTATCAGAGGGAAGAGAGAATTATAAATGGCCTAGATAACACAGGAAGATTGATAGATCACAAATTGGTTCCAACAAAGCAGAAGTTAAACAAACCCAGTGGGTAATGTAGGCAGGAGTGTGTTGTGAATATTAAGAGTATTTGAGAGATGGGTTCAAATCTCCTTTCAGAGTATAAAGACTGCAGAACCATGTCTGCAGCTGAGGGGGTAAAGGCACTGTCATCCATATGGTCAAAGGAAAACCACACACACACACCAAATTGTGTTTGGCCACTACTTCATATGTGGATGGGATATGCATTGAAGAGGCTCATTGGCAACTTTTCCAAATCTGATTTCCTGTTTCATAACACTACACTTTTGAGAACTTGATGGGGGAAAATATTCCTCAGGCTTTAGAATGAAGCAATGAAGATGACTTAAAGTGACTCTTTCACAGGCAGAGCTGATTTAAACATTCAGAGGAGCACATGGTATAGTCCCCTCAGAGGTCTATGGGCTTGGGTGATCGTTCTTTGAAGGCGTCCCATGTCTTCTCTCTGAGCTGTAAACTTTCTATGTTTATGATGAAGTGTTTTCAGAGAAGCCATCTTCCACAAGCATTCTGAGGTACTATATCGCTTGGTTGGTAGCCTGATGTCCATCTGTGACCAATGGCTGGTTACCACAAGTGAGAATTGTGATTGTGTTGTTTTGTATGGCTGAGAGTGAGTTTGAATGGTGAGTGAGCATTGTGAGTATGTAGGTGGTGGAGGTAAGGATGTTCTTGGGAAACCCTGATGGAGTTGCCACTATTCCAGCGATTTGGGGCACAAGGAGATATGGCAGGAGGAAGGGGTTGGGACATCAGTGTAGAATGGGTTACAGGGGTCTACATACTGTTCCCCTTCTACCCCCCCTCCTCTATCTCTCATGTACCTGGTAGCTCATCCACTGAGCCCACCTTCCTTGCAGTGCTGCTCTTTAATGCCAGGTCAGGCCACAGAAGACCAAGGCAGCATGTTGGGGAAAGTGTAAGAGAGCTGCCCTACCTGTTGGACTAGCCACCTACACTCCAACAATCAGCATCTGTCTTCTCCAGAGGCACAGCCCAAGCTGCTATTTAAGTCCCAGTAGGCCAAGGCAGCAGCAGCCAAAGGGCATCGCCAGTTTGGTACCCCTCCAGAGCCCATTTGGGGCCTATTGCAGTAGGAAGGCTAAACTTTCTGCTAAAAATTGGGGTGAGGCTTGGGC
This sequence comes from Elgaria multicarinata webbii, assembly GCF_023053635.1. Lineage (NCBI taxonomy): Eukaryota > Metazoa > Chordata > Lepidosauria > Squamata > Anguidae > Elgaria > Elgaria multicarinata. Next base: position 45,008,579 of record NC_086174.1, read on the forward strand.
TTCAAGAGCCATTTCCAATTGGTGTTGCAGTAAATCATTGCGTCCTGAGTTCTGCTGTCTGTTTTAGCATTTAATGATTTTAGCTAGATTTTAACACTATCACTTTAAAGTCAGTTTTAGCTTCTAATGGTTATAATTGGATTTTAACTGCTTTTATCGCTTCAAACATTTTTTATTGCTACAAACATTTGATAGCAATAGTTGTTTGAATTGAGTACTGAGTCTTTGTAGTTGTTGTTTTTTTTAAAAAAATGAATGCTTCTTCTTAATTATTGTTTTATCATTTTATTCTTGCACAATGATGTCTTATTACAATTATTGGGACTGTGTGGTATGAGCAAAAAGTGTCAAACGGATAGATGTGTTACAGTTACATTTATGTTCCATTATTGCATTTCATAAGCAGATTTCGTTTTTATTGGCTTACACATGTGGAAGTTTTCTCTTGTGGAAGGCATATCTGCTAGAGCAGCGGTTCTCAACCTGTGGGTCGGGACCCCTTTGGGGGTCGAATGACCCTTTCACAGGGGTCGCCTAAGACCATCGGAAAACACATATTTCCGATGGTTTTAGGAAACTGTATTGACTGAACTATGTCATGAATCATCTTTTGTATTATTAAAGCTATTGTTATGTATTATTTTCATTAGCAAACCATCCCATGACAATGGATCGTGTAGAGAAGAATGAAAATAATTTTATGGTTGGGGGTCACCACAACATGAGGAACAGTTTTAAAGGGTCGCGGCATTAGGAAGGTTGAGAACCACTGTGCTAGAGCATAGAATAAATAGACTTCATGACTTTAAAATCAGGTCAGTATTTTTTTTCTCCCCCCACCCATCTCAGCCTACTTCCACAATCTGGAGATTGTGAAAGCTTCCCCGCTAATAAAATACAAGAAAATATCTGGAGGTATTTACTCAGCAGTTACTATGCCACAGTACACCGCGGTGGTCCTGCACTCTGCTTGTGGTCTTGCATCAGAGGCTTGAGCCTAATGACATTTCTCAGTCCTTTATGTCAAAGCTTCTGGAGGAATATCTAGGAATAAAGTGCTCTGAAGCTAGAGACTCACCATCTGCTGGGAGAAACTGCAGCCTCATGGTAACAAGACCTATGACTCACATCAGATTTAGCCAAATTGGGATGTAGCTCAGCCTATTTCCAAACCACAACTTAATTTGCCAGCCCCGACCTCCCTTTCAGCCCCCTTCCTAGCACTCAGCCTCCATAACTCTTCCCCTTCCCTCCCACCCCATTTGCCAGTGGAGGGGAGGCTGAGCATAATGTGTTTTCCAGTGCCTGGTGTTCTGCATTATAGCATGGCCCAGGCAAGGGCAAAGTAGCCCTGGGAAATGTCGTTGTATGAGATTAGTGTGGGAGAAAAGGGCTGTGTGGTTCGGACAGAGTGGATATGAGAGCTGACAAGCTAGGATGAGAATTATTTTCCTGCTCAGATTAAAAATCAAAGCCATCCATTCTAAAGCTTGGCTCCTCTTTAGGGTGAGGCCTTATGTGTGCCCAAAACCATACTTCCAAACCCAGAAGTATGACTTGCATGGTATCTTTATTGATAACTGTACTGGTATGTGTGACAGTTGTTAGATGCAGGGTTATGTCCTCTTAGCAGCAGAAATATTTGCCAAGACTGATCCATGTGCAGAAGCCTATTCCTGTACAGGCACCCCTTTCATAGGATTTGGGGTCACACTGGGCAGTACCCAAAGTTGGCAATCAACCAGCACTCATGGGATTGCACTAACGGGAATTACTGCTAGAGCAACAGGAAGCTAGCACTTCCTAGAGCAAATCTGGAAACTCGGAGTTCCCTTCTGCAAGCTTTGCCGACATATTCTGTTCCAGAAATGCTAGGTTTGCCTAGTTTCCAGCTATTCCCAGAAGACATTCCTGCTCACACAAGGGCAGCTTTGGTTTCTGTCCATTTACTTCCCAAACGAGGCGAAGTACATAAACTGCCATAATTAACCACGTAATAGAATGATGGAACCAACTACCCAAGTCTACAGCAAGGTCGAAATGATTGATCATGAGAAAAATGGAAGCAGCAGATTACAGCATGTTGGAACACTCTGAGATCAGCATAAAGAACAGCATAAGACAAGGCAGAATGAGTGAGTAAATAAGGTGAATAAAGTTCTTCTAGTAAAAGGATCCATCATCCAGGAGGTTTAAGATTAAAACGCTCCAAGTCTTTTAGTGCAGGAGTCAGTTTCAAGGGCATATGTAATTCCTCTTATTATGCCATGGATTCCACAATGAACATTTTTCTTTCTCTAATGGCATCTTGAAGACCTTGTAACTAGGGATGGACAAATCAGTCTATTTCCTGTCTGTATTACTTTCACAGGCATTCTCTCAAATATCTGTTCCATCGTATTTCCATATTCATCTGTGGGGTGTTTTTTTTAAAAAAAAAAATCTGCATGAACATTTTTAAGTGTATTTATCTTATATGAACAGCCCAGAGAGCTCTGGCTATAGGGCAGTATACAAATGCAATAAAATAAATAAATAAATATTTATATTTAAATATGTATTTTTAAACATATTCTCTCTTCCAATATGCATTTCTCACAGGGTTATGTCCATTAAATCCAAAACCCTGCCTTGCGAGCCTGGCAGCCTGGAAAAGAGGGAGGAGCATCATTTCTGCTATTTCGCTCCTCCCCCAAGGCTGTTTTCCTCCCCTCTTTTTTTAATGAAATCCATCCCATTGAGGAGCACATCTGGGGGCCGGATCCTGCAGATCCACAGTCTCTCCCAGCACGCCTTTTTAGCCCTTCCCAACCTTTATTTATTTATTTATTACATTTTTATACTGCCCAATAGCTGAAGCTCCCTGGAGTTCCAACAAGGAACCGATAGAAAGGTTTCCACTGCAGCTGGGGTGAGGGTAAGGATCTGGTGAATACTGTAATGTGCCCTCCAGAGGGATGGCCAAACTCACCCAGGTTCGGCTCGGCAGACTCTTGCCCCACCACTCTCACCCCACACCGCGCAAGCTTCTTTGGCAGCTCGGCAAGTGTCTGGTGAGCGCCTGGCAGCCATCCACCCTTGTCTGGAGGCTCCATGGTGTGTGACAATGGAGGGTCCAGAAATTATGTAATTCTCCACACATACACACACACACACACACCACTGCATACAAGACCCCATTTATGCAAGAGTAAGCATTCACACCTTTACTCTTTTGTAAATGGAGCCCTTATGGCTGCTGTTTACACAACAGGGGAAATGCACAATTTTGATGGCCTCCATTGTGCACAACAATGGAGGCTCTGGACGAGGGCAGACAGTTGCCGAGGGCACAGTTGGCTGTGTGGGCGCTCAACCCATGGGTCTGCAAATGTGCTGCAGCCACTTGAATGGGTCCAGGAAAGCAGACACGGAGGAGTGCATCGGACTCCCGGGCTCGATTGGGCACCCATGATATCCCTTGCAGGGGGGTGCTTTCAAAAAATATTCAGAAACTTCAGCTGGTCAAGAATGCTGTGGTCAGACTGTTGACCAGGGCTGGTTACAGGAAACATGTGACTCCTTTGTTACAAGAAGTTCTCTAGCTACTGGTCTGTTTCTAAACACAATTCAAAGTGTTGGTTATGACCTATAAAGCTCAAACAATTCTATGTTGCCCCAGACACTGTCTAGGGGGCATAGGATTGCTAAGTTTCTGAACCAGGCATTGGAGTCCTACCTGCCTTTAATGGCCATTATCAAAGTCCAGCATGATGTATTTTCATGGGGAAAGAGAAAGGAAATAGCTTGGTAATTGCACCATCCTTCTTTATGCCTTAAGATTATTGTAACCGACAAATCTTTAGTTCACTGTACACTTTAAATTCAGGTGGTATTGTAAATCTCACGCTAAAGTGCTTAACAATAGTATGTGCAAGATTAATCACTCCCCACAGCTGCAAGGGAGAACAAAGGCCCAAAGGAACAATGTTTTAATAGGATGAGTAATCTATTTAGGAAACACATTTGCATGAATCTTTATACCTTTTTGCCTCCAGGATTTTTTGTGCAAATTGGCTCACAGTCTATGCCACTGCTATGGTTTTGAGAAACAAGAGGGGGTATGTCTGTTTCACTGGATCTGGGGTCAATCTGGTCATTCCTAATCCCAATTCCGAAATCATTTAAAGATGAATTTCTGACGAACCTCAAGCATGCAGAAGCAGGAGGAAAGGGTGGGTGTTTGATACTTTGATGGATCAGATTTATGGCTTGGCTTGACCCAATGTTAATTTAGAAGCTCAGGAGGTAACTATAGCCAAGAGCACCTTGCATGAGAACATATGAGAACATTGGCTACTTTCAGCAGTGGATAACATGAGCTGGAAAACCACAGCAGAGCCACTTATGTATCAATAAAGTAGAGGAATGCATCACTTAAAAAAAAAAAAGGACAAAAGAAGACATAAATTTGGAGATGTTAATTTATATGTATAGATGAAAATGTAGAAAAAATACTATAATTTAAATAGAAACACAATGCATCTCACCTTAGTGGGGGACACTGTGGACAACTTCAAGCTCTTTCTTCTTTGATTGATTTGATTTGATTTGAACCTCAGCTTTCTCCCAAAAAAATGGCACTCAAGGCAGCTTACAATCATAAATAAAGAAAAACTTAATTAAATCAATTTTAAAAAACCCATAATGAAACCTTATGGTTTTATGTGTGTTTTTACTTTAAGCTAGAACTGGACTGGACGCCCTTTCAAATAAAGGATGTCTTTGAACATAGGAATGTTTTCTGTAAAGTAGGACACGTAGGGATGGGCAAAGCTGCCAGCTTCACTTTCTTCCCACATTTTATTTAGCAGAAATGAGGGAGGAATGAGAATTTTGTTAGTTCTTTTTTATGTATAAGAACATACCAAAATTTGCACATTTCTTAATATTAAGAAAGGAAAGAACTTGGAATTAACAAAAAGAGTGAAGGAGAAAGCAAATCTGACATATTCATTCACCCAGAGAGAGCTTTGAGTGCTAAGCTCTGAAAGTCTGGATTCGGACCCTTGTGTATTTTTTGTGCTTGTTCAGGTTCCCACCTTGCTTTTCCCCAACAGCCTTTGCGTAGTTTTTCTCCATTCTAAAAGATTGAAATACCTCTTCTAAGGCTTAGTACCTCACAGCAAGAGCTTTAAGCTTAACTATGCTGGTATTTCCAGCCCAGGCCGAGAATTTCACCAAAATTCAGTTCAGCGCTCAGTTTGAAAGAGGTTTGATAGCCCTGGTGTAGAGGAAGCTCCACCCATAACACCCCCAAACAAACTTTGACACTTTGTGCCAATCTGGTTAAAAGGGGGGGGGCAACTTAGCCCCTAAATGACTGGGTGCCAAAGATTGCAGCAAAAGGGAGTTATGATGCAGGCGCTGCAATGTCAGGATGCAACATGTGTCCCATCCCAATCCAGGCTGGCACAAAGCCACACCAACCCAAACTCTTTTGCCTTGGGCGAAAGGAACATGCATGGTAATAGCAGGGAGGAAGTAGCACACAGTGCCTTGACCGTATGTGTTGTATTCATGTAGATGCTACATGTGGGGTTAGAGAGACCGGCAGTAGGCCTGGCCCAAGGCAGGTTGCCACCTGAAGTGGGTACCTGCCACTGCCTCCCTTCTGCCCTCCCTATCTGCCCACCTGCTTGCTTGCTTGCCCTTCTTGGTGCACATATGTTAGTGCGCCTCAACAGCCAGCCTACTCACCCACCAGCAGGCTTTCTGTTCTTTGCATGCATGCGCAATGAGCTGCCCGTATGGTGTTTTCACCTTCAGGAGCAATATGGTGCCTGTGCATCATGCAAAATATTACAAGAGGCCATGGAACTTCCAGGATCTCTCATGATACTTTGCCCAACTTGATGCAGGCGCTGTGCGGCTCCTGAAGGTGAAAACACCATATGGGCAGCAGATTAGGGAGGCAGGGACATGGGCACATGCAAAAGAAGAGTAAGCTGGCCAGCTAGCAGCCAGGCAGGCAGGGCCAGCCAGTCCAGTGAGTGGAGTGGAGCAAAACGTTTGGGGGAGCGAGTAGGCAGCTGCTTCTTGGTCCTGCTGGCTGCCTGCATGGGCCAGCAGGACAAAGAAATAGCACACCCTTTGGAGAGAGAGAGCACCACTCTTCCCATGCTCCACCACCTGCTGCTCCAGCTTCCTATCGCTTCGTGGTTGGGCCGGCCCTGGCAAGCAGCAACAGCACTATGTCTATCTAATATCAGCATGTGCCCAACATGTTAAAGAATAGTGTTTTCCATTTGTGTTCTCAGCTGCTTACCAGCACCACTGCTGAAGAACCAGCAGATTTAAGAGCTAAAGTAATTATTCTGGGAACAAAGCTCTCTGACCTCAGTATTTCACATTAGCCCAGAGGCTGCTCATATTGTGCACCCTCTAAGGTTGGTTTTGTGTCTACTGAGAGCAAATATTTATCTCTCGTAAATTTGATGAGAGGAGAAAAGAACATATATTCTCACTCTAATCAGTGTAGCCTTTAGCACGAAACATTCTGGAGGCAGCCAACTCAATGGAAAGAGGAAAAACACCACATTTGCAAGATCTTTTTCAGCATGATGGCTTAACGTACCCAGAGAGATTTGCACCATTTCAATCATTCTAAAGCTGGTGATAATCAATGCATGGAGGGGGGAAGCAGGATTGTGCAAACTGGCTAGGTCCCTGATATCCCTCCCCATACACACATACACACATACACACACACACACACTTGTGCTCAGAGTTAACAATGCATGTGCAACCTGTACATGTATACACAACCTGACTTTATGAAGGGTACAGAACCATACACAATTATAAAGTCTGCATGCTTACAACTTGTACATGCTGAGGCTCAAGGTACATGCAAACAGTCAGTGTATGGATGTCAGGGGCAGGGCCTGCTGTCATGATTCAGATCCTTGCTCTACATCAAGGGTGCACAACCCCTTTTATCCTGAGAGCGAAATTCCATTATGGAGAAGCTTTTGGGGAGAACATTCCAGTGGTGGAAGGAGACAAAGGCAAAAGGGGGCAGGACACACACACACCCCGAGATTGAGAGGGAGGAAGGAAAAAGCAACCTCAGGTTCTAGTTACAAAATTCTAAAACCACCAGGTGGAATGGAAGCAGGAGAGGAGCCAATATCTTCTGGTCTCTCAGGAAAGCCAATGGAACAGCTCTGCTTCCCTCGCCTCAGGTGGAATGGTTGCTGCCAGGTGACTGCTGAATTAAAGCCAGGGGGGACTCTTACAGTGTTGTCAAAATGGGCATTTTTACATTTCACAGGTGGTGGGGGTAGGGTGACCATATGAAAAGGAGGTCAGGGCTCCTGTATCTTTAACAGTTGCATAGAAAAGGGAATTTCAGCAGGTGTCATTTCTATATATGGAGAACCTGGTGAAATTCCCTCTTCATCACACCAGTTAAAGCTGCACGAGCTATACTAGAGTGACCAGATTTAAAAGAGGGCAGGGCACCTGCAGCTTTAACTGTTGTGATGAAGAGGAAATTTCACCAGGTTCCCCATATATACAAATGACACCTGCTGAAATTTCCTTTTCAATACAACTGTTAAAGATACAGGAGCCCTGTCCTCCTTTTCATATGATCACCCTAGGTGGGGGTGCATTTCAAAGAGAAAGGGGCAAAGTTCAGTGACAATTCCCTCCGCTGTTCTTGGCTTGTGGTCACCATTTTGATTCCCCCAGAGTGCCTAGATGTAGCATTATTCTGAAGGGCATTCATTGGGAGAAGGCGTAGTTAAAACTTTGGTTTCTTTTATTTGAAAAGTAATACTATAAAACACAACAGAAAAGTTCTTGAAAACTTCATACTAGGGAGTGGGTGGGGACCCCACAAGTTAGCTCTGTTTCATAGTACTTTACTCTTATTTACTGGGAATTGGGTTGTATAAATACATTTTGTCAGTATTTCAATAAACATAAGAAAGTTCCGCATCCCCAGGAGCTAGCCCATCATTTATTTATTTTTATTTGTTGTTAATACTTATACACTGCTTGACATTCAGGCTGGATCTATAATTTGTAATATAAAATTCATTTATTTGTTCATTGGATTTATATACTGCTTATCATATTTTTAAAAAATCTCTAATTGGTTTTCATGATCTATAAAACTTGTGACATTTTTAAAATTTAAAATTTGTAAAATTTCTGATGCTGTGTTTTATTATGTATGTATTTTCCTGCTCTGCTGCAATCTTTTATGCCGCATTTTGTGCTTTTATGTATCCGTTCTCTTATACTGTAAGCCACCCAAGAATATTTGTTACTGGATGACATGTCAGTCAATCAATCTGTCAATCAATAGCAGCTGCCAGGAGGGTGCCTGCAGAGTCTAATCGGCCCAGTTTGCTGAGGGAACCAGCAGCGTCCTATCTGGATCAGGATGTGGCAATCCGAAAAAAGTGTTGCTCCGAGTGAAAGGAATAGAACTATGTGAAGCTAGGTAGCCAGGAACAGGAAAGATGAAAAAGCGAAGATTTTATTTTTAAACCAGATTTTAAAAAAGATATGCGTATGAAATAGATTCCACATTTATATGTTGTTGAAATAGATTAGACAGTGATTTTCAATGAGCAGCATCAAACAGCTGAGCCTAAAATTGTTCTTTTCCTAGCCTGCAACTACAGGCTGAACTCCCCACACACACACACTTTTTTTCTTTAAAGGAAAGGAGAGAATGACATACATTCTTGCCTATTGCAACTACTGTACGATAAATCATCTTCCATTTCTGACATCCAGATAGTGTGAATAAGCACCATGACAACCACACACACCCCATTCAGGACAATAGGACTGTCATATTGGCCTTGAAGCTGAGCCCCTAATAAGTCATGCTGTGATAGATGTCGCTTTTGTTATGGTGGAAACAAGCAAGAGCCTGGGGGTTGAGGAGAGCTTCTTTGTGCAGGTGAAGAGGACAGAAACATCCCAAGCAAAGGCTGCCTCTGAAAGGAGAGCAAGGGGAAGTGAACCCGGCTGCCATGAACAAAGTGCCATGGCACTTTCGCCGCTGACCCCGCTGTCATCATTGTGTCTGGCATTTCAAGCCCTCGTCCCCTATAGCTGACCCAACGGTCATGCGCCCAGGACATGGTCTCAAAGCTAATTAGATATAGCACTGGAAGCAAGAGTCTCTCTCTCCCTCTCTCTCTCTCTCTCACACACACACACACACACACAGCATCTCACACAAAACCGATCAACACCGAAAGGTGCAGGTAACAGACAGCTTTTTGACAATGAAAAGGCTGTGGGAGCTAACAGGGAGAGGGAGAAGAGGTTGCTCTCAGATCCTTCCTCTCTGATAACAACAATTCATAATTAATCGCCTAGGCTGACCGGGCCTGTCACCTCTGAAATATTTACCGATTGGTTCTGATATTTTTTTGAGCCACAAGCTAACAAGACTGCAAATAAAGCCCTGTGCAGGCTTCTGTTTAGACTCCCAAAAATTCTGCCTGTATTCTAGGGTGCTCCTTTATGAAAGAGATTTTGTTCGTTTTAAGGAATGCCCAGCTGTAAGGTTGTTAAAAAAAAGGGGGGGCTGCCATAATGTTCATTCCTAGGAGTAACTGTCAGGAACACAAGCATAAAGAATGATGTTGATAATGTTTTGGATTCAGGGTGGGTGTCTTATTTCAGAAACTCCCCCTGCACCCAGTATGAGGTCAGTTCACCCCTCTTCAAAATTTGGTTGAGCTCTGAATTATTTATCTTCAGTGCCAGCTATCCCCAAACCAGGCAGCAGTTTCCTCTTTTCCTCTCCCAAACTTACCTTGCAAAAGAGGAGGGGTGTACCAAGGCAGGGAGGATGGGGAACAGTGGAGGGAAGATGGGGGACAGTGTTCCTGGTGACACAATGAAGCATGCTAAGGACCCTCCATTGCCCTGCAACTCAGGAGTTTTTCATTCTTCCTGGTTGTGATCTATCTAAGCAGCCCCAAAACTAAGCAAGGACTGAACACCAGTCTGTTGAGATGTGGACAGTGATATGGGAAGGGAATGAGCCAACCATTTGAAAGTAAAGGGATGGCAGGCTGGGAAATGGCTCAATGAATCCTTCGAAGTCCCATCTCTCCTGATAGGGGAACAATGACTTGTATCCATTGTTAGTTCTACTTAGAGAAGACACATTGAACTGAATGGGACATAAATAAGTCATGAAGAATTTATGTTCTGTTCATTTTAATGGGTCTACTCTAAGTAGGACTAAGGATGTTAGGATTGCATGTAATCCGGTCCACAGATTGGGTTGAGTTTTCTGGTCTGCCATTTGCAAACTGATGGACTCAGATTATTATTTTCCACCCAGGGAAATAAGCAAATTTATTCTAGTTTCTAATCAATTTAGTAGTGTGCAGGTGGCAGTATTATGCTTATCGGTAATTTAGTGAGCATTGTGGGTGTGTGAGTGTGGTTGGGGGTGGGGGTGGGGATGGGGGTGTTTGTAAGAATGAAGCCTTCCATGTTGCTGCAATTCTTTTAATTTCAGTTAAGGTCTTTTATTAGAATTATTGTATTCATTCCATTTTTGTAAACTCCTGACCTATTTTATCTCATGTACAGTGCTTCATTAGAAAGTGTTATATAAATTATTATTATTTTCTGGAATATCCATAAAAGGTCTTCATGGGCATTCCAATACGTTTGCTGGCGATGGGATTACCTGAAAGTGCTCTTTCTTTGAAGGGAAAGAGCAATCTTAGCCAGCAATCTTATTTGAATGCCCATGAAAGGATGTCAAGTCCTTTTATGAATATTCCAGGAAGTACAGCTGCACAGAAGGCTTTATTCTTAAAAAAACAAAAAAACCTAATGTTTCCTAAATTACCTGTAATACAATACTGCCCACCACTACTAAATTTCAGAGATTGAAAAATTGGGGTGTGGGCTGCATTTCTGCAGAATCCACTTGACCCACCGGTGCCAGTCTGACGTGGAATTCGTAGACTGGATTGCAAGAAATCCACACTCATTTGAGTACATTGCAGATTTCTCCAGCATCCATAGGACTAATGTTGGACACATTAGTCCAATGTACATATGTGCACTGTGCATGGATATATGCAATGGAAAGTTAAGCAGTGGGAATGAACACTACATTTTCCTTTAAAAGGAGGTGAAACTGATACATTCTTGAGAAAGTGATTTATCTTAAAGTACAGAAAATCAGGGCTGCTCAGGGTAGATAGAACAAGACAAAAAATAATTACTTTTTTTTCTTTTAAATTGAGCTCTAGATGTAATCTTGCTTATTTCATGTATAAGCTCTAATTATTTTATGTTGGATACTGTTATGTTTGTGGGTGTTCTTGTTGTTTTTGAAAAATTCTATATGAAAACAATAAATAAATGACTACAGATAGAAAAAAGATCAAAGCAATTTTTATTCATCGTGTCTTAATTGTTGTACTATCAGTATATGTGTAAATTTTGGGTCAGGGCCACATTGCATGGCTAATGGATTATGTGTGGCTTGGTGGGCCAGACATTGTGCAGGACTGAACTAATAAGTGGAAAAACACATTAAATGAAAGCTAAATGTGTACTCTGAGTAGGTCTTTGGAGCCTAAGCAATTGCCTCCCCTCTAACACTGCAAAAACAAGAGATGTTCTGTGGTCCTCATGATAGTGAGTGTGTGTGTGTGTGTGTGTGTGTGAGAGAGAGAGAGAGAGAGAGAGAGAGAGAGATCCAGGCAACCTGCTAAGAACTGCCATTATAGGTCATTTTCAAAGCAACTGGCCTAGAGGCAAACAATTCCCTTCTCATCACTGGCCTGTTTTTTAAACATCTTCTGCTTTCCTCTGCAACAAAGATGATTGCACAGGTGACCTGTGCAAGATCTACACCAAGCAGGATATGACATTTTGAAAAGAGTTTGAAAACTGAATGAGTGTCTCCTGGGCCCAAGCAGTTGTCACTACTGTTATAAACCGTTTTAAAGCAGTAGTGTAGATCCTGCCATAATTGCAGCGACCAACAAACTGTGACAACTAATTATAAAGACCTGCATTACCCAGCATATGTAAGCCAGGGAATAAATCAGAAGAGTTGAAAGATTATTGTAAGCAGAGCCAGCCAGAGACATTTTGCTGCCTCAAGTGAAGAACAAGAGCCAACTGCGCTGGCAGTAAAAAAAAAAAAAAGCCTACTCGACTAGTAACTGAACCTTTTTTTAGCAATGGTGAATGGACAGCATCTTCTACTGGACCTAAAGGCAGAAGGAGACCTTAAGGGCTCAGCGCAGGTTGCACACAACATTTCCCTCCAACACCTTGCTGCCACCTCCCAGTATCTGCCACCTGAGGCAACTGCCTCACTCTCCCTAATAGTAGGGTCAGCCCTGATTTTAAGGTCTCAGCAAGATTGAGCAAAGATCCTGACTTCAAGTCTCTGACTCTGGGTTACACCAAGGTAAAAGCAAGCTGAGTTGAAAATCATGCCCAGGCTACCTGAAAGACCAGGAGAAATCCTGTGTACACTGGTAACACAAGGACAACAACTTTAGCAGTAACGTCAAAACACTGCAATTTGTTTTCTTTCACCTGACCTGAACCAAAAAGCAAAACTGAGAAGATGGTAAATTTAAAGTTTGCTTCAGACACATTGTAGGCATGCATCTTTGACACTGCTGGGCAGGAGATACCTGGAGTGGATGTTAAAGGGCCGGGAGTGAACATTAAGGGTGCAATCCTATGCATGTTTGGACAGAAAAAAGGCCCTACAGTTCCCACCAATTCCAGTGCTGGGGCTTTTTCTATCTAAACATACATAGGATTGCACCCCACATTTATCAGGTCAATTCAACACACATATTAACATTTATTTATTTATTTATTACATTTCTATACCGCCCAATAGCCGGAGCTCTCTGGGCGGTTCACAAAAATTAAAAACATTCAAAGTATAAAACAACAGTATAAAACCATAACATTGTTCAAGCTGCCATGTTCAGCACAATACCAGGGCTAAATGAGCTCAAATAAACACGTTGTAGTTAGAGACACACAACAAGTGTAACAGGTTGTATCTAGTACATCCAGAAGCTTCCATGTGTTATTTATTACTAACGCTGTCTAATCGGCTCATTGTGTAATTGCTGGTGTATTATCACACTAGTCCATTTTCCTCTGTGTTCGTGTGTTTTCCTATACAAAATAAGAACCATTGCTTTTAAAGCAAGCAGGCGCATTACTGGGTTTGAGCGAGGGGCGAAGGGGAAGTTGGGGAGGGGGGGTTGGTTATATATTATGAGCAGGCCTAGCAATTGAGACTCAGAAATGAAGCGCACACAATGACCCCAAACAGCTGCCTTTGTGCTGCCACCATAGAAATGCCTAATTTCAGCAGAGAACACACAGCGCTCTTGATGGCAACATACCCGTATTGAAATGCCTTTGTTCAGGCCTATCACTTATTGAAATGACTATTATTTCCACCATCTCCCCCTCCAAGCTTTTTATAAAAATCTATGAGAAATTTGCAGCCATTAGCCTGCAGATACAGGTTTAATTCAACGGGAACACGCTATTGCCAAGATGTCAGTTTCCCTGGCATTGTCTCCAGCTCTGGAGTCATGTCAGAGGGCTTGATTCTCCAGTTTTGTCTGATGCCGCATGCCTCTCATTGCTCTGCCAAACGAGGTCGTGATTCATGCCAGACGAGTCCGCTGTCACTGATTTCTGAACAGAACACCTGCCTCTCGCTCGGTCGCTCTCTTTTAAATTTCCTGGGTGCATTTTTAATCTTCATGGTTTTGTTTTCCTTATTGGGCAGAATATTCTGCACAGTGGAGTGGCAGCTTCATAGAGACGCGTTCAAGGGGAGAGCCAAAGAGTACCGATACTGGAAGGCCCTGGGCCTGTTGGTTCTGTCTCCTGCAAAGTTTAACATGAGGGAAGAAGAGGGTTGGCAGAGGCAGTTCTTGGGTTGCAATCTGCTCTGCTGTCTTTCTTCAAGCAGTATTGGATCATTGCAGCATTTGGATGGGAAGAGACTGGCAGGCATGGAAGAACCAGCTGGAACTGATGCAATGGGTGACATTTTCACTCTGAAGGCCAATTCAAATGTGTGGAAGTAGCACATGGTACCTCCTTCATCTGCGAGTGACAGAATCACTAGTAAGAGCCAGTGTGGTGTAGTGGCTAAAGTATTGGACTGGGAGTCAGGAGATCCAGGTTCTAGTCCCCACTCGGCGACTTTGGGCCAGTCACCAACTCTCAGCCCACCCCACCCCACAGGGTGGTTGTTGTGAGGATAAAATGGAGAAGAGGAGGAGGAGGAGGAAGAGGAGGAGGATGTATGCCACCTTGGGTTCATTGGAGGGAAAAAAGGCAATAATGCAATAATAAATAAATAAATCACTATATCAGGGAGCATTTTTTTTCAATCCCATCTCTTTATGTTTACATGAATTGGGGAGATATCGGAGTTATCTATTCCCCTCTTCCCTCTCCATTCATTTTCCTTACGTGTTGTCTCTTTTTTTCAGATTATAAGCCTGTGGGCAGGAACTGACTTGTTTACTTGACTATCTTTAAACTGCTCCAGGAGCCTCTTTTTCTTTTTTTGGCTGAGGAGTGGGGTAAATAATACTTTAAATAAATAATACATTAAATAATATATCTCCAGTGTTATGGCTCTGCTTCTTTACATCACTACCCTGAATAGCTCATATAGTGATCACAAAAATAAATATTTTTTTTCACTTAGGAAGTCCATGAGCAAAACAATATCAATTATTTTAAAACAGGGCATAGGCAACACGGTGACCAAGGGCACAAATGTACCCTCAGACACCTTCTTTGGTGCCTGCAGATGTGCTCTGTTTTTGAATTATTATTTTTTAAATAACAAATTTCTTACTGAAAGCTGGTATCGCTTCAGAGCAAAGTCAGGGTCTCTTGCTGCTCCCATCTTCTTTTTCCATGGATGCCTCTGGGCCACACTTAGGGCTCAATCTTAGGGCACAATTTTATGCATGTTTAGACAGGAAAAAGTCTACAACTCCCAGCATGCCTCAGCCAGCATGGAGACCTGGCTGGGAGGGGAAGAGGGTGGGGAGTTTGGATTCTGGGTCCAAAGCTGGAGCAATGTTTCTGACCTCAGATCCAGGAATCTGAACTGCTCTATGCCCCTGCCCAGACTCATCCCCTCCCCTCCCCTCCCCCATCATGCCTCCTTTCCCTTCCCTCTGAGGCATGATGGTGGGAGGGGACAGGATGGCTTACTTCTGCTCACCTTAAATAATGAGTTGCAACCTTGCTGGTGTGCAAAAGTATCTTTCAGATATCACTTGTGATCGTCATGGAGAATAAGGCTATCAATGCTACTACTCATGATGACTATGCACTACCTCCGGTATCGGAGACAGTAGGCCTCTGTATCCCAGTTGCTGTATTAAACCCACATATTTAGTAATCTCATGTATTCTCTAATAGAGCCTATATTTTTGGATTCATCTGCTAATATCCCCTTGGTATAGGTGTAAAGCACAACGTCCCCAAGGCACACCTGAAATCTAGACCCATGATCTATACCACGGGTAGCAACCTGGCACTCTCCAGATGTTTTGGGCTATACCTCCCAGAATCCCTGACCGTTGGTCATGCTGTCTGGGTCTTATGGAGCTGTAGTCTGCAGAGCACAAGGTTGCCTACTCTATACTTGCCTAATATTGCCTAATCTATACTTGTACATGTCCATTGGTCATATGTGTGTCTGGTTGCATGTGTGACACACAGAACCAATGGACTCTGCAAGTTGTGGCTACTTTCTAAAATGGCATTTCTTTGATGAGGTAGCAGTAGCAAACCATGCCAGAGTATTTCAATTCGAGGCAGGACATGTTCATCTTGCAATTTCAATTCTTTGTTTCTTCAAGTCTCCCTTCTATTTTCCCTCACTTTTACTTTAATATCCACAGTCATAGCCATGGATCTCACTTGCCAAACCATCCAGAAGACTATTGGGGTTGCAGATCTCAGCATGGGTCACTTGCATCCTGCCCTTTTCCACTTCTTTGAAACGTATGGAATGGGCCTCCGATCTACCATTTTCTGGAAGTTTCTGGAACCCACTATTTTATTTCCTAGAGAGGTGCACTGAACTAAATTGTTCCAAGCAGGTATGTTTACAGTTATCTCTCACACGCAAACAGTTTTCTAATGTTGGCAGAAAGCACAGGCCATTAATGGGAAAAGTTGCAGCTAGCCAAATGGCTCTTTGCTGATAAAAAGGACTCGACCGAAACTGAGGCAGCAATGAATCACAGCCTGACAGAGATATATCAGCCGCAAATGCTTCTAAGCAGAAAGGGCCATTCACACCGCACAGTCTGCAAATCACAACTGAATTCCTGCTGCCTAAGGGGCTATTTGTTGTATCCTATTCCCATATCACCTTTCTTACCTTTCGTTATGGGTGTGATGGGGACCAAGTGTTAATTAGCTCTCTGAGATTATGGAGCCCAATATCTCTGACACAGGAGGAAGTCTGCACACATTACATTACTCAACCAGGTATGATGGTCAATAATGTGGGATCACACTTGTCTCATATGTGCCTGCCAGTGGAGGCTGGTGGCTCCATTTTCAGTGAGGCTGTGAATCCATTCTGGGTTTTAGTCAGAACCACCCAAAACTCTAAAGGAGCTTTCGGAGGTGCAGCACCTTGTATAGCTCCTTCAGAAGCCGAAGTGCTGAGGTGTTTAAAGTGTCAGACTTGACCTGGGAGAACCTGGTTCAAATCCCTATTCAGCCATGAAGCTCACCTTAAAGATTCATTATCTGTCAGCCTAACCAACTTCATGGGTTGATTGTGTTGATAAAATATGGGGGCGGGGCCAGAGAAACGGGCATCCTTTGGAAGGAAGAAAGATGAGATAGAAATGTAATAAGATGAGATATAAAATCCACCAGCACTCTCCTGTGCTTTAAACACTCTCTTGTTTAAATTGGATTTTACTGTTCTAAAAAAATCATATTGGTTTTAACATATTAATGGTTTAGTTTGTTTTAGAAGTGTATATTTATATGTATGATTTTATCTGTAACCCGCCCTGAGATCCTTGTGATATAGGGCGGGATATAAATGTCTTAATAAATAAAATAAAATAAAATAAAATAACATAAAATAAAATAAAATAAAATAAATACCAATTACTACTCTGCTGCCTTGCACATCTCTGTATAAAGAACATATGACTGACCAACATATTTTGCTTTCTCTGTCAGTCCCCCAACAACGACCCTAATGGTTTAACATCACATATTATTTCTAGTTCTCCCCAATCTTTTTAGGTCAGGGAGCACATCTGGAATGTTAAGTGCATGTCAAGGTCTTGAAGAGTGTATAGAAAGGTGAGGCATATATGCTGGGCCTACCCTCTATATCTCCAGGTGCACTGGCCTGGTCTCCTTCAGTTCAGGTGTTGCTGTGTAGAATCAGCAAGGTCTGATAGGGAGTTCCAATTGTGTTCACTTGAATGTGAGTAGAACTGTCTGTGCAATCACACACACACCGTGTCCTATCAGGCTTCCCAGTCACATGCTGAGTTCTACTCATGTTCAAGTGAATGTGAGCAAGCCTATATACACCAGATGTTGGGGAACATGGGTGGGAGGGTGCTGTTGCACTCATGTCCTGCTTGTGGGTCCCTGGTTGACAGTTGGTTGGCCACTGTGTGAAGCGGGATGTGTGGAGTGGAGCTCCATTGATCAGGTGCTCTGCTCTGATTATCAGGGTGGCTCCCTTGCTCTACACCGTCAAATTATCCATCAGAGAACTGCTCCTTTTTCAGATAACCATTCTATTATAGTCAATAGAAATTAACCAAAATGCTTACATCTCTGTCATTTTTAAAGATAAAGACATGAAACTTGGCTCTTATCTACGGATAAGCTGGAATCAGATCTGTTCATGCCTTGATTTTTAGGAATTTTTAAAAGATCAAATAAACAGCCTATTGTAGTCTACATCTCTGTCATTTTTAAAGAATAAGAGATGAAACTTGGCACCATGGTAGCTCTTAAGTACGGATTTAGCCATGCAAAGTTGGAAGCAGATCCCTTCATTCCTTGATTTTTAGAATTTTTTTGAATTTCAGACTCAGATTGTGAATCCTCATCTTTGGGGTCTAGGACCTTGAGCAGTTTCATACACAAGTTTAAAGAGGTTTGGGGTTTTTTTGTATTTTTAATAAATAATGTAGTGGGAGTAACAGTAAAACACACACACACACACACACACTCAATATAATATCAAAAGGGGAGGGTGGGTGGATAAAGTGCTTGGAAGGAACTTGGATTTTAGGGAGACACACCCAAAGAAAAAAACCTACACTGACTGAAACAGATGGACTGGGATTTAAAGACGGATTGGAAAGATAAGGGATTTTTAAAAATATACTTTTTTATATTAGGATAAATATATTCTATAGTAGGATAGAACAAGAACACACACGCACACACTATAACACACAAAGGGGGAATCTGGGTGGATATAAGGTGCAAGGAACTTGGGGACTGGAATAGACAAGAAGAAGAACTGGCACAAGAACCAAAGTAAACCAAATAAACAGCAAACAGAAAGCAGAAGCTCTCTCACACACACTCTCTGACTCTCTCCTCCTTCCTTCCTAACACTCCAAGGGCTAGCAAAGGAATGACTTCCAGGGCTAGGACAAATTGGTTATATCATTTGCAATCCCTCCCCATAAGCACTGTGATTGGAGTGGGGGACAGGGAAGACACTGTGACTATTGGTTAGCCACAGATGTCAATCTCAAAACCTGAGCATTTTCCTTATATGGAGAAGTGTTCCATTGACTCCCAGTGACATTGTTTCAAATACAAGCCTCAGAGAGCCTAAAAAACGGTTGGATACCTACGAGGTGGTTTGGAGCTCCAATCCAATGGTATCCGCCAGTTTTGAAATCATCTACGATCCGATCTGCGAGTTTGGAGTTCCAGATTTGCGGAGTGAGCACCCACCCTTACTGAACACAATGCTGGACTAGATGGGCCCTTGGCCTGATCCAGCATGGTTTTTCTTATGTTCTTAGAGCACCCTTTCAAACCTTGCTTATTCAACACAGCAGAGTCTGAACTAAAGTGTGGCAGCAGCATGCCTGGAGAAATCAGGAGTGGGAACAATCCAGGTAGTACTTTAAGTCCTCACAATTTCAGACAGGGCTTGTGTAATAATTGGGACTGAGGTCGTATTACTTTGGTATTACAAGGTTTCTTCCTATTTATTTATTTATTTGTTTGTTACATTTATATACCGCCCCATAGCCGAAGCTCTCTGAGCGGTTTACAAAAGTGAAAAATAGTAAACATTAAAAGTAAACATTAAAATATTAAACAGTAAACATTAAAATATTAAAGTTATGAACAAGCAAGTAGGGCCCTTCAGCCTGTTAAAGGTGTAGTTCCAGCTGCCTATGTTACTAACAGATTGTGTAGCATAGCAAGTATTCTTTGTGGTCACTAGGGTGATCATAGAATCATAGAATAGCAGAGTTGGAAGGGGCCTACAAGGCCATAGAGTCCAACCCCCTGCTCAATGCAGGAATCCACCCTAAAGCATCCATGACAGATGCTTGTCCAGCTGCCTCTTGAAGGCCTCTAGTGTGGGAGAGCCCACAACATCCCTAGGTAACTGATTCCATTATCATACTGCTCTAACAGTCAGGAACTTTTTCCTGATGTCCAGCTGGAATCTGGCTTCCTTTAACTTGAGCCTGTTATTCCATGTCCTGCACTCTGGGAGGATCGAGAAGAGATCCTGGCCCTCCTCTGTGTGACAACCTTTTAAGTATTTGAAGAGTGCTATCATGTCTCCCCTCAATCTTCTCTTCTCCAGGCTAAACATGCCCAGTTCTTTCAGTCTCTCTTCATAGGGCTTTGTTTCCAAACCCCTGAACATCCTAGTTGCCCTCCTCTGAACACGCTTCAGTTTGTCTGCATCCGTCTTGAAGTGTGGAGCCCAGAACTTGATGCAATACCCTAGATGAGGCTAACCAGGGCTAAATAGAGAGGAACTGTTAGGGTTTTTTGTTTTGAAACAGAGT
The DNA here is from genome assembly GCF_023053635.1 of Elgaria multicarinata webbii. Lineage (NCBI taxonomy): Eukaryota > Metazoa > Chordata > Lepidosauria > Squamata > Anguidae > Elgaria > Elgaria multicarinata. The sequence continues at coordinate 45,028,711 of NC_086174.1, forward strand.
GACACAGTGGATTCACCCTTTAAACCTATGAGCTGGAACAAATTTCTTACACTAGGTTTAAGGATGAGTAGCTTTACTTTTCATATTAGCAGCATATGAACAACTTGTATTCCTTTCATACATACAGTTCTAAGTTATATTCTTTTCCTCTGCAAAGAGTCCTTTTTCCTTCTTTCCTTTGTAAAAGTCTTTCTTGAATACCTTCAGGCTGAACTTGCTTGAGGTCTTCGCTCTTGCAGCCACCTAACAACGAGATAACAGCTTCCCAAACAAACTCCCACAGCAGCATGTACATTCCACCTCCTATTCACTTCCGCCCCACAACTCTGTTTGAGACACTCCCCTATTTAAATGGTTAACAGGCTGACACTGAATGATTCAGCATTTCTTGTGCCTTAGTTTTAAACACCTGCTTTTAGATTGGTTCAATCTTTTGCCTAATTCATTCTTCAGTGAATTTATTCTTTGTAAAATTACACATACAATACAAATACTAACAAACCCCTCCTTATTTTACAATAGAATAAATGAAAATCTTGGAAACATGTATTCAATCTTCAGCCTATATTTCAACCTGTTTTTTCTTTTTCAATCATTCCTATACGCTTTACAAATCTTTCATGTTTTTTAATATTCAGAGGTTTTGTAAACATATCTGCAACTATCATATTTGTGTCACAATATTTTAGTTCTATTAAACTTTGCTTTACACTATCTTTAACATGGTGGTATCTAATGTCAACATGTTTTGTTCTGTTAGCACATTTGTCTGCAGTTGCTAGTTTGATATACGCTTGATTATCTTCATAAACTATAATAGGTTTTTTCATTTCCATATTGAGATCAGATAATAGTTGTCTAAACTATATAATTTCATTGCAAGCTATAGACAAACTTATATATTTTGCTTCTGTACTGGATATGGCAACTATTCCTTGTTTTCTACTATGCCAATCGATTAATGAATCTTGATACATTATTATCATTCTTGAGGTGGATTTTCTATATGATATATCAGCTGCATGGTCTGCATCAACATAACATTTTAGTTCACTTGTTCTTGAAGTTGTTAATTTCAAACATTTATCACGAGACTCATTAAGGTATCTAAATACTCTTTTAATACTATTCTAATCTTTTTGGGTTGGGTTTTCTACCTTTCTACTTAAAATGCTGACTGCATTGTTAATATCAGGTCTTGTTAATTTCGTAATATATAATAAACTACTAATAGCACTCTTATATAAATCAGTATGTTCAAATGGTGGACTCTCATCACTCCTCTGAAAATCTACTGTTATTGGAGTTTTTATAGGTTTGCTTTCTAGCATTCCAAATTCCTGCAACAATTGCTCTATTTTGTTCTTCTGATGAAGGAGAAGACCGCCATCAGTATCTTTTTCTATTTCTATTCTTAAATAATGGGTTACATGTCTTAAACATTTTAGTTCAAAATGATTTGTTAATTGTTTTTCAAATTCTTCTCTTTGTTTGTCTGATTCACATATTAAGAGAATATCATCAACATAAAGTAAACAATAAACAACATTTTGTTCACTTTGTTTTATGTAGATGCATGGATCTGCAGTACTTTGATTAAATCCTATGGATTTTAATACTTGGTTTATCTTAGTATTCCAACATCTGGCACTTTGTTTCAAACCATAGATGGATTTGTTTAATTTACAAACCAGGTTGGGATTCTTTATAAACCCTGGGGGTTGTTCTATGAACAATGTTTCTTTTAATTCTCTATATAGAAAAGCAGTTTTAACATCAAAATGGAACACTTGCAATCCTTCTATTGTAGCTATTTTTAACAACAATCTAATTGTTTCATGCCTAACTACTGGGGCAAACACTGCATCAAAATCTTTATCAAATTTCTGACTGTAACCTTTGGCTACTAATCTTGCTCTATACTTTTCAATCTCACCCGATGCATTCTTTTTAATTTTATAAATCTATTTGCATCTTATTGCTTTTCTGTTTGGGGGTAAAGTGGTTAATGTCCAAGTGGAATTTTGTTCTATGGCATCAATCTCATCTTTCATGGCTCTTTGCTATTCTTTAGCGATTGCAGGAGGTAATTTTTCTATGTCTGTATATGTTTCAGGTTCTACTTTTGTACAAAATGCCTTTACTTCACTTATTTGAAATCTTTCAGGAGGTTTACCAAAATTAGATCTTTCTGACCTTCGAAGAGGTTCTGGGGATGGAACTAATTGTGAGTTCGTTTGAATTCCCTCCCCCTCCTCTTCGTGCATTTTCTGAGATAAGTTCTCTTCTATTTCTTCTTGCTTAATTTCAAATGGTTGACTAACAACTGGTTCAGGAGAATCAGTTTCATTATTTATTTCAGAATTATTCACTCTCTGTGAGCCTTCTGCTCTTATTTCTAAATGTACCTCAGTAAATTTTCCTACTGTTTCTTAATTCTGTTCAAACGCTTTTATACTCTTGCTTATTGTTATTCTTTTCTCATGTGGTAGCCATACTCTATAACTTGAATTCTCAAATCCTAATAAGATACCCTTTTTAGCTCTTGCACCCATTTTTCCTTTCTTTTGTGCTTTTGGGACGTTCACCCAACAGTCAGATCCAAATGCCCTCAAATGACTAATCTTTGGTTTAGCTCCATGGAACTTTTCAAATGGTGTAGAATCTATTGCATTTGAATAAATTCTATTCTGGATGTAATTAGCATAAGTTATGCATTCTCTTCAAAATTTTGTGGAAAGGGGGGAATCATTTATCATTGTTTTGACCATATCTTGTAAATAACGATTTCTCCTTTCAGCAATGCCATTTTGCTGTGGTGAATATGGTGCAGTTAATCTGTGTTTAATCCCCTTATTTGACAAAAACTTTTCAAATGAATTAGAGGTAAACTCACTTCTTCTGTCTGATTGCAATCCAGCTATTTTTGTACTATATTTTGCTTCTACCCAATTTACAAAATTCTTTAACTTCTGTTCAGCTTCTCTCTTATGCTTTAACAAATAAATAAAACTAAAGCGGGAAAAATCATCTACAATTACAAGATAATATCTAGCTCCTCCTTGAGTTTTCAGGAACGGACCTGCCAAATCCATATGTAGTAATTCTAACACTCGTTTGGAATTTCTTTCACACTTCTTATTAATGGGAGCTGTTATTGATTTGCACTCTCTGCAAGCATTACACTCCATAAAAGAATTACATGGTTTTAGTTTCATATCTAAGCATAATCCTGGCATTTTGCTTATTGTTTTAAAATTAGCATGTCCTAAACGCCTATGATATAAATGTATGTAATCATTATGTGGAGGCTTATTTGTCACTGTCATACCTATTTTCATAATTTCTTTGTTGTAAGAATTCAAACAATTTTCCCTTACAACATATAATGAATTTTCTAACATTCTTATTATGCACACCTTCCCCTTTTGAATTATTTCACATTTCCTTTTAAGAAACTTGACTTCAAAATTCATAGTATCAAGTTTTGAAACTGACATCAAATTATTTTCAAGTTGAGGAACAAACAGAACATCAGTTACAATTGTTCTTATACACTTTACATAAACATTTCCTTTCCCTTCCACTTTTCTTTGAGTACCATCTGCAAGGGTTACAAATTCTTTTGCTGGGATTATTTTATTAAACATTTTTCTGTCATTAGATAAAAAATGCGTAGCACCTGAATCTACTACCTATTTTATATTATCTTTCTTATCTGCATTTTTGGAATCTACCGTTGCAATATGTGCAGAGAAAAGCTCCTTTTGCTTTTGGAAATATTTTCCTTTATCTATAGATGCATGATCCCAATGTTTCTTGGGGCAATTTCTTTTAAGGTGTTTTTCTGATCCACATCTATAACATCTACGAATCCGATAAACTTTTGATACATTTTCACTCTTTCTTTCTCTTACATTCATTCCTCCCTTTTGTCTTTGTGCATTAGAACAATTTTCTAATACTTTCTCTTGCTCTTGTCTTCGTTCCCATTCCTGAAGCAACTTTCCTGTAACAAATTCTAGTGTCAAGTCTGTTTCTGCCATTGCTTCCATGGCGCAAATTATTCCATCCCATGATTCATCTAGGGAGGATAAAATTATATAGACTTGATGTAAAGGAGTATAAGGCATATCTCTCTCCTGTAGATCTGCAAAGAGTCCCTTCATTGTCTGTAAATGTGCAGACATTGAGCCTCCTTTGCTGAGCCTTGTTTGGTACAGCTTCCTGGCCAAATACACCTTACTGCCTGCTGTCTTCTTCACGTGCAAATTCTTTAAAGCAGTCCAAACTTCTTTTGCAGTTATTAGCCCTCTAATTGTTAGTAATTGGCTATCATCCAGGCCTAGGATTATTGTAGCTCTTGATTTCTCCTCTCTTCGGAGCCATTCAGGAGAAGGAGGGTCGGTAGGTGGGTCTTTTATTATGGGGTCCCATAAATCTTCTCTCCGGAGTAGCATTTCCATTTTAACACATCAACTTGCATAATTCTTCTCTGTTAGCCTCTCCAGTGGCATACTGGAACTTAGAGACATAGCCATTTTAAAACTTGGTACTCCCCCTTGCTGCTGTTAAATTTCTGCTGCTTTCACAAACTACTCAGCCAGACACAGTATTCACAGCTCCAATTCACCTCTGGGTTACTTTCAAAAAAACACTGAGTTTAAAGTTGCTCTTTTCTGCTATCTGCTGACCTTAGCATGCCTGGGCTTGACTTATTTATTTATATAGCTCCAGCAATGTAAATGCCTGGGCCCATAACCTTTTGTTAGGGTTTTTTGTTTTGAAACAGAGTGACACAGTGGATTCACCCTTTAAACCTATGAGCTGGAACAAATTTCTTACACTAGGTTTAAGGATGAGTAGCTTTACTTTTCATATTAGCAGCATATGAACAACTTGTATTCCTTTCATACATACAGTTCTAAGTTATATTCTTTTCCTCTGCAAAGAGTCCTTTTTCCTTCTTTCCTTTGTAAAAGTCTTTCTTGAATACCTTCAGGCTGAACTTGCTTGAGGTCTTCGCTCTTGCAGCCACCTAACAACGAGATAACAGCTTCCCAAACAAACTCCCACAGCAGCATGTACATTCCACCTCCTATTCACTTCCACCCCACAACTCTGTTTGAGACACTCCCCTATTTAAATGGTTAACAGGCTGACACTGAATGATTCAGCATTTCTTGTGCCTTAGTTTTAAACACCTGCTTTTAGATTAGTTCAATCTTTTGCCTAATTCATTCTTCAGTGAATTTATTCTTTATAAAATTACACATACAATACAAATACTAACAGGAACCAGTACCTCACGTGATTTGGAAGCTATACTTCTATTAATGCAGCCCAAAATAGCATTTGCCTTTCTTGCAGCCATATCGCACTGTTAGCTTGCGATCTACAACAATTCCAAGATCCTTCTCGTTTGTTGTATTTCTGAGCCAAGTATCCCCCATCTTGTAACTGTGCCTTTGGTTTCTATTTCCTAAATGTAGAACTTGGCATTTATCCCTATTAAATTTCATTCTGTTGTTTTCAGCCCAGCACTCCAGTCTATCAAGATCACTTTGAAGTTTGTTTCTGTCTTCCAGGGCATTAGCTATCCCACCCAATTTTGTGTCATCTGCAAATTTGATCAGCGTCCCTTGCACCTTCTCGTCCAAATCATTAATTAAAATGTTGAAGAGCACTGGGCCCAGGACTGAGCCCTGCGGCACCCCACTCGTTGCCTCTCCCCAGTTTGAGAAGGTTCCATTGATAAGTACTCTTAGAGTCCGATTCTGTAGCCAACTGTGAATCCACCTAATAGTTGTTCCATCTAGCCCACTTTTAGCTAGTTTGTTAATCAGAATATCATGGGGCACTTTGTTGAAAGCTTTGCTGAAGTCAAGATATATGACATCCACAGCTTTCCCACAGTCCACAAGGGAGGTCATCCTATCAAAAAATGAAATCATATTTATCTGACAGGATTTGTTCCTGACAAATCCATGTTGGCTTCTAGTAATCACTGCATTGATTTCAAGGTGTTTACAGATTGACTTCTTTATAATCTGCTCCAGAATTTTCCCAGGGATGGATGTCAGACTGACTGGTCTGTAGTTCCCAGGTTCCTCCTTTTTGCCCTTTTTGAAGATAGGGACAACGTTAGCCCTCCTCCAGTTGTCTGGCACCTCACCTGTCTTCCATGATTTTGCAAAGATAATAGACAAAGGTTCTGAGAGTTCTTCTGCTAGCTCCTTCATTACTCTAGGATGCCGTTCATCGGGCCCTGGAGATTTGAACTTATTCAAGGAAATTAGGTGTTCTTTGACCATTTGTTTATCAGTCTCAAACTGCAATGCTGCCCCCTCAACTTCTGCTTCTCTTTTTCCAGGGGGGTCATAGACCCGCTTTTGGGAGAAGACTGAGGCAAAGTAGGAATTGAGCACTTCAGCCTTTTCTTTGTCATCTGTTATCAATTTGCCATCCTCATTAAGCAGTTGAACTACCATTTCTTTCCTCTGTCATATGAACAGGAGGACAGGGCTTCTGTTAACAGTTGTATTGATCAGAGGATTTCAGGAAGCGTTATTTGTATGCATGCAGCACCTGGTGAAATTTCCATTTAATGTTGCAGGAGCCCTGCCCTCTTTTGTATCTGGTCACTCTAACTGCAGCTTTAACTGTTGTAATGAAGAGGGAATTTCACCAGGTGCTGCATACCTACAAATGACACCCACTGAAATTCCCTTTTGTACACAACTGTTAAAGATACAGGAGCCCTGGCCTCCTTTTCATATGGTCACCCTACAAAACACTAACTGATTGACTAATGGACTGCATCATATTCAATATTTCATTTGAAAGAAGTTAGATCAAGGTGAGGCTGACATAACCTATACTGGTTTCCATCTTAAAATGTTTGTAATTCCTACAAATAAGCTAAATAACGTCAATACATCCTACAGACTCCAAGGTGCTTTTAAAAAATATCAATAGTTCAGAATTGTATACATTTCTCCCCCTTATAAACCCAAGATACATTGTATAAAAATACACTTCAGGGGCTGAGAGAGGGGGGAAATAAGCGGTAGGTTGAAGAAAATAAATCAAACAGGACTTTCAAATGGGTACAATATTATATAGGAAGTTCCATTTTCTCCCTTTCATGCAGGCTCTCAAGATGAGAAGATCAACCCTGGCAGTGTAAAACACAAGGAAAACACTTGAGAAGGATTCCTCAGTGTGAAAAACAGCTCATTTCAGGCAGCCACTTTTATGATATTTGCTGGTAATGCACGAAACAACAGCTCAAGATGGACACATACAAAAGGCCGGATTAATAATCAGGCATCACTTCCTTTAATAGAAAATGGAGCAGGTAAGTGCTGAAAGAAAAAGAGGCAAAATAGGGCCACTGAAAAACAAGAAGAGTCTCAGCATGCTTTGGGATACCACATGGTTTGTAGAACTACCAAAAAAAGGGGGGGGCAACCCATCCATCGCAACATACAACTCAATGAAGTCTGAGCATGCTCAACAGCCACAGCATGTTGAATGCAAGTTGGAAAAGAAAACAGAAAATGACGTGGGTGGGTGTGGAGGAGTGTATTTGTTCTGAATACAATTATCACTGTGGGGGAGGGAGAGAAACATTGGCAGGCAATAAGGAATCAAACTGGTGTAGTGTAGAGGTTAAAGTATTGAACTAAGGCCTGGAAGATCCAGGTTCAAACTCAGTGGGTAACCATGAGCCACTCATGTTTTCTCAAGTTAACCCATCTCGGAAGATTGAGGTGAGAGTATCACTACAGGAGGCAGAGGGATCATATACGGTGCCTTGTGCTCATTTGAATGCACCATTTTAAAACTTCCATTGCTTATAATAATTTCTTCAGCATTGTTTAGAATAATATATTCTCCTGGCACTCTAGTTCATGGATTTAGAAAAATCAGATAAAGCTAGATACTGATGTACATGGTGAAATAATTTATTTACTTGCACCTTATGGGGAAGAGGCATGCCTTTTCCCCATAAGATGCAAGTAAATGAACTAGTACACCATGTACATCTGTATCTAGGGCCCTGTCTAGACGTCGTACTGAAGGCGCATGCATGCGCCCCAAGTAAGACGCCAAAACGATAGTGTAGACTACAGCCAGAAGAGACGGAGGAGGAGGAGGCTGGGGAATTCAGGCGCGTCCTTGCCACCGCCGCCGCCTCCCCGCCGGCTTCCTGCTGCCGGGGTAAGAGCGACCCAGGTCGGAGAGCTCGGCAGAAGCCGAGCTCTCCAACCCGGGTCGCTCTTACCCCGGCAGCAGGAGGCCGGCGGGGAGGCGGCGGTGGCAAGGACGCGCCTGAATTCCCCAGCCTCCTCCTCCTCCGTCTCTTCTGGCTGTAGTCTACACTATCGTTTTGGCGTCTTACTTGGGGCGCATGCATGCGCCTTCAGTACGACGTCTAGACAGGGCCTAGGTTTATATATACACACATATTGTGGGTGTGGGTGTGGGTGGGTGTATTCCAGTAGACTAGTGTATTCCATAAAGACTAGTCTCTTCCAAGCCCAAACCCTCAAATGATCTCTCAGAATAGCTCCATGTAGAAGTTAAATAGAATAGGGACTAAAATAAAGCCCTGCAGCACCCCAGGAGCTAATGGCCCAAGGGAGTTGAGCTGTAATCTCATTGCACCACCTTCTTGAAACAATTGATCAAATAAAACCATTCCCACTGCAACCCAGGCCAGATCTACACCAAGCAGGATATGAAAGTAATATGAAAGCAGTATATGGAGGAGGGATCTACACTACTGCTTTATAGCGCTATTGAAGTGCACTGACAACTGTTGGGGCCCACTGACACATACCATATACTGCTTTTTCATAGTGTTATATCCTGCTTGGTGGAGATGTGTCATGGGCCCCAACAGTTGTCAGTGCACTTCAGTACTGCTATAAAGCAGTAGTGTAGATCTTACCCCAGTTTCACCAGGCTCCAATCTAGCCAACTATCCCAGAAGGATACCATGGTTGATGATATTGAATGCCACTAAGAGATCCACTCTGTTCTAGTAGTCAAAGGTAGTTAAACTTCTGTTATCACATGGGGAAATCTGAAAGGATGCGTGAAGGATCGCTGAAATATATTCTGTTGAAGCTGCTGCTGGCTGCTTCCTCCTTCTCCTTCTTTTTCCTTCTTCTTCTATACAATAAGACCTCTACTCATGTACAGTTTGGGAATTCTTATAATGTTATGGTCTAAAATAAAATAAAAATTACACTACCCTTTGGCCAATGCAGAAGAGTTAAATAGCACATCCTTTCAGGATGTTGTACCACCTGCTTGTGACCCCTGCTTGTAAACAGTCTTCTGATCGGATTATCTGAAAAACTACCCCTGCAGTGTTACACTGTTTTTTCAGTGTTATATGAACCTTCCTTCTTTCCTTTAAACAACAACAAAAGCTCCACCATTACAAAACAAAATAGAAAACAAAAGCTCCACTAAATTCACTAATTTGGAACAGAGAGCATTATATGTAAGTCAGTGACTTGGAGGTCTGCTGTAGTGTTTATTCTCCATTGCCCCCACTTCTCCCCTTAGTTCAATCTCTTATCTAGAATACTTAGAATTAAGACATCAGAATGTTAAAATGGCTGTAAAGTTGCATTAGTCTGGGAAAATGGAAATGTTATAAGTAACTGGCCCAATGCTGTCAACTTGACTTAAATGCCAGAAATTATTTCTAACCTGGTAACAACATGCTGCCAAAGCCTACAGCACCTATTAGGATTCCATTGGGCCAGAACATTACCTAACATGTAGTGGTGAAAAACATCTGTTTCAATTTGCCTGCAACCCACTCTTTTCTTACAACTCCCCCCGTTCATTTGTTCACACATGCACACCTATGGAGGAACTGCACAGAAGCAGTGCTTGGGGAAATCATGGTATCTGTAAATATATGCAGGCCAGATTTAGGAAGTCATCCCCAAAAGAAGGAATGTTCTTATGGGAACATAACTTCAAAAATCTTTATGTTCTCACTTTATATAGCACCCATTCAAATGTCTAGGCACTCATACAGTCTGGTCAGTGGTGCGGCTGGTAATTTTAAACCCTGGACTTGATGGTTTTATGGTAGGAGGGGGGTCCTGAGAGAGCCAGAGGTATTACTTCGATTAACATTTCTCTTCTTCCCCCAGCCCCTGCCATGCCTTGCTTTACAATTGCTTCTACATTCCTGATATGAAAGCAAGCAAGCAAGTAAACAAACAAAATGCACTGCTAAACCCAGATACAAAGAGAAATACTCAGACCATGTGCACAGTTTTGCATTTTAAACTCACTTAGATCATAACACCATTGTGACAACAGGAACAAAATGGAGTGTGCTTCTGCTGCCCTGATGGTGAACACATTTACTTGGGAATAGCACCATTTTATTGTAGAAAAGGCTCGTATATTTTAAATGTTTTTTTAAGAGAGGGGGGAAGGGGAACATCTGTGGCTGCCTCTTGGCTATAGACAGGTTTTTTTAAAAAAAATGAAGAGGAAAAAAGGATGCTGTGGCAACTAGCATCAGCCCCAGTGGAGACATGCCAGCCCAGGTACTTACACCAAACACATTTGCCAGTGGACCCATCATCTCTCACTGTCTGGGTGGCTATTCAGGGCCCTCCTGGGCTGCAGGGCCCAGTACTTTGGCTCCCCAGCTCCAGCCCTAGCTTTTAGTTCAATCGTACGACGAGACTGTACCAACTTCGAATGTGTACGGGCAATGATTTATTCAGTATTGCCTCCTGATCAAAATGCAGCTGCATGTGGAAAGTGAACATATTACAAGAAAAAAGCTAGACTACGGTTCCCCTTTAAGAAATTAGCCTGTGAGTGCAAGAGGTTCCCCTCGCACTTTTCAAGGCAGAACAGTCCCACAATAATGGAGGGAATCTCTAGCAATGAAAACATGCTGTGTTAACACAGAAGCCCTGTCAAAGGAGCTTAAACAATGACCTTCAGGAACCAATTGCAAGACTAAGAATTATTGGCAAAAGATCACCTATGAAGTCAATTTGAATAATGAATACGTCTTGAGGGGGTGGGATGATGCCTTCAAAGAACATTTCACTGGCAGAAAATGACAGGAGAATCATCCAATAAAATATGTTTGGATTTACGTTCCACTGTCAAACACAAATCAAGGTCCAAAAATTGAGTGCAGGAAAACAAAGAAAGTTTATCACAACCACACCTGGGATAATATGTACAGTTCTGGTCCCCGCCCCTCGAGAAGGATATGGTAAAGTTGGAAAAGGTGCAGAAACAAGTCCCCTATGAGGAAAGGTGACAACTTCTAGGACTGTTCACATTAGCCTTTTTAAACTTTCTCTTAATCAGCCTACATTTGGATCAGTATACTGATCTACATTGACTTGACATCTGTATCCAATGCTCTTTCTGTTATGTTTCTATGTTCTGTTTAATTCAGGAACAACTCCAGCAACATTAGAAAGCTTCGCCACAGCCTGATATACATGAACACAGCTGCACAGACGTTCATGGAGCTGGGCCAGTTCTGGGGGGGGGGGGAACAAAAACAAACAAAATATCAGCCTGTGGGTGTTCATTGGGAGGAGGAGGGAAGTAGGGAAGTCGAAAACAATCTCTTTCACTTTGTACCATTCACATGGTTTCACAGTATCACTTTCTCCATCTGCTGTTATGAAAAACTGGGGAGAAGGGCAACATTAGCCACTGACCTGAGAAGCTGCAATTTATCCACATCTTTCCTAGCATCCCCTGTTACGTCTGGGTCATCGGTTTCATAAAGAGCTGATGCTCTTTATCCAGCAGGTGCTATCAGCAGACCCGCTGAATATTTATGAATGCCTCGTGCTCACTCAAGCTGTTGTTACAGCGGCTAATTTGTTTATCTGTTCACGTAGGCCATCTTCCCATCTCTGGGAGAGATGGAACTTGTGAATCTATTCTCAGGCCCTCCTGACCCTCTACTCTTGTGTACCTGCATCCATTTCATGCTCCCTTCCTAATATAATAGGGCATTAATCAATGGCTGACTTCTTATGCTTTCTGGTTGTTTAGTCAAGGTCAAGTAGAGTGAGAAACCAAAAGGATGTGATTGTAGGATTAGCTAATGTGGATGCTTAGTTTCTTCCAACTAAGTTCTAGGCTTCAAATCTTTCTGGGTGCTGCATTATCGCACCAGGATATGTGCTCCCTAATCGCAAACAGGTGGGGTTACTCAGTAGCTATAATTACGGGTCTAAAGCATTTGACACCTGCTCAAAGTCTCCCATACACACACTTTTTTATTTATTGTTTCACACATTCCAGAGTGCTGTAAGCAAGTGCCGAGGGTCTCCCCTCATGAACTCTGGTCACTTCTAAATTTGGAACAAGCAAACTTCAGTTCTGTCCCTGGTCTGAGAACACCATCTGTCTAACAGGAAGATTAATCACCTTCCCCTTAGGGTTCTTGTAAGGATGAGTGATACAGGGATTGTACTGCACTTTGCAGGCTCCAATAATGCTACTGAAATGATCAAAAGTCAATGTTGTCCTGTGGTAGATAATAAGTATGCAAGATTTGGAAACTATGACAGTATGTTTTGATCAGGGACAGGTCTGGGATTGACCTTGGCTTTGCACCACTAAGGACTTTCCCACTGAACAGCAGCTGCTGAGAGAGATCTGTTGAAGAGAACTGTTGAGATATCTGTTCCTGTGGGTTTTATGGTGGCATCTACTTGGCCACTATGGAAAACAGTATCCTGCACTGGATAGTAGGGTTAGCTCAAACGTAAGGTAGAGTGAGGCAGCCAGTTTAGGCAGCAAATAGTGGGGGAATGGAGAATGACAGCAAAGTGCTGTAGGACAGAGCTGTGTGTGTCACACAGCTTGCCCTGGGCCCTCAAAGCTAGCCTGCTGCCTTCAGGTATGTTCATTAAACAAAAAACCTATGGTTTACAAAACAACGTTAAGGCTCTACAGTTTTCAACCAAGCACCAAAAAGCAGGGAAATTGGGAGTTCAGGCTGACAAGCCTTGATGCCACATCCTCCCTAAGGAGGCAGAAAGTGCCAGTGAAATTCTCATTCTCCCAAAGCAGATAAACCATGAGGACAGGATGGAGAATAGGATATGCAGACGTGACTGTGGGGTTGTGGAAAACAGATGACGAACAACTTAGGGCCACCTCGTTCTCTTTTTTTGTTTAGAGCAGCCTTTACCCAACCTGGTGCCCTCCAAAGGTGTTGGACTACAACTCCCATCATTGCAAGTCACACACCTGATTCTGCGTTAATTCACCCCTGCACATTTATGGAGAGAGCTTTTATCCTTTACTTTATTGACCCCCTCTGAAAATCTGAGTGGAGAATCCGTTCAATGGAGCACCACCCCAAATTCCAGGGCAGAGAAGACCCACTCTGCACACCCCTACCCCAAACTAGAATCTCTTCCAAACATATGCCAAAGTTTTCTGCCACTTTGTGCTACAAAAACTGAGTTTTGTGCCACTACCAAAAGCTCTGTATTGTACATCAAGTGCGTGTTTGGAGGAAACACACCAAAAAACCAACTTTGTCATAAGACCTCCAAACCTGCACCAACGTTTTGTGCCATTTTGTGCCACAAAACCTGAGTTTTCTGCCACCAACAACAACTGTGTATTGATCCCTCAAGTGTGGGTTTGGCGGAAACACACCAAAAAAAAACAACTTTGTCATAGCACCTCCAAATCTGCACCAGAATTTTGTGCTAGTTTTGTGCTGTTTTGTGCCACCCCCATAATTGTGAAAATGACACACCCTTAGATGTGATCTGGTGAATGAGAAAAACTTCACATTCAATTTTTTTCTCATTCACCAGACCACATCTAAGGGTGTGTCATTTTCACAGTTATGGGGGTGGCACAAAATTTTGAGGTATGTGGCACAAAATGGCAAAAAAAAAAAAAAAACCAACCTAGCACAACATTTTAGCACAAGTTTGGAGTTGATCTGAGAATGTAATTTTTTTCTCATTCTCCAGACCACACCAAAAGGTGTGTCATTTTCACACTTCAGCTGGTGGCACAAAACTCAGGGTTAGCAGCACAAACCGCACAAAACGTTGCCATATTTTTGGAAGAGATTCTAGTTTGGGGGGTCATAGTTAACAGAGCCCTTCCAGAAATCTTCCAAGACTTTATAACACAAGCACTTTAAAGCACATCATTCCTACTACTCAGAGCATTTTGTGTCCAGCCCTGAATAAAAAAATTATGGTTGAACTTTGTCATATTGAGATATATGATAGAAGGAAGGAAGGAAGGAAGGAAGGAAGGAAGGAAGGAAGGAAAGAAAGAAAGAAAGAAAGAAAGAAAGAAAGAAAGAAAGAAAGAAAGAAAGACTGACCAAGGGTCCATCTAGTCCAGTATTCTGTTCACACAGTGGCCAACCAGCAAGCAAGACCTGATTGCAACAGCACTACATGTCCATGTTCCCTAGCAACTGCTTTATATTGGCATACTGCCTCTGATACTAAAGATAGCATATATCCATCAGGACTAGTAGCCATTGGCAGCCTTCTCCTCCATGAATCAGTCCAACCTGCTTTTAAAGCCATCAAACTGGTGGCCGTCACTACATCTTGTGGTAGTGAATTTCATAGTTCAACTAAAAAGTACTTATATTTTTATTTGTCCTGAATCTCCCACCAATCAGCTTCATGGGATGACCCTGAGTTCTAGCATTATGAGAGACAGATAAAAATGTCTCCCTATCCACTTTCTCCTCACCATGCATATTTTTGTACACCTCTATCATGTCTCTCATTACTTGCCTTTTTTCTAAGCTAAATAATCCCAGCTTTCCCTGTAGAGGACTTGCTCCTTGACCATTTTAGCTGCCCTTTACTGCCCTTTGTCAACTCTACAATGTCCTTTTTTAGATGGATAGACATGCTACAACTAAAAGAGAAAAAACCCTCTTACACCACTTTTTTGAAGCACCAGTTGCACACTCGATTCAATTTTGGTAGACCCAACTTACTGTCCAATGTTCTGAATTCCCTCACCCCTATGCAGATCAACAGGTTCTAATCCAAAACTACCATGTAGGAAATAGAGGGAAGGAATCATAATATGGGTATTGTGTCCATAATTTGCATAGCAAAAGTGAAAAAACTCATCTGAATGATTATTAAAACACAGATGGAAGCCCCTAAACATAGCAAAAGACATGATTATGCATATTTCTGATTAGAAGATAAATCTACTGAGGAGGATTTTAAAGAAAATCCTGCTGGGCAGAACCAAATATTCTTTAAAAGTAATAAGATCCAGAATGTCTGAATCAGAAGACAAACCTAGTTCTTCTTAGATGTGTTCTCATCCATCTCAGAAGAACTGAGATGCTAGAACCACAAATCTCCAGACAAGTTAAAATTGTAAAAATGGTCAAATAAATTATGATGGTTTGTAGGTAACCAGAGCCCCTATCTTCCTTGTGTGCACAGAAAGAAGTGGGCCTGGCTGATGGTAGCTATTTGAGGGAAGCCCATGGGTGAAACTCAGCTGAGCTAATTTCTATTGAGAGCATGCTCTGGAGCAGTTCTAAGGGGAATAAATGTGTGAGATTATCCAGAACTTTTTCTGAGCCCTGACAATCTTCTTGTGTAGACCTTACCTCTTGACAATGAGCTTTCCAAGTGTGCGCTGGTGGGGAAATTCAGAGCAAAGGGAAGGTGAAGCATACGCTTTCTCCAACCTTTTCCCCCACTTCTGCTAACTTTTCCTGAAGTAGCTTTTTTTTAAAAAAAAAAAAAAAACACGATTGTAGAGGTGCTAATATTCATACAATTTATTGTTAGACCCTTGGTGATTTCTTTTGTTGAGAAAAAGAGGCTTTTGGACACCTGCAAAGAGGTGGTTTTTCCCCCTATTCGGAAGCACTTCAGGGGTAGAGAGATACTTGTTCCTTTTTAAAAAAATCCCTCCAAAATGGCAGCACCATTCCGAATAATAATGGTGAAAGAGAATAAGACATTAAAGTCGGGTTTGTTTCCTCTGACAAGCTTATTCTTCTTCTTCTCATTCCACAGAGTGACATGGTCCCCTTCTCGGTGCTTTGTCACCAGAAAACATAAATAACATTTTCTTTTTGGGTTTATTTATTTATTGCATAGAGTAGGGTTTTTATCCTTCCATTTCCACTTAGATCACAAGGACTGCTTACCCTACAGGAAAAAAAAGAGTCTGGATAATAGAAAAACTTTTAAAACAACTTTATTTTATTCTGTGCACAGCACTGATGCTAGCTGTCAGCAAGAAGATGATTTAATACTACAACAAAGACTTGCAGAATTCAAATGTGGGCTACATTTAAATGAGCCCAGCAAAATCGGTATGGAAATGATGCTTCTCCTCGCTTTCTTTTGCAAACAGAATTATTTATGGGGCACCCTCCTGTCACATTAAGAAGGTCATGGCAGAAAGTGAACTTCAGCTTGACATCACCACTGAAACCAGTCTTGGCAGCAAACGTCCTGCAGTCCCCTCCCAGGGACCATCCACAACTGCTGCAGGCCCTCCACAGCATCTCTCCACTGCCTTCAGATAGGCCTGAAGTAAGCACAGAGGAGGGGAGGACCTATTGGCACTCAGTGGTGGTAGCTCCCATGCTCAGCTTCAACTCTTGGGGCGGGGGGAAAGGGTATGGGCCAAGGAAATGGGGGACATCAAAAAGAGTGAAGAAGGGAGTATCAGAGATTATGACAGCTGGGATGAAACCTTTACCAGGCGCAGTGTCCGTGACAGTTTATACCACAACAGCTCGCCTGACGGCAGCAGCAATAACCACAGATGCGGCACCTCAGTAGTACAGCACATCATTTCATGGAGAACCTTCCAAGTTCTATCTCTGGCACCTCCAGGTTAAAGACAGGTGAGAAATTCAGATCAGTTCATTTTTTAAAAAGGAGTTACCAAGATGTGCAAATGTCTTCATGTTACAGATGGGGGGAAATGTTCAAATGTCTGTAAATTCTTATCAAAAAGAATTTAAATTTAAGATTTTTAAAAAAACTGAATTTGGGAGAAACTAAAACTAACAGAGTTGTCCATCCAGGCCCAGGGCTTTGAGGGCTTTGTGCTCTTTGAAACGCCTGGACCTGAATCCCTCTGTATTTAACCAAGGAGGCTTTCCCCCCTCCTTTTCTGAAAGGCTCCTCATCTTTAACAACTGTAGGGCAGGCAAGGACAACATGGTCTTCTGCATGCTGGGACCAACACCTGCTGAATTTGGCCAGGCCTGATAGTGGGGAACAGTTTAGTTGGCTTTTGATAAAGATTTACCAACATTTGCACTTTTTTCATATTTGGGACAGAAAGAAATTGAGATTTAAAAGATCACAGGAGAAAACAAAACTGACAGATGTGCCCGTCCTTTCTCCAGGTAGGGCTGTAACAGTCTGTCTGAAGTTCTGGAGCTTCATTACTAATCAGTGTATCAAAACTGAGCTAGATGGCCGTTGGTGTATGGCAGCCCTGTATTATTCCTCAGCTTTTGCAGCCATGCGGTCCCAACAATAGCAGTCATTGCCTCTATAGCAGCAATAGCAGTAGTTCCTGCCTCTCCCTTGAACACATCAATCTGTTCCTCCTCCCCTTGGACCTACAGCATGGCCATTTCATATGGGAAGATATATTCCACAGCTTAAGGAACTACGTAAGACTTTATCAGAAGCCAACTAAGACCCAAAGCTGTCAATGATGAGAGAGAGAGAGATTTCTAATCCAAGCAAGCCCAGCATCAGTAGGCAACTAGATCCCAAGAAAGCGATAATTGACACCAGGCATGATGGAGTGAAAGAGTGAGCTTTTATGCAGCTTAAAGGATAGCTAGTTATGACTATGGCTGCCAGCAGGTGACACCATTGAGCAGCCAGTGAATGTGTGCTGTTCGGTCTTCCTTTTTAGCCACTGCTTCCTACCATGCACACTTGGCCTGCTGTCTCATTGCTATGGAGACTGTCCAGGCGCCATGGCTTGAACGGGTTGCCAAAGAGAGTCACTGTGTTGGTGATGGTTGACAGGTGGCACACGATTATGGAAATAATTACAAGCAACTGCTGGAACCTTTCTTTATTCAGCTGTTAGCACAGGCAGCCCTTTTTGTAATAGGAAAGCAATATGTTGAAGGGAAATTAATTTCAAAACAGAGGGAGCTGCTAGATGCAACACTTTCACCCAGTACCCCCCTTTCCCTGGCCCCAAAGGCCAAAAAGTTACTTTTGGGTGCATCAAACATGAAAGTAATGGCAGGAGGCCTTCACAGAGCTCCAGTGGTGCATATTTGTCCACCAGTCCTATCCTCAGGGAGAAATCATCAGTGGAGGCTGGTGGCTCCAATATTAGCAGGCTGGTGAATCTATTCCGGGCTTCAGTGAGAACTCTGAAGGAGTTGAACAAGGTGCTTCATGCTTTGGAAACCCAGAGTGGATTCCCAACCCCACTGACATCAGAACCACTAGCCTCCACTGGGAAAGATCTTCCCCACAGGCTCAGAAATCAATGCTTTCCCCTTCACCAGACCCAAAAGCAAGCTCTGGGCTTTGGGGGCAAGACAGAGAGAAGCAGGAAGGGCTTCCAAGATCAAGCCAGGCCAAGCCAAGCCATGCTGTGCTCACCTTGGTGTTACCCATAAGCATTCAAGCACGGGCGTCCACAGCTCACAGGGCAGGGTGTCTTACGGGATGTTATTTTTCAAAGCTCTTATTTTCCTATGGCCACATATACATTGCCAGTAAAAGAAGAGAAGAAATGCATCACCCAAAAAGAGGATACCAATTCGCATATAACATTTGCACACACAGATATTATACTTGCATATGCCAATATTATATTTGCATATGCAAAAATATATGTGCACATGTCCACATTTAGGAAATTAGATACACACTAGATAGATGCACATTTAGATAGAAATACAAGACATCTAACCATAGAAGTGGAGAAGACTGACAAGGTGAACTGTGTGCCTAATCAGCCTGCTGTCCAGGTGCTAATTGTTGATGGACAACTTCAAGACCCAAGCTGCTCTCCCTCCTTATGGTTCTTTAACTTTAAGCCAAACTTGGACTGCACAATCCATCAAATATAGGACATCTTCAAACAGAGGACAATCCTCTGCCAGCTCTCCAAAATAGAGGATTCTCCTCTGTTTAGTGGACACCTCACCAATCTCCATTACCCCATATTCTATTCTAAATCCCCCATTTTTTTATTATTGAATTATACAGATGTGCCACAAGCCAATACAGAGTTAAGCATACCTAAACTCTTTAATAATGGAAGAACACAAGAAGAGCCATGCTGGATTAGACCAAGGGTCCATCTAGTCCAGCGCTTTGTTCATACAGTGGCCACCAAGCTGTCCACGAGCAGGACACAGGTGCAGCAGTACTCTACTGCCCATGTTTCCCAGCAACTGGTGTTTATAGCTGACTGCCTCTGATATTCTTTGTTGGATTGTAGCTAATGTCTTGGAGGATCATGATCTTTTTAATGGAGTCTCTTCTCATTTACATTTTTATTATTATTCTGTGAATAATAATAATAGCCTGGGCCCTCAAGGCCAGTTGCATTATCCATGACAGAGTGTACCTCTGGAAGCCTAATTGAAAAGGCAACTTGTTTTTATCGTCCTGGCTTCAGGAGATTTTCCCCAAGATGTCTCCATCACATTGCAAACCATGCCTGTACATTTTTTCCCCTGAAGGTCTTCAAATTCTAAGCTTTCATTTATATCATGCTTCAAAGATCCAACTTCCTGCACTATCTATTAGCAATGTGAGGATGAATGAAGATTAAAAAAAAGATATCCATAGACTATAGGACATGGGTGCTATTTATTCTGATTCAGAGGGGTAGCTTCGGGCATGTACCATTAAACTCTGACAGTAACATCATAGTGTTAGACATTAAGAATTCACATGATATGCTATATGGATGGCCTGATAACATGAATAACCACATTGTCACATGAGGTAGTTATCACAGGGCAAACTGCTGAAACACTTTGCTAAGTGAAAAGTTTGCTAACTAAGGCTACAATCTTACAGAGATTTTACTAGACTTACCATTCAATACTATATAGGTCTTCTCAGAAGTAAACCCTATTAGTTCACTTACTCCCAAGTAAGTGTACTTAAAGGTGCAATCCTATACATAATTTGACAGAAATAAGTCCTACAACTCCCAGCATCCCTCAGCCGGCACGGGTGGCTGGGAAATGCTGGGACTTGTAGGACTTTTTTCTGTTGAAATATGCATAGAATTGCAACCTAAGATTACTGCATGGTGAGTACAGTGGCCCTTACATCTGAGTAAACAAGTTTACGATTGAGCTGCATGGCTTTAATCCCATACACACTTGCTAGAAGATTTAGGGCTTCTCTAGATTAAGGAGAAATCCTGCAGCCTTACTGGGGCTTTGTCTTTTGGGGTCTTCGCAGGTTTATGATAAGCACAATATATGTGCTCTCCCCCACCCCCGTTTTTGCTGGTCCTTTATACCACCAGTTAATAACGGAGATAACTGCATTTCTGTAAATGGGGGGGATATTTTTTAAAAAAATCCCCAAAAATCAGGGCATGATCCGATTTCCTTCAAAGTTGCCATGCCTAAGGTCCTATGTGGAAGCTATCATGGTGCCCAGTTACATGTGTGTATCTTGAAAAACAACGGAGATAACTGCATTTCTGTAAATGGGGGAAATCTTTTAAAAATTCCCCAAAAATCAGGGGATGATCCCATTTCCTTCAAATTGGCCATGACTAAGGTTTTATTTAGAAGCTATCATGGTGCCCATTTTCATGTTTCTAACTTGAAAACTAAAAAAGTTATAGGCATTTTACATTTGCAATGGAAGTCTATGAGGGGGGGGAACGGAGTTCCAGATCTGGATCCACAGCAGAGCAGATTGGATCTGGATTGACCCGAAGCAGAGCGGACCCGATCCGGAAGGTCTGAATCAGGATCCAGAGTGGATTGGGGGTCCATGCACAGCCTTAAACCAAAATTCCATAGAAATCCAAAAAGGCAAAAGGTTTAGTTTGTAAAAAGATAACATTCCCAATGAACTTTAAGAGAAGGGGAAAGGACATAATAGCCCCAAAATTCAAGAAGAGGCTAAGTTAAGTGAGATAGAGGGAATGGATTTGGTGACCCAAAGGCCAGTATGTCCCTGAAAGAGCAAATTTGCTCATGCAGGAATGATTCAGGATCCAAGTATGTGACAAAGCCATCATTGAAGGTTACCTCAACTCCCTGAAAATCCACTGGCCCGGAAACTATGCAGGACTTTTCACTAATAAATAAATCCTGGCAACTGCTATTAATTTTGGTTTTATAAATTATCCAAAACCCAAAGGTAAGCTATTATAATTGGGATGCAAATTACATTTCTTACAACTTGATACATCTCTGACCACAATCCCACTGACAGTTGAGATAGAATACCTCTTCTGCAATTATAATACTCCCAATCAATAATAACATTTGCAGTAAATACTATAGTAGCTAAAAATATACAATGTAAAAAAATCTATTTTAAAGACATATCTCAGTTATCTCTTTGGGAATAGTAAGAGCAGCCACAGAGAACATCTGCAACTGTGCTTTTATTGACCCACCAGTTGCAATTCTAGTAGATCTAAGCATGGCTAAAGGAGCTGTATTGGCTTCTTTCAATCAATCATCTGATAATATTCCAAGTAAGGGATTCCTACAAATTACCATCTGTGGTATGAAGGCTATGAGCATGAAAGATACTACCCTGGACAATTTGTTCCCAGAAGAGCAAGGGTTAATAAATAGTTTTGATGTCTTTCCAGCTCTGGAACAGCAAGATTGTGCTGAGTCTTTAAACATATATTGCTGAATAGGTGTAATCAGGATTCTGAGAATAAGCTAAATAAATGTTGAAGTTTTTTAAAGATATTTTTTTAAAAAAAGAAAACTGAATAGTGACAAACTCTTTATGAGTCCTCAGATATCTAATGCTTTCCTGCACAAGGCTGTCAAACTGAAGCAGTTAATCTGCTGTATCTACTTTTGGTTTCATCCCAGAATTGAGATGGAAGCACAATACAAGGATCATTTCCTTTCCTGCTTTTCTGCTACATAGCCTCTAGGTGGCACAGTGGTATAGTGGCATAGCACAAATACACAAACTTTCTTTCACTTTCATAATTGAATGCCATATTTTCCCTGCTCTGTAGCTGGAGGGTCACAACGTTGTCTGAAGAACCCATAAACAATCATGAGCAGGGAATGACAAGTACCCAATGAATGCCTCATGTAGAAAAGCCCCTAACGCAGACTGGGAAAGGCATTTTAGTGATTTGCTTAATGATATTTGCTGACCCTAAATTCATCATCCACTATGTTTTGTGCTTTGTACTACAAATTCATGGCCCTCTGTATTTCTCTTAGATAGATTGAGAAACTAATTACAACATTGCTTGCTAAGAAACACCAGAAGACTGTGTTCCAGTGGAGATATTTAAACTTAAAATTAAATGGTGGTTACCAATTCTGGCCAAACTGTTTGACTAGATCAACCAGATAGGGAATTTCCCCAATGGCTGGAACACAAGCATGTAATCCCAGTCTTCAAGAAAGGGGATCATAAACTGGCATCAAACTACAGACTAATTAGGACATAAGGGCAACAGCACTCTCCTGCTCATGTTCCCCAGCAACTGTTACTAGTGAGACCACACCTGGAGTATTGTGTATGCTTCTACGCACCACATTTCCAAAAGGACATTGATAGGTTAGAACAGGTTCAGAGGAGGGCAACAAAGATGATACAGGGAATTGAGGACAGGCTGAAGGAATTTGGGATGTTCAGTCTGGAGAAAAGAAGACTGAGGAGAGACTTGTTAGCAGTGTTGGGTGACATAGGGAAGATAGTCAAGAACTATTTTGTATTGCCACAGAAATTAGGACCTGCAATAATGGGTATAAGCTACAGCTACCTAGATTTCAATTAAATATAAGGAAAACGTCCTGACAGTAGTGGAAAAGTCTACTTACGGAAGTTGTGGGTTCTCCATTTCTGGAAGTTTTTAAGAGGCTGCCTCTCTTTACTCTAAGTATGATGCCTCTATCTACTCTAAGTATGAACTGAAACCTACTGGATCCAACCCATTGAATTTGGTCCAGAAACTAATTGGATGCCAAATAGTTATTTACGATGTAAGCCTCTTGCTAAATTATAGAGATTTATCACACTTCAGCACCTCATCAGAAATCCAGGGAGCAGGGGAGTGATCAAACTCTTCTTGCCACTTAGAGGATACATGAATGCCTTCTCAAGTGGTATAGTCCCTTGTAAAATGGGCAGAATCTACACTTCTGCTTTGTAATGGTATTGAAGTGTACTGACAACTGTTGGACCCCAGAACACATTCCATATACCATTTTCAAACAGTTTTCAAAGTCTTATATCCTGCTTGGTGTAGATCTGGCCCTAGTCATGTGCGTATATATATTTGTTACCCTAAGCGTCATCACACAGGGAGAAATTGCATTTCCTTACCGTCGCTTCTCTACCTGCATGTTTGTCCCTTATTACTTCCTCTTTCAAAAGAGGAAGTAAACAACATGCATGTGGCCCATTCAGTGGGCCATTTTGACTGTGCTGCTTCTCCTGCACACAGCAGGAAATAGCGGCAAGTTCCATCTCAAAAATAAATCAGATTTACCGGGGTCTTTTTTGTCACATGAAGAAGGCTAGACAGGGCAGAAGGTGTGCAGGACACAGACAACATCATGAATAGGACCTGTGAAAATCTGTGAGTGCCCAGTAACAAGTGTGCAATAAAACGCTCATCTGATGGTGTCCCGTGTGTTCTGAAGCTTGCAAAGCAATAGAAGCTGAAGGGAAATGAAAGTAGTCAGTTCAGTGTGGGTTTTTTGTTACCATTGAAGGAGCAGCCAGCAAGAACCAAAGTTCATGAGACTTTTGTTTCCTACAAATCTATGAAAGACACAAGTGCTCCACCAATAAAAATGCATGTGGATTACAGAAGGTGTTGAAGATTTTGAAATAGCTTCCCGACATGTTGCTGCATTAGGTGCTGTTTCATTGGATTTAACCATTTTACTTAAACCCCCATAAACACATGTTAGTTTTGTTGGGACGACGAGTTGCCGTTTAGACAGTGAAAACTCAATTAACTAAGTTTCTATTCTTTTGTAGTTGATGTAAATCAGGCTATTAGGGAGGCAGAAAAAGTAAGCAAGCAGAATTGGCTCAAACCGTTTAGCGGCTGCTAATTGAGATGAAAGTGAGAGCGACACATTGAATTTTAGCATTCTCCATGCAGACAGTTTAGTGCTCTTTTTTATTGCAAGAATTTATGAACTGTGCGATGATAGCACCAGTGAAAACATGACAGTGTAATGGCGTGACGCACTGTAGCGCTTAATTTTTTTTATTGTATAACTATTGGAAAAGATGGGAGGTGATGGAACATTGCTTCCCATGCTTTGTAAGAAACTTGTGGAGAAACTGCCTTTTTCCAAACAACTTAGCCTAAAGAGGATATGAGTCAGGATCTTATAATTTGGGAATGAGGACTTTGAGAAAGATATGATGCCTTTTAATGTACAAAACTTTAGTCTCTGGCAACATATTGGTATTTCGTTTCTTATGCAATCTCAAAATTAAATACAGGTTCCCCCCCATCTTGGATTTCCAGTGTAACAGCTATGTAATGCATTTCTAGATTAAAATGCCTTGCATCATCCTACCTTTTTAGGGGAAGGATGCTTAGCACCAGCTTTGTCTGTATGTTGTGCGTGCTACAGGTGTGCATTATGTGTAGTTGTATTCATTGAGGTGCAAAGCTTCACTGAAAAATTGCATTAATTTTCTCTAAACTCTTCTGGTATACCTCCCCCCCCGCACAAATCCTTATCTGTTTTGTCCATACAAGAACCTTCAATTCATGTCAAATGTACTTGAAGGAGAAATTCAGTTATGACCTAGGGTTGCCACACACACAAATCCACATGAGAAATTTTACTAGCCTTTTCTTTTTTATTTTCTGTAGCCATTCTATGGCCCGGGGAAAGCATCCTGGGTGCAACAGATATCCCCCTCGAGGCTGTAGGCAGAGCTCCAACCTTGGAAAAGGAGACCTGACTGTGGTCTGAACCTGCATTCCAAACCCCTCTCAGCCACCAGAGACCTCAGTGGTGTCTCCCTCTCCCAAGGTCAGAAATCCAAGCTTGGGTAGGAGAAGAAATTGATGTGGGGGAGGCACGCGGATGTTTCAGAAGGGAGAGGCTATAGATCCAATGGATCCTTGAGCCTCTTGGCCCCCAACTACACCCCTAGCACAAACGAGAAGTTAGAAGCCCATCTTTGGAGGAAAAGCAGAATATAAATGTAAACAAAAACAAATTACAAATTAATATTGTGGATAGTTTCACAGAACTGTACCCTGGGCTAGGGAAAAAGCAGATGGTAGCAGGGAGTTGCATGAGCAACTCAGTGAGGGAAGGATTAAAATCCAAATCATCTCCACAATAAATCAGTTTTCCGGTTCAGATTTGCACAGGAGACGCCCAGGCCAGGTTTCACAGACATGTACATTGATGGTGCTATATAAATAAATAATAATAATAATAAAAAAATATCTAGTTCTACTTTACGCTCAAAAGTATCCAGATGTCATATGAAAACAACCTTCCCCACAGGTCATACATTTCTATTTTGCTTCTTTGTTTCCTCTTCCTAGCGGGCACCCAAGTTATGTGACCATTAGAGGGGAATCATTAATGCCATCTATTTAGCATACGTCATTGTTAATGATGTTATCTTAAGCCATACTTACTTCAGAGGCTGATTAACTTCTAACTAAAATCACAGCATAGAGCATTACCGAAAAAGCTTCTAGGGTGATAACTATCACCTTCTATTAATAAGAGTGTCATTAATGCTCCTTAATTAACTCCAATCCATGGTTCCCTTAGCTAGAAGGGCTGACTCTTTCCTGCAATATAGGGCCAAAGAGGTACAAGCATGTCCCCTTTATCAACCTATTTCATTAACATGCCACAGTTGATGAGAACAGGATGGGTGAGAATTTTGTCCAGTTAGGGTTGTTGTTTTTTAATAAGAATTCACCAAAATTCCTACTCATAAGTGGGATGGAAAGGACTTGAGACTTTTAAAAAAAAATGAATACAAGAGAATGCAAGATTGGCAGATTTGTCCACCCAGGCCCCAAAAATTGAGTGCTTACCTCTCAAAAGACTGTGTTTGAATGTCTGTGAATTTAACCATGTTCTGTGCTACTGTTGTTAACATTGCCACTTCTTTTTTTTCCTGGCAGGCTCCTTGTCTTTAACAGCTACAGGGAAGGAAGGTATAATGTGGTCCTCCTCTCCATGCAGAACATACCTATTGAATTTCGACAGTTACAAATAGGTGAGAATTTTGTTTCGTTTGTTTTCGATAAGGACTTACCAAAATTCACAAATTCCATCATTTTGTATCTGGTCACTCTAGATAAAGAGGGCAGGGCTCCTGCAGCTTTAACTGTTGTGATGAAGAGGGAATTGCATCAGACGCTGCATGCATACAAATGACACCTGCTGAAATTCCCTTTTCTATACATTTGTTAAAGATGCAGGAGCCCTGTCCTCCTTTCCATATGGTCACCCTACTCGGTTTCCCATTGTGCTTTCTCTACTGTAGAAGCATGTGCCACAATTCTCTGTTCTCCCTCCCCAGAAATGGCTGGAATACGTGTAACCACCACCATGTAAAGACCTCTTTAAAATGTTTCACCTCATGGCTGTCTCTGTATATAGATCATGTGCTACAGTTCTCTGCATGAACTGGGTGATTTCCTCCACAAAAGAGAAGAACATCCCTCCCCCCAATTTGTAATGGTATGGAGAAAATTGCCTGATTTGCTTGATATGCTACTAATGTATGAAGACAAGTAGGAATGAATTAATCTGTTAATTTCGATCTCACCGAGATTGTTGCTTTTGTTAATATTAATCTCATTTTGGTCCATGTCTACATGAGCTCATGATTTTAAAAACAAAAATCCATACAGAAGGTCATAATTTTGGGTGCAATACATATTTGCTAAACTACAATTTTTCAGCAGAATTTAAAAATTAAGCACATTATCCTGAGGTTAAAGATACAGGAGCCCTTTCCTCCTTTTCACATGGAAACCCTAAAACAGAGTAACAAACAGAAGCAAGTTAAAAAGACCTTTAAACAAAATTGCAAATGCATTTTTTTAAAAAACGATTGATAAACAATTATAAGGTTGCAGCTGAAATCCAAACATCATCTTTCACCCCCTTTTGCTTAGGAAACAGCATAAATCAACTGACTCCTTGCAAGAGGAAGAAATGGGTTTCATTTTTCATATGGTACAGGATCTTCTTTCCCCTATGCTCTTTTCTAACCTGGATGTCAGATTCATCCACAGTGACAATCAATCCAATGTGATCAAGGCTGCAATCCTGTACATACTTAGCTGGGAGAAAGTGCCATTGAATTCAATGGAACATGCTTCTACATAGGATTGGACAGTGGGCCTTGGAGAAAAGACTGATGTGATTTGCAGGTCTATGGTGCCACTAACCTGTGTCCCTGTAAGTCTTTGGGAATGTTCTCAAGATGCGCCATGTAATTGTTGACAGCAAGGAGTGAGTTGTTGCTCAACACTAGCCAGCAAAGTGTTCTCATCTGATAAGGTTGTCTGGCTCCTCATCAGAAATCAATAGCAGGTTAGAGATATTTTACTCCATCTATTATGGGTAATAAAAGTACAAAGAGAACCTCTGTAAAAGCAAAAGAGCATTAAACAACATCACCTTCATTTCGGCTGTGGTTCGCAGCCCAGGTTTAAATTGCAATCCTAAACACATTAGACAATACGCCCCATTGAACACAATTTGATTTACCGCTTTTGAGTAAGTCCAATTATAGTGCCCTGCAACAGTGCAATCCTAAGCAAGTTTAGTCAGACAGCCAATTGCATTGGATGGTGCTTACGCCCCACTAAATATGCAGCCCCAAGACACCACAGCTGCCCCCACTGTGTGTGTTGGGTTATATTAGGTAACAAGAAAGGTGGAAGGTACAAATAAATTAATAGCCCAAAATAGGAGAGAAAGTATTCTCAGATGTATAGACAAAATTTGTAATGGGGCCAATTAGGTTACAACAGCCTTTCTCGAATTGGTACCCTCCAGATTTGGGGATATATTGGGAATAATGGGAGTTGTAGTCCAATAGAACTGGAGGGCCCCAGGTTGGGGAAGGCTGTGTTATACACTGACATGGATGCTGAAAGCAGCTGTCATTTTGACTGCTTATGAGAAGCTTTCTCTCCCTTTGTCTTTTGGGAAATATCAGTGTCTTGGTGTGTCTTGTTGTCGTCTTCTGTCCTCTGTTTTGGTGATGCACATCTTCTTTTTTGGTGATTCACAAATTGGCATCCTAGCTGGATCTCCTGATTCTCTATACATGTTTACCTTTCTTAGGATGCCATTCTATGCATCTTGAGGCAGAAAAACATCCTACAACTCCCAGCATCCCCAAGCCAACATGGGTGTTGCAGGATTTTTGTTCTGTTCAAACATCCATAGGATTGCACCATTAATTAACAATCCATAACTTTTGGAGTAAGTCCATGGTAATCTTTGACCTTTCACATTCAGGCGGATGTAGCTGAATGGGTTTAAAATTGGTTGGTGTAGCTTATTTCTTTCATTGATATTTCTTTGTGTTTTTATTCTATTTGTTTTTATGTTATGTTTTAATTAAGATGGTTTTTAATTTGGATCTTATTGTTAGCTGCCTTAAGTACCATTTTTGGGCAGAATGGTGAAATATCAATAAAATAAATAAATAATCTGAATAGAACAGCTTTGCAATTTTGGTGCTTCAGAAGTTTAATTTACAGCAACAAACAGCTCTCCTCTTTTCTACAGTGCTTTGGCATCTAATGTGTTGTGGGAGAGAGGGATATAACACATATTTGTAACCTTGGGAACCTCTGGAATACTTACACCTTATCTAGCATTGGTTTCTAATTAGCTACGAAGAGAAATTATATACACACAGCTTGATTTCCTAGTGTGAGATAATGGTTTGAAGATAATCAAGGGACTGGATTGGTGAACATGATTTAGAAAGTAGAAATATGCGGTGATTAGTTGTCTACCAAAAAAAGAAAGAAAGAATAATCTGGAGCTGACTAATGGTACAGTTAATCCACCACTACCACAAAATCACCCATCAAAGATGGTGCCAACATTAGGGTGACCATATGAAAAGGAGGACAGGGCTTCTATATCTTTAACAGTTGTATTAAAAAGGGAATTTCAGCAGGTGTCATTGTTTTGCATCGGACACCTGGTGAAATTCCCTCTTCATCCCAACAGTTAAAGCTGCAGGAGCTATACTAGAGTGACCAGCTACAATAGAGGGCGAGGCTTCTGCAGCTTTAACTGTTGGAATGAAGAGGGAATTTCACCAGGTGCCCTATGCAAAACAATGACACCTGCTGAAATTCCCTTTTCTATAGCACTGTTAAAGATACAGGAGCCCTGTCCTCCTTTTCATATGGACACCCTAGCCAAAATATACAAGTGTTGCTATGTTTGGTCAGGGAGCCTTTACCAGTGTAGAGAATAGCAGGCATAGAGGCAATGTCTAAGCCAAATTTGTTTGTGGTCCCTGTCCTGCACTCTTACAATAAACTGCTTTGCCCTCTCCCCTGTTACTATTTCTTTCTCTGTCCCAGAATTATTTTGCCTTCACTGCTGGTTTCGCTGGCATTCTGGTTTTGGCTCCCTGGTCTGAGCATCACTATTACTGCCTGTGTCAATAATAATAATAAAAAAGTGCCACTTGTCTTCGTAATCCAATTAACCCCTAGGTCTGTATTTGCTTTTGGATGTGACATTTGTGACATGAAGTGCTGCAGGTATGACAAGCGGAGCTGGGTCTCAGTGTCATAGCAAATCAAATCAGACCAGTGTGGGAGGCGGAAATGCTAAATTTGTAACCCTAAGTAACCTTCACAGGAGGAGGAGTGCCTCTCATCAATCTGATGGGCACTGCTTGATTAGAAAAGCAGCCCAGGGGATGGCAGGAGAAAAAAGACGCCATCTAACATTTGGATCTGATGTTGGCGAATATACAATGTAATAAAGGACCTCATTTTCTCCTACAATGAGATTTGCTCAAGCTCGTAGGGAGGGGTCAGAGGATCTCTTGCTTTTTGGTTCTCTGCATCATTCGGTCTGTGCTAGGATAGCTTTGAAGTTCATCAAGCTGGTATAGTAGTGGATAGTGCCTGACTTGCACCAGGGAGAGATGAGTTCAGATCTCCACTTCTCCATGAAGCTAACTGGGTCAACTTGGGCCAACCTCGTCTATTTAGTCACAGAGTTACTGTGAGGATAAAATCGATAGCTCCCATATAAACCAGCTTAAGGTCTTTGGAGGAAGGGCAGGATTCAAATGTGGGAAATAAAGAAACCTTCCAAGAGAGCAAGGCCCAACTTTCCTTTCTAAGGGAACTTTCATGTGTAGATATTGGCCATAGCTAGACGGGGTGAAATCCTGTGTTCATCCCCAGGAACGTCCCTGTGTGTCCACATGATGCCCAGGGGATCCCGGGATCAGGGAGGGATGATCCCTCCCTTGCCCCGGGATCTCACCCTCCCCTTTAGCCCCGATGTGGCCGGGTGGCACAGGTTGACCCGGCTCCTCGTGATTCCTCGTGAGGAACCGGGAGCTATGCAAGGGGCCCAGCGCTCCTCAGGAGCACTGCACCCATTGGGGGTAGGGTGGGGGAAGCAGGGGAAATAATTTAAATTTTTAAAAATTACTTACCTTTTGTGCATGAGTGTTAATGCGCTGCTGGCCCTTTAATAAAAAAATGGACACCTCTCCTTCTGAGGTCATTGCACATCATGTGTAAACAGAGGAGGGATCTTGCGATAAACACATAGCAAGATCTTCCCTCCTCTGTCGCGTGCTAACAGATAGGTCTAGCTAAGGCCATTTCCAGTTCATCTTCAAGCCCTGACAGTCACAGTACGCACTGGCTTATTTATCGCCCTTGTTCCTCCCCTTTATATGTAGAGGGCTCAATGCAGCTTACAGAAGGCTCTCAGGCTATCCCTTATCCAGGCAGATCCTCAGGGCTAGCTTCAGCTGTAGAATAGTCTTCAGGCCATTCTCCTGGCTGAATAGCTCCTCAATGAGCCAATGACTGGGTTTGCACAACATGAGGATAGTTCGTAAGCTATGGTGGCTTTTTAACCACACCCATGTGCTCCCGTTGCATGCTGGCCCATTTCCCTAATTACCCTCACAAGGCGTGGGTTGCAATGACATCTGAATGCAAGTAAGGTTTGGTTAGGGTGACCATATGAAGAGGAGGACAGGGCTCCTGCATCTTTAACAGTGCTATAGAAAAGGGAATTTCAGCAGGTGTCATTGTTTTGCATAGGGCACCTGGTGAAATTCCCTCTTCATTCCAACAGTTAAAACTGCAGAAGCCTCGCCCTCTTTTGTAACTGGTCACTCTAGTATAGCTCCTGCAGCTTTAACTGTTGGGATGAAGAGGGAATTTCACCAGGCGCCCTATGCAAAACAATGACACCTGCTGAAATTCCCTTTTTAATACAACTGTTAAAGATATAGAAGCCCTGTCCTCCTTTTCATATGGTCACCTTAGGTTTGGTGGATGGGGTGGTTTGCAAACAAACATTTCAACAACAACCCACACTCATCCACTGTTCTGTGAAGCCAGCATGCTAAATAACCCATGGTAGCTTATTAACCAACAGCAACCCTAGAATAGGCCATGGGTTCTGGATGGTTTGTGAACCACCCCAGCCACCTATCCTCAGCAAGTTTGGATGTCATAATATGGCCAGATCTACACCAAGCAGGATTTGACATGTTGAAAATGGTTTGAAAACTCTATATGGCGTGTGTCCTGGGCCCCAACATTTGTCACTACTGTCATAAACCGTTTTAAAGCAGTAGTGTAGATCCCGGCAAGGGTAATTAGGGAAATAAGCCAACATGCAACCAGCACTTGCAATGGTGGTTAACAAGACGACATTAGTTATTAACCATGCTTGTGTCACGTGAACCTGGTCAATGGTGGGCTTCACACAATGTTCTAACCCACACTCAGTTGTTGAGTGTGGGTTGTTGTTGAAATGTTTGTTGAACCATGGTTTAGTGTGGCTTGTTAACCATGCAATGTGGCTTATTTTTCTCAAACAAGCCACCTTGTTGTTGAATTGTTCAGGGTGGTAACCAGTCACCCTGCAGAAAATGTCCTGGGTTCAGACAACACACTAACCCAAGGTTTAACAAAGACCAACACACAACCACTAGGTGTGGTTTAATGTGTTGTGTGAATGGCCCCATTGTCTGTTGCCCAGAGCAGTTTGTTCTGTTTTATTTTATTTATTCGTTTAGATCCTTCCTATCACTCTCCTCGACCGAAGGCTTCTGGAGTAGCTTACATCCAATCAATAAAAAGAAACTGATGGTTCCTGCCCACAGGCTTACAATGTAAAGAGTCACAACACAAAAAGAAAGGGGGAGGGAGAGAGGAAAAGGGGGGAAAGCAGAGCTGCTTCCCTTCTAATCGCTTTAACTGTGGCAGCCCACTGGAATGTTGCTGCCAATATACAGTACCTACAAAATTATCTAGATATCCAGTCATCTTGGCTCCCCATTTGAGACCCCTCAAATCCATGGAAACGCCAGCTAAACTGAGGGTTGTTGGAGCCCCTTTCCGATCACTGTCAGGACAAAACTGGAAATAGATAAGAAAGAAGTCAGCAACATGTTGAGAGTTACACTGGAAATTTGCCATGATGCCTACTATACATCCACTCATTCATTTTAGCGATGCACCACCCCACACATTCCTAATTTCTCCTCAAAAATAAGTATTTGGGATGTTACACTGCTTGCATCCAGGGCCAGCCCCACAATGAAGCATCCTGATGTGGGTGCATCAGACAGTGCAGAATGAGAAGACTGGTGAATTGCACTGCTCTTCCCACCCAAAGGGCCACCACTGTTTGGCTGGCCAGCCAGCCACTCTCTCTCCCACCCACCCTCCTGCCACCACCGCTACCTGCCTCCCTCCTTGCTGTTTGGCCAGCTAGCCAAGAGCTTGCTTGTGACAGCTGTCAGCAGCAGTGACAGGTTTTCCTCCCTTGGCCGGCCACTCCTATCTTTCGTCCCAGCCATGGGGCTTCTGAGAGACTCACAATATTTTGGCCAAGTGTCAGAGGCTCTGAGACTTGGCCAAAATATCATGAGACCTCTGACCGAGGGAGGGGAGATGAGGAGGAACTGTTGCCACCATTGCCACTGGCGGGGTGGAGGAAGGGGAGGGGGAACCACTACCACTGTTGCCACCCTAAAAAATACAGGGCGGCTGCAGCGACATGTTGAAGTAGCAACTCAAGTTGGGTTGGGCCTGCTTGCATCTAACATAAGGCTAGAAGGGGGGGGCTGGAAAGGGGAAGGGACTTATAGGATCTATAAAGGGGAAGGGTGAGGTGCCGGACGACTGGAGGAGGGCTCATATTGTCCCTATCTTCAAAAAGGGCAAAAAGGAGGAACCTGGGAACTACAGACCAGTCAGTCTGACATCCATCCCTGGGAAAATTCTGGAGCAGATTATAAAGAAGTCAATCTGTAAACACCTTGAAATCAATGCGGTGATCACTAGAAGCCAACATGGATTTCTCAAGAACAAGTCCTGTCAGACAAATTTGATCTAATTTTTTGATAAGGTAACCTCCCTTGTGGACCGTGGGAATGCTCAGCAAAGCATTTGACAAAGTGCCCCATGATATTCTGATTAACAAACTAGCTAAAAGTGGGCTAGATGGAACAACTATTAGGTGGATTCACAGTTGGCTACAGAATCGGACTCAAAGAGTACTTATCAATGGAACCTTCTCAAACTGGGGACTGGCAACGAGTGGGGTACCGCAGGGCTCAGTCCTGGGCCCAGTGCTCTTCAACATTTTTATTAATGATTTGGACGAGGAGGTGCAGGGAACGCTGATCAAATTTGCAGATGACACAAAATTGGGTGGGATAGCTAATACCCTGGAAGACAGAAACAAACTTCAAAGTGATCTTGATAGGCTGGAGTGCTGGGCTGAAAACAACAGGATGAAATTTAATAGGGATAAATGCCAAGTTCTACGTTTAGGAAATAGAAACCAAATGCACAGTTACAAGATGGGGGACACTTGGCTCAGCAATACTACAAACGAGAAGGATCTTGGGATTATAGATTGCAAGCTGAATATGGGCCAACAGTGCGATATGGCTGCAAGAAAGGCAAATGCTATTTTGGG
The DNA here is from genome assembly GCF_023053635.1 of Elgaria multicarinata webbii. NCBI lineage: Eukaryota > Metazoa > Chordata > Lepidosauria > Squamata > Anguidae > Elgaria > Elgaria multicarinata. The sequence continues at coordinate 45,063,173 of NC_086174.1, forward strand.
CTGCATTAATAGAAGTATAGATTCCAAACCACTTGAGGTACTGGTTCCTTTCTATTCGGCTCTGGTTAGCCTCATCTAGAGTATTGTGTCCAGTTCTGGGCTCCACAATTCAAGAAGGATGCAGACAAGCTGGAGCGTGTTCAGAAGAGGGCAACCAGGATGATCAGGGGTCTGGAAACAAAGCCCTATGAAGAGAGACTGAAAGAACTGGGCATGTTTAGCCTGGAGAAGAGAAGATCGAGGGGAGACGTGATAGCACTCTTCAAATACTTAAAAGGTTGTCACACAGAGGAGAGCCAGGATCTCTTCTTGATCCTTCCAGAGTGCAGGACACAGAATAACGGGCTCAAGTTAAAGGAAGCCAGATTCCAGCTGGACATCAGGAAAAACTTCCTGACTGTTAGAGCAGTACGTCAATGGAATCAGTTACCTAGGGAGGTTGTGGGCTCTCCCACACTAGAGGCCTTCAAGAGGCAGCTGGACAAGCATCTGTCAGGGATGCTTTAGGGTGGATTCCTGCATTGAGCAGGGGGTTGGACTCGATGGCCTTGTAGGCCCCTTCCAACTCTGCTATTTTATGATTCTATGATCTTCTGAAGAATGGGGGTTAAATCCTCTTAGGCCTAACCTACACGAAGCAGGACCATGAAAGCAGTATATAAAAGGCAGGAGACACACCAAGCAGGATATAGCACTATGAAAGTGGTATATAAAAGGCAGGAGCTACACCAAGCAGGACATAGCATTATGAAAGTGGTATATGGTATTTGTCAATGAGTCCCAACAGTTGTCAGTGTACTTCAATACTGCTATGAAGCAGTCATGTGGCTCCTGCCTTTTAGGTACCACTTTCATAGTGCAATATCCAGCATAGTACAGATTAGGCCATTAGATGTGTATGGAGAGGGGATCTGCACGTCGCTCCCAGAGCACTTCTATGCGACCCCAGTGCAGCCCGAAAACGATAGTCTGACTTCCCTGTAAAAGAAACGATGAAGAGCCGTCCACGCCGTCGACGACGACGAGGAGAGCTCTCCGCCGGCGAGGACAGCTCGGCAAAAGAAGGCGGGGTAGAGAGCTTCTTCCACTCTTCACCCTGCCTTCTTTTGCCGAGCTCTCCTCGCCGGCGGAGAGCTCTCCTCGGCGGCGGCGGCATGGATGGCTCTTTGTCGTTTCTTTTACAGGGAAGTCAGACTATCGTTTTCGGGCTGCACTGGGGTCACATAGAAGCACTCTGGGAGCGACATGCGGATCCCCCCAGAGTCTGGACTGGGCTAAGAATAGGATTGAATTTTGGATAATAGCTCATTTCTCCCACCCTCCTCTCAAGTCCAGCTTCAACTTAACTCAGGAATTCTACTGACTTCATTTATTATACTTGCTACAATTTCTTTCTTTATTAGAATTATTACAGTTTCTACATGGTCCCATCCCAACAGTTCATTGCAGATAAAAACAACAGCATGCTAATAATAATAATAATAATTTATTTCTTACCCGCCTCTCCACTTGGATCGAGTGAATATAATAACAGTGAATATAAAACACATTAAAGACTGATTAAAAACATAGCATACATGATTAAAACATCCTTAAAACACTGAGGTAAAGCATACCTATTGAAGTGTGAAGTATTGTACGCCACAATGAATTAAAATTTACCATCACAGCTAAGGTCTTCTGGTGCTCCTGGCAAGGGCTTGAATGGGACTCTACATAAAGAGAGTTCTACAGTTGTAGCTACCACCAGAAGTAGACTCCCTTCCGCTTGTCCCAGCATTTGGACATGGTTGACATAAACATGCAATAGTGAAGTGGGTACATTTGGTTGGCTCCAGATGATTCATCTATTTGCCCCATAACCTCCCAATGTTTTACAGCTGAAAACAGAGACACTAGTTTTTACATATTATTTTCATATGAAGTATCTTTGCATAATCCCGCCCCACCCTCTCATACCTATTCCTGAAGACTCTTCTCTGCCAGCTGTATTTGTATGCATCCATTTACTCTGCAAATGCATGTCCCCATATTGACTTCTGAAGCAGGAAGTGTCAATAAACTGAACACAGTCATTTGCTTTTTGCAATTTAAGAATGTTTACTTTCACAACAGATCTAGCTGTTCTTACTTTGCCAATTAACTGCAACATAGGTGTAAGCAAAGAGTGTGGCAGATGCTCCATTTTGAGGCCAAATTAGCACCATTCTCTCCCCCCCCCCAATCAAAAGAGAGAGGTGCTGGCTGAGAGCCAATAAACTGAAGTTTTATTTAAGGCAGAAGCCCCATAGATGAGTTGTTCCTAGGTCCAGGAGACAAGCTTGTTGCCTGTTCTAGATGAAGTTGCACTCCCTCTGAAAGAACAGGTCTATAGGCTGGGGTAGTCCATTTGCAGTGTGAAAGGTGCTGAAAAGGAGATTTATCAACTTAACACTATCTCTGAGTTTGAGAGCCATAAAGACTAATCTCTTCTAGCAGGACTACCCAGATGAATTTTAAACCTAAGAATTTTAAGATGTTGTGATTGTCATTTTATACTGTATCAGTTTTGTATGCTCTTTCAACCAGTTTCATGTATTGTAATGTTGTATTTAATATTGTTCCCCACCTCAATCCAGAGGGAGAAGCAGGTAATTAATAAAATTATCATCATCATCATCATCATCTCTATTACTAGAGTCCCAAGGCAGTTCAAGTATCTTCTGCCAGCTTTGGCTGGTATGCCAGTTATGACCTCCTAGATATGGATAGCTTGGCGACATGCAATCTCAAGACTGGATTACGGCAATGCCTGCCTTTAAGGTTGGTCCAGATGCTGAAGCCAGTGTAGAATGCAGCAGCCAGGGCTGGGTGGCTGGGAGCACTGCTGTTCAGCATGCAACACCTTTGCTTTGAGAACTGCCTTGGCTGCTTCATTGCTATCAGGCCAGTGTATTGGTTTATAAAGCTGTAAACAGCCTGAGACCAGGATATTCGAGAGAAAGCCTTCTCCCTTACTAGCCTGCCCAGTCACTGAGGTCATTGGATGATGGATTCCTGGTGGCTCTGCATGGATCTGAGGTCCATTTAGAGTTTACTCAGATATAGCTTTTCGTGTACTAGCTCCCTCTTACCAAACTGTTGATGTCAGTGTTGCTTTGTTTCAGTTTCTGCTAAAGACATTTTAGTTGGACAAGCATTTCCTGAATAACCAGCCACAGTTTTATGACCAGCCATGGTTATATAATTGACTGATACCAATAAAATTATAGCTGGTCTTTGCAACTACTTTCCAAATGGTTTCTATTTTACCATTGGCTCACTCTGTTGCACTGTACAAGCAATCACTTTGGTAGTAATCCATGCAAATATAAAAGAAAATATCAATGGAAAAGAAAATATATCATAGAATGGATGCAAGGAAGGCATCAATTCTTCCTTCCCATATATTTGCCAGCACTTCAACTGGTTAAATTTACTCCATTTGGGCAGCAGTCATTCAGTATTTGATGCACTGCCATGCAAATGAACACCACCCAACGCTTTCCAGACCTTTCACACTGCAATTTGCATCAGGGGAGATCTGGTCATTGATTTGCCTGTTGGCAAAAATGACTTTCTCAAAATGAATCGGAACCTTAGAGGATTTTCAGATGGGTGGGAAATCGTGTTTCCTTACCGTCACTCCACTTCTTAGTTCTCTTCCACAAAAGGAACAAGCAGAATAACACGGGGAAGAAAAGGGAAGAAAGCAGCGACTACGTGGCCAGTTCAGTTTAGTGGGACAATGCCTTCTAGTGGGCATTTCATAGCACAACTTCTCCTGCACACGGCAGGAAATAATGACATATATTGCTATAGCTCAGAAAAGTCGGGTTTGGGGGTCTTATTTTGTGATGGAATAAAGAGCAGAAGGCGCAGGAGGATCACTGCATCATGAAAATGACTCGTGAACATCCATGAGTAGCCAATCACGAGCGTGCCATAAAACGCATGTTGAAGAAACTCTTAACTTTTTCCACTACATCATTGTAATGGATGAAGAGAGGTACATATTTTTTAGGGGTGTGCACGGACCCCCGGCTCCGCTTCACTTGCAGATCTGCCATTTTCCGGATCGGGCCGCTCCGCCCCGCCCCCGCTCCGCCCACTTCCGCTCCGCTCCGCCCGGAGCTCCGGATCCGGATCCGGAGCTCCGTTTCCCCCCCCCATAGGCTTGCATTGAAAGCTAAAAAATTATACAACTTTTTTTCTGTTCAAGTTAGAAACCTCATGTTTGGCACCATGACACCTCATGGGGATATACACACGCACGCCAAGTTTCAAAGCAATCCCATCATCCCCTGATTTTTGGCGAATTTTTGAAAATCGGGCACCCCACACACAACATCCCTGCGAGGTGGGCAGGGGAGGAGGGAGGGAAGGCAGGCAGGCATGCAGCTGGCATTTCTGGGGGCATAAGGAAGTGAGCCAAGGATAAGCCAGTAATGCATATAAAATGGAATAAATCAATCAATAAACAAAGGAGGGGTGGAATTAAAAGCAGCAGTGTTGCTCAATAAACAGCAAGAAGAATTTTTTAAAAAAGGCTATATCTGTCTTTTACCAGCAATAGGGGGACGTGCCCGGGGGAGGGGGAAGTAGCTGCCAGTTCAAGACACTGACAGCCACCAACAACTCTGAGAAGAAGTAAAACGCTCACTTCGACTCATAACAGGCATTGCTCCACCACTGAAAAGTGACCATTCACTTCAACTCATGATAGGCATTGCTCCACCGTTTTACTCTCTTTGGAAGGCTCTAATGGCCTTCCAGTGCAGGAGAGAGTGGGGGCACGTCCACGATGAGATGCCCTAGGGGAGCTCATCCCCTTGCACCACATCGATTCAGTTGTTCCCCAAGGTTAGGGTGGGGAGCAGTGCTGTGTTTCTATCTCTTATTCTTGGCTTAGTATATGATTTCAGGTTGTGTTTGTGCATTTGGTGGGGCTACTGTGTTAAAAAACACAGGGAAAAGCCCGTTCAGATGAAGAAAGAGAAGTTTCCCAGAATCCCAAGTTACCTGTTTTGCCTATGCCCTCCTCCAACTTTGGGATCATCATGACCGGGAGCTGACTCTGCCCCTCAGCCCTTTGAAAAAGGTATTTTTCCCGCCGATTTTTTAAAAACTTCTAGCCCGCGACCCGTACGATGCAGAAAGTTGAGAGTGGTCTCAAAATGACCCCCATCCACGACTCTCTGTGCACAAGAATTTTCAGAATGATAGCTTAACCCCCCCCCCAGTTATCCCCGATTCTTTCCCTCAATGCAATCCTATGGGCGAAAAGCCGAAAATGCCGTTTGAGCTGCGCGGCTGACCCGATTTTCACAAAAATATAGCCCGCGACCCGTACGATGCAGAAAGTTGAGAGTGGTCTCAAAATGACCCCCATCCACGACTCTCTGTGCACAAGAATTTTCAGAATGATAGCTTAAACCCCCCCCCCAGTTATCCCCAATTCTTTCCCTCAATGCAATCCTATGGGCGAAAAGCCGAAAACGCCGTTTGAGCCGCGCGGTTGACCCGATTTTCACAAAAATATAGCACGCGACCCAGACAACGCAGAGAGGTGAGAGTGGTCTCAAAATGACCCCCATCCACGACTCTCTGTGCACAAGAATTTTCAGAATGATAGCTTCAAAAACAACGTAGTTATGCGCGATTATTTGCCGCAATGCAATCCTATGGCAAAATGTTTTCAAGATGGCGACCGGAGCGCTCCGCCTGAACTAGGAGCTCCGAAAAATGGGCGCTTCTCTTCGCCTTGCTTCTAGGGGGTCCGCGGTCCGCTCCTAATCCGCCTCTGGGTAAGGCGGAGCAGGCCAATCCGCTACTGCTTCTACGCTCCTAATCGGAGCGGAGCACATCCCTAATATTTTTCATTTTTCTTGTTTTTAAAAGGGGGGGACCTCAAAATATTATGAAGTTTTTATTTTTTAAAAAAAAGAAGCAAAAGAAGGGAAGAGAGAATGGCTGGAAAAGCTGAAAACAAACATTCAAAAGAAGAAGCTGTTGAGTAGTTCTTTTTTTGTTTTGTCCCCATTGGCTGGTAGTGGGCATTTGCCTCTAAGGAGTACACAAAGTTATTGGATGTGCCTATCAGTCTGGCTTATACCAGCAAACAACAGAAAGGGAGATATTAAAGACCACCTATCTGAAGTAATAAAAAGACCCCTTTTGACCAAAAATGACACGAACTTTCAAAAGCTTCCATTCAAAATGTGGACTGAAGATGACTATGCACTAACACATCTTCAGGCTGAAAAGGAGTGGCAGGACAGGAACACCTGGCACAAGGGACTAGGGATGGACAAAGCTGACAATTTTGGTTCTCTCATTCACTTTTGCACACATTGCTCCGAATACCTGCACTTTTGTAAACAAATTTGTCTGATGTACACATTTATTTTACAATCGATTTTCCTAATTTGCATTTTAACATTATTTTCACTAATATGTGCATTTGTATGCACTTAGCCCTAATGCGAGCGATCACACACACACATTTTTCTATGCATTTTGGTTTGTGTACTATAGGGGTGTTCAACCTCATGTATAAAAATTCAAAGTGCAGCAGGTAAACCCAGGTTATTTTGCTGGCCAAGAAAAAGACTTGAAAATTGTTTACCTTAACCTTAAAAAGTTCATAATTGGCAGGGGGAGAGCTGTTTAAAAAGATAATATCAGAATCACAGTTTGTCACTCAGTCAACTGATAATTTGGCAAGAACCAATGAATTGAAAAGGAAAGACAACATGGATTAATCATTTTGAAAAGCTTCATACCCATAATAGCAATGCAGCAATTGTTGATTCTCTTCTTTGAAGATTGGAACAGTAGATGGTAAAGACATCAGCTTGGATGCAGGTATAATTTTTTTCTCCCTTGGAGCAGAAAGAACACCTGGGAAATTTAGAGGATCCCAACTGTATGATTCTATTGCTTTTCCAAAACATCCACAGAAATACTGTTGTTGCTTTGGTACAGGTATCAGAAATTACAGACAGAAGATTGGATTCAATTATATCCATCCATCAGCAGAATAGAAAACACTGATGGAATGGATTTCCCCTCCCTCCTGCAGCCATCCATGCCCCCTTCCCGGCATCTTCTCTTGAGGATTGGGGATTTTGGGGGGTGAACAGGGAGCACATCTCATTGCGGAAGTGGAAGTCCGCTTGCTTGACAGTCAATTTAACTCAAAGCACGGGGCCCTATGTACATGGGATGCAGTATGGAATTATGCTTTGGAACTATGTAAATGCTACCACCAAAGCATAATGCAAAATGCAATAGCTAATGTGTTATTTAGAATGAGCAGATTTGTCTTTACTATATCTCCTTAGTTTGGCCATTACATAACTTTATAATGCTTCACCATGTTGCTATTCACACGGGGGCTGCTGTGATTCTGAACCACTTTGCACAGTTATTCAAGCTTTTACATGGGAGATTTCTGAGACTGTAATCATAGGCTGTTTCTACATGTGCCTTTTTTCCTGGGATCGTCCCTGGACATCCAAATGACACACACGGGATCCCGGGAGCAGGCAGAGATGATCCCCCCATTTTCCTGGGATAATCCTTAGGAGTAGAAAGGACCATAGTCACACTTATTTGAGAGTAAGGCCCCATGAAAGCAGTGGGACTAATTTCTGCATAAGCATGCATAGAATCAATTGTGTTTGACAGCTTTAGAATTTTGTTTTTAATTGTTTCCTAGTAACGTCACTCCTTTAACAATAACCCAAATGAGTGTTGCAGGGCGGGTTAGGGGCAAAAAGTGCATTTAAATAGAGTTTTAAAAAATATTTTTTGAAGCTCACAGCCAGTAATGAACCATGATGTGTAATCTCTGCTTGGATTTATGGCTCGCACGATCAAATTTAGGGAGTGCCACTAATTTAAATACACAATCTTCCATCTGAGAATAAAAGTGTATTCCTTTTATTGTCCATTTTGTACTGCCAGTAGTAGGTGACAGCAGAGACAAATCAGACCAGATTGCATTGCGCCAAGTTCCAGCAATGAATTGTTTCCATTAATGCATCCACACTTTGGGGCAGAAGGAAGAAAATCACTGGCCCCCTGACTTCTAACACCGAAGAATGACGAGATTCTTTCTTTCTTTCTTTCTTTCTTTCTTTCTTTCTTTCTTTCTTTCTTTCTTTCTTCAAAAAGCAGTCAACCAAACACAAGTACTTGAACTGTATTATCGGGGTGGGGTGGGGGAACCCACACACAGTTTGATTCTAAATGATGCCGTTTTACAGGAAACAATTAAACAGCTCAGTGGATAAATGCTTCCTAAGCTGGCTATATTTTATCCACATTCAGAATGTAAAAGAAATGCTGGAATATAGATTTCTCTTCCTTTCTCATCCAGAAAGGAAGGGACAGTGGGAGTCGTGTAAAGGGAACTTAATTTTTCTAGCAATTACAGATGTTCATGGGAGCAGATTATGTCATTCCCAACCTGTGCTTGGCTTTTGTCCCTCTGCTCTGCGGATTCTTGTTCTAATAACTATTAGAGTCAGAATAACAAGAGAAATGGACCTCGGGCAATTGCTTGCCTCTGTCTTTATGGCTTTAGCTAGAAGGAATGTAAGAAATTGTGAGTAGTACTCCTGCACAGATAGTTGTACTCTCTGAAGAGCAGTGCAGTTTAAGATCAGTGGAGAGCTTGGAAGGGATAATGGCCAAGAAATTGAACAAGAAAAGCCGGGCAGGAAGGGTCATGGGAGCTACACATGCCTCCTTTCTGTAACCTCATTGGATGACATCAATATAATAAAATCAAAGAAAATATAACCATGTAATGTGGTACGGTAATCCCCAAAGGTCCCATGGGACTGTAAGCACAGTCTTTTCTATCTGAAAGGATAGGACAGCAAATAGTGCATCATTTCCCAACTGGGTCCCCCCCCCCAAGATGTCTTGGGCTACAACTCCCATTATCTCTGGCTTACAAGGCTGGGTTGGCAGTGATTGGGGTTGTAGTCCAACACATCTGGGGGGTGCCCGGTTGGGGAAGACTGGTCACAGAATCAATTAGGGAGCAATCCTATGCCAGGTTAGGCAAAAAAAGTCCTACAACTTCCAGCATGCCCCAGCCAGCATTTTTTTTTCTGTATAAACAGGCATAGGATTGCACCCTTTTATGGTTTCATTTCAGCCTCCACACTTAAATGTACTTTCACCTGGAAATCCAAACTTATGTTGACCTGGAAATTCAGTACAATCCTATCCGTGTCTGCTCAGAAGTAAGTCCCATTGTCTTCAATGGGGTTTACTCCCAGGAAAGTAGGGACAGGATTTCCAGCCTCACTCTACTTCTCCGTTGTTGCCAGGATGTACCTGGTATTTCAACTTACTGAGCTTTAAATCCAAAGGAGATTAGTACTTTGATAAGTTATCTGAAGAAATCTCTCAGATAAGAGTTCCTTTTTCTTCCACCACAATCCAACATGAACTTTGAGGTGTGATCAGGGAAAAGGTAGCAGACAAAGCTGGTTATCTACTTAATTGTATGTTTCTCCAAGCTGCCAAAAGTAATGGAGTAGGCTGGTAGAAGCTAAAGGGTGATTAATTCAACCATACACAGTGAGCACTATGAATGGGAATCTTACAAAACCCTGACTTCTACAGGATATAAAGGGGTTGAAACGAAGCTCTCCTGAAAGTCTGTAGTTTCTGACAAAAGGGGTGCAATATTTCTCCTAGGCTTTTAATGACCTTCTTTGAGATTCTGTCACACAGATATTATTTCCTATTAAATCTTTGGATGAGTCATTGGTGGATAGAGGTTTATGTAATGACACAGGGCCAGAGTACTATATTCTGTGACCGCACTTGTAAGGTCTGACCTTCAATGATATGTGTGGTATTTCTGATTGACTTTGGCCAATTGCTCCCTATAATAAACTTTCTGAGGATCTTCAGCAAGAAGCAATAGCTGATGAATGCTGCATTTCCAATGAACAGGGGGGAAAATCTATTATCTCCCTCAAGGAAAGCTTAATTCAAAACTAGTTTACTAAGTGAATGCACAACAGATACCCACATTTCCATGTTACCACAGAGAGGGAACCCAGCAAAGGTGTATGGCTTGATGGAAACCACAACAACCTAGCACGGGCTTCTCTCTTATCGCTTTGCCATCTGTTCACAGGCCACATGCTCATGCAGATGTAAAACAACCTAAAGCTATGTAACATTTGATAAATACCTTGCAACATTACACACTGATGCTGAGTATCTATCAAGCCAACAAACAAGAGTAGAACCATTTGGGGGGGTGGGGGGGACAGCAGTCAATGACCAGCTTTATCTTATGTAACAGTCAATCAACATTAATTAAAGTGTGGTGATCAATTAACACATAATTTGAGGATCTACATTTAGCTTTTAGAAAGGCCAACTAGTGGAAAACCACATCTGTTGAAATTGGAATCCATATTTCAGGACAGCAACTCTAACATCTTTAAAATCATTTGTTGGTGGTGTGGGACTACAGTGATTAAATATGCATTGAAAATTGCACTGTTGCAGGGTGAGAGGTATTTGCCCAGCTATTCAATACAGCAAACTGCAGGACTTCACTAAACTCCACAGAATGAAAATAACATGATATAACGTTCAGTGCTAGGAAGAACTATGAAAAAGCAGGCGCCTTTTTCCAAACAAGTGCCAAAATTATTATTATTATTATTATTATTATTATTATTAATTGCATTTATATTCTGCTTTTTTTCCTCCAAGGAACTGAAGGCGATGTACATAATCCTCCTCCTCTCCATTTTATCCTCACAACTACAACCCTGTGAGGTAGGTTGGGCTGAGAGTCTGTGATTGGCCCAAAGTCACCCAATGGATTTCCATGGCTGAGTGGGGACTAGAACCTGGATCTCCCGACTCCCAGTCCGACACTCTAGCCACTTCACCACACTGGCTTTAACATTCTAATAATTCATACTTCAAGAGCTATGACATTACAATTCACTAATTCTACTTTCATTCTTTAGTGGATGATAGTGAGAGTGCACCACAAATAGCTTAAAAACATACTGTTACATGATAACAGACAGATAAAAATTGATGATTTTTTAAAAAATGAAATAATTAAATAAAGCTATTTAAATCAGATTTTTATTTACATCAATCGTTTCTATTTTTAAAAAAGTAATAAAATATTAATTTCTCCCTAACTTAAAAAATAACATTGTTCAATTCAATCTTATCATAAACATACTAAATCTGCACTTACAGACTCATAAAAATGAAGTTAAATACCAATCAAACATGAGCGTCAATTTCATTTTTTCATCTCATGAAAATTGCTCTGTGCACCCTAACTATTCTGACTAAAGACACAGGCTAGATGGTATTATTGTTCTGTGCTTATGTGGTGCTGGAGTTGCGCTAAGGCAGAGAAGTTAGTTAAGACAATATAGACAAGTAGATAAAAGTTGATGCTTAACCCCCCCCCCAAAAAATGAATTTTTTAAAACTTAAATGCATTTTTTTTCCCAGCCCAGTGACTACCAAACCTTGCTTTGACCCATCAGTCATGGGCATTTCATTTTTGTTTGCTACTTTGTTTAGTGAGGGCAAAAGAGAAGCAGAAAGGAACAACAGTGGAAAGAAAAAGAGAAAACAAATTGTCCAGTGTGCATCTTCTATATTCCCATATTTAGGATGCAATCCTATACCCATTTACCTGGAAGTAAGCCCCACTGAACTCAATGGAATGTATTTCTGAGGTGATATGTATAGGATTGTGCAGTTAAACTGGAAGCATCATTGGTGCTGGTAATGAGAAAGACCCTATATAGGAATATGTCAAAGATATTGACCGGGTTCATACAATTACTACAGTTTGCATATGCCAATGGATTTTTTTGAATATTCAACCCCAGGCAGTGCCCTGGTTTACTGTGTTGTCTGAACCCAGGCAGCAGGAGTTGTTGTTGTTGGGGGGGGCGGGGCGGGAACAATCCTCAAATAACCCTACATCAGACCATGCATGGCCCAGATTCAAACAACACAATAAACTGTAGCATAGCAAACCCACCCACCCCACTGGTGGCTGAATATTCAAAATGGCTGTCAGCCACAACCCACCAGTCCCTCTACAGGTAAAAAGGAAAGCATGGTCTCTCTCTCTCTCTCTCTCTCTCTCTCTCTCTCTCTCTCTCTCTATATATATATATATATATATATATATATATTGAGACAAAAAGATGTAAAGCTTGCTTGTAAGAATTAAATAGTGTAAATAATCTATTTAGTTATACATTATCATGGGCCATATGATATCCCCGGGATCATCCCTGTGCATTCAGATGACACACAGTGGATTCCGGGGCTCAGGGAGGGATGATCCCTCTCTTGCCCCAGGATCTCGCCCTCCCCTTTAGGCCCAGTTTTTCCATGGCCTCGGGCTGAGCCCAAGACCACGGAACGTGTGGCCAGGCACCATGGTTTGTCCCGGCTCCTCGCGATTCCTCATGATGAGCCGGGACCCACACATGGGGTGCAGCGCTCTTCAGGAGCACTGGGCCCATCAGGGCTGGGTTGGGGGAAGCAGGGGAAGTAATTATTTTTTAAAAAATAACTTACTTTTGCGCATGAGCGTTTGTGCACTGCTGGCCCTGTAACTGTAAAAAAATGGCAGGTGTGACACCTCTCCGTCTGAGGTCACCATGCGCCACATGTAAACAGAGGGGGATCTCATGATAAAACCATCATGAGATCTTCACCCCTCTGTCGCGGACTAAGAGGTAGGTCTAGCTAAGGCCATGGTTTAGTGGTCAGAAATACACCATTATTCAGGAAATATATACAAATGTTTCAAAAGGAAACTTGATTTAAATTGACCATTTATCTTGCTGATTTAAATCACTGATTTAAATTGTGCTGGTTTAAATCAATACCCCTGTGTGGTAAGGCACAAAGTGAGTCCTGACCACCACCAACAAAATCTTTGGCATGTCCATTAAGTAATACATTTGGAAACTACGTTGAGGGCTACATCCCAATAGAGTCTTTTGAAAAACTTCATTCATTGCGTGGGAGCTGCATGCCCATCTCATCTCAGAATTTCTCAGATGGAAATTAAAATTAAACAGATGTATTACAAGCAGGATAAATAAGACAAATTAATTAGAGGGTTAATCAAACCATCACAGAAGGTGTACCATACAGGGAATCATTCATTGTTTAGTCATTAAAAGTGAACAATACGATGGGAGCATTAACTCCGCACAAGTAAACAGAAAGAATAAAGAAGAACAGATGTCAGCTGAGGTGTTCTTAAAAATACATCAGGATGCACATATCACAAAGATAGACTAGGGGGAGATATAATGAACCCTAAACACAGGCCTCCAATTGTGGGTAAATTCCAGTTATTCAGTGAAAAATGATTTATGGGGAAGTAAGCTTATTGAAAGAGTCAAGTACTGCTGTTTTCTAATATTTATTCAGGGCCCCAATAGCTATTGAGACTAACTGAGGCTTCCATTGGCCTACCTAGACCTTGGGAGGGAGATGTGTTGACCAAAAAGTTGTTGTGGTTTTCTGTGTTCTACTTTTGTTGCTCGTTGTCAATCTGAAAAATACCAGTACTTATACTTGAGGTGTATGGGTGAGGTTGCTACTCAGACATCCCTAAATTGGTGTCCCAGGTTTCCTGGGTGAGGGCTTGAACCAGAGCTAACCTTAAGGGAAGAACAAACAACCCCTAGACACAGAACCTGGCCCTGGGTAACAAAATGGTTTAGACACCACTAGGAATAGGTGAGAATGTTGTTTCAATTATTTTTTGACAAGAATTTACCAAAATTTGCAAATTCCTTCATATTGGGGATGGGAAAAACTTCAGTTTTTTTTTTAAATATACCTGAATGTAGGAGAAAGTGAAACCGACAAAATCATCCATCCCTAAGCATTGGATACCTTGATGAACCCTTCAAAAACCTAGGTTGGTTTCTTCATTCTTTGGAGGTTCCTAGGATCCCTCCCCCTTGGCACCCTATTCCAAAAGTATTGAGGCTGCAGGCTTCAACCCTGAATACAGCTGTAAAAGTGTATGGAAGCTTCTAGAGATCCTAGAAATGATAGGAAAAGTAATACACAGTCAGATTCCTTCCCAAAACCAGACTTCACTTCCATCACCCTTTTCTAAATTTAGGGAGCAGTCCTATGGGTTGCACCCTCTCCTCTATTCAGCATTAGTTAGGCCTCATCTTGAGTATTGCATCCAGTTCTGAGCACCACACTTCAAGAAGGACGCAGACAAGCTAGAGCATGTTCAGAGGAGGGCAATAAGGATGATCAGGGGTCTGGAAACAATGCCCTATGAGAAGAGACTGAAAGAACTGGGCATATTTAGCCTGGAGAAGCAAAGATTGAGGGGAGACATGGTAGCACTCTTCAAGTACTTTAAAGGTTGTCACACAGAGAAGGGCCAGGATCTCTTCTCGATCATCCCAGAGTGCAGGGCACGGAATAATGGGCTCAAGTTACAGGAAGCCGGATTCTGGCTGGACATCAGGAACAACTTCCTGACTGTTAGAGCAGTACAACAATGGAACCAATGACCTAGGGAGGTCTTGGGCTCTCCCACACTAAAGGAATTCTAGAGGTAGCTGGACAACCACTTGTCAGGTATGCTTTAAGGTGGATTCCTGCATTGAGCAGAGGGTTGGACTCAATGGCCTCATAGGCCCCTTCCAACTCTACTGTTCTATGATTCTATGAGATGGAAGCCTCCAAACTTAAAGGCTTCCATGCACCCAATGCCTTGCACAGTAAGAGGAGCATCAGTAAACTAACTTCACCTCCCCATTCTCTGTTTATTGCATTTTTTTGCTAGACAGGATTTTTTGCCCATCTGGCAATGATGCTTTGGAGGGGGAGGGGTCAGATTGCCAACCTCCCCCCCCTTCTGAGATCAGGATGCTGCATCTGACCTTGGAGGGTTGATCTCTACCATCCTATGGCCCCTCAAATAATGTCTAGGAGGACATAGGATTGCTTCCTTATTGAGTTGAGGTGGGGTGGGGGAATGATGGCTCTTTGGAAATGTTGTGGTAAGCCTCACATGTCATATTAATTTCAAGGGGTACGCTGAACAAAAACAATGCAATAAGTTGAGGCTTGCAAATATGTGACAATGCTCCCCATCACCAACCTGGTACATATCATCTGAATTCAAGGTTGCTATGCCATCAAAGAGTATGGTTTAGCTGAACAAGAGGTCTGGCCACAATTATCAGTTACCTACAAGTATTTGATCCACATTTAGAATACAAAAGATTTACCTCTTTCCCTTTGAGGCAGGACCATATGTTGTGGCTTTTGGAAAGCTGCCTGTGCTTCAGAAGATGCTCCGTGAATATCAGGGCATTGACGTTGAGAGGTATCCAGGTAATCTCTGAGTCCATTGATCTTCCTGAGAAAGAGGCTCCCAGGGATCAATGCACTGCAAACAAAAGGAGCGAAGCAAAAAGCCCCATTAAATGAGTTTGATTTTAATAAGAGGATGATGGAGTTAATTAAAGCTCAGTCTACAAACTAAACTAAGATGAGCGTTCTTTGGGGTTTTTCTTGTTGCTGGGCTCCAGCTGTTGCTTATTTTCAAGCCAACAGCAGGAGCCAAAGCTATGCAATTTGCCAGTTTTTATGCAGACAAGAGCTTCTCTTGATGTGCTGGGGTGTTTTTATATACTGCTATATAATGCAATGCCAGTTGTCAAAGTTCTGAACAAGGATGCAGGCGTGAACTCCTTTCCTCCTCCCAGATCAAATCTGCAAATGTTAGAATGATTGCAAGTGCCACAGACCCTTCTTCTAAACCAGGGGTGGGCAACAAGGAACTCGTGGGCCACATGCAGTCCCGCTTACCCTTCTGTGCCGTCCCGGCCCACACCACCACCAAATTTACTGTAGTGATGGAAGGGGCAAAACAATCAGTGTTTTTTTGCTGTAATTTGGCAAAGTGGCAGCAAAAGGGCCTATTTAGGTTTTAAACAAAGCAAAATAGGCTCTTTCTGGGGCCCCATGCCACCAAATTTTGGCAACAGGCCACCGATTCTTTTCCTGCCATTGCGCCACTAAGTCTGGGTGGAGAATTCAGCAGTGCAGCAGGGGTTCAGTCCCCAGTGGGTCCTGGGGGTAGCACAATTGACCTCCATTACCCTCATAGATTGCCCTCTCCTGTTCTAAATGTTCTCAACAGGTCAAAGCCTCCTCCCAAAGTCAATGTGAGCAGTTGCTGAGGACCATGGGAGCTCTTCACCACCACCCCCATGCCACCTTTTCATGTGTGCCACCTAGATTTGAGTCAGGAGGAAAAGAACAGTGATGCACACTGGGGCAAAAACACACAACTTCAAGTATAACCTAATGGGATCTGAGCTGGCGGTGACCAAACAAGAAAGAGATCTAGGGGTTGTGGTGGACATATCAGCCCAGTGTGCTGCCACTGTATCAGCCCAGTGTGCTGCCACTGTAAAGAAGGTAAACTCCATGTTAGGCATTATAAGAAAAGGAATTTTCTTACTGCCCTTATACATACTGCCCTTATACAAATCTATGGTGCAACCACACTTAGAATACTGTGTACAGTTCTGGTCACCACACCTAAAAAGGGATATTATAGAGCCGGAAAAAGTGCAGAAAAGAGCAACTAAAATGATTAAGGGGCTGGAGCATCTCCCCTATGAGGGAAGGTTACATCAGCTGGGACTGTTTAGCTTGGAAAAAAGGAGGCTAAGGGGAGACATGATAGAGGTGTACAAAATTATGCATGGTATGGAGAATGTGGGGAGACATTATTCTCCCTTTCTGAAAATACTGGAACCCGGGGTCATCCCATGAAGCTGATTGATGAGAGATTCAGGACAGATAAAAGGAAGTACTTCTTCACACAGCGCCTAGTTAAACTATGGAATCCACTACCACAAGATGCAGTGATGGCCACCAATTTGGATGGCTTTAAAAGGGGGTTGGGTAAATTCCTGGAGGAGAAGGCTATCAATGGCTACTAGCCCTAATGGTTATGTGCTACCTGCAGTATTTGAGGCAGTAACCTGTATGCACCAGTTGCTGGGGAATATGGGTGAGAGGGTGCTGTTGCATGATGTCCTGCTTTGTTGCTCCCTGGTCGACAGCTGGTTGGCCACTGTGTGTGAACAGAGTGCTTGGGCTCTTCTTATGTTCTCCCCTTCCCCACTCTGCAACCCCATTCGAACCAACAAGGGTAGCACTAGAGCTGAGCTGAAGTCTTCCTCAAGCTTGTCACTCCCTTTGCAGGCTGAGCAACTTCAGGCCATTTGGCCAATTGAGGGGGATGCAAGGTTACCCCACCCCACTACTTACTGCTGGTAGCAACGGCTCTCCCTTTAGCTCTGAGTGCTCTCGCCACCCCTTCCAACAAAGATCCTTCTGTGCCATCACAAATCCTACGTGGAAAACACCAGAGAGATCAAGAAGCCTTGGCTTCTGCTCCTGCTCTCACCTTGATGTGGCTTCAGGATGGACACTGTCAGAGTAAGGGCAAAAGAAGGGAGCAAGGTTTTTCTGCCTGGAGAAGGGGGCTTGGTGGGGTGAAGAAATAGTATTCATCAACAGCAAGAAGAGCAATCAAATTGGAAGCAACGGTTTCAAAGAACTGTCTTCCCCCTGTGCCCCCAACAAGCAGTGGAAGCTGGTGGCACCAGCGTCAGTGGGGATGTAAATCCACACTGGGTTTCAGTAAGAACCACTCACAACTCTAAAAGAGCTATCCAAGCTGCTGAACCCTGCTCCCAAACTAGGTCCAGCACCTTAAGTAGGTCCTTTAGAATTCTGGCTTGTTTTGACTGAAACCCAGAGCAGATTCACAGCCCTACTGACATCGGAGCCACCAGCCTCTACTGCCCCCAAGCTGCCCAATATTAAGCTGGAAAAGTGCCATGGAGAACTTTCAGCTTTGCCATGGTCAGACCAATTCCTGGCTATGTTTTGATTGGCTGGACGATGGTTTGCTGCTGGAATTCTCTGGAATCCGAAGGATTCCAGGGGATTCTCCAGTTGATATATCTGGCACTCCTTTTTTTAAATTATATATATATATATTCTACAATACTTAAACATACACCATTACAATTAAAGAAACAACATACTACATAAATGTTGAATAACATTAATATCATATCTATATAACATAATCAAACTTAACATATAAGTGCACCCCCCACCTCGGGATCTCATTCCTGATTCCAAAATCTCATACTTTCTTCTGCTGGTGGTTTCCCACTTCTCTTAGAAAACACAAATATTAGGAACTGTTTCCAAATTCCTTCAAAATCATTTGTTTTAGCTATACCTCTTCTCATTTTAATATTACAAGTCAGTTTATCATTAATAGCTATATCCCATACTTCTTTATCCCATTCTCCAATACAATAATCCCCTTGAATCTTCCAGTTCCTAGCTACAATCAATCTTGCTGCAGTCAGCAAATTCGTTATCAATTCCTTAATTTCTTTTTTACGTTTTAATATCTGGCACTCCTGTTGGAGCCCTGCTTTTGCTATGGGATAGTGAAATCGATATGGATATTGACATGACTGCTCCCAAGCATCCTCTCCTGTGTTGTACAAGCCAGTCAGCCTCCTGGTTTACCAGAGAGTTGGGGGCAATAAAAGAAAGAATATGATGCAGAGATGGCACTACTTTCATAGCAGCTATGTCCGGACACAAATAAGAGTGCATTATTGTGCCTACTTTGTGGCAATGAGCGTGTCAGAGTCATCTTACATCTCCACCTCCATTGCCTCTTCAGATGGCCATCCGGAATAACTTTTCCGAGTGGTGATTGTGGTGTTAATCTAGTCCTTAGGAAGGATATACTGGAATCTTCAAACACCTGCTGTGACAAGGTAGCTGATAAAGTCACTTGTATTTGTTGCGCTGCAAATGCCATCATTGATACAGTTCCAGAGGAAGTGTTCAGAGCACTGACTGGTCTGATTTATAGGATCAGTTTCAGTTGTTGCAGCCCGAGATATGGACAAGTTGCTTGGAAGGGTCTGGCCACACTTCTGTACTCTTGAGCCTTGATTATATTGGCTCTTTATATTTATCCAAAGTGGACCAATTTATAGGGTTCAAGAGGTTACTCTTTGAGAGAGCAAGTAGTCCCAGCTGCCTTGAAATAGGCACCTGGGGGACCATTTCTTAAGAAAGTATCATAGGACCCAGAATATTAAAACATTCCCAGTTTTGGCACTGTACAGCCTGGCTGACCCTGATGGATGACCACTGCCAGAAGAGAATCATCCCGAGGCACCCTGGGGCATTCAGTTGCAGATCTTTATATTTAAGATTAACTTTATGGGGAATCACTCCTGGGAAGGAAGGAAGGAAGGAAGGAAGGAAGGAAGGAAGGAAGGAAGGAAGGAAGGAAGGAAGGAAGGAAGAGGTGCTTGTGGAAGCAACACACCTCTTCAAACAGCAGCGTTCTCCAGGGAATATGGAGGCAGAGACAAAATAGACTTGAAGGGACATTTTCTGCAAGCAGAGTCTACTACCCATTCTCCGCCACCTGATCGGAAGATTGTCGGCTCCTAGGCCGGAGATGTAGAACTTTTTACAGCCTGAGGGCTGAATTCTATTTCAGGAAAGCTGCATTCCAGTTGTAGCTGGAGCCAAAGGCAAAAATCGGTGAGGCCAAAATACCAAAATACCAAAATACCAAAAATCCCAGCATGTTTTAGTTTAAAGCTTTAATGTCTGTCACTAAGCTAAGGGACCACTACATAACTGGCAGTCAGATGAAGGAGGTGTAGCCATCTGGGGAAGCCCAGAAGGCCAGATTGGGGTCCCAGGCAGGCCAGATTTGGTTCATGGGTCTGACGTTCAACACCTCTTCCTTAAACCTACTTACTATGGTCTGAGTCACTGTGGCCCCACTATCAACATTCTTTTTTTTTGCAACAGCTTGGGGCCAGGCTATCTGAAGGAACACCTCTTTCCATACGTACCTGCCCAGATCCTAAGATCATCCTCAGGGATCCTTCTCTGTGAGAGCCTGCCAAAGGAAGTGAGGCAGGTGGCTACCACAAGGAGGGCCTTCTCTGCTGTGGCACCCCAGCTGTGGAATGACCTATGTACAGCACCATGTACGCTGATGGTGCTATGTAAATAAATAATAATAATTTACAAAATATGACTAGGTGGGAATATTAAATAGGAAAACAAATGCTTTCTCAGCTAATGTATTGACTTTGCTTTATCTCCAACTAAAGCCAACAAAGGAAAGAAGGAAGGGTGTTTGATGAATTAAAGGGGATTAAAAAGTTGGTTTGACCTAAAGCGTCACTGATCATTACCGCTTGTTGACTGTCCCAATGTAAACGGAGTTAAATTGGCAGATTAGCTCGCAGCATCCCAAAACGCATCTCGTATTGCCTGCCAATGTCCCCTGAAATGTCAGAGGTACTAACATTTGAAAGCAATTAACACTGACATTTGGTGGTGAAATAGGGTGTTGCTTTTAATCTGGACAGAAATTCATTGGGCTTCATTGCATTTCCAGGGAGGGAAGAGAGAGGTCAGATCACCAGAAACAGTCAGAATGAGGCATGGTTCTCATAATGTGAGGCCAGTGTCACTAACATGGCAAAGTCACTTGCTGGGGAAGAGACAAGATCTTTCTTCTAAGTTGTCCATTATGTATCCAGGGCAGGATCTACACTGGGTCCAGGAGGTTGTAAATGCCTCCTTGAGAGAGGGAGTGGTGCCGGCCTCTTTAAAAGAGGCGGTAATTAGACCACTCCTGAAGAAGCCTAATCTGGACCCGGAAGATGTTAACAACTACAGGCCGGTGGCTAATATCCCTTTCCTGGGCAAGGTGCTTGAGCGGGTGGTTGCAGGACAACTCCAGGCACTCTTGAACGAAACGGATTATCTAGATCCATTTCAATCGGGTTTCAGGCCTGGTTTTGGAACAGAAACTGCCTTGGTCGCCCTGTGGGATGACCTCTGTCGGGAGAGAGACAGGGGGAGTGCGACCCTGTTGGTTCTCCTGGACCTCTCAGCGGCCTTCGATACCATCGACCATGGAATCCTTCTGGATAGGTTGTCTGAGCTGGGAGTTGGAGGTACTGCGTTGCAGTGGTTCCGCTCCTACTTGGATGGCCGATTCCAGAAGGTGGTGCTGGGGGATTATTGCTCTGTGCCGTGGCTCCTAAGCCATGGGGTTCCGCAGGGCTCTATTTTATCCCCTATGCTGTTTAACATATACATGAAGCCGCTGGGGGAGGTTATCCGGAGATGTGGACTGAGGTGTCATCAATATGCGGATGACACCCAGCTCTACCTTTCCTTTTCATCAAACCCAGGTGAGGCAGTGACTGTTCTGAACCAGTGCCTGGGCACGGTAATGGACTGGATGAGGGCTAACAAACTGAGACTCAATCCAGACAAGACGGAGGTACTGTTAGCGGGTGGTTCATTTGTCCGGCGAGGTGATGTTTGCCCTGTCCTGGACGGGGTTGCACTCTCCCTAAAGGATCGGGTCCGTAGTTTGGGGGTGCTCTTCGATCCAGAACTGTCACTTGAGGCACAGGTGAACTCAGTGGCAAAGAGCACCTTTTATCAGCTTAGGCTGATATACCAACTGCGCCCTTATCTGGACAGTGATAGCCTAGCTACAGTTATCCATGCTCTGATAACCTCTCGTTTGGATTACTGCAATGCGTTATACGTGGGGCTGCCTTTGAAAACGGTCCGGAAGCTTCAGCTGGTACAAAACAGGGCAGCCCGTTTACTAACAGGGACTGGCTGGCGAGATCACATTACGCCAGTCCTTTTACAACTTCATTGGCTGCCAGTCCAGGTCCGGGCCCGATTCAAAGTGCTGGTATTGACATTTAAAGCCCTAAACGGTTTGGGGCCAGGTTATTTGAAGGAACGCCTCCTCCCATATGTACCTACCCGGACCTTAAGATCATGTACAGGGGCCCTTCTCCGTGAGCCCCTGCCAAAGGAAGTGAGGCAGGTGGCTACTAGGAGGAGGGCTTTCTCCGCTGTAGCACTCCGGTTGTGGAATGAGCTCCCCAGAGAGGTCCGCCTGGCGCCTACACTGTACTCCTTTCGTCGCCAGCTGAAGACCTTTTTATTCACTCAGTATTTTAACACTTAATTTTAACTTAAATTTAAATTATACTGTTTTAACTCTGTATTTTAACCTTATATCAATTTTGCTGCGTGGTTTTATCCTGGTTGTGCTTTTTATATTGTATTTTGTATTTGTATTTTTAACTTGTTGGTTGTTTTATGATGATTTTAATTTTTGTGAACCGCCCAGAGAGCTTCGGCTATTGGGCGGTATAAAAATGTAATAAATAAATAAATAAATAAATACTGCTTTAAAATGGTTTGTAACAGTAGTAAAAACTGTTGGGGCCCAGGGCACACTCCATGTACAGTTTTCAAAACATTTTCAAAGTGTCATATCCCGCTTGGGGTAGATCTGGCCCAGGTTGAACCATGAGACAGAGTGGCACTGGCATAGTGCACTGAAGCAGGTAGACACCCACATCAGATGTCGAGGAGTCCTGTATCTTTAGGGATGACCAACATCTTTATCCTCAGGAGATACTCTATTCTCCAGAAAGTGATCTGTGGATCAGAAGAAGTGTATTTTGTCACATGTAATAACCACCTCAAAAGGGCTTAGGCTTCCTGTCGTACCTTCTCTTCTCATATAGAGCACAGGCCATAGCTTAATGGTAGAGCACAAGCCCTGTGTGTAGAAGGTCTCAGGTTCAAATCCTGACATCTTCACTTAAAATGAGCAGGTGACAGATGGTAATGGAAGACCTCTGCCTAAGACCCTAGAAAGCCACTGTCAGTCCGAGGAGACCATACTGAGACAGGTGGACAAATACCTCAATCCAGTGGAGGCTGGTGGCTCTGATGTCAGTGGGGCTGTGAATCTGACCAGGATTTCAGTCAGAACCAATCAGAACTCTAAAGAAGCTATCCAAGGTCCTGAACCTATGTTGGGGGGTTAGGTATCAGCACCTTGGATAGCTCCTTAGAGTTCTGCAAATCTGATTGAAACCTAGAGTGGATTCACAGCCCCACTGACATCAGAGCCACCAGCTTCCACTGACCTGGGTTGGTAAAAGGCAGCATCCGACACGCTTGCCAGGAATAAAACCAGACGAATATAATGAATCTACCTCTTAAACAATTCAACTGCGTAGGAAAAAGAAATATGTGGCTAAAGTTGGTTATGGGGTAATTAATTTGCACCATTTTAGGCAATCAAGGGTCATGGCATGCTGAGTCAGTGACTTGGGCTGTTTCTCACCAGACAAGTACTGTGACTTTGCAGACCAGATCGAGTCCCTCATTTCCACCCCCTTACTTCTCTAAGGTGTAAGAGTAGTAGATCATAGGACACTTTGTTCTGTATGTCAGCTTCTAATCAGTTTCCTGCAGGGCTTAATTGTGCTCACAAATGCATATAATAAGTTCAGATTTCATAAAAGAAGCCGGACAGTTCTGTTGCTAAGAGAGAATGACTTCTTAGATTTTCAGCGGCGGGTCCTGCAATTCTGTAACTGTTAAAATGAAGTTAATTAAATCCTCAGGAGAGATGCCAATTGCAAATTATCAATTCATCCGTCAACAAGCAAATGAAAAAGGGTCAACATTGCAATTAAGCAGTGTTATTTGCACTAGAGTGTCAGCATTCTCAGTGCAATGCATGTGAAATCAAGTAAATTTGTGTTTTACTCGACAGATTTCCTCTTTATTCAGCAGCAGCTACGTAACGATATACTTAAAGCAATTATGGCTAATTTTTAAAACTATGATATAGGGTTTATTATGGGGCAGCTGCAACTCAGTCGACAAAGTCAGAAAGATTCTCAAAGCAAGACTTTCTAGAGATGCTTTTGAAATTCTCTGCCTCTGATTTCTCTACTGATTAAGAATTCTGAATTAGCTGGTCTTGTCTCCAAAGTGAAATTGATGTACTAGGCATTCTTGCAATGGGAAACGGCAGCTAGGTAACTTTAGGTCCTGGATCTAATGAACTTACCAGGGTCCCCTTTATATGGCCATGTGTATTACTTCTGTTGTAAAACACACAACTAAGATTTCTCTTTGCCCCCTGAAACTGCTGCCATTCAATTCCATGCTTTGCAACTGTTTCTACAAGCTCCATCAGACAAGGAGAGGGGGAGGGGAATCACGCTTGCCTACCAATCGCTTCTCTGCCCTCGCTTTTGTTACTCGATATTTCCTCTTTCTCTCAGGGAGAGGAAAGAGGACATAAAAAGTGCACGTGGCCCATTCAGGGGCCATCTTTATCATGCCGATTCTCCTGCACACAGTAGGAGATAGTGGCAACTTCCATCTTTAAAAATAATATGGACTTACTGGGGGATTTTTTGTCACACAAAGAAGGGTAGAAGGGACAGGAGGCGCACGGGAGGCAGACGATGATGTGAGAGGGACCCCAAAAAATCTGTGGGTGCCCAGTAACAAGCATGCAATAAAATGCTCATCTGATGATGCCCTACATTCCTGAATTAATAGAACAAAAAACAAACATGTTTGCTAACTCTGAGCTTGTGCAGTTTTGCATTTTTAAATTCCCTGAAATCATAGCACCATCATGACTGTGGCCCTGTTCAGAAGATACCTTAAACTATGCCTTTAACCACAGTGATTAAGCCAGAAAGCTGGGCTGTGTTCAGAAGACACCTTAAACCGTGGCTTTAACCATGGTGGTTAAGCCAGAAAGCCTTATTCACCGTGGTTAAAGCCATGGTTTAAGGTTTCTTCTGAACACGGCCCAGCTTTCTGGCTTAACCATCATGGTTAAAGCCATGGTTTAAGGTGTCTTCTGAATGGGGCCTATGAGAATAAAAGGATGTTTACTTCAGCTGCCTTCATGCCCTTCTCACCTAACATAATAACATGGTTAATTTAAATCTATATAGATTCTAGTCATTGGATGATTGGCTCCAGATCTGTTTGAGATCACTATTAGCTATTACATTGCTAGCTACATTTTTCTCTTTCCGGTGCCAGGTAAAGACCTTTTTTATTTTCCTAGACATTCTAGTATTTTTGTTCTGTTTTAAATATGTTACTGTATTTTAAATCTCTGCATTGCTGCTAAGTTTTATTTTGAGTTGGCTTTTATGCCATAGTTTTGAATTCCTACATTTTACATTGTGTGTATTATGTTGTAATTTGTGGTTTTAATTGTTTAAAAACCGCCCAGAGAGCTCCAGCTATTGGAATGTACAGAAATGTAATAAATAAACAAACACATAACGTTAATCTAAGGCCTTATAGGGTTCCCAAAGAGTAAATGTTGAATAATATTACTGGAGACCAGTAGAGAGGGTTTAGTATAGCCTACTGTGACCATACGTCTGGTTTTGCCTGGACAGATCCGGAAATCTTGCCCACCAACCGGGATCTGGGGGGAGATCTTGAACTCCTCCCAAATGTCTGGGAAAGTTACGCTCCTGCCACTCCCTCCCATGGCCCATCCGGGCCTTCTCTTGGCCTGCGCAATGTCGCCAGCCAAGAAAAGGCCCTGATCAACGCACGTCGCTCTCAGGAGACAAGGGAGGAGGACAAGATTGGGGAGGATCATGGAACTTTAAAAGAGAACAACAGTTCAGAGCGGTAGCAACACACAGCAAAATGTGCTTCTCTGTGGCTGCTCCTGAGAAAAGGCAGAAGAGATGGAGAGAAGCAAAGATCCTTTAGGAAAGTCTTTTGTGTTGCACTCTGTTTGGGAAAGAAAAAGAAAGAAAGAAAGAAAGAAAGAAAGAAAGAAAGAAAGAAAGAAAGAAAGCCATCGTGAAATGGACATCCCCTGTAGTTTGTTTTGTAGCTTTGCTACTTCTGTAAGACAGATAAAAGGAAGGACACAGGGCATAGTTAAACTGTGAGCTTCATTACTGCAAGATATGGTGATAGCCTCCAGTTTGGATGGCTTTAAAAGGGGGTTGGATAAATTCCTGGAGGCTAAGGGTATCCAAACCCCTTTTTTCATGCAGATATGATACAGTAACCAGGAAGCAGTTCTTTTGGTAAACATATTTTTAAGGTATCTTGTGTTACCTTAAAAACAGAGCTGTAGCACAATCATAAGTATGTCTACTCGGAAGTTACCCCCACTGAGATCAATGGGACTTACTCTGAGGTAAATGTGCATAGGATTCAGCCTGAAAAAGAAGGGAGGGTGAAGAAAAGACAGAAGAAAGGATACAGATGAAGGCATTGCAGAAATAGAATAGCAAGATAACGGGGGGGGGGGGTATTTAAAGACCATAATTAGTACAGTAACGATTAATGCCCCTAAAATTATATATAGTGCCTCTCCAGTCATGCATAACTACTTTTCAGTCCTAATGAAATAATTACAACACTGAACGAGCCAGGTTTTCCATGTAAGAAAACTCTTACCAGGTGACAGATACTTATTTTTAAATTTTAACTAAAATATGTTATCCTTTCCTATAACAAAATGGTACTTACTCCTAAGTAAGTGCATTCCACAACAGAAGGAAATCCTATTTGATTCATGTATTCATGCTATTTAACTCAGCATGTGACATGGTGAGTTAAAGGCACAATCCTTTGCATGTTTAGACAGAAAAAGGTCCTACAACTCCTAGAATCCCCTGGCCAGCATGGCTGGCTGGGGTATGCTGAGAATTCTAGGACTTTTTTTTCTAAACATGCATAGGGTTGCGCCTTACATGAGTTTAAAATGTGAAACTCTGCACATGTATGGAAATTATTATTATTATTATTATTATTATTATTATTATTATTATTATTGCTCTAACATCAGAAATGTAGCAGCTGTGTAATGAGGGATGCTTTAGGGTGGATTCCTGCATTGAGCAGGGGGTTGGACTCGATGGCCTTGTAGGCCCTTCCAACTCTGCTATTCTATGATTCTGTGATTCTATGTAGAAGTGAAGTGATATGTTTTAAGATATAAAGGGAGCTGTAAGACCATTACGTCCAGCATCCAAAATTGCTTAACAACACCATTGTCAGCTGGTGCCTGACTGAGCAGAGAGAGGTGCCCAGCAGCCAAACACTGCATTTTGCCATCGTAGACAGTGAGGTTGCTTGCAAGGGGTGAGCAGGTACCCTGGCTGCTGACATGTTCAGTGGAGTGCCAGAGGCCTTCCTCACCTGTTGCTTCTTCCAAGCGGGCCCAGGCTTTGCTGCCCAAAAGGGATGTGAACAGGAATGCCTGGACTAGGGTGGGGAGGTAACATGTGAGTGCATAGTGTGGCTTGGCTTGTTTGAGTGTGTCTGGATCTCCTAGGCTCTGAAAGAATCTCTCTGGAGAGCACCTGCTGGTTGCATGATCCATGAGGCCAGGCCCTGGTGGGTGCATAGTCTTCCTTGACAGAAGGAGCTTGCACTTGCTAGAGAAAGGTGTACATTGATGGTGCTATATAAATTAATAATAATAATAATAATAATAATAATAATAATAATAATAATAGATGTGAAGAAGCGGAGGTAATAAATATATAAAATAAATAATACTCTTGTTCTTTTGTGTTCAACAGCCACAAAGTGTCTTGTGGCACCTTGAAGTCTCGCCAGCTGTGTTAATCTTGTTTGTGACTGACCACTTGCTTTACAATTGCAGAAACCTCCCCCTCCTAACAACTTTCCCCCTTCTCTGTCAATGATCCTGTCTTGTGTTTGTAATTATGTTTATGTTAACACTTTGGGATTGCAGGGCCTATTGCAGTCAATGGACTTCTGAATAGACATGTATTCTATCAAAGTGAAGATTTATCATGAAAAGCAATAAATTACAAATGGCCCTGTAAGCACCTTCATTTATTTATTTATTTATTTATTACATTTCTATACCGCCCAATAGCCGGAGCTCTACATTTAAGGCTGTAATCCTATATTCATTTATCTGGGAGTAAGCTTTATTGAAAACAATTATTTCTGAAGTTTCTTTGGGCAGTTTTCTTTGGATCCCTGGTTGGGATTTCTGTTCTTTGCACACTGAGGCAGTGTAAATTCAGGAGATATTATTTGGCTAAAAGGAGGGAAAGATCCTTGTCTGGCATTGTGATAGTGGGCATTCGTGCTGGCCTTTCTTTGTATTGCTATTGACCATGGTCTAGTTTACATGGCTCATGAACCAGAGGTATAATGACAAATTTTTAGATTAGTTTCTGATTGATAAACCAGAAGCTGAAACAAGCTAAGAGATGCTAGTGAAATTTGTTCAGTGGTAACAGTATGCTGAATGTGTGAGTATGGATATGAGAAAGCTGATGGGGAAAGAGTGTTAAATGTTAGGAAAGGTGAGACTATGGTCATCCAGTGAAGGTTTTGCAGTCAGAAAAGATATTTGAGGGAAGGGGAGACTGTATCACACAGAGTATAGCAAAAGCCTCGAAGTACAGCAAAAGCTACAAAAGTAGGAGTGAGTGAAGTCAGTTTCAGATACATTGAATATCTCACTTGTTCTTTATTTCAGTGATTTTAACATTAAGATGTTATGTAGAAAAGCTTGTTTTAGTTGTGTGCTGTGAAATCAGACTTGTGACCAAGGCCCTGTTGGGGTGGACACACCTCCTTGGGGGCTGGACATGTTGGTAGGCATGCCCCCTTGGGGGTGGGCATGTTATCATCTTTTTTGGATTCCAAAATATGGTCACGCTAGTATAGGCAATATCTTGAAAAGCAGAGTTCTCAGTTCAGCCAAACTAAACTGTACTGTTTAGAGCAGAAGGCTTCTGATAAAGTAATTAAATAGATGAAGTAGCAAGGACTACTATCTCATCCAAATGGATTGAGGTCCTGCAGTTATTGTTTCTCTGGGGGCTTCAGGAATAATTTTTTTTATGAAGCTGTCAGTTTAAAAGGTGATGGGAAATAGCTGGAAATAAAGCCCTTGATCCATTTTATGAAAGAAAGAGGACAGGGATAAAACACAAGAACTCAGGACTTCACAAAATGTGAGTAGACTCCAGGCAACAGACTGGGAATGAAAGAGCACAAGGTCAGAATATTCTTCAAGTCCCGGCAAGATGGGTCGTATAGTAACTATCTTGTAAATTCAGGCAGTTTGTGCACACCAATTATTCTTTCATTTTAACACCAGTTTTGAAATGAAACAGCTGGAGCTGATAAAGGCATACCCCCTTTTTACTCCATTATGGATCACTGAAGCATTTCATCAGTGTTTTACTAATCTTCCTATCCTATCAGGACTCCAACTGACTTCTCACAGTAAAATCAATGAAACAAGACCTCTCCTTTAATACTGACTCGACGGCTATAATGACATTCTGGAGATGCTTGGAATTTGGATTTGGGGCTTCTTTGAATGTAAGCAAGGGATCCAGGCTTTCACATACACAAGCACGCAAACACACACACACAATGTGAACAGTATTTTGGGTGCCATCTAGTCTAGGATTAGGAAACCTGATTATCTCCTGATGGTTTGGACTTCAATTCCTCTATGGCAGGATCTACACTACTGCTTTATAACAGTGTGTAACAGTATTGACAGCTGTTGGGGCCCAGGACACATTCCATATACCATTCCATATATCCTGCTTGGTGTAGATCCGGCGCCTATGTCTCTCTCAGCATGCCCAATGGTCAGGGACTATGGGAGTTGTAGTCCAAAACATCTGAAGGGCAGCAGGTCGAATCTGTCTGGAAGCAGAACACTACAGGCTCAGGCAAATAACATGACAGCATTCTAAGTACTTGTTTATGTAGATTTGTTGCATGGCATGAACTGTGCCAGTGATGTACTGCCCCTATAACTGTGCCTTCACAATTTTGAGGTAATATTAGAGGGAAATCCTATGGCCCCTAGACAGTGTCTGGAGAGCAGTAAGAATTCTTGGATCCAAGATCAGAAACAACACTCTGACCTCAGACCCAGAAGTCTGAGCTGCTACCCCCTGCCTCTTCCCCTCACAGCTGGCATAGAGAGAACCATGCCAGCTGCCTCTCCGAGCTTGCAAATGCACCTCAGAGAGGAGGGAAAGGGGGCAGTTCTATGGGCGGGGCAAGGAAGGGACTGGGGAGGCCGGCTTATGAAGAACCCTTCGACCTCCCCAGCCTCCTTCCTTCCCACTCCTCAGAGCCCCAGATAGATGAGCAAAATGCCCGCCGAGCAAAAATACAGAATGGGAGGAGCGTGGAGGTGAAGATCCATGTACTCCTCCTACACTGCATAGGATGCCCATCAGCCTCTGAATTCAAGAGGAGACAGGCATCTGGATAGGATTGTAGCATTTATGTTTTCAAGAGCAGCCATGTTGGTGTTCTTTGTTTGTGCAATTAGAAGTAATTGTTGTAAATCTGAGAGTCTTGTGTACAGGTGAGTTGAAATGTCTTGAAAAAGGCTGCTCTATTTTCTTTTTGCAACGTTTTCAGATTTGTGGTTACAGAATCTTGTTCTTAGGTCCTTTGTTGTCTTCCCTACATATTGCACACGACATCCATTTGCTTATCCTTTACCCCCACCACCACCACCCAAAAAAAATCACTAACTTTTTTTTTAACTGGCAAAACTCAAGATAGAGAAGAAATGGACTAGTAATATCATGAGCCATAGGCAGTATCCACAGCTGGATTTTACCCATTCAAGCTACACTGTGCTGAAAGCCTGCAGAATCAGGGATCTCTTAGAGCAGTGGTTCCCAATTGGGGGTCCATGTAACCCACCCAGGTGGTCCGTGGCATCATTCACCTATTAGCTCTGCAAGGTTTGCATTTTAATAAAAGAAAATACGCCGTCTCCCACGCCCTGTTTGCTTCGATGGTGACATCATGCGCGACAGCAGCTGCGTGATTTAGCGACTAGCTTCAGAGATTACTTCCCTGCACCTAATCCTGAAAACTCATGGATAAGGAATCCTTTTGAATGTGGTGATATACAACTAACAACTCTATCTGCGGAAGAGCAAGATGCACTTGTTGACGTGACTTGTGATGGTTCACTGAAATCATTTTTCAAAGAATATAGACTGAACCAATTCCGGGTGAAGGTTTTTCCTGATTATTTAATTTTAATTTTAAAGCTTTTAAGTTAGGTGAAAAAGCTTTGAATCATCTAGTTCCCTTTGTTCCACATATCTTTGTGAACAAACATTTTTGACATTTTGTTATATGAAGAACAAGCATAGAAATCGGCTCAATGTTGATCCAGATTTGAGATTAAAAGTAGGAAACATTGAACCGGATGTGGAAGGGATTGTTTGGAACAAAAAGAGGCATGATTTCTCCCATCACATTTAGGTTTAGTAGCTGCTAGACATGTCATAATTTGTTCAATTGTAAACTAGACGTTAGTAAAATTAAATTCATCTTTATATTCCTAACTAAATCATTGTCATTTTTGCAGGGTAATATCACAAATACCACAAATTGTATGGTCTCTTTTTTTAGTATACCTAAAATCCTTAGCTTATTAGGGGCAACCCCTTATTTTCTCCAAAAAATTGCCACAGAGATAACAAAATTACCATAGAGATAACAAAATTTTCAAAAGTAGGGGGTCCATGGATTGGCATTTGAAAAACAAGGGGTCCGCAGTACTTAGCTAATTGGGAACCACTGTCTTACAGCTCAGCCTGTAAGAGAAAAACACACGTTTGTTTAGCAACCAGTGATACTGCCTCCCCATCCCTGCCTCAAACCATATCTCTGCCTTTATTCTTACACTTGAAAAGTTTCATCAGATCCCCATTTTTCCACAGTGCTGCAGCTGTGGTGCTATAGCATGCTGTCAGCAAGTAGTCAAATCTGTACTGTCAGGGTGCTTAGCTTGCATCACTTTCTCCCTAAGACTCATGTTAGAAAATATATGAATGGGCTGTTCCTATTTTTCAGCAGTCTCTCACCTCTCCCTCCCTGCTGTTCACAATGATCAAAATTTCATTGCACAGTGAGATTGCCCACTTCAGTTTAATTTTAAACTTCTTCCTGTTTTCCTTTACAAGTTTTTAAAACAACTTCTCCATGGATTTCTTTTTAAATGTGCTGTTTCTTTTCTTTATTTCTTTTGTTTCTGCTACTGCTACTGATTTGCTGCCATTTTTTACTGCTTCTTTCTTGTTTCCCGATAGCCACATAGGTAATCCCAGCCAATCAGGGCTCATGTGATAAATAAGATGACATCACAATCCTAGATAGCCAATCAAATTTGACTACGTGATGATGATGTCAATGAGGGGGAAGTGAAACCGACTGAGATTCCTGATTCTGTCACCTGGTTGATCCAGCCAATTGGAGATCATGTTGTGAACAGAATATGTATGTATGACGATATTACAAAGAGCAAGCAAAGGCAGTTGAGATAGACAGCAATAAAGGGCAAAGCAAATAATTTTTTGTCAGCAATGCTGAAAATTCATTGAAAAGGGAGGCATCTTTCAATGCAAAATAATACATGTAGTTTCAGCTCAGATCTAAATAAAACAAACCCAATTTTCTGTTGTATCTAAGCTATCTTCAAGGGCAGCCCCACACAGAGTGCAAGGTAGACATAACTTCTGTTTCATATTCAGAATCTGTAAGGATAGGAAATAAGGATCAAATTTAAATCTGTTTACAAATATCTACATTTATTATGCAACCCATCAATAAGGTTTTTCAGAGGAACGCAACAGACATTTTGTGGTAAGACCTTAGCACCACAAAGTAAAGTCTACAGCTGTGCAGCTAAATAAACAAACACAAAAGACAAAGTGCTGGGAGTGCTATTAGCCCTGAGGTATAAGGGGAGAAAATTGCCCTTTCAAGATGAGACTATGAAAGCGGCGTGGTAAGCCCATCTCAGGAGGGCCAGAGATCATTCTTTGAATATCTTATTTTACAACAGGCAGCACTCCAGCAGTCTCTGGAGTGAATCAGCAGCCTGCAACTTTTCCAAGACCATAAACATTTTGTATGTGTTTGTGTGTGTGGGGGGGTGGGGGGTGTACACTCTAAACACACAATTTGTGGTATTTGTCTGATCTGGACAGCCTAGGTTCATCTCCTAAAGTTTACATTGATAAAAAAATAGTTCCTGCAAACAACAACAACAACAGCATTATTGCATTCTTTGCTAAAGGTCAGGGTAATTAGGAGGTCAGCCTGTTGTAGCAGATACATTACTCTGACAGATCCCCACCCCACTCCACTCCAGGATCAAATCTGATGTTGAACTGCAGCCACTTTGCTGGCAGGCCTAATGGCTCAGAATTGTGGTTCCAGCTTGCCAGATGACCAAATCCACATAATACCTACAGAACTCATTTGAGACAATACCAGTGAAAACATGATGACAGTACTGTGATTGTTGACTTATACAGATGTGGCATTTAAAAAAAAAAAAACAATTTCTGTGTGGAGCTTGACAACAATTCATAAAGAGGATAGTTAACCTACAGCAGCATTCCCTGACCAGGAGACTGCTAGATGTATTGGATTGCAACTCCCATCATTCCCAGATTATGGCCATGCTGGCTTGAAATGCTAGGAATTGCAGTCCAACATATGTGGAGGACACCAGATTGGGGAAAGCTGATCTACAGCCTTCTTTAACATATTTTTATTGCTGTTTATTTTTTTTGTACGTCTTCTTGAATACATGATTAGATTGGCAATTCATGCATTCATATGTATATCAATAAATTGGGAATAAATAGGGAGAGGGTGGTACACACAATGTCTTTGATTTTCGCCAGCTGAAGACCTTTTTATTCTCTCAGTATTTTAACACTTAATTTTAACTTAAATTTAAATTTTACTGTTCTAACTTTGTATTTTAATCTTACATCAATTTTGCTGCGTGGTTTTATCCTGGTTGTGCTTTTTATACTGTATTTTGTATTTGTGCTTTTAACATGTTGGTTGTTTTATTATGGTTTTAATTTTTGTGAACTGCCCAGAGAGCTTTGGCTATTGGGCGGTATAAAAATGTAATAATAAATAAATAAATAAATAAATAGTGCAAATTGCAGCACCCGGGCTATTGAGCTTTATCACATCAGCGTTATACTGGGCAATCACTGCGAATTGCATGCAAAGGACTCAGACGTTTTCCACCTTATAATCTGCTTTGATTGTGAAGTACTCCCATGCATCCTGCCTTAATTGTGCCATAAAGCCAATTTTTTTTACATTTCCCCCCTTAAACTCACTTCCTGGTATGCAAAGGATTGCTGCCTCCCGGTAGCAAAAACAACAACTGTGAAAGCTTAGCACTACGGGGTAATTCGAGGGAAGCAGGTACGTGGGACGAAGCTCATTGTCTAGAATGCTCTTTAGAGGTCATATAGTCCTGAAAGAACCACACTAGCTTCCCATTTGTTTCCGAACCTATTTCAAGGTGCTATTTTATTTTTTATTTTACCTATAAAACCCTGAACAGCTTGGAACCAAAGTATCTAAAAAAAATCTCCTCCTGTGTGTGAGCCTGACCATAATTTGCAATCTTTATCAGAGGCCCTATTGTATGTCCCATCACCAAAGGAGGCTAGGTTGGTGGGAACACAAGGCAGGGCCTTTTCTGTACCAGATGCCCAGATATGGACCTCTCTCCCAAGGGAGATAATGTTAACTCCATCCCTACTGAGTATCAGTCAGGTTGTAAAACTGTACTGTTTTTCCAGGCTCTTGATGGATTTAAATATTGGTTTTAGTCTGATCCAGCACAGCTCTTCTTCTGTTTCTATGTTCTTGCATTTCATCTTTTTTATTGTTTTTGTTCTGTTGTGGTGTTATTGTATTGTTTTAAATTGCACATGGCTTTAAGGACCCTCATGAGCAGAAAGCTTATTTATAAATATTTAAAAATAAGTAAGTAAATTTATATTTCATAAAGATACAGTCTATAAATAAAATAATAAAATAAAGTAAGTATATAGTTTTTTATTAGGTAATCTTAAAGTCTTAAAGACGTTGCTAACAGATATTCAGAACCAAACAGCTTGTCTCTTCTCTGCATTCAGGGGATACCCTTGCTGCTGTGGCAATTACTGGGAGTGCTTTCAGTTCATCACTCCTCATCAAGCCATCACCGCTGGGGAAAGGAAAAGATAAGTGGAGGTATTGGTGATGGCATGCAATGAAGAACAATGGAAGAGGCAGGTCTAAGAGCGGAGCTGTGCTCCCAAAGGAAGAGAAACGCAGAATTGCAAGGAGAAGTAGGAACATGCTATCTCAATGAGGGCCCCG
Organism: Elgaria multicarinata webbii; assembly: GCF_023053635.1. Taxonomy (NCBI): domain Eukaryota; kingdom Metazoa; phylum Chordata; class Lepidosauria; order Squamata; family Anguidae; genus Elgaria; species Elgaria multicarinata. Next base: position 45,098,471 of record NC_086174.1, read on the forward strand.
AAGACAGACCCTTATCAGAAGTCCTTGCTGATCATCTTTAGGGTGGCAGCCTTTAGAATTAAATGAATGGGCACCTTGAGAGCCTATTGGTTTAAAGGCAGTATAAAAATATTTTAATACATGCATACATACATCATTTGAGAGGCAGCATGGTGTAGTGGTTAGAGTGTTGGACTGGGAATCAGGAGATCCGGGCTCTAGCCCCCACTCAGCCCTGGAAGCTCACTGGGTGACTTTGAGCCAGTCATTGACTTTCAGCCTATCCTACCTTAGAGGGTTGTTTTGAGGACAGAAATGCGGAGGAGGGGGACTACTTCGGTGGGTTTGGGTTCTTTGCAAGAGGGAAAAAGCCAGGATATAAATGCAATCAATCAATCAATCAATCAATCAGAAGTGTCCATGTTTTTCTTCTTCTGCCTCTCCAATGAAACAAAGGCCTAGGAAAAAAATGTTCCTTTAAAACTCCCTTTGTATTCCAGATCTCACCAATCTTTACTTAATACCTCTTTACCCCTCCGCAAAATTAGTCCTCTAAAAAAGTATCTTGAAATCCCTGTTCCCCGTTTATTCTAATGCAAGGAGAAAGGCAATAAATGTCAGCACACGAACTGCTAAGTGCATTTTATCATTTTTAACAGATGACGTCTTGGGAAACCGTTTGTTCTGATGCACAGTGGGGAGTCTGCCTGGTTTACTGCTATTGAGCATGTGCTGTTTTGCAGCCCAGCCCCTGTTTATCATGCACTGTTAAATCCACATGTGTGTATTTTCCCAAAGATGAACAGCCCAGAAGTTACTCTGAAATGCACATTCAAATGGACAAAACAAAAAACGGGGGGGGGGGGGGCGGAGGCATGGATAATCATTTAAAAGCAGAGCGCTGTGCGCTGTCACTACTCATTTTGTATGGGTAAGCGTTGAGTTTTCTTTTGCTGATTTCTTGAATGTTAATATTAAAGAGGGACTTTAGTGCTGGAACAAATGTGAAAGACGGGGACATAAACAAAAACAGACAGCACCCTTTATAAACAGTGATGGCAACACTGCCAGCCACTGCTTAACATAATCCATTCTGACACAATGCTTTGTGTCTGTCTTGGACTGCTATTCATTATGACCTTTATAAATACAGTCATAATGATTTTGTAATCAGCCCCCACCTCTCTGTGTGATGTCATCTTCTGAAGCTGCTGGCTTTGTTTTTAGAACAGTTGCTTAAGACTGCTCCTTCACCACATTGATAACCTGAGTTAAAGCTAGTTTAACTGGCATGGGTTTCCAGAGGAAGTTAGAGCTTTTCTACACGAGCAATTTATTGCACACTGGTGATTGGTCACTTGTGGAAGTTTGCGGGTCCTTCACACGATGACGTCAACCTCCAGTACATCTCCCACACTTTCCCCCCTTTATCCCTCTTTCAAAAAAATCAGAAATAAACTGCAATAAATATGACCCTTAATCCTGGGGTTTATCAGTAGTGTGTGATGCCAGCATAGTGCTATAATACAGCCACTAGATGGTACTCTTTCATTGAACATATAGAGCATTACCGGGAAAGGACATTTTCAATTCCAAATCATGTGTTTGCCATCTTTAGGCCGTCATAAAGTTAGAAAGACTCTGGAAAAAGAAAGCCTGGTAAGGATGCGGGGGTTGCTTAATGTAGAGATGACTTTAAGAACTGCAATACTGTTAGTGATTCCTGAACCCCTCACTGGATTAGAGTTTTCAGAATTGAAGTTTGTAGTGGAGACATACCCTTTGAAGAAGAGGCAGCACTATTTGGAGGAAGTCTGACATGCAAACCATGAGAGCGACTTCACCGGAATAGTGTTTTAAATTTCAGAAAGCACTTGAGAGACATTATCTCAATGACAGGAACTGCTTTTCATTCCAATATAGCACACATTTTGCCATTTTTATCATGCAAAGTACAAAATGGCCACAGGGGTGGGGGTAGGGAGAAGAACTATATATATATACCATCCACATAGAAATACAAAACAGCATTAAAAGCAACATCTTTAAGCAATACTGTTATTTGACTCATTGTCATTGTTCACCAGAACATTTTACTACATTATTTTACTGAGAGAATATTGATAGATTTCCAATTTCT